>NC_066840.1:11234823-11962934 GCF_001640805.2 Lates calcarifer | reverse complement strand
TTGTTGTACCGGGAGGGGAGTCCTCTGACACAGGACTAGTGAACGACATGACGCTAATAGTAGGGGCGTTGTCATTCACATCAGTAACTTCAATTATCACTTTACTTGAATCCGTTAAACCTCCCTGATCCTTTGCATCAATTCTGAGCTCATATTTCTTATCCCTCTCAAAATCTATTGGGCCCGAAACAGACAACACACCAGAGACTTGATCTATGGACAACAAGTCAGCTATATTGCTCTTCACATTTGAAATTGAATATGTGATGTAACCATTCGACCCACTATCTACGTCTGTAGCATTAACAGTAACGATTTTAGTCCCCTTTGCTGCGTTTTCTATCACCGTGGCCTTATAAACAGACTGATTGAAAACGGGGCGCATTGTCATTGGCATCTAAAACTACTATGTTTATATTTACGGTTCCAGATCTCTGTGGATTTCCACCATCTACTGCTATAAGCTTCAAAGAGAGACTGGGAACCTTTTCTCTGTCTAACTGTTTCTGAAGCACTATCTCTGCATATTTACTCCCGTCTGGATTTACATGTTGCTTCAAAACGAAATTGTCGTTTGAGGTTAAAACATAATTTTGCAGGCCATTGACGCCGACATCAGGATCTTCTGCACTGTCCAGCACAAATCGCGCCCCAATGTTAGCGGACTCGCTTATATCTAACATAATATCTGACTTCTTGAAAACGGGAGGATGATCATTCACATCTAACACTTCAATCGTTACGTGGTGTAGCTCCATGGGATTTTCTAAAATCATTTCAAAGCTGAAACTGCACGGTGTCACGTCTCCACAAAGCTGCTCACGGTCTATTCTTTCATTGACGACTAAAATGCCTTTGTCTGTTTTCAGCTCAGTGTACTGATTGTTCTCTCCGGTGACGATACGGGCTCGACCAGAATGAAGCCTTTTCAGATCCAAACCAAGATCCTGTGCTACATTACCGATAAGAGAACCCTTCTTCATCTCCTCCGGTACTGAGTAGCGGATCTGACCAGCTACGATTTTAAGAAGAAAAGCAAAAAAATTACCATTGCCGGTTGGAATCCGAAATACAAACGCCATTTGCAGAGCAGCTGCTGATACGCCATGTCAGAATGGGAAATTTTCAGGGAAAAAGGAACCGTGATCTTCGGATCTGCATCCAGTAATATAAAGTCCTCCAGAACTGCGTGGTTAAGATATTATTTAAAAAAACAAAACAACAAAGCAACCAGAGTCCAAAAAGTATTTCTCATCCAAGATATATGCGTTTACTGATGATGCCTCTAAGACTACTTCAGTGTGATTTCACAAAGAACATCACTGAACTGCAACAGGGAGGTTGTTGATTACACATTATATTCTTGTTCAACAGCGTCACTTAGAGTCCAAAGTGTGTACCACAACACAGCGAAAAGCTTGAAAGAGCATAATAAACATCCAAACCGAGGGGAAAAGGATAAACACTGATGTGTGTATTATCACGGACAGATTAAATAAATAAAAATACATATGCAAATTTTGAGAGCCTTGCCAGTAGGTACATGTTTTGATAATAATGAAAATTGGTTTTGTTTGTTGTTATAATGATAATTATTGTTATTACTATTATACAGTAAATAGTATAAGGTGAATTTCTCATTAGAAGTTATGTTGGAAATGGAAAGTTATCAAACAGGAAGTATTGTATATTAAAGAGGAGCTGTCCGCACTGTGGTACTGAAAAACATCGCGCTCACTTGTTGTGGGGTTAACTACAACCAACGACTCATTGCAATTTAATTTCAGTTCAGACAAAAAAAAGATTCCAAAAATAAACAAGTTGCGTCTTGCACCTCACCTCTAGAGGAGAGTCTGGTTCATCCAGGATGCTCTTTTCATTCTGTAACCGCTGCATCGTCCCTGTAGAACTGGGGTCCATTATCAGCACGTTCTGACTACCAGCTCTGCCGAACTTACAGTCACTCTTTCTGGAGTCAGTCGTCCTGCACACCTCGTAATTGTACACACGTGTTGGAGAGTCCCTGTCCCCAAAGTGTCTGAGTAACGTGGTGGATAATATGGAATCACAGGGAGATTGGAGTGATACAGGATGCGAGACTGTCTCCATCTGTAGATTTTCTGATATAATAACCACTAAACACGTGATGAAGAGGAAGGAAACTACAGCCAGAGCCAACACTAAGTAAAAAGTCAGGTTGTCATTGTATTCCTTGTCCTGTGTAAAGTCAGTGAACTCCGACAGCACTTCAGGGAAGCTGTCCGCCACCGCCACGTTAACAATGACTGTAGCTGAACGAGAGGGCTGCCCGTTGTCCTCCACTATAACAGTCAGTCTTTGTTTCACTGCATCTTTATCAGTCACTTGGCGGATAGTTCTTTTTTCTCCATTCTGTAAGCCCACTTCAAACAGCGCCCTGTCTGTGGCTTTCTGCAGTTTATAGGAGAGCCAGGCATTCTGTCCAGAGTCCACATCAACAGCCACCACTTTAGTCACCAGATAGCCCACATCTGCTGAACGAGGCACTATTTCAGCACCAGAGAGCCACCAGTCTGGACTGGGTACAGAACCTGAGGAGGGTTGTCGTTCTGGTCGTGGATCAGTATTTTAACAGTCACATTGCTACTGAGTGGAGGTGAACCTCCATCCTGCGCTTTGACAATGAAAACCAGCTGTTTGATTTGCTCATAATCAAACGAGCGAACTGCATGTATCACTCCACTTTCTGCATTTATAGAAACATACTCAGAAACTGGAGATCCACCGGTATTAGTATCTTCCAAAATATACGATATTCGGGCGTTTTGGTTTTCATCAGGATCTTTAGCTCTCACAGTGAGAACAGAAACGCCTGGAGAGTTATTCTCTGGAATAAATGCGCTGTAAACACCTCGTGGAAAAACCGGGGCATTATCGTTCACATCAGAGACCTTTAAATGAAAGGTTCTTTTTGTTGACAGAGGAGGCATTCCTGCATCTGTCGCAACAACAGTGATATTATAGTCTGAAACACTTTCACGGTCTAATACAATATCAGTCACCAATGTATAGTAATTTCTTAAATTGGATTTTATTTTGAAAGGTGCGTTTTGTTCTATTCTACAATTTACTTGTCCGTTATCACTTGAATCGAGATCTTTTACATTTATAATGCCAATTGTTGTACCGGGAGGGGAGTCCTCTGACACAGGACTAGTGAACGACATGACGCTAATAGTAGGGGCGTTGTCATTCACATCAGTAACTTCAATTATCACTTTACTTGAATCTGTCAAACCTCCTTGATCTTTTCCTTCTATTCTAAGTTCATATTTTTTGTCTTTTTCATAATCAATAGAGCCTGTTATTGAAATGACGCCAGTTTTTTCATCAATTCTAAACAAATCACTTAGACCACTGTTCAGATCTGAAAAATAATACGTAACAATACTGTTTGACCCGATGTCTGCGTCACTGGCATTAACAGTGGTAACGTAAGTATCTCTGGGAGAATTTTCCATCACTGTAGCTTTGTACACAGATTGATTAAATACAGGTGCATTGTCATTGATATCAAGAACAGTCACATCTATATTTACTGTACCAGATCTCTGCGGACTTCCACCGTCTACAGCTATCAGCTTTAGAGACAGATGAGGATTTGTCTCTCTGTCTAATGGCTTCTGAAGAACCATCTCTGCGTATTTCTTTCCATCTGCATTTGAGTTTTGTTTTAAAACAAAATTGTCATTCTCGGTCAAAAAATATTCTCTGAGTCCATTAACACCCACATCTGGATCTTCTGCACTAGTCAGTGGAAATCGAGATCCAGTATTAGCGGATTCACTGATTTCAAAATGGATGCTGTTTCTTTTAAACGTGGGCGAATGATCATTTATGTCTGTTATTTCAACTGTAATTTGATATAGCTCCATCGGGTTTTCTAAAATCACCTCAAAGCTGAAACTACACGGTGTCACGTCTCCACAAAGCTGCTCTCGGTCAATTCTATCATTGACGACTAAAATCCCTTTGTCTGTCTTCAGCTCGGTGTACTGGATGCTCTCTCACGATACGGGCCCGACCGGAACGAAGCCTTTTCAGATCCAAACCAAGATCCTGTGCTACGTTACCGACTAGGGAACCTTTCTTCATCTCCTCTGGTATTGAATATCGGATATGTCCGTTGACCATACAAATTAAATAAAAAAGGACCAGCAGTAAATGCCAGTTCTGTCCGCAGCCAAAACGCCATTTTTCGCACCGGGTATAGGGTCGTATTCCACATGCCATAATAAATGAAAACACGAAAAAAAAATGCCTTACAACGATCCAAGGACGACACTTATTTTGAAAAATAAAACTCACGAAGCACTAAGGAAAAACTGTATTGTTTTTACAGATAATATCTAAACGGATGTATCGGTTCATGTGAGTCTGTTTTCTGTCTGTCAGCCCACATAATGCACACTATCTCCTTTTCTCTCATAGGCCAGAGAAGCAAGGGAGGGGACTGTGTGTTAATGTTTCAAAGATTATGTTGGATTGACCAACAGCGTCCCTTAGAGTCCAAAATCAATAACACCATGCAACAATGAATTGTTTCTGGGAAAATGTACTATATGGAATTGGAAAAATTGTTAATTACATTTAAATACAAAATTATCTCAAAACAAGTTTTAGAGTGAAGCCGTTTTCAAGCTATTAGCTCTTATAATATGCAAGCATATGAATAAAAAAAAATGCCCGTGTGACGCACGTGAAACAGATAAATTACATACACAAAATACCACTAAAATTTCTATCATTGTTCACGAAGCGCTGGGAAATAAAACCCTAATAATTTGGTAATTAGAGCAATGAACGACGGCATTTTTGATTCTCAAAATGATAACTTAAATCACGCGCAAGGTGTTTTTCAAATACATAATCACGAGTGAATACACACAAGAGACTCTGGAGATCAGCACTTTCATATTTACAAAGTTGCAAGAACCTAGCAGGTTAGGAGTCTGCCTTAACACAACATTAACTAAGTCAAAGCAACGTGCGTGTGTAATTTCATTCTAACACTAACTCAGAGTAAAGAGTGATACTTTGTTGAAGTTCGGCATGTCAATACAGACGCAGTAATCTTATCAAGTGATACTGAGTACTGCTGTCCATGGTGCTGAACATGATGACATAGTGCGAAACAGTTCACTAGACGTTAAACATGAACAAAGAAAAAATAATAATGGCACCTAGATGAAGCTATATTATTTGACTAACCTCTAGAGGAGAGTCTGGTTCATCCAGGATGCTCTTTTCACTTTGTATCCGCTGCCATCGTCCCTGTAGAACTGGGGTCCATTATCAGCACGTTCTGACTACCAGCTCTGCCGAACTTACAGTCACTCTTTCTGGACGTCAGTCGTCCTGCACACCTCGTAATTGTACACGTGTTGGAGAGTCCCTGTCCCCAAAGTGTCTGAGTAACGTGGAGGATAATATGGAATCACAGGGAGATTGGAGTGATACAGGATGCGAGACTGTCTCCATCTGTAGATTTCACTGATATAATAACCACTAAACACGTGATGAAGAGGAAGGAAACTACAGCCAGAGCCAACACTAAGTAAAAAGTCAGGTTGTCATTGTACTCCTTGTCCTGGGTAAAGTCAGTGAACTCCGACAGCACTTCAGGGAAGCTGTCCGCCACCGCCACGTTAACAATGACTGTAGCTGAACGAGAGGGCTGCCCGTTGTCCTCCACTATAACAGTCAGTCTTTGTTTCACTGCATCTTTATCAGTCACTTGGCGGATAGTTCTTATTTCTCCATTCTGTAAGCCCACTTCAAACAGCGCCCTGTCTGTGGCTTTCTGCAGTTTATAGGAGAGCCAGGCATTCTGTCCAGAGTCCACATCAACAGCCACCACTTTAGTCACCAGATAGCCCACGTCTGCTGAACGAGGCACCATTTCAGCCACCAGAGAGCCACCAGTCTGGACTGGGTACAGAACCTGAGGGGGGTTGTCGTTCTGGTCCTGGATCAGAATTTTCACAGTTACATTACTACTGAGTGGAGGAGAGCCTCCATCCTGAGCTTTGACAACGAATGTCAGTTCTTTGATCTGTTCGTAGTCATATGAGCGAACTGCCATGAACGATTCCGCTTTCTGCATTTACAGAAACATATTCAGAAACTGGAAATCCGCCTACACCACTAACATCCAGAATATAAGATATGCGAGCGTTTTGGTTTTCATCAGGATCTTTAGCTCTCACAGTGAGAACAGAAACGCCTGGGGAGTTGTTCTCTGCAATACACGCACTGTAAACACCTTGTGAAAATGTTGGAGAATTATCGTTCACATCAGAGACCTTTAAATGAAAGGTTCTTTTTGTTGACAGAGGAGGCATTCCTGCATCTGTCGCAACAACAGTGATGTTATAGTCTGACACACTTTCACGGTCTAATACAATATCAGTTACCAATGTATAGTAATTTCTCAAATTAGATTTAATTTTGAAAGGTGCGTTTTGTTCTATTCTACAATTTACTTGTCCGTTATCACCTGAGTCGAGATCTTTTACATTTATAATGCCAATTGTTGTACCAGGAGGGGAGTCCTCTGACACAGGACTAGTGAATGACATCATATTAATGACAGGTGGGTTATCATTCACGTCAATCACATCAACTACAACTTTACTGGAGTCTGTCAAAGCCCCTTGGTCAGTTGCCTCAATGCGTATTTCATATTTCTTTGCTTTTTCATAGTCAACCTCCCCTGAAAGAAATATCACACCTGTTGTCTTGTTAATTTCGAAAATACTGTGTATGTTGCCTTGCATTTTTGAAATAGAATAATAAATCAAACCATTTGATCCACTGTCTGCATCACTAGCATTCACGGTGATTATATAAGTCCCTTTAGCGGCATTTTCCATAACAGTGGCTTTGTAGACTGACTGATTGAAAACAGGAGAATTGTCATTAACATCTAAGACAGTGATATCTATATTTACTGTACCAGATTTCTGTGGCGTCCCACCGTCCACTGCTATCAGCTTTAGGGACAGACTAGGATATCGCTCTCTATCCAACGGTTTCTCAAGGACCATCTCTGCATTTTTTCGTCCGTCATTATTTGAATGCTTTTTTAAGATAAAATTTTCATTCGGAGATAAATGATAGTCCTGAAGCCCATTGAGTCCTACATCAGGATCATTGGCTGTTGGTAAAACAAAACGCGCTCCCGGAGCGGCTGATTCTCCAATCGTCAGTTTCATGTCGTGCTGATGAAAAGAAGGTGAATTATCATTTATGTCCAATACTTCGACTGTAACGTGGTGCAGTTCCATCGGATTTTCTAAGATCAGATCAAAGCTGAAGCTGCACGGTGTTACATCTCCGCAAAGCTGCTCCCGGTCTATTCTCTCATTCACGACTAGAATCCCTTTGTCTGTCTTCAGCTCGGGTGTACTGGATGCTTTCTCCGGTAACGATACGGGCCCGACCAGAACGCAGCCTCTGCATATCTATTCCAAGGTCCAATGCGACATTCCCAATAAGGGACCCCTTCTTCATCTCTTCTGGGATTGAATAACGTATTTGACCACTGGCAATATGACTTAGAAAAAAGAGAAGCAGAATGCTTTGCGGCGTCAGTTTGTAGCACAAACGCCATCTTAAAGCCCGGCAGAGATGTTTTCTGAAATCCATGTTACCAAATAAGCGTTATGAAACGATACTCTTCAAACACTGGAGGATTTACAATAATTCCTCTCTCTCGTAGAAAAAAAAATTCAAACCATTGCCAGTATATCTGGGTCCATCACAAATGTCGTCCACAGTCAAAGTATATCTGCCCAATACAGAGCAGAATGAAGGAAGGCACCGCCTAAAACACTGTTCCGATTTGTTTTTACTTGACCAACAGCGTCCCTTAGAGTCCACTCACTGAATATCAACACAAGGAAGAAAATTAACTGCAAATTCAATTCACATAGCAACTGACTGCCAACAATCTCACTTGCAGAGAAAATCAATATCGTCATTACCACGAAACTGAAACAAACACAAACTCTGGTATATGATAAATTCAGTAGTACAGTGGGCCCTAAGCATCTAACATGCCACACAATACAGTGTCTTACGAGTGCAAGCAACGAAAAACTTTAACTATAGAAAACAATGCATTGCTGCACACAGAAGCACAGAAATGGAGGAAATTATTATAAAATCTCCAGAAAATTACCCACTTGCACTGCAAAAGCGTACAAAATAAAACTTCTATTGAATATTGATAAGCAGCGCAAAGGTGAGGAAAGGTTTGAATTTGAACAAGTCATCAACACCAGACGTGAGAGGTTCTGTTTTTTTTCTAATCCTATGACAGAAGTATTTACCTGATGTCTCTAGTTTTCTTAGAGTCAAAAACAATATAATTTGGAAATGCAAGAGAGATGCATTTTAACGTAATTCGTAGAACGTGGTTTTAAAAGCCATTGCTACGTTTGCACAGGGTGTTACAGAGGCAGAATCCTTGCAAAATGATTCAAACAACCTGAGGCGCTATCCCTGGTGCTGAAAATTAAAGCAAGGTGTTCAAGTATGCATAATCAGTGCAACCATTTAAGATGAAGAGAGAAAAACATACAGGATCAGAGGAAAGGTAAGGTTATCCTAACTCACCTCTAAAGGAGAGTCTGGTTTCATCCAGGATGCTCGTTTCACTCTGCATTCGCTGCATCGTCCCTGTAGAACTGGGGTCCATTATCAACACGTTCTGACTACCAGCTCTGCCGAACTTACAGTCACTCTTTCTGGAGTCAGTCGTCCTGCACACCTCGTAATTGTACACGTGTTGGAGAGTCCCTGTCCCCAAAGTGTCTGAGTAACGTGGTGGATAATATGGAATCACAGGGAGATTGGAGTGACACAGGATGCGAGACTGTCTCCATCTGTAGATTTTCACTGATATAATAACCACTAAACACGTGATGAAGAGGAAGGAAACTACAGCCAGAGCCAACACTAAGTAAAAAGTCAGGTTGTCATTGTACTCCTTGTCCTGGGTAAAGTCAGTGAACTCCGACAGCACTTCAGGGAAGCTGTCCGCCACCGCCACGTTAACAATGACTGTAGCTGAACGAGAGGGCTGCCCGTTGTCCTCCACTATAACAGTCAGTCTTTGTTTCACTGCATCTTTATCAGTCACTTGGCGGATAGTTCTTATTTCTCCATTCTGTAAGCCCACTTCAAACAGCGCCCTGTCTGTGGCTTTCTGCAGTTTATAGGAGAGCCAGGCATTCTGTCCAGAGTCCACATCAACAGCCACCACTTTAGTCACCAGATAGCCCACGTCTGCTGAACGAGGCACCATTTCAGCCACCAGAGAGCCACCAGTCTGGACTGGATATAGAACCTGAGGAGGATTGTCGTTCTGGTCCTGGATCAGTATTTTCACAGTCACATTACTACTGAGTGGAGGAGAGCCTCCATCCTGAGCTTTGACTACTAGCTGAAGTTGTTTAATTTGCTCATAATCAAAGGAGCGAACCGCGCTAAGAACTCCAGTTTCAGAGTTTAAAGACACATAAGTAGAAACTGGACTACCACTGACCTGTGTGTCCTCTAAAAGATACGAGATTCTGGCGTTTTGGTTCCAATCAGAGTCCCTCGCGCTGACAGCAAATATTGAAATTCCAGGTGAATTATTCTCTGTGATCTGAGCAGAATAACTGCTTTTATCAAAAAATGGTGCATTGTCGTTTACGTCAGAGATTTTAAGATGTAATTTTGTTGAGCTACAAAGTGGGGGAGTCCCAAAGTCCGTGGCTGTTATTGTTATGTTATATTCTGAGACCGACTCGCGGTCAAAATGTTGATCTGAAACTAAATTGTAATAGTTTGTTAAAGATGACTCGATTTTAAAGGGATGTTTGCCATCTATAGAACATTTTATTTGCCCATTTTTCTCAGAATCTGCATCTTTCACGTTCAAAATAGCAATCGTTGTACCAGGACGTGAGTCTTCAGACAACGAGCTAGAAAGTGACATTATATTTATGACTGGGGCATTGTCGTTAACATCAATAACATCCAGTACAACTTTACTGGTCCCGGTGAGACCACCCTGATCTCTTGCCTCAACCCTAACCTCATATTTTCTGTCTTTTTCATAATCTATTTGACCAGATACAGAAATCGTTCCAGTATTTTCATCAATACTGAATATATCTGCTGCACTCCCTTTCATTTTAGACAAACTGTAAACGATGACTCCATTTGAACCGCTGTCTGCGTCTGTGGCATTTACTGTAATAATGTTTGTGCCTCTCATCGTGTTTTCCATCACAGATGCTTTATATACTGACTGGTTAAATACTGGAGCATTGTCGTTGGCATCTAAAACAGTGACATCTATATTTACTGTACCAGATCTCTGTGGTGTTCCTCCGTCAACTGCGATTAACTTTAAAGACAAATGTGGACGTTGCTCTCTGTCTAAAGGCTTCTGTAGCACCATTTCAACGTATTTACTTCCGTCTGGATTTGCATGTTGCTTCAAAATAAAATTGTCGTTTGGTGACAAAACATAATCTTGCAAAGCGTTCTGCCCCCACATCTAGATCCTCTGCACTCTGAAGTGGAAACTGCACTCCCACTACAGCCGATTCACTTATTTCAAAACTGATAGGTTTATCTTTGTTTGGGAAGACGGGAGCGTGATCATTTATATCCAAAACCTCAACTGTAATTCTGTGCAGTTCCATTGGATTTTCTAAAATCACCTCAAAACTGAAGCTACATGGCGTTATGTCTCCACAAAGCTGCTCTCGGTCTATTCTCTCATTCACGACTAGAATCCCTTTGTCTGTTTTCAGCTCGGTGTAGTGAACGTTTTCTCCCGTCACGATACGGGCCCGCCAGAATGGAGCCTTTTCAGATCCAAACCAAGATCCTGCGCTACATTACCAATAACTGAGCCTTTCTTCATCTCCTCTGGTATGGAATAACGAATCTGACCACCTACCATATCATTGCATGAAGCAGCAACATAAGCAGTCCTATTTGTCGTCGCAGTCCACAAAACAATCGCCATTTAAGGATATGTAGTGGGAGATCCTCGAAGTGCCATCATGGCAACAAACAATCGAAAAAGATTACTTATATCCGATTGATATCAATTGTAAATCTGGTTCTGATATATCCGTTTCCTGGTTGCATCTAAACACGTCTTCAACGTTTACATGCAAGTCTGTGAGACTATGTTCGCCCCAAACGTCGAAAAAACACTGAGAGTCTTCCCACTGTATCGTCAGTTCGGGGGATGAACTGAATGACGACACAACTCAGAAAATATTTTACTGACAACAGCGTCCCTTAGAGTCTAGAGGGTGAATTTCAAACGAGCCAAAGAGCACAGTACTAACACTCTTTAAAAAATAGAGTTGATTGAATGAAGAGGCTGAGTTTTAAAGATACTGTTTGTAAATAAAAGCAAACTCTAACACATCACATTGTTTTCAGTGGAAAAATGAAAAAATGTGGAGTGAAAATAACCTATCCAAAGTAAATGAAGAAATAAAATAAAATCTTAACCCGAACAATATGCTTTCAATTAAGCAGATTGCAATAAATAAATACAGCAGCAGTTCTTACAGGAAATAAAACATCTACATGATGTGAAAAATAGTTAGCTTTAAGAAAATGTGCATGTTTTTCTTTTATTGTGGAACAAAAATAATGTGTTCCCACAACAAAAGCGGTGTATTATAATGTGCTACATGAGCACTACTATTGAAATTAAGCTGTTCCCTGTAATATGATAAAATGTAAATAATTCAGTATAAGGATTTTTGTGACATGCAGTGACAGCTTAGGCTGTAGAAATCAGTGTGATGGATTGGCATATGTGTTGCCTTTAATAATGTTTGTGTTCTGTCATTTGGGATTTGAGATACTTTATTAAATGTTTTTGCCTACTCAATCTAAACTCTTGCCATCATTTAAATAAATGTTCGAATATAAGCGAATGAAAAACTGAATACTGTACACAAAACACACACAGTATGAAAATTTTGGCTCTTCAACACTGATAAATATGAACATGATTGTATTAGATACAATGTGACAACTATACTGTACTTTCCATCGTGAATGTACAGATTTGCAGGAGCTGACTCAATCAATGACAGAAAACAGCTGAGCTGTCCATAGTGCTGAAAGTGACATCGGAGAACTGTTAGCGTTAAGTGCAGCTAAAGATAACAAAACAAACATGCAAGAACAGAGAAACTAAAGAACATAGACGAAGCTAAACTTTCAACTAACCTCTAGAGGAGAGTCTGGTTCATCCAGGATGCTCTTTTCACTCTGTATCCGCTGCATCGTCCCTGTAGAACTGGGGTCATTATCAGCACGTTCTGACTACCAGCTCGGCCGAACTTACAGTCACTCTTTCTGGAGTCAGTCGTCCTGCACACCTCGTAATTGTACACGTGTTGGAGAGTCCCTGTCCCCAACGTGTCTGAGTAACGTGGAGGATAATATGGAATCACAGGGAGATTGGAGTGATACAGGATGCGAGACTGTCTCCATCTGTAGATTTTCACTGATATAATAACCACTAAACACGTGATGAAGAGGAAGGAAACTACAGCCAGAGCCAACACTAAGTAAAAAGTCAGGTTGTCATTGTACTCCTTGTCCTGGGTAAAGTCAGTGAACTCCGACAGAACTTCAGGGAAGCTGTCCGCCACCGCCACGTTAACAATGACTGTAGCTGAACGAGAGGGCTGCCCGTTGTCCTCCACTATAACAGTCAGTCTTTGTTTCACTGCATCTTTATCAGTCACTTGGCGGATAGTTCTTATTTCTCATTCTGTAAGCCCACTTCAAACAGCGCCCTGTCTGTGGCTTTCTGCAGTTTATAGGAGAGCCAGGCATTCTGTCCAGAGTCCACATCAACAGCCACCACTTTAGTCACCAGATAGCCCACGTCTGCTGAACGAGGCACCATTTCAGCCACCAGAGAGCCACCAGTCTGGACTGGATATAGAACCTGAGGAGGATTGTCGTTCTGGTCCTGGATCAGTATTTTCACAGTCACATTACTACTGAGTGGAGGAGCCTCCATCCTGCGCTTTGACGACGAATATCAGTTCTTTGATCTGTTCGTAGTCATATGAGCGAACTGCATGAACGATTCCGCTTTCTGCATTTACAGAAACATATTCAGATATTGGAGACCCACTAATCTCACACTCTTGTAAAATGTAAGACACACGCGCGTTCTGGTTTTCATCGGGGTCTTTAGCATGAACACTAAGCACGGAAACGCCTGGAGAGTTATTCTCTGCAATCAAAGCACTATAAAAGCCTCGTGGAAATACTGGGGCATTGTCATTGACATCCGAGATCTTTAGATAAAATGTTCTTTTAGTTGAGAGGGGAGGCGATCCTGCGTCCGAGGCAATAACAGTGATGTTACACTCTGACAGATTTTCGCGATCTAATGCAGCATCGGTTATCAATGCATAATAATTTCTCACGTTGGATTTAATCTGAAAAGGAACAACACCTTCGATGGTGCATCTTACTTGACCGTTTTCATTCGAATCGGCATCTTTAACATTAATTATGCCAATGGTGGTACCAGCAGGGGAGTCTTCTGACACACAGGGCTCGTGAATGACATGACGTTAATGACGGGAGCGTTATCATTTACATCGATAACCTCAATTTCAACTTTGCTGGAATCTGTCAGCCCTCCTTGATCTTTAGCTTCAACCCTGAACTCAATTTTTTTGTCTTTTTCAAAGTCTATTTCCTTTGCCACATAAATTCTTCCTGTAGTCTCATCTATGTCGAACAAATCAGCTATTCCTGCCTTAGATTTTGAGAAGAAATACGTTACTCTCCCATTTGAACCACTGTCTACATCGCTTGCATTCACAGTAACAATGTGAGTGCCTTTTGGTGCATTTTCAATCACAGTGGCCTTATACACCGATTGATTAAACAATGGAGCATTATCATTGACATCTAAGATACTGATACCTATATTTACTGTACCCGATCTCTGTGGATTTCCGCCGTCCACAGCCAACAGTTTTAGAGACAGGCGTGGCTGCTCTTCTCTGTCTAAGGGTTTCTGAAGCACCATTTCAGCATATTTACTCCCGTCTGGATTAACATGTTGTTTCAAAGCAAAATTATCGTTCGGAGTCAAAATGTAGTTCTGCAGGCCGTTTGCTCCAACATCAGCATCGTCCGCACTCTCTAAAACAAAACGGGAGCCAAGCGCAGCTGATTCGCTAATTTCAAATTCCAAGTGCCTATTTTGAAAAGTGGGAGCATTGTCGTTTACGTCCAGTACCTCTATTGTCACAGGGTGCAACTCCATGGGTTTCTCCAGTAAAATCTCAAAGGTAAAGCTACACGGTGTCACGTCTCCACAAAGCTGCTCTCGGTCTATTCTCTCATTCACGACTAAAGTCCCTTTGTCTGTCTGCAGCTCGGTGTACTGAATGTTTTCTCCGGTCACGATACGGCCCGACCAGAGCGGAGCCTTTTCAGATCTAAACCCAGGTCTGTGCGACATTGCCAACAAGCGACCCTTTCTTCATCTCCTCTGGGATCGAATACCGGATCTGTGCCCTCCGTCTGAATGAGAAGAATAAACTGTAACATAAACAGATACACTGTCCTTCGCAATCGCCATCTTAAATCTCTGTCTCGATGATGCTCCTTCAATGCCATGTGAAAACAAGGATTTCAAACAAACCGAGCAGGGAAAGAAAGAAGGAAGATTTCAGGTCAGTGATGAAAACGGATACATTCCAGGTTAATTTAGATTGGAGTTAAAGTCTAAATAAGCCGCTGAGCCCCAGCTCGTATGAAACACAGATCATCTCCCTCTTGTAAAACGCAGTAACAGGGAGGAACAAGCCTGCCTCATGAGGCCATGGTGGAATTGATTTACAGGCAACAGCGTCACTTAGAGGCTAAACTATGAAACTCGTCTATCCAGACATCCATGCCATGAGTTTAGTGTTTCGAATGATACTCTCTAAAGTAATGGCATATGTGGCCATAGAAATACGATTATGATTGATCACTCTAATTACGGACATGTAAAGTTTCTTCAGGAAATGAGAGAAGGGATTAATCAATATAGTGAAAAGGTGTTGTTCATTGCCTCTAGACCACATTTAAGAATCAAACGTTTCTTTCCTGTTGGCAAAATGATGAATATATAAGAGGATCAGTCTCTTCCTCATTAAAAACAACAAACACAAAATACTAGTTCGCAAGGAAACTGTAGTAAAAATGCACTATTACTTACCAATCTGTAACAACATGTTACATGTTGCATTAAATTTAACCAGGTCTCTTCAAACCAACCCAAAAACCTCAAATGACAACAAACAACAATATCTCAATGCAAAGCAGGACTTCAGTACCATGGACAGAGGAAGAGCTGCGGAACCAACCGCCAGTGTTATAAACATCATGCTGTACTTGGTGCAGAGTAATGGTTTTTTATGTGTCCACTATTACAGCTAGAATCAACAACATCAATACAAAAATATGAAAGTGAACTTTCTAACAAAACATATTACGCCCAAAGATGCAACAGCTGATATGATAAACGTCCACAGACAGACTTACCAGAGTAGACATATGAGATACTGCTGATGACTGCTCTCCATTCTGCAGAGTTTCAGTTCCAGCTCCATCCACACTAACCAAACTTTGACTCATCGGTTTCATATATTTCATGTCACTCTTTCTGGAGTCAGTCGTCCTGCACACCTCGTAGTTGTACACGTGTTGGAGAGTCCCTGTCCCCAAAGTGTCTGAGTAACGTGGTGGATAATATGGAATCACAGGGAGATTGGAGTGATACAGGACGCGAGACTGTCTCCATCTGTAGATCTTCACTGATATAATAACCACTAAACACGTGATGAAGAGGAAGGAAACTACAGCCAGAGCCAACACTAAGTAAAAAGTCAGGTTGTCATTGTACTCCTTGTCCTGGGTAAAGTCAGTGAACTCCGACAGCACTTCAGGGAAGCTGTCCGCCACCGCCACGTTAACAATGACTGTAGCTGAACGAGAGGGCTGCCCGTTGTCCTCCACTATAACAGTCAGTCTTTGTTTCACTGCATCTTTATCAGTCACTTGGCGGATAGTTCTTATTTCTCCATTCTGTAAGCCCACTTCAAACAGCGCCCTGTCTGTGGCTTTCTGCAGTTTATAGGAGAGCCAGGCATTCTGTCCAGAGTCCACATCAACAGCCACCACTTTAGTCACCAGATAGCCCACATCTGCTGATCGAGGAACCATTTCAGCCACCAGAGAGCCACCAGTCTGGACTGGATACAGAACCTGAGGTGGGTTGTCGTTCTGGTCCTTGACATGTACATTAACTGTTGTGTTACTAGTTAGTGGTGGCGATCCGCCATCTTGAGCTTTAACTCGTATTTTATACTCTTTGACTTGTTCATAGTCAAGTGAACGCAAAGACTGAATTACTCCACTTTCCGTATTAATTGAGAAATATGAGGAGACTGGAGCTCCATTAAATTCGCTGTCAATAAGAAAATATGATATGCGTGCATTCTGACCCTGATCTGGATCAGTTGCGTAAATCTGCAACAGAGTGACACCAGGAGAATTGTTCTCCATTACCTGAGTGCTGTAAACACTTTGGCTGAAAGCGGGTGCGTTGTCATTAATATCAGTAACGTCTAAGAATACAGTTTTACTGCTTGATAAAGCAGGCAAACCCTCATCTGTGGCAGTGAGAGTGATGTTGTACTTGGAACGCTTTTCTCGGTCGAGGTTTTGCTCTGGTGACTAAGGTGTAGTAGTTTCTGAGAGATGATTTAATTTTGAAAGGGAGGTTTTCGTCTATATTTAAATGAACCTGCCCATTTTTACCAGAATCTTTATCTTGGACGCTAATCAAGGCCACAACTGTACCAGGAGCAGAATCTTCTGAAATCTTACCCGAATATGAAGCCATTGTGATCACTGGGCTGTTATCATTCACGTCTGCTAATTCGATAATTAACTTGCTGGCGCCCACTACACCCCATGGATCTTTTGCTTGAAGGTTTATTTCGTAACTTGGAGAAACTTCGTAATCGATGTCACCGGTTAGTTTAACCTCTCCAGTGTAAGAATTTATTTCGAAAGGACAGGATGAATGCTCTTCTAGGTGGGTGAAAAAATATGTGACGTTGCCATTATAACCTTGGTCTAAATCGACGGCACTGACTCTAGCAACAACTGTGCCTCGGGAAACATTTTCCAAGACGGACACTTTGTATAAAGACTGCGTAAAAACGGGCGCGTTGTCATTTGCGTCCAGAACAGATACATGTATTCTTACTGTCCCAGACCTCTGCGGCTCCCCACCATCAACAGCCGTTAATATAAGCGTATGTTCGCTTTGCTTCTCGCGATCCAAACTACTCTGAAGCATCATTTCAGCATATTTACTCCCATCTCCTCGAGTGTGTTGTTTGAGAACAAAATGATCGTTTGCTTTTAAAGAGTAGCTTTGCAGTGAGTTTACTCCTACGTCAGGATCAGCTGCGCTATCAAGCAAGAATACAGTCCCTGTGGGCGTCGATTCGCTAATTTCCAAGTTAATTTCCTTTTTGGGAAAAGCGGGAGCATGGTCGTTTACATCTTGTATTTCGATCGTAATGGAAAACAATTCAAGTGGATCCTCTAGGACAATTTCTAGACTAAAGCTACACGGAGATTTCTTGGCGCATAATTTTTCTCTGTCAATTCTTTCATTGACAACAATATGTCCTTTGTTCTGGTTCAGCGCGACATATTGGTTATCCTCATCAATAACAAGTCGAGCCCGACCAGACACCAACCTTTTTAAATCCAAGCCCAGGTCTTTTGCGACGTCTCCAACAAACAGCCCTTTCCTCATTTCCTCTGGAATAGTATAACGAATTTGTCCATTAACCGCAGCGACAACACAGAAAAGCAAAATGGATACTCTCCAGTCCAATGAGGCGCCTTTGCTCCTCAGAGTCTCCATTTCTTCCAATGAATATCAAATCCAAAATAAAACCGATATCCGGAGGGAGGTCTTGCACTCAATATGTACCATATGTATTTTGAATAGTCCCCTGCCAAATCTATACAATGCGACCGTCCAAACTAGAGCCTCAGTGAATGTATGCACACGGTTATCGCCTATTTCCCTCAGAGACGGGTGGTGACTTTGTCTCTGTAATAAGGCCGATGTTATACAAGTAGTCTCCTTAGGCAACAGCACCACCAACAGTGACTAAGTTAAACAACATGAGTAAACCACCTACTCCACTGTCCGTCTAGTGTATACAATGTTTACAAGGCCTTTTAGCCTAAACCTTGATGTTGTGGCCCTTTGACATGAAAATTCAGTAAATATAACATCAAAAACTAGATAGATAGATAGATAGACAGATAGACAGATAGATAGATAGATAGATAGATAGATAGATAGATAGATAGATAGATTATCTCCTCCCTCTTGATCCAATCTAACTGATGAGCCGAGTGACCTACATTTGAGTAGTGGAATTAACATCTAGTATGAAACTGCTGCAACATTCATCCACAAGCATGAACAAATACTGGCAAATTTCACAGCACTATACTTCTGCATGTACTTAAAACATGATGTCTGCACAGGTAGGAATGCCTATCTTAAAATGGGTCACGATAGTGCCTTGCATGGTCCCCTGCTCAAACACAGTATTAGCATATACAGCCGCAGAGCATAACATTCTGCACATCATGATTGTGCATTATTCAGGATATGACTGCACAGCAGCAGCCAGGATTATTATTATTCATGTCGTTTAAAGCCTAGGGTAGAATCACATAGCATGCACAAATAAGAGCAATGCAGCTGCCTGTGTTACAGAACTGCTGGCTAAAATTTCAGTCTTGCATATATATAACTTCAAAAGAAATAATTTAGAAGAAATGTGTCTTATAAACATTAATAATTTTGGTTATGTTGGCTGATTTCAACAGTCCCCATGTGGTGAAAAGGAGAAAGTGAGGAAAAGAGATAAAGAAAAGAGACAGAAAAATAGGCAG
This sequence comes from Lates calcarifer, assembly GCF_001640805.2. NCBI lineage: Eukaryota > Metazoa > Chordata > Actinopteri > Centropomidae > Lates > Lates calcarifer. The sequence continues at coordinate 11,943,830 of NC_066840.1, read as the reverse complement.
AAACTCATTCTAGGTCAGTTGTATTGGATATTGATTGTGGGAATTGAGTGTGGTGTTGATGAGGCTGTAATACTATTTTAACTAACTTTAAAAAGTGTACAATGTGAGATTTACAGAGAAAAGAAAATGAAAATCATCTTACCTGTTCGACCAAAATTGAAGTTTCATTCAGGGGGTGTGATAAGAAAAGAAAGGAGAAAAAAAGAGAACAGTTAGTATGAATGCTGATAAAACAAAATTTAATTAGATCTTGACACATTCTTTGACATTATGTACATATCCACTGGGAAATAATGAATACTGTTATAGTTGGATCTCAGTGTCTCTCAATCTTGTGACTTGTTGTCACATGAATGTTTTGTTGTGTTTGGTAAATAAATCTTTAACTAAATCAAAATATTCCTAACTTAACCAGACCTCACTGGATTTTTTTTAGAACAGCCACTGACACTTAAAGATGTCACAAAACACAGACTTTCTTAGTGTTATGTACAAAGCGTGTCAGCAGTTTGCTCCACTTTGTACAAGAGGTGTCTATAACTAAACAAAACTACCCACAAAATTCAAATACAGTGGAAACTCTGCCATGTTTGTGTTAATTGCAATCAGCCATGCACATCAATTTTCATCATTCTTCAGTGCTGTCAACCACACTGCTTAAAACAGTCGTTGATTCTTATGACCCAGATAATAATAAAATGGACAAAGATTAAGCACTGCTTTTTTTTTCCTTCTACCACAGTTGAAATTAGGAGCACACAGGGCCTGCAGCTATAGCACCGAAAGAAACACACATGAATTCACATGCGAGTTCGTTTGATGACAAAACCTCTCTGCTTCACTACCATGACACAGGCAGTGGCAGGCAGGAATGCACTCAGAAACACGCACACACATCACCATTTAACTGTTGTATAAGACTCTAACCACAGAACTGAGTGCTGCTCCAGTACTTTCCAACATTCATACATACTGCATGAAAACATTGTTTTCTGTTGATGTGACTGTAAAAGTGCTTCACTTTTGTACTATCTTTTCTCTTTTTTTTAGTGTTGTATATTGTATATTTACTGCTGTATGCTCAAAAAATTCTTGTCTTCATACTAAAGATGCCTTAGTAGAGTCTAAGTGACAGGTGATCTCAACAAGCACAGTTGGAAAAAGAATGATGTTTAGCTAGTTTTGTATGACACTTTGATTAGCGAACTGTCAGATCTAAATCAAAGAAAGAAAGAAAGAAAGAGTAATGACAGAACTGTGTAGGAGCTCAGATTGTCATGTTGCACTGCACATTAAATAAAGTCTGCACTTATCTGTCAAAGACATGCATACAAGGCTTTGTTAGGGTGAAAGTTTTATTTTTTGTGAGTTGTCTTACTGTTGTTATGATGACCAGCTGTTTTAGTTTGTATTACAAATGTCATTCACTCCTGTTCTTTACAAGTTCTGTGCAAAAGGTTATTAAGCCATTGGAGAAGTAGAACACAATCTTCTCTTCAAGTTTATTTTTTTATCAAATACATACAGTCTGATCACATATCGTTCAATTCATGACATGTAGCACAATCTTTTTTGTTTTGTTTTGTTTTGGCCTATGTGATAAAACAAATCATGTGTTGTTTTGTGAAAACATAACATAGCATCATCTTGGCTGTAGTGTATTCCAAGTAAAATAAATTGACTACAATTTAAAAAAAACACACACACACAAAGAGGCAAAAATAACTACACCAACAGACAAAGCAAAACATAACAGTGAGGACTATATTCCCTCAAATATATCACTCTCAGAGGACATATTCAGAGAGGTCTACTGTGCATTTTAAGTGCAGGAAATGACACACATCAGATTTATGTAATCATTTAAGTGATTAGATTCCTCTTCTCAACTGACAATCCAATATTTATGTTTGAACTTTTAAGGAAAACAGATATTACTCATGCTATATGTTTTTCATAAACACTTCATGTCCTGATGTTAGTTAGTTAAGGTATGAGAACAATACACATTTACAGATAATAAATCAGAGAAAACTAAACGTGCTGAAAAGAGAGAGAAAGTCACATAGAGGCTACTAACTAGTGACAGACAGGCAGGCAAATAAAACAAGCCTGACATAAGTTACCACAAACAACTGCCTGCTAAAAAAAAATGCAGATAGAATCATTTATTTATTTATGCTCATGTGATACTATTTTAGAAAAATATTCCAGAATATAGATTATGTACAACCTTAAGATTGCTTTCTGTGTTCAAAATTGGGCCGGGGGGGTGGGCGGGCGTGGGAGCACGGTTGAGGTTATATGCAAATCTTCAGTACAATTACAAAACGTTTTGATGAACTAATAACATATCCATGAAAAATCTTGATGCTTTAAACTCAATAACAGTATTGGATTTTCCTTGTAATTCTAAATAACCATGAGAAAATGAGTGGAATCATAATATATTTGACAGTCAGAAGGTCCTAACTGAATTCATTGCAAATGGATTATTATTATTATTATTATTCCACCACATATTTACAATATGTTATGGCCGAGTCTCACTTGACCACGAAGCAAGGATGCGGTGCACCTGCCCTCACCTTCAGACTAGCTCTGTCTGTACTAGTGCGCCTTAAGGTGTTTTTTTGATAGGCTGCACTTCTTTTCTTCAGTGTGTCAGTGTCTGTGCTTGAGCCAAAGCGAAAATCACCTCTCCACGACCCAGTGGTCAGGAAGGAATCATACCGGTCATCTTTCAGGAGGGTCCCACAACGACTGAAATCTGTAAAGCTGGGGGGGCAGTAGGTCGTGGGGAAAACGGGGAGACTGGCGGTGGTCGAACGGTAAACATAACCACGCCGGCAGAGCTTAAAATAAAACACTGCGCTGATTAAAATGATGAAAAGGGAGGAAACGGTTGAGAGAGCGATAATCAAATAGAGCGTTAAATTATCGTTGCCCTGTGATTCATCAGTGAACTCAAAAAGTTCGTTTAAAACAGGCAGACCGTCACCAATTACTATACTGACAGTAGCAGTGGCGGAGAGAGATTCCGACCCGTTATCCGTTACTAAAACGACAACAGTTTGTTTCGGTTCATCGTCCTCCATGAAAGCTCGCGCTGTTCTGATTTCCCCTGTGTGCAGGCCTACCGTAAACAGATTAGGTCGCGTTGCTTTGATTATTCTATAAGAAAGCCAGGCGTTATGGCCAGAGTCTGCGTCCACAGCTACCACTTTAGTGACCAGGTACCCTCTAGGTGCTTCTACTGGCACCATATCTTCAGCAATGAACCCGGTGGTTTGGACAGGATATAGGACAACAGGTGTATTATCATTTTGGTCCTTAATAAAAACGTTTATGGTACAGGTGGTGGAGCGTGGAGGGTCGCCTCCATCTCGAGCTATCACCTTAATTTGGAAGTGAACTGACTGTTCATAATCAAAACGACGTGATGTGAAGAGCTGCCCTGTTTCTGAGTTGATGGTGAGAAAAGAGGACGCTTCAGAATTTGAGTCCTTTGATATTTGGTACAGTATTCTAGCATTAGATCCATCGTCAGTGTCCTCTGCTTTCACTTTCATCACAAACGTGCCAATTGGTTGGTTTTCCAAAATGTTGGCATTGTACTCGCTCTGTGTAAAAGTCGGGGGATTATCATTTATATCATTAACCATGATTGTTAGAACTTTTACGCTGGAGAGTGAGGGAGAGCCCGCATCAGTGGCCGTGATTGTGATGTTGTACTCTGGTTGAAGTTCTCTGTCTAATAATCCGTCAGTAACTAACATGTAGTAGTTTTTCACCTCTGATACAAATTTAAATTGAACATTGTCTGAGATTGTGCACGTGACACGCCCACTGCTTCCAGTGTCCAGGTCATAAATGTTAATCAGAGCAACCATAGTTCCTGGCTTAGAGTCTTCAGCTACGTTAGCAGAGGCTGATTTTATTTCTATCACGGGTTTATTATCATTTACATCAATTACATCAATTATAAGTTTACAGTGAGAGGCCTGACCGCCGCCATCTTTAGCCTGAACGTCCAGCTCGTGCGTACTAGCCTCTTCATAGTCAATGAGCCCTGTCACCCGTACTTCTCCACTCTGAGGGTTCATTTCAATAACTCCTCCAGTCTTGTCTGACAGGTGACTGAAAGAGTACGTTATCTCTCCATAAACACCTTCATCTAAGTCCGTGGCATTCAGTTTTGCTATGACAGTTCCCACGGCCGAGTTCTCTGGTACAGAAGCTTTGTAAACTCGTTGGCTAAAAACTGGGACATTATCATTGGCGTCCAAAACACGGATGTGGATAGAAGCAGTTCCTGATCTGACCGGATTTCCCCCGTCAATTCCATTGATTTTCAGTACATGTTCAGCCTGTGCCTCCCGGTCCAAGGCCTTTTTAAGGACTAGCTCCGGATAAGCATTGCCATTTATTTGAGAACTCATTTCCAGTGCAAAATGATCATTCGGGCTCAGTTTATATTCACGGACAGAGTTGATGCCCAAATCGGGGTCATGCGCGCTCTCCAACGGAAAGCGCCTCCCTAGAACTGTAGATTCCACTAAATCTAGGTTTATCTCTCCTGCAGCAAAAACTGGGCTGTTGTCATTTATATCTGCAATATCCAAAACTAAGCTGTATGCTTGAAGGGGATCCTCAAGTAAGAGCTGATACTGTAAGATGCAGACAGTTGCTTGCGCGCAAAGCTCCTCTCGGTCTATCCGTTGGCTGATCAAAAGACTGCCTGACGCAGTGTCCAGTTCACACAGCTGGCTTGTTCCCTCTGCAACAACCCGGGCGCGACGAGCAGCAAGCTCCGTCACTCGCAGCCCCAGATCCCGAGCAACGTTCCCGATAACCGACCCCCGCTGCATCTCCTCTGGAAGAACATAACGGACTTCTCCAAAAGAAACACCAAAAAGGAGGGTAAACAATAAATAATTCAGCCACCATTTAAATTTTATTCGCTGGTCCATTATTAAACATGCTTTCAGAAACAAATTTGCTGTCGACATTATAGCTAAATCCTAAACATGTACATCCAAATATCGAACTGAAAATGCTGCTGTAATCCAACGAATCCCTGCTTCTCTAGCTGAGTTACTCATGCTCTATTAGGGAAGCCGTCAGCTTGGATTCCTCTCTCTATCCCCTTTTCACCACGGCTCTCTCTTTCCCTCTCTTTCTCTACCTCTCTCTCCTTCTCTCTCTCGACCTCACTCTCTCTCTCTAACCCACTCTCTCTCTCCTTCTCTCCCTCATACACATCCACACAAACACAAACATTCATGCATACACAGCCCTCGGCTCTAACCCAATACTCCAGTTCCACTGACACAGATAGGAGACACGCCATAGCATCCATGAGTCAGGCATTATAAAAGAGCGTCACCAAGAGACTGACAGTAGCAGTGGCGGAGAGAGATTCCGACCCGTTATCCGTTACTAAAACGACAACAGTTTGTTTCGGTTCATCGTCCTCCATGAAAGCTCGCGCTGTTCTGATTTCCCCTGTGTGCAGGCCTACCGTAAACAGATTAGGTCGCGTTGCTTTGATTATTCTATAAGAAAGCCAGGCGTTATGGCCAGAGTCTGCGTCCACAGCTACCACTTTAGTGACCAGGTACCCTCTAGGTGCTTCTACTGGCACCATATCTTCAGCAATGAACCCGGTGGTTTGGACAGGATATAGGACAACAGGTGTATTATCATTTTGGTCCTTAATAAAAACGTTTATGGTACAGGTGGTGGAGCGTGGAGGGTCGCCTCCATCTCGAGCTATCACCTTAATTTGGAAGTGAACTGACTGTTCATAATCAAAACGACGTGATGTGAAGAGCTGCCCTGTTTCTGAGTTGATGGTGAGAAAAGAGGACGCTTCAGAATTTGAGTCCTTTGATATTTGGTACAGTATTCTAGCATTAGATCCATCGTCAGTGTCCTCTGCTTTCACTTTCATCACAAACGTGCCAATTGGTTGGTTTTCCAAAATGTTGGCATTGTACTCGCTCTGTGTAAAAGTCGGGGGATTATCATTTATATCATTAACCATGATTGTTAGAACTTTTACGCTGGAGAGTGAGGGAGAGCCCGCATCAGTGGCCGTGATTGTGATGTTGTACTCTGGTTGAAGTTCTCTGTCTAATAATCCGTCAGTAACTAACATGTAGTAGTTTTTCACCTCTGATACAAATTTAAATTGAACATTGTCTGAGATTGTGCACGTGACACGCCCACTGCTTCCAGTGTCCAGGTCATAAATGTTAATCAGAGCAACCATAGTTCCTGGCTTAGAGTCTTCAGCTACGTTAGCAGAGGCTGATTTTATTTCTATCACGGGTTTATTATCATTTACATCAATTACATCAATTATAAGTTTACAGTGAGAGGCCTGACCGCCGCCATCTTTAGCCTGAACGTCCAGCTCGTGCGTACTAGCCTCTTCATAGTCAATGAGCCCTGTCACCCGTACTTCTCCACTCTGAGGGTTCATTTCAATAACTCCTCCAGTCTTGTCTGACAGGTGACTGAAAGAGTACGTTATCTCTCCATAAACACCTTCATCTAAGTCCGTGGCATTCAGTTTTGCTATGACAGTTCCCACGGCCGAGTTCTCTGGTACAGAAGCTTTGTAAACTCGTTGGCTAAAAACTGGGACATTATCATTGGCGTCCAAAACACGGATGTGGATAGAAGCAGTTCCTGATCTGACCGGATTTCCCCCGTCAATTCCATTGATTTTCAGTACATGTTCAGCCTGTGCCTCCCGGTCCAAGGCCTTTTTAAGGACTAGCTCCGGATAAGCATTGCCATTTATTTGAGAACTCATTTCCAGTGCAAAATGATCATTCGGGCTCAGTTTATATTCACGGACAGAGTTGATGCCCAAATCGGGGTCATGCGCGCTCTCCAACGGAAAGCGCCTCCCTAGAACTGTAGATTCCACTAAATCTAGGTTTATCTCTCCTGCAGCAAAAACTGGGCTGTTGTCATTTATATCTGCAATATCCAAAACTAAGCTGTATGCTTGAAGGGGATCCTCAAGTAAGAGCTGATACTGTAAGATGCAGACAGTTGCTTGCGCGCAAAGCTCCTCTCGGTCTATCCGTTGGCTGATCAAAAGACTGCCTGACGCAGTGTCCAGTTCACACAGCTGGCTTGTTCCCTCTGCAACAACCCGGGCGCGACGAGCAGCAAGCTCCGTCACTCGCAGCCCCAGATCCCGAGCAACGTTCCCGATAACCGACCCCCGCTGCATCTCCTCTGGAAGAACATAACGGACTTCTCCAAAAGAAACACCAAAAAGGAGGGTAAACAATAAATAATTCAGCCACCATTTAAATTTTATTCGCTGGTCCATTATTAAACATGCTTTCAGAAACAAATTTGCTGTCGACATTATAGCTAAATCCTAAACATGTACATCCAAATATCGAACTGAAAATGCTGCTGTAATCCAACGAATCCCTGCTTCTCTAGCTGAGTTACTCATGCTCTATTAGGGAAGCCGTCAGCTTGGATTCCTCTCTCTATCCCCTTTTCACCACGGCTCTCTCTTTCCCTCTCTTTCTCTACCTCTCTCTCCTTCTCTCTCTCGACCTCACTCTCTCTCTCTAACCCACTCTCTCTCTCCTTCTCTCCCTCATACACATCCACACAAACACAAACATTCATGCATACACAGCCCTCGGCTCTAACCCAATACTCCAGTTCCACTGACACAGATAGGAGACACGCCATAGCATCCATGAGTCAGGCATTATAAAAGAGCGTCACCAAGAGACTGAGAGGATAATTACAACAGCGGACAGTGCAATCTGCAATAACACAACTGCATTCTAAATGTTTAATATTATCTTGCACCACACGTGACCAAGGGAGGGCAAAGCAAAATAAGGTTGTCCTAACTTAATATTATAAGAATACCATCTATGTTGTAAGAAGAACAGGATGGACACAGTAAAAGTGACACTTGAGCAATGTACTGTAGTTCTATACAATGCTTTTGCAATGAATTGCCTTTGTAAGGTCAGCGCTTAATTTTAATAATTTTTCATGGTAATTCTGCTGACACAATGATTTAACTATTTTCAGACAGTGCTGTATTGTATTGAATTACACTGCTTTGAAGCTTGATACAAGTATATTGTAAATGTGGAGATGACAGTGGACTTCACACACACACACACACACTCCCCCAGCTCACCATACTCAACAGTAATATGCTGGCTGTGGAAACGAGCAACATTCTGGGATCTCCCAGGAACAGAAGTGGCACTGTTACATAGACTCCATTACAAGTACAAAGTTACTCCCTGTGTCAGTGATGAGAATTAGCTGTTGATCCTGTTCTATAGTGCTGTTACTGAGTTTGTCCTCTGCACATCACTCATGGTAAGGTCTAGACAGGAACAGGCTTAAACAGACAGTTAAGTCTGCAGAAAATATAACTGGGGCCATATCGACTTGTACACCTTCAAAGTCAAGAAACAGGGGCAAGGAAAACCATTACAGACCCCTCACACCCTAAGCATTACTTGATTCAACCTCTTTCCCCTACTAACAGCAGTTTCTGTACATAAGTCATCACACTCAGCCAGTTATGTCAGTCATTTGAGATCTCTAAACAATTTTGGTAAGACAACAGCGTAAACCAAATCGAATACAACTGCTGTATATTATTGCCTATCATAGAAAACATGTACATAATATCCTCTAATTATTAAGACTGACTGTATTCACTGTAGATATATTCCTTCATCAATATATGCACATTAAACAAACTCTGAATGAAGAGTTACTTACTATCCATTTGATATTATGGAGCAGTGAATGCAAACTGAAATGCTCCAGATGTCTGAAGAAGCTGCATTTAAACTGACATGACATTTTTCTAGTTAGTGATAAATATGCAAGTTGGATATATGAGAGCTTCATAGTGCATCAAAGTGTTCAAAAGAAAATTTGGAAACATGAAATAGTGATGAAACTGTTCACCACACAGTCAAACATCAGTATCAAAATGCGTGCTAAAACACCACAAACACACCACTGAAAAAACTCAAAGTAAGGACCAGTGAAAGTGCGATACTAGAGAACGCACTCATAAGAGGACTACAGCAATTATAAAATATATAAAATACACAGCATTTTGTGTAACAAGGATAACAGATGTGTGAGTTTTTTGTTTCACCCCTGTCACCATTGAAAACTACAACATATAGTCCAGAAGCTCAAAGTTATCTTAGTGACAGGATGAGCACACACAAATGTAGAAGTGACCAATAATTTTAGACTTGCATTACAAAAAGCTCAGACATACAACTGAACTGAAAAACATGCTCCTTTAAAGCCACTTGACTACATGATCTTATCAGTGGACATGTTCCACTGCTCCTGCTAAAAGATAAATATAATAAATGCTTAGAGTTTGAAAAATGTTTTTAATTTTTATTTTTTTAAATGACAAATTCTACTTAAAATTACTGACAAGAATACAGTGTTATTACCTGATTCATCCACAATATTGTTTCACAAAATCACAGGTTGAATCTGCATATAGCTGATCCAAGTTTGCTGATCAATAGCCAGTGTCATGTCTCTTTAAACTTCATTCTGTAATCTACTTTTACATTCAACAGTAAAATAAGAACTTGCACTTATTGATTTACACTGATAACACAACTCTTCATGGAAATGAAGAAAACCTAAATAATGTGTACTATTTCTTATCATAATCAATCCAAAGAAATTAAACTATGTGAGACTAAAAAGTGACAACATATTAGAGGACAGAGCTGAAGTGACACAAAAGACACATCAGAAGATCACTGTTCAGCACCAAGGACAGAGGAAAAGAGCCACAACAAACAAGTTATACCCCTGGTTGACACCAACCGGACATAAAGAGGAGTCACGTGATTAAACAGAGACAGATTGTCAGGTATCTGTCTGTCTCTCTGTCTCACACTCTCCCCCTCCCTCTCCCTCTCTCCCTCTCTCTCTCTCTCTCTCTCTCTCTCTCTCTCTCTCTCTGTGTGTGTGTGTGTGTGTGTGTGTGAGTAAGACAAAATACTGAAAATGTTTTGTCCATCTCGAACAGAATGTATATGATGTGTCCCTACCTCAGGAGAACCATCACAACTTCCAAATGCATCAACAAAGTCTGATGGACTTTTCCTCAGAGTCTGGTCTGCAGGCAGTGTGTTGTCATTGTATGATGTCACAAACTTAAAGTCACTGGTTCTAGAACCTGTTGTCAGGTAGGCGTCATAATTGTAAGTGCTGCGTAAAGTTCCTGTGCCGTCAACATCTGCGTAATTAGGAGGGAGATAAGCGCTGGGGATGGCGACTGCTCCGTCAAACAACAGTCTGGGCTTTCTCCTGCGACAAAACCTCACACCCAGGATGATGATAATGAAAGTCAGGAAAAATGTTGAGACAGAAACCAGCGCGATGATCAGATAAGAGGTCAGTTTTGAATTCTTCTCATCATAAGAAATATCCTTCAGCTCTGGCACCTCAGCCAAGTTATCAGAAATAAGTAAATACATGGAACAGGTGGCAGAGAGAGAGGGCTGTCCGTTATCTTTCACTGACACAATAAGGCTCTGTTTCATGCTGTCAGATTCAGAAATGTCCCGCTGTGTCCTGATCTCTCCGCTGTGGAGACCAATAGTGAAAAGTCCCGGATCAGTGGATTTGACTATATGATAGGACAGCCAGGCGTTCTGTCCGGAGTCCGCGTCCACCGCTATCACTTTGGACACCAGAGAGCCTCCTTGTGCAGCTTTGGGAACCAGCTCGGTCATGAACGAGTTGCCCTCCGGCCCGGGGTACAGTATCTGAGGAGAGTTGTCGTTCACATCCGATATGAAGACACTGACGGTCACGTTGCTGCTCAGAGGAGGAGAACCGTTGTCTCTGGCCATCACGTGGACTTTAAAGCTCCTGAACTGTTCATAATCAAACGACCTCACAGCGTGGATCACCCCCGTGTCTCCGTTAACAGACAGATAGGAGGACACCGGGGCACCGTTCACCTCACCAGGTAACAGAGAATAAATCACTGTACCGTTTTGTCTCCAGTCGGGGTCTCGAGCACTAACGGAACATAAAGTGGAGCCAGGTTTGTTATTTTCTGTCACATATGCGCTGTAGGACTGTTCCTCAAACACAGGTGGGTTGTCGTTGATGTCAGCTACAGATAACTGAACAGTTTTAGAGGAGGACAGAGGTGGAGAGCCCTCATCAGTGGCTGTGATTGTAATGTTGTAATCAGACACTAGTTCACGGTCCAGTTGTCCTGTGGTCACCAGAGAATAATAGTTTTTAACTGAGGGAACTAATTTAAAAGGGACATTTTGCTGAATAGAGCAGCGGACCTGTCTGTTATTCTCAGAGTCTCTGTCCTGCACATTAATGATGCCCACCTCTGTACCAGGTGGGGTGTCCTCTGGTATGGGACTTGTCAATGATTTCAGATTGACTACAGGAGCGTTGTCATTCACATCTGTGATGGAAATTATTACTTTAGCATAAGAAGAAAGCCCTAACCCATCTTTTGCTTTAACGCGTATTTCAAATGATGTAGTACTTTCATAGTCAACAGCTCCAATTACTCGTACCTCACCTATTTTACGGTCAATGCTAAAAACTTTCTTCACATCTTCAGCAACATGTCCAAAGTCATATGTCACATCTCCATTCACTCCCTCGTCTGCATCAGTCGCGCTCACTGTGACCACAACTGTATCTAGAGGAGAGTTTTCAGGCAGACTGGCTTTATAAACGGCCTGGCTGAACACTGGGGCGTTATCATTAGCATCCAGCACAGTGACGTGTATGACTACAGTACCTGATCTCTGAGGAGACCCACCATCTAAAGCTGTAAGGAGCAAATTAATCTCCTCTTGCATTTCACGATCAAGCTCTTTATCCAGTACAAGTTCTACTGTGTTTCCATTAGCAGTCAAAATGAAATTATCGTTCTTCTTAAGGCTGTACTGTTGAACTGAATTTTGTCCTACATCCGCATCATGCGCCTCCTCTATCAAAAAACGAGCCCCCCTGTCAGCTGACTCTTGAATTTCTAGATTGATCAATTCTTCGTTAAATTGTGGTGAGTTATCATTGATATCTTGAATGTGTAGATTAAATCGATGAAGCTCAAGAGGATTCTCCAGGACAAGCTCGTGTTTCAGGATGCACGAAGCCTTTTCGCCACAAAGCCCCTCTCGGTCAATCCTGTCGGCAACAATCAGCTCTCCGTTATTCAGGTTTATGTCACAGTAACGTTTGTCAGTCCCATCGCTGTCAATGCGGGCTTTTCTGTTAGAGAGCGCACCCGTTTCCAGCCCAAGATCTTTGGCTATATTCCCAATAACCGATCCTCGTTTCATCTCCTCTGGAAAAGAATAGCTCATGTCTCCATACGCGATATTCAAAAGAAGGAGGAAATAGAAGCAGCTCGGCTGAAACAAGATCATTTTCGAATCCATAATCGACGATGAGTTACTAACAGGTTGAGGAATAAAACGAAAAAAGACAGTCCCACCGCATAACACAAATAACCACTGTGAGTCCAGGGCGATTTTGCCTGGATACGATAGCACAAGAACGCATGTCCACACCAAAGGATAAAGGAATTCAAATGTCTTAAGCCTGGTGTATAGCGCCACCGTGAGTTGGGTACAACATAGCACTCATAATATAAACAAAAGAAACGCTGCCATGTGGCTGTAGCCTGCTTACAATTACGGATTGTTTGTATTTTGAATAGACACTACAGCTACTATAATGTATAGTATAACCAATATTTGCAGTTGTAGTTACCTTTGAGGTTCAAATTAGAAAACCAGCAAAGTCAACAAACAAGTCTCACAGTGTTCAGAAAATGCAGACTGATTTCAAAGTTCAAGCCATAAATTTACTATGAATGTCCTTTTGCATCAATAAAATCATGAGTCATATATTTTAATCTTACATTTTGTTATTGTTAGGATCCTGCCTTTGTTCTATGCTGCAGATTTAATTTCCTCACACAGTCACACCTCAACTCATGTTCACCAAAACATTGATGCATACTGGTAATCTAGATAAATAACGGTAGCAGGCAGGTACACAGTGAATCTACAGACAAATCAGGCAGAACAGCTGTTACCAAAATCGCTGTTTACTAGAACAATTATTTGGGTTACCTAAAAGACGAAATCTCTCACTCTTTCAGTATGACCTATATGACAACCTGCATAAAACTCAGACTTTATTGTGATGAATAAGGTGACTGATATTCTGCCAAGTCACAACTTAAAAAAAATGTATTACTGGTGTACAGCATAAGACCAAGTGTAGATGTTCACTGTGAAAACACATCATGCATAATGTTATGAATCAAATAAGTCATTCATTCAGAGTGTATCACTGATCAAGCACAGTCACTGCAGAAATGTCCATGTGACAGAAACCACAGTGCAAACTGACAAACTGCAATTAAAATAAAAAATGCACTGCTTTCTTCTCTCTACATTTGTATTATCTGTATTTTACACTTACACTGATCAGACCAGGGAGCAATCAACAATAACAAAACTCAAACAACAGGAAGCCTAATAAACATCTGATAATACGGCATAGTGGACTGGATTCAAATGTAAAGAGCTACATACGACACCATCCAGTATGTCTGTGTAGGTTTGTCAACCATTCATATCTTTAAGGTATATATAAGATATATACAGTAACACTATACTAAATATCATTATAGCATAAGTTCCCTGGGCTTAAACATAAGATCATAGTTATCATTTACATTTATTCATGTTGCAGGCCCTCCTGTCCAAAGCAGCTATAAATGAAGTATAATCCAAGCCATAGTCGATCAAAGAGAAACCAACAAGAATGACTGCCTAAGAGCTCAGTTTGAAATTCCACCTGACAAAGGCGGCACAAGATTGCAGGTGAATTAAGACATGAATGCGTAAGAAGTTAGATGTACTTTGTTTGTTTGAGTCTGTTAAGAAGAGAAAGATAAAGAGAATGAGGGAGGAGAAGAGAGAAATAAGAGAGAGAGAATGGGGGAAAGGGAAACTGAGCACAAGTTGTATCCTGAAAGTGACAAATGATAACATGTAAGCAAGGCTTCAGACAGTGTTTACTCTGCATCAATAATCATCTGTTTTAGATGTGTTTTAGCACTGAGAGAAACTTATACAATGTCACTGATATGTGCAGAATCTGTCACAGGTCATCACTGTAACACTGCACCCTTCATGCTCCAGCTGATCAGTAATATAATGCTTAATCTAACTAATAGTTCAGCAATAATTTAATTCAAGCACTGCACTCATTCATGTTTAATTTTTTGTCAATGTTATATAACATTGGTTAAAAAGTGAAGACCAAGCTTTTGGTGACACCACAAGAAAAACCCTCTTAAAAATGAATATCAGTACCTTGATAATTTAAATGAAAAATAAATTTACTTTATGTTGACCAAACACCAGTAATAACAGATCTATAGATGAATAATCAGCTCAGTAAGGTGCCCGTCTCACACACAACCTTTTGATGACAGTAAAATATCTAGGAATAAAAACACAGACTTTGGGTGAAAGCAACTTTGATTGAAGACACATTAATATGCTGAGCTGGACAACCACCATAACTTTTCCAAGACTAATTCAAACACACTGTGTCCGCACAAGAGTGAAACTAACAAACCTCAGGCCATATCTTAAATGAAAACTGCACAAGACTTGAACTAATTAGCCTAAATGTCACATCTTGACAGTATGAAAATGTAAGCGACCAGGATTGATGAAGGATGCATTCGATTCAAATTTCATACCTCTGAACACCCTTCCAAATCTCCGAAGGCATCAACAAAGTCTGATGGACTTTTCCTCAGAGTCTGGTCTGCAGGCAGTGTGTTGTCATTGTATGATGTCACAAACTTAAAGTCACTGGTTCTAGAACCTGTTGTCAGGTAGGCGTCATAATTGTAAGTGCTGCGTAAAGTTCCTGTGCCGTCAACATCTGCGTAATTAGGAGGGAGATAAGCGCTGGGGATGGCGACTGCTCCGTCAAACAACAGTCTGGGCTTTCTCCTGCGACAAAACCTCACACCCAGAATGATGATAATGAAAGTCAGAAAAAAGGTGGACACAGAAACCAGCGCGATGATCAGGTAAGAGGTCAGTTTTGAATTCTTCTCATCATAAGAAATATCCTTCAGTTCTGGCACCTCAGCCAAGTTATCAGAAATAAGTAAATACATGGAGCAGGTGGCAGAGAGAGAGGGCTGTCCGTTATCTTTCACTGACACAATAAGGTTCTGTTTCATGCTGTCAGATTCAGAAATGTCCCGCAGTGTCCTGATCTCTCCGCTGTGGAGACCAATAGTGAAAAGTCCCGGATCACTCGATTTGACTATATGATAGGACAGCCAGGCGTTCTGTCCGGAGTCCGCGTCCACCGCTATCACTTTGGACACCAGAGAGCCTCCGTGTGCAGCTTTGGGGACAAGCTCGGTCATGAAGGAGTTTCCCTCCGGCCCGGGGTACAGTATCTGGGGAGAGTTGTCGTTCACATCCGATATGAAGACACTGACGGTCACGTTGCTGCTCAGAGGAGGAGAACCGTTGTCTCTGGCCATCACGTGGACTTTAAAGCTCCTGAACTGTTCATAATCAAACGACCTCACAGCGTGGATCACCCCCGTGTCTCCGTTAACAGACAGATAGGAGGACACCGGGGCACCGTTCACCTCACCAGGTAACAGAGAATAAATCACTGTACCGTTTTGTCTCCAGTCG
Source organism: Lates calcarifer (assembly GCF_001640805.2). Classification (NCBI taxonomy): domain Eukaryota; kingdom Metazoa; phylum Chordata; class Actinopteri; family Centropomidae; genus Lates; species Lates calcarifer. The sequence continues at coordinate 11,928,018 of NC_066840.1, read as the reverse complement.
GGGTCTCGAGCACTAACGGAACATAAAGTGGAGCCAGGTTTGTTATTTTCTGTCACATATGCGCTGTAGGACTGTTCCTCAAACACAGGTGGGTTGTCGTTGATGTCAGCTACAGATAACTGAACAGTTTTAGAGGAGGACAGAGGTGGAGAGCCCTCATCAGTGGCTGTGATTGTAATGTTGTAATCAGACACTAGTTCACGGTCCAGTTGTCCTGTGGTCACCAGAGAATAATAGTTTTTAACTGAGGGAACTAATTTAAAAGGGACATTTTGCTGAATAGAGCAGCGGACCTGTCTGTTATTCTCAGAGTCTCTGTCCTGCACATTAATGATGCCCACCTCTGTACCAGGTGGGGTGTCCTCTGGTATGGGACTTGTCAATGATTTCAGATTGACTACAGGAGCGTTGTCATTCACATCTGTGATGGAAATTATTACTTTAGCATAAGAAGAAAGCCCTAACCCATCTTTTGCTTTAACGCGTATTTCAAATGATGTAGTACTTTCATAGTCAACAGCTCCAATTACTCGTACGTCACCTATCTTACGGTCAATGCTAAATATCTTCTTTACATCTTCAGCAACATGTCCAAAGTCATATGTCACATCTCCATTCACTCCCACGTCTGCATCAGTCGCGCTCACTGTGACCACAACTGTATCTACAGGAGAGTTTTCAGGCAGACTGGCTTTATAAACGGCCTGGCTGAACACTGGGGCGTTATCATTAGCATCCAGTACAGTGACATGTATGACTACGGTACCTGATCTCTGAGGAGACCCACCATCTAAAGCTGTGAGAAGCAAATTAATCTCCTCTTGCATTTCACGATCAAGCTCTTTATCCAGTACAAGCTCCACTGTGTTTCCATTAGCAGCCAAAATGAAATTATCGTTCTTCTTAAGGCTGTACTGTTGAACTGAATTTTGTCCTACATCCGCATCATGCGCCTCCTCTATCACAAAACGAGCTCCTCTTGCTGTCAACTCGTGAATTTCCAGATTTATTGAGTCGTAATTAAATTGTGGTGAATTATCATTGATATCTTGAATGTGTAGATTAAATCGATGAAGCTCAAGAGGATTCTCCAGGACAAGCTCGTGTTTCAGGATGCATGAAGCCTTTTCGCCACAAAGCCCCTCTCGGTCAATCCTGTCGGCAACAATCAGCTCTCCGTTATTCAGGTTTATGTCACAGTAACGTTTGTCAGTCCCATCGCTGTCAATGCGGGCTCTTCTGTTAGAGAGCGCGCCCGTTTCCAGCCCAAGATCCTTGGCTATATTCCCAATAACCGATCCCCGTTTCATCTCCTCTGGAAAAGAATAGCTCATGTCTCCATACGCGATATGCAAAAGAAGGAGGAAATAGAAGCAGCTCGGCTGAAACAAGATCATTTTCGAAGCCATCGTCCTAGGGTGAGTTCTTATGATGGTGAAGAATCGATACAAGAAACGCTGTTTTACCACATAACACGAATAGCAACAGTAATTCAGTGTAACTGTGCTGATATCTAGACCACTCAATGGGCGTACAAGAATGTCTGTCCACAAAGGATAGAGTAATTAGATCGTTGTAAAGCTGGTGTATAGCGACACCGTGAGTTAAATTCAACAATGACAATGATTGAGGAAAAAGTCAAAAGAAAGTGTTAATATCGGTTGTAGTCTCCTTATCTTTGCACACTATTCTAAATTAAATAGAGGTCAAATTAACTCGAATGTTTACAACATTTGCAACAAGTACCTCCAATCAGTCCTATCAGGAAATCCGTTGCACCACGTTCTACTGTGCATGCTTTTACTTCAGTGCATCCAGGACAGATTCAAGGTATGACGACAGCATACACTTCTTCAAGCCAGACATTTTCAGGTAAGTATATACACAAGTCACATACATAATCAGTCTTGAAAATGCGTTCAGTTTGTCTTTCAATTGTTTGAGCCACCACGCTTAAATAGCATACATTTTAAAGAAAGCACACTGAATAGCCCTTAATATAAAAAACGTATCTTTGTCAGATACAAGAAGCTTTGAAATAGTATAATTTTCTTTACTCGTAACTGTATCCCAGCTGTAAACAGATTGATTTTAATGACATCTTTGCAAAAAGTAGACCAGGGGCTACCTCCACTGTATGTGGTCTGAGAAAATATGAAAAAGTGAAAGGCTGCAGTCACCATAACCATGACATGTACATCCCACGTGTACAAAAGGCAGCCATGCTGACAAATGCTGACATCATGTTTGTAACTAGACCCAGCAGGCCCCCTGTCTTTGCATCCACTTGGCCTGACATCCTACAATCAGCTTCAACATATTGATGCAACAGTTTCATTTTACAGGTTCCTGAGAGAGTAGCAAACATGCATTAAGTTTATAAACCAAACATTTTATTAAACTCTGACCAAGGAACTCCTTCTCTCCCCACTCCATGTTAGGACAAAGGACTGCAACCAAGAAAAAACTCAATGCCAAAATCAAAAAGTTAGAAAACTTGCTGGCAGGACACACTAGTCATAAAACTACCACCAGTATACAACTACAAAATTATGTTACATTGCTATTGCAAAATCTGTGGTGATTGATAGTGATTATAGTTGTTTAATCCTACTACATTACATATAATGAAGAGGAAATAGGACCCAGCCATACCTTGATGTAATTTCTTTCCTCTCAGAGACAAAACAAAAATTACCTAAAATATAAAACAGTTATACAGGGTAAAGTTTGACAGAGCACAGCTAAAAAACTGTCATAATGTAATAAAGGTCTGTCATACTAAATTCAGAGGCTTCACCATAGAACCATTAAGTCAGCATGAGCACAGAAGATATCCCCATAAGATAGCCACTTCTGTTTACAAACTACATTTATGACACAGGAAAGTCACCCATTTCTCTCTACATATATTTTTATGAAAAGCTGAGGTCAAATGAATCAAGCACAACACGCTTTAACAAGAGAAGCCAACTTGTCATACATCTTTTAAATGTAAAGATGTGCATTCTTCAGGTGGCGTCTTCCACTTGTGACAACAATAACACGTCTAAGTAGATTTTCATCCATCCAACTTGTAAGATACACATAACAGTCAACTTTATACCATAAAACATATTTCCCTGGACGATCATGAAAGATCATTGCTTGCTAGAAAAAGTTAACATCAAAGTCATCTACTGAAAATGACAAATGATGGAAAATATGGCCAAAGGATTAATTTCCTCTTCAACAATGACTGCCATTGTGTGAGGGACATAATTTACCATCGACAATGTATCCAAAATGAAAATGAACAGTTTGACTGCAACTGTATCTTCCTATCAAGCTCATTAATGATATAAATAGATGTGAAGTGAGACAAGATATTGAAGAAGTTTTACACATCTGGAACAGATTGTAGGTAATGTGTCCCTACCTCAGGAGAACCATCACAACTTCCAAATGTATCAGCAAAGTCTGATGGACTTTTCCTCAGAGTCTGGTCTGCAGGCAGGGTGTTGTCATTGTATGATGTCACAAACTTAAAGTCACTGGTTCTAGAACCTGTTGTCAGGTAGGCGTCATAATTGTAAGTGCTGCGTAAAGTTCCTGTGCCGTCAACATCTGCGTAATTAGGAGGGAGATAAGCGCTGGGGATGGCGACTGCTCCGTCAAACAACAGTCTGGGCTTTCTCCTGCGACAAAACCTCACACCCAGAATGATGATAATGAAAGTCAGAAAAAATGTTGAGACAGAAACCAGCGCGATGATCAGATAAGAGGTCAGTTTGGAATTCTTCTCATCATAAGAAATATCCTTCAGTTCTGGCACCTCAGCCAAGTTATCAGAAATAAGTAAATACATGGAACAGGTGGCAGAGAGAGAGGGCTGTCCGTTATCTTTCACTGACACAATAAGGTTCTGTTTCATGCTGTCAGATTCAGAAATGTCCCGCTGTGTCCTGATCTCTCCGCTGTGGAGACCAATAGCGAAAAGTCCCGGATCAGTGGATTTGACTATATGATAGGACAGCCAGGCGTTCTGCCCGGAGTCCGCGTCCACCGCTATCACTTTGGACACCAGAGAGCCTCCTTGTGCAGCTTTGGGAACCAGCTCGGTCATGAAGGATTTGCCCTCCGGCCCGGGGTACAGTATCTGGGGAGAGTTGTCGTTCACATCCGATATAAAGACACTGACGGTCACGTTGCTGCTCAGAGGAGGAGAACCGTTGTCTCTGGCCATCACGTGGACTTTAAAGCTCCTGAACTGTTCATAATCAAACGACCTCACAGCGTGGATCACCCCCGTGTCTCCGTTAACAGACAGATAGGAAGACACCGGGGCACCGTTCACCTCACCAGGTAACAGAGAATAAATCACTGTGCCGTTTTGTCTCCAGTCGGGGTCTCGAGCACTAACGGAACATAAAGTGGAGCCAGGTTTGTTATTTTCTGTCACATATGCGCTGTAGGACTGTTCCTCAAACACAGGTGGGTTGTCGTTGATGTCAGCTACAGATAACTGAACAGTTTTAGAGGAGGACAGAGGTGGAGAGCCCTCGTCAGTGGCTGTGATTGTAATGTTGTAATCAGACACTAGTTCACGGTCCAGCTGTCCTGTGGTCACCAGAGAATAATAGTTTTTAATAGAAGGAACTAATTTAAAAGGAACATTTTGCTGTATGGAGCAGCGGACCTTTTGGTTATTATCCGAATCTGCATCCTGCACGTTAATGATGCCCACCTCTGTACCAGGTGACACGTTTTCTGGTACTGGGTTCGCCAAAGATTTCACATAGATTACAGGCACGTTGTCGTTGACATCAGTGATATCAACGGTTACCTTTGTGTATGACGATAATCCCAATCCATCCTTTGCTTTAATGCGCAAATCATATGATGTAACAGTTTCAAAATCAACCCTACCATTTACTTTTATTTCGCCATTTTTACGGTCAATACTAAAAACTTTCTTCACATCTTCAGCAACATGTCCAAAGTCATATGTCACATCTCCATTCACTCCCTCGTCTGCATCAGTCGCGCTCACTGTGACCACAACTGTATCTAGAGGAGAGTTTTCAGGCAGACTGGCTTTATAAACGGCCTGGCTGAACACTGGGGCGTTATCATTAGCATCCAGTACAGTGACATGTATGACTACGGTACCTGATCTCTGAGGAGACCCACCATCTAAAGCTGTAAGGAGCAAATTAATCTCCTCTTGTTTTTCACGATCAAGCTCTTTGTCCAGTACAAGCTCCAATGTGTTTACATTAGCAGCCAGAATGAAATTATCATTCTTCTTAAGGCTGTACTGTTGAACTGAATTTTGGCCTACATCCGCATCATGCGCCTCCTCTATCACAAAACGAGCTCCTCTGTCAGCTGACTCTCGAATTTCTATGTTAATCATTTCTTCGTTAAATTGTGGTGAGTTATCATTAATATCTTGAATGTGCAGACTGAAAGGATGCAGTTCCAGAGGATTCTCTAGTACGAGATCGCGTTTTATTACACACGACAGCTTTTCTCCACAAAGCTCCTCACGGTCAATCCTGTCGGCAACAATTAAATCCCCAGTACTGAGACTGATGTCACAATATCGTTTCCGATTTCCTGCGGCATCAACACGGGCATTTCTAGAAGACAGCGTATTCACGTCCAGGTTAAGATCCTTCGCTATATTCCCAATATGAGATCCGCGTTTCATTTCCTCCTGAAAGGAATAACTCACGTCCCCATTCGCGGCTTGCCACAATAGAAAGAAAATGAAGCAGCACACATGGCGGCCCATCATTACAATGTATTTGCAACAGACAAATGGCCCCGTTTCGATCAGAAGTTCAGGAGGAATTGTCCATTTCAGCTAAAAGAAAATCGACAGCACTCCACCGTTACTCTGGAGGCATACGAGGACCTACAGCAACCAAAAATGTACCCTTTATTGGTCGGCACACCAGAGGGTGGGGTGGAAATGTTTCACGTAGACTAGCGAATAGCGACACCCTGAGTGAGAACGAAGAAATAACAGACTAAACATATAATAAAAATAAGAAAGTTTAAGTGGAACTCTAAAATTATAGCGAAATGATATTAACTGGTTAGCTGTTTTATGCAGTCATGACACAATACAAACTGTGGGTGTAAGAAAATGCTCCTTGTTATAATTATATATGAGTTGCACTCATCAATTTGAAACATTAAAACTCTTTCCCAGAGCAATGTAGCACACATCTCTGACTGAAATTAAAAAGTCAAGTCTCTTCAGGACATATTATCATGCAGCCACTGTAAACTATGTCTGTGACAGATTAAACCTCTGATAAACCTACACTCTGGAAGACCACATACATGCAATATGTTGTTATAATTCATCAACAATGAGAAAGATAAACCTAGAAACAAGTCATGGCTAATCAAACAAATGTCATGGACAGCACTACTCCATGAAATAAGAGCTTACTGCTGAGTGAGAGAGAAAGAGATACTTGACGTATAACATCTTTTATTAGAGCTCTACCAACTAGATATGGCACTGTGCATAACACTATTAAAAAAACAGGAAACCAGCTCCTCCATCTTTCACCTACCAAACCAAGCCACACACACATTGAACTCTGTCAGAGCAAAACATTTAAAATCCTTGTCATAGGAAGATAACCAGTTTAGCAAACCTCAAGCTACAAACACATCAATATACACAGCTAATCCTCTGAAACACATCAAAACATACTGAGTCCTAAGGTGCACAGGGACCAGCCCTTTTATACAATAACCCAGGTTCCACCAGTGCTCCTCTCTGCATGGCTAGATTAACCACACACACAAAAATTCAACATAAATCTTTTGTCCTTTGTCCACACAGAGTACATGACCCCAGTATATACAACCCCTCAGAGCAACACACTCCTATCTTCACAGACATTAGTAGACTGTAAGGACAGCGATGATAACGTGCACTGAATTCAATAAATACATGATGCTAAGACTCAAGCATATTGGAAAAAACAACCCCCCCCCCAGGATCCAGTTGGGATATAAAATCATTTGTTGACAGGAGCCTATAATAACCTGCACCAAAGATTCCCTGACCTCTTAGGAAAAGAAAACTTGTACAGCATCTAAAACCTGCCACACTCTACATGCCCATGTAACACTGACACTGATACTGATACTCACTGACCTCCCTTAAACTCTTAGCATTCACTAGAGTTGCATAGAGAACCTTCTACTTCATATCTTCAGTTTCCCAAATTTGGAGACATGAAGGAATTCTGAACATTTCAAGTGGATGTCATACTGTTGAAATTAAACATAGACGAACACTGTATGTCACATATCCCTCAGAAGTGCAAGTCTCTGACTATGTAAGAGTTTGGCAATTTTGGGGGGAGAAAATGAAAGATACTCACAACAACTTGTATCTGTTGCAGGTTGTATCATCCTATGATTGTCTAGTTTGTATGATGTTCTGATTGGCAAACTCTCACATATAACTTAGGCATTACTTGGAATTTCCTTAAACACTTATATTAGGAAGGATAGAGGTACATGCTTACACAATAAAAATCTAATGGACTGCAATTTCTTACTGCAATTATATAATCTACTCATTGAAAAAGAAAGACTTAACATATTGATTCCTTTTTGCATCATCACTTTATGAATTAGTTAAGACTGGACACTTCAGAATCTCTAAAAGCATCAGCAAAGTCAGCTGGACCTTTTCTCACAGTCTTGCAAGGAAGGAAAATCAGTTTCACTAAGTGAAACTGTATTTTAAACTTTTGGATCATGTGGAAATAATAGAGGAGAGGAGTAAGTTGCTTATGAAAATACACTGCAAGGAAAAAAGCAAGGTTCAGCACCAAGGACAGAGACACAAGGAACAGCCTGCAGCTCTACTCCATATACACAGACAGATACACCGACGCTGTGTGAAAAAACAGAACAGATTTTGGGGATAAAGTACAAAAATAAACCAACAGTCTCTTAAAAGACTGAGAATGTGAAACACCTGCACACTGAGGGTGGAGAACTGTTTTCTGAAAACATGAGATCACCAAAGCTAGTAATTAAAGCAGTAATTACTTATTTTCATGATCCATGTTGTACTATCATGATCAGTTAATACATTCAGAAACAAACGACAGTAAAGACTCTGCATGGAAGGCTGTAGTCATTTTAAAACGGAGTGAAACTATCCAAGGAAAATTCATCGCAAACGTGTGTTACTATTAAAACCATGGTCTCCACAAGCATAAACAAGAAAAGGGCAAAGACACATTTCTGTAAGGGTATTGGCTGAACCATTCAAATGCAGATAAAAATAGGTCAAACTATACGTGACACCTGTCCCTACCTCAGGAGAAGCATCACAATCTCCAAAGGCCTCAGCAAAGTCTGATGGACTTTTCCTCAGAGTCTGGTCTGCAGGCAGTGTGTTGTCATTGTATGATGTCACAAACTTAAAGTCACTGGTTCTAGAACCTGTTGTCAGGTAGGCGTCATAATTGTAAGTGCTGCGTAAAGTTCCTGTGCCGTCAACATCTGCGTAATTAGGAGGGAGATAAGCGCTGGGGATGGCGACTGCTCCGTCAAACAACAGTCTGGGCTTTCTCCTGCGACAAAACCTCACACCCAGAATGATGATAATGAAAGTCAGAAAAAATGTAGACACAGAAACCAGCGCGATGATCAGATAAGAGGTCAGTTTGGAATTCTTCTCATCATAAGAAATATCCTTCAGCTCTGGCACCTCAGCCAAGTTATCAGAAATAAGTAAATACATGGAACAGGTGGCAGAGAGAGAGGGCTGTCCGTTATCTTTCACTGACACAATAAGGTTCTGTTTCATGCTGTCAGATTCAGAAATGTCCCGCTGTGTCCTGATCTCTCCGCTGTGGAGACCAATAGTGAAAAGTCCCGGATCAGTGGATTTGACTATATGATAGGACAGCCAGGCGTTCTGTCCGGAGTCCGCGTCCACCGCTATAACTTTGGATACCAGAGAGCCTCCGTGTGCAGCTTTGGGGACCAGCTCGGTCATGAACGAGTTGCCCTCCTGCCCGGGGTACAGTATCTGAGGAGAGTTGTCGTTCACATCCGATATGAAGACACTGACGGTCACGTTGCTGTTTAGAGGAGGAGAACCGTTGTCTCTGGCCATCACGTGAACTTTAAAGCTCCTGAACTGTTCATAATCAAACGACCTCACAGCGTGGATCGCCCCCGTGTCTCCGTTAACAGACAGATAGGAGGACACCGGAGCACCGTTCACATCACCAGGTAACAGAGAATAAATCACTGTACCGTTTTGTCTCCAGTCGGGGTCTCGAGCACTAACGGAACATAGAGTGGAGCCAGGTTTGTTATTTTCTGTCACATATGCGCTGTATGACTGTTCCTCAAACACAGGTGGGTTGTCGTTGATGTCAGCTACAGATAAATGAACAGTTTTGGAGGAGGACAGAGGTGGAGAGCCCTCGTCAGTGGCTGTGATTGTAATGTTGTAATCAGACACTAGTTCGCGGTCCAGTTGTCCTGTGGTCACCAGAGAATAATAGTTTTTAATTGAGGGAACTAATTTAAAAGGAACATTTTGCTGAATGGAGCAGCGGACCTGTCTGTTATTCTCAGAGTCTCTGTCCTGCACGTTAATGATGCCCACCTCTGTACCAGGTGACACGTTCTCAGGTATAGCGTTAGTCAGTGATTTCAGGTAAATAACAGGAGCGTTATCATTTATGTCAGTAATTTCAATTATTAAAGTTGCATATGACGCCAATCCCAGGCCATCTTTAGCGCTGATCTGCATTTCATATGAAGATTCTTTTTCATAATCAATAGCCCCAGCCACTTTAACGTCTCCGGTTTTAGGGTTTAGAGAGAAAACTTGGTTTTCATCTGAAACATCGTCAAATCCATAAGTAACTTCACCGTTCACTCCATCGTCTGCATCAGCTGCACTCACTGTGATCACCAATGTATCCAGAAGAGAGTTTTCAGGCAGACTGGCTTTGTAAATGGCCTGGCTAAACTCTGGTGCATTATCATTAGCATCCAGCACAGTGACGTGTATGACTACAGTACCTGACCTCTGAGGAGAGCCACCGTCAAATGCGGTAAGTAATAACATAATCTCTTTATTTTCCTCTCTGTCTAATTCTTTGTCTAAAACCAATTCACCATATTTTCTGCCCGTACCTTTTGACTTAACATTAAGTTTGAAGTGATCATTCTGCTGAAGTGAGTAGCCCTGGACAGCATTTTCTCCGATGTCTCCATCGTGCGCCTCATCCAGGAGAAAACGCGCACCCTTTGCTGCCATTTCACGAATTTCAAATTTCAGTGAATCCTCCTTAAACTGTGGTGAATTATCATTAATATCCTGAACACGGATACTAATACGGTGCAGCTCTAATGGATTTTCCAGAACGAGTTCCTGTTTTAGAACACACGATGCTTTTTTCGCACAAAGCCCTTCTCTGTCAATCCTTTCTTGTACAATCAAGTCTCCGGTGTTGAGATTCACACCGCAGTACTTAACACTGTTATCCTCGGTATCGATACGGGCTTTGCGGGCGGACAGTCTGCCCAAATCAAGTCCAAGATCCTTTGCAATATTTCCGATTACAGATCCACGTTTCATCTCTTCCGGAATAGAGTAGCTCACATCTCCATAGACGGGGTGGATGGCAAGAAAAATGAAAGCCAGGCCGCAGTGCAGCGCAAATCTTCTGTATCCCATTGTTACTGCGAGAAAGAGCCCACTCACATTAAAACTATTACTAAATAGCTGAAAATATATCTAAATTGCAACCGCGAATTCTTACAATGAACAAAAACATTACATTGCACTCAGAGACGAACCAGTTTTTGTGAACTGCGGCACAAAAACAGAAACAGGCTTTGAATTCGTTGAAACTGAAGGGTGGAGAATGACCGTGACTTCTTGTTCACTGGTACACACTGACACCATGAGTATTTTTAAGGTATAACAACACGATGTGTGTTTTTCTTTGTGCTTATTTAAAAGACGGACCCCCCTCAGTAACAATTATTTATGAAAACAACAAAAACAACAACATTGCTTTAGTAAATGGCCCACTTAACGGAAAAACCAAAACAAACATGGAATTGCTACACCGGTGTCTCATGAAGAACCCTTGTTTCCAAGCAACAATTTCAAGTTGCCTTGTCAAAATTGGACAGCAACGTCTTGCATTTGATATTCAGAAATTTGCATTACACTGTACTGTAAATTTGTTTGTAATAGTTAGATTTACAAATGGAAAATACTGTATTGTACCTGACAAATAGCCAAATACATAAATATGAATTTCTACTGAAACAAACTTAAGGACGGCATCTTAATCTAAGGGACACGTTTTTAAATAATGCATGCCCATGCTTTTAAATATAGTGAGCCAACATAAGAAAGGCAAACTCCTCTAGCAAAACACACGTAACAGGCTCCACTTTCAATTTGTTAATACTGCTCTAAAATTGTATCTAGTACAGTTGCAATGAACATGCATCCAGAAGAGGCTCTTACAATGACACCAGATTAGATCAAGCGCAAATTCATATGGAAACAACAATGCAAGAAACTCTTGCTTTAGAAAAAACAGTACTACTGGAAACTTAATGAGTTAAAAAATATCAGCAAAGGGTAAAAACGAAAACAGCATGAAACATGGGAGCAACATATCTATAAAAATGCAAAAATGCAACAGGATTTAGGATTTATTTAGAGTCAAGAACATAAACTAAGATCCTAGTTCAAAACGTGTTCTCTCACTAGAGCAACAGAGGAGTGTCCATACATGCTACCAAACACTAACAAGAAGCCTTGGTTAAAATTAAAAAGCAAGACAAAAATGGTTTTAAAAGTTGGGAGCTTCACTAGATTGAATACAGTATGCTAACCATGATTACACCAAAAAGCAGACTTTTATGTTTGATACCTTGTTACTTTTAACATGAGATTGGACCAGAAAAGATATCACAACAAAATCCTTCGGCACAATTATGAATTGTAAACGACATTCAAGCCCATTAAACATTAAAACCTCCTCTAAAATCATCACATCAATAAAGAACGATACAACCTCAGTGACTCGAAGCAAAACACCAGAATGTCTTTCTCAGAACACTGAACAAGAGTTGAATAAATTGTAATGTGTCCCTACCTCAGGAGAACCATCACAAGTTCCAAATGCATCAGCAAAGTCTGAAGGACTTTTCCTCAGAGTCTGGTCTGCAGGCAGTGTGTTGTCATTGTATGATGTCACAAACTTAAAGTCACTGGTTCTAGAACCTGTTGTCAAGTAGGCGTCATAATTGTAAGTGCTGCGTAAAGTTCCTGTGCCGTCAACATCTGCGTAATTAGGAGGGAGATAAGCGCTGGGGATGGCGACTGCTCCGTCAAACAACAGTCTGGGCTTTCTCCTGCGACAAAACCTCACACCCAGGATGATGATAATGAAAGTCAGAAAAAATGTTGAGACAGAAACCAGCGCGATGATCAGATAAGAGGTCAGTTTTGAATTCTTCTCATCATAAGAAATATCCTTCAGTTCTGGCACCTCAGCCAAGTTATCAGAAATAAGTAAATACATGGAACAGGTGGCAGAGAGAGAGGGCTGTCCGTTATCTTTCACTGACACAATAAGGTTCTGTTTCATGCTGTCAGATTCAGAAATGTCCCGCTGTGTCCTGATCTCTCCGCTGTGGAGACCAATAGTGAAAAGTCCCGGATCAGTGGATTTGACTATATGATAGGACAGCCAGGCGTTCTGTCCGGAGTCCGCGTCCACCGCTATCACTTTGGACACCAGAGAGCCTCCGTGTGCAGCTTTGGGGACCAGCTCAGTCATGAAGGAGTTGCCCTCCGGGCCGGGGTACAGTATCTGAGGAGAGTTGTCGTTCACATCCGATATGAAGACACTGACGGTCACGTTGCTGCTCAGAGGAGGAGAACCGTTGTCTCTGGCCATCACGTGGACTTTAAAGCTTCTGAACTGTTCATAATCAAATGACCTCACAGCGTGGATCACCCCCGTGTCTCCGTTAACAGACAGATAGGAGGACACCGGGGCACCGTTCACCTCACCAGGTAACAGAGAATAAATCACTGTACCGTTTTGTCTCCAGTCGGGGTCTCGAGCACTAATGGAACATAAAGTGGAGCCAGGTTTGTTATTTTCTGTCACATATGCGCTGTAGGACTGTTCCTCAAACACAGGTGGATTGTCGTTGATGTCAGCTACAGATAACTGAACAGTTTTAGAGGAGGACAGAGGTGGAGAGCCCTCGTCAGTGGCAGTGATTGTAATGTTGTAATCAGACACTAGTTCGCGGTCCAGTTGTCCTGTGGTCACCAGAGAATAATAGTTTTTAATAGAAGGAACTAATTTAAAAGGAACATTTTGCTGAATGGAGCAGCGGACCTGTCTGTTATTCTCAGAGTCTCTGTCCTGCACATTAATGATGCCCACCTCTGTACCAGGTGACACGTTCTCAGGTATGGGGTTAGTCAGTGACTTCAGATATATCACTGGAGCATTGTCATTAACATCAGTGACATCAATAATCACTTTTGCTTCTGAGGAGAGCCCATAACCATCTTTGGCCTCAACAAACACTTCATATTTGGACCCCTCTTCGTAATCTATGTCACCTGTCACACTGATTTCTCCTGTTTTCTCATCTAGTGAAAAAAGCTTTCGTGATTTGTCAGATAGTCGGCTAAATTCATATGTAACTTCTCCATTGATACCCTCGTCTACGTCTGATGCACTTACAGTGATAACTTTGGTTTTCAAAGGTGAGTTTTCCGGTAATGCGGTTGTATACACAGCCTCAGTAAACACTGGGGCGTTATCATTAGCATCAAGTACAATGACGTGTATGACTACAGTCCCGGATCTCTGAGGGGAGCCACCATCCACAGCGGTGAGCAATAATTTCATTTCCTGCTGCTCCTCTCGGTCTAACGCTTTATCTAAAACCAACTCGCCGTATTTACTGCCAGCACTTGTCGTCTGAATGCTGAATACAAAGTGGGGGTTTTGCTGCAAAATGTAGCTTTCAACAGAATTCTTGCCTATGTCTGCATCATGGGCTGCATTAATGCGATATCTGGTTCCTTTGTCAGCTGACTCTCTAATCTCAAGCTTCACTATATCCTTTGGGAAGACCGGCGCATTGTCGTTCACGTCCTGCACCTGCAGAGACAACCGATGTAACTCCAATGGATTCTCTAATAGCAGGTCGAATTTGAGAACACACGAAGGCTTTTCTCCACAATGCTCCTCTCTGTCTATTCTTTCCGCAACTAATAAATCCCCGCTCCGAAGGTTAATTCCGCAGTACTGTTTGTCGTCTCCTTCCATGTCAACACGAGCTTTGCGAGCAGACAGTCTGCCCACTTCCAAACCGAGATCTTTGGCGATATTTCCAATAACAGATCCGTGCTTCAGCTCCTCCTGAACAGAATAGCTCAGGTCTCCGTGTGCGTAGTGCACCGCAACAAAGAAAACGACAAAGCCACAGCTTTGAAGAATGCTCCGTTTATGAATCATCCTGAAAAAGCACTACGCAAATGTATGTCGCGGTCGTTTTAAGCATCAAAATACGATATTCGGTCAGTATATGGGCCGCTCAAGCATCTGTCGCCTTTGTTGAGGGCTGTCGTGACCACAGGGGTGGTCCATACCAATAATGGGTGGTGTGCAAAGCATGCTGAACATCCGACTGCTTAGCTGGTCTATAGTGACACCGTGAGTATAAGCGAGATATAGCAGTTTTACAGAGGTGATGCAATTTTTTAATATATACATTATCAGATCGGTTGGTTTTAACGTTTGAATAAAAGCGCATTCTCATGGGGTATTATAAAGTCTACAAGCTGTATCTCTTTTTAAAGGAAAGCAAAAGGCTTGTTCTTTCGATAGTCTGTAAACAAGAGCTTGTCATCTCGTTAAGCAATGCCCCTAAACGATTTCTTAGTGAAACCAGTAAAACAACATTCCCTAAATGTTAAGAAATGTTTGACCACAGTTCGTGGGCTCTAGTATTACATGCCAAATATGTAATGATCGCTTAGGAACTCATATCGCTTTGTCATTGTCTCAGCCTCTGTCTCTCAATGAAATAGATTGCAATACTTTTCTCGTGAAACATGCAAAAAGAAATATGCTTCGAGCTTTATCCAAGGACCACTCGACTTATATAAACTATAACCAAAGATACAAGTTGCATACAAACAACACGAAAATGGTATAATGACAGAATACACATGCATCAATGGTAGAGAGAAAACCTGTTTGGACTTTATATACAATCAAGACAAAGGGGGAATAGTATCATTCCTGTGCAAAACTAGATGAATAAATAAAAGCTACCAGCACTAAATGGGAAGTAGGGTGTTAATAAAATGCAATTACAAGCACATAATATTACTCGCTCACAATAATTGGTGCTCACCAAATCCACTGTTATCATTTTCCATAGATTTCTCCATCACAGAAATGTATAACTATGATACAAGGCCTGAATGTTAATGGTAAAATGGCACGTAAGTGTCTCAGGCAAACAACTGTGCAACTGAAATTGTACCCTGTAACTTTTGAGAGGTGAAAAAAGAAAACATGGGTGAGCTGCTCCTGAAAATTACAAGAAAAGTTCAGCACCAAGGACAGAGACACAAAGAGCATTTGCGGCTCTGCTCAAAAGACACAGGTAGAAACACAGATGCGGTGACAAGAATAATACCCAGTCTGGGTAAAAGATAAGACACAAAAGGTCAGCAGCCTCTCGAATGACCACAAATTTCAAATGTCTGCATACCACGATTGAAGAACTCCTCTCTGAACTCTTGAATAATAAGACAAGAACTGATTTAAAAAAAACGACTGAAACTTTACCATCTATCACTCTCCACGACGTATTATCACACTCAGTGCACGTGTTAAGGAACAAACTAAACTAATGAGTTCGTATTGAAGGCGGTAGTACATTTTAATATGAAGTGAAAAGACGAGAATGAAGGCAAATACAGATACCTATAAGAGCAGTGTTTGACTCACTAAAGTGGAAACAGAAATATGTCGAACTACAAAAACACCTGTTCCTACCTCAGGAGAAGCACCACAATCTCCAAATGCATCAGCAAAATCTGATGGACTTTTCCTCAGAGTCTGGTCTGCAGGCAGTGTGTTGTCATTGTATGATGTCACAAACTTAAAGTCACTGGTTCTAGAACCTGTTGTCAAGTAGGCGTCATAATTGTAAGTGCTGCGTAAAGTTCCTGTGCCGTCAACATCTGCGTAATTAGGAGGGAGATAAGCGCTGGGGATGGCGACTGCTCCGTCAAACAACAGTCTGGGCTTTCTCCTGCGACAAAACCTCACACCCAGAATGATTATAATGAAGGTCAGAAAAAAGGTGGACACAGAAACCAGGGCGATGATCAGATAAGAGGTCAGTTTGGAATTCTTCTCATCGTAAGAAATATCCTTCAGTTCTGGCACCTCAGCCAAGTTATCAGAAATAAGTAAATACATGGAACAGGTGGCAGAGAGAGAGGGCTGTCCGTTATCTTTCACTGACACAATAAGGTTCTGTTTCATGCTGTCAGATTCAGAAATGTCCCGCTGTGTCCTGATCTCTCCGCTGTGGAGACCAATAGTGAAAAGTCCCGGATCAGTGGATTTGACTATATGATAGGACAGCCAGGCGTTCTGTCCGGAGTCCGCGTCCACCGCTATCACTTTCGACACCAGAGAGCCTCCGTGTGCAGCTTTGGGGACCAGCTCGGTCATGAACGAGTTGCCCTCCGGCCCGGGGTACAGTATCTGAGGAGAGTTGTCGTTCACATCCGATATAAAGACACTGACGGTCACGTTGCTGCTCAGAGGAGGAGAACCGTTGTCTCTGGCCATCACGTGGACTTTAAAACTCCTGAACTGTTCATAATCAAACGACCTCACAGCGTGGATCACCCCCGTGTCTCCGTTAACAGACAGATAGGAGGACACCGGGGCACCGTTCACATCACCAGGTAACAGAGAATAAATCACTGTACCGTTTTGTCTCCAGTCGGGGTCTCGAGCACTAACGGAACATAAAGTGGAGCCAGGTTTGTTATTTTCTGTCACATATGCGCTGTAGGACTGTTCCTCAAACACAGGTGGGTTGTCGTTGATGTCAGCTACAGATAACTGAACAGTTTTAGAGGAGGACAGAGGTGGAGAGCCCTCGTCAGTGGCAGTGATTGTAATGTTGTAATCAGACACTAGTTCACGATCCAGTTGTCCTGTGGTCACCAGAGAATAATAGGTTTTAATAGAAGGAACTAATTTAAAAGGAACATTTTGCTGAATGGAGCAGCGGACCTGTCTGTTATTCTCAGAGTCTCTGTCCTGCACGTTAATGATGCCCACCTCTGTACCAGGTGACACGTTCTCTGGTATGGGATTAGACAGTGATTTCAGATATATCACTGGAGCATTGTCATTAACATCTCTGACATCAATAATCACTTTTGCTTCTGAGGAGAGCCCATAACCATCTTTGGCCTCAACAAACACTTCATATTTGGACCCCTCTTCGTAATCTATGTCACCTGTCACACTGATTTCTCCTGTTTTCTCATCTAGTGAAAAAAGCTTTCGTGATTTGTCAGATAGTCGGCTAAATTCATATGTAACTTCTCCATTGATACCCTCGTCTATGTCTGATGCACTTACAGTGATAACTTTGGTTTTCAAAGGTGAGTTTTCCGGTAATGCGGCTGTATACACAGCCTCAGTAAACACTGGGGCGTTATCATTAGCATCAAGTACAATGACGTGTATGACTACAGTCCCGGATCTCTGAGGGGAGCCACCATCCACAGCGGTGAGCAATAATTTCATTTCCTGCTGCTCCTCTCGGTCTAACTCTTTACCTAAAACCAACTCGCCGTATTTACTGCCAGCACTTGTCGTCTGAATACTGAATATAAAGTGGGGGTTTTGCTGCAAAATGTAGCTTTCAACAGAATTCTTGCCTATGTCTGCATCATGGGCTGCATTAATGCGATATCTGGTTCCCTTGGGAGCTGACTCTGTTATTTCTAGCTTTGTAATATCCTTTGGGAAGACCGGCGCATTGTCGTTCACGTCCTGCACCTGCAGAGACAACCGATGTAACTCCAATGGATTCTCTAATAGCAGGTCGAATTTGAGAACACACGAAGGCTTTTCTCCACAATGCTCCTCTCTGTCTATTCTTTCCGCAACTAATAAATCCCCGCTCCGAAGGTTAATTCCGCAGTACTGTTTGTCGTCTCCTTCCATGTCAACACGAGCTTTGCGAGCAGACAGTCTGCCCACTTCCAAACCGAGATCTTTGGCGATATTTCCAATAACAGATCCGTGCTTCAGCTCCTCCTGAACAGAATAGCTCAGGTCTCCGTGTGCGTAGTGCACCGCAACAAAGAAAACGACAAAGCCACAGCTTTGAAGAATGCTCCGTTTATGAATCATCCTGAAAAAGCACTACGTAAATGTATGTCGCGGTCGTTTTAAGCATCAAAATACGATATGCGGTCAGTATATGGGCCGCTCAAGCATCTGTCGCCTTTGTTGAGGGCTGTCGCGAACACAGGGGTGGTCCATACCAATAATGGGTGGTGTGCAAAGCACACTGAACATCCGACTGCTTAGCTGGTCTATAGTGACACCGTGAGTATAAGTGAGATATAGCAGTTTTACAGAGGTGATGCAAATTTTCTTGACACGTGATCAGATCGGCCGGCCTTAATGTTCGAATAAAAGCGCATTCTCATGAGGTATTATGAACTGGAAGAGGTGTGTGTTCTTAAAGTAAAGCGAGATGCTTGTTCTCTCTATTATGAGGGTCTGTAAACAAGAGTTTGTCATCTGGTGAAGTAATACACCTAAAGCATTTCATAGTGATCCCACTAAAACAACATTCCCCAAATGTTAAGCAGTGTTTGGCCACAGATCATATCCTTGAGTATTACACGCTAAATTTGTCAAAATCTCTTAGAAACTCATCTCTGTCACCGTCTCAGCCTCAGTCTCAAGTAAAATAGATTACAATACTTTTATCGTGGAACATGCAATACAATATTGAAAAAAAATCTCCGTCGAGGTTTATCCAAGGACCAATCGAATTACATAACAAACTCTGATTAAAGATAAGGTGATAGACAAAAAGAACACACAAAGAGTTAAAGCATGCATGCTGTGATGAATTGGTGCAAAAAGATCTGTTTTTGACTTTAACTTCAGTTTGAGATTTAAGACAAAAGTGGAATAATATATATACCTCATGTGTAAAGATAAAAAAATAAATATAAATTGCTAGCATAAAGAAAAACAATTTGTTAACGAGATGCCCTTACAAATGAAATGTTGCTCACTGACAACAAATAATTTTCACCAAATCCACTAATATCATTTTACCTGGTTTTCGGCATCCTACAAACATCTAACTATGATACAGGACCTGAATGTCAATACCCAGGGGTACACTGGTGTCTCAGAAAAAACAAGATATGACTGAAAATGTAATCTATAACGTTTGCGAATTGAAAAGTAGAAGACATGACGGAGTTGCTCTAAGTTCAGCACCAAGGACAGAGGCACAAAGAACTTTGCAGCTTCATTCCAAATACACAGGGAGAAACACAAGACGCTTAAAGAACATTATCAGCAGCCTCTCAAATGACCATAACAATTGAAATCTTTGCATACCACGCTGGAAGAACTCTACCCTGAACTCTTGAAAAATACCACAAAAACGAAATTACACAGACCACTGAAACATTACTATTTATCACTCTCCACGTCCACGATGCATTATCACACAGGGTGCAAGCGTTCAGCAACAAACGAAACTAATTACTTGGCACTGAAAACGGCAGTACATTTTAAAATGAAGTGAAAACAAAGAAGGCAAATTCAAATACTTATAAGAGCATTGTTTGACTCACTAAAGTGGAAACAGAAATAGGACAAACCACAGTGGCACTTGTTCCTACCTCAGGAGAAGCATCACAATCTCCAAACGTCTGAGTAAAGTCTGATGGACTTTTCCTCAGAGTCTGGTCTGCAGGCAGTGTGTTGTCATTGTATGATGTCACAAACTTAAAGTCACTGGTTCTAGAACCTGTTGTCAGGTAGGCGTCATAATTGTAAGTGCTGCGTAAAGTTCCTGTGCCGTCAACATCTGCGTAATTAGGAGGGAGATAAGCGCTGGGGATGGCGACTGCTCCGTCAAACAACAGTCTGGGCTTTCTCCTGCGACAAAACCTCACACCCAGAATGATGATAATGAAAGTCAGAAAAAATGTAGAGACGGAAACCAGCGCGATGATCAGATAAGAGGTCAGTTTGGAATTCTTCTCATCGTAAGAAATATCCTTCAGTTCTGGCACCTCAACCAAGTTATCAGAAATAAGTAAATACATGGAACAGGTGGCAGAGAGAGAGGGCTGTCCGTTATCTTTCACTGACACAATAAGGTTCTGTTTCATGCTGTCAGATTCAGAAATGTCCCGCTGTGTCCTGATCTCTCCGCTGTGGAGACCAATAGTGAAAAGTCCCGGATCAGTGGATTTGACTATATGATAGGACAGCCAGGCGTTCTGTCCGGAGTCCGCGTCCACCGCTATCACTTTGGATACCAGAGAGCCTCCGTGTGCAGCTTTGGGGACCAGCTCGGTCATGAACGAGTTGCCCTCCTGCCCGGGGTACAGTATCTGAGGAGAGTTGTCGTTCACATCCGATATGAAGACACTGACGGTCACGTTGCTGTTTAGAGGAGGAGAACCGTTGTCTCTGGCCATCACGTGAACTTTAAAGCTCCTGAACTGTTCATAATCAAACGACCTCACAGCGTGGATCACCCCCGTGTCTCCGTTAACAGACAGATAGGAGGACACCGGAGCACCGTTCACATCACCAGGTAACAGAGAATAAATCACTGTACCGTTTTGTCTCCAGTCGGGGTCTCGAGCACTAACGGAACATAGAGTGGAGCCAGGTTTGTTATTTTCTGTCACATATGCGCTGTATGACTGTTCCTCAAACACAGGTGGGTTGTCGTTGATGTCAGCTACAGATAACTGAACAGTTTTAGAGGAGGACAGAGGTGGAGAGCCCTCGTCAGTGGCTGTGATTGTAATGTTGTAATCAGACACTAGTTCACGGTCCAGTTGTCCTGTGGTCACCAGAGAATAATAGTTTTTAATTGAGGGAACTAATTTAAAAGGGACATTTTGCTGAATGGAGCAGCGGACCTGTCTGTTGTTCTCAGAGTCTCTGTCCTGCACGTTAATGATGCCCACCTCTGTACCAGGTGACACGTTCTCAGGTATGGGGTTAGACAGTGATTTCAGATATATCACTGGAGCATTATCATTTATATCAGTAACATCTATTATGATTTTGGCATAAGAGGTTAATCCCAAACCATCTTTCGCTGTGACACGCAGTTCAAATGATGATGCTATTTCAAAATCCACGGCGGTGCACAATTTTAAATCACCCGTCTTCTGATCAATAGAAAACATTGACTTCACATCTTCTGAAATGCGTCCAAAATCATATGTAACGTCTCCATTTAGTCCCTCGTCTGCATCAGTAGCACTCACCGTCAGCACAACAGTACCTAATGGGGAGTTTTCAGGCAGACTGGCTTTATAAACGGCCTGGCTGAATACTGGGACGTTATCATTAGCATCCAGCACAGTAATGTGGATGACCACAGTACCTGACCTTTGAGGAGAACCACCATCCAGAGCTGTAAGAAGTAGACTGATTTCCCTTAAATTTTCACGGTCAAGCTCTTTGTTCAGCACAAGTTCCACAGAATTAGTATCTACGCCCAGAATAAAGTTATCATTCCTTTGCAGGTTGTACGTCTGAACTGAATATTTACCTATATCCGCATCATGTGCTTCTTCTATTGGAAACCGAGCACCCTTTACTGCCGATTCACTTATATCTATATGGATAAATTCTTTATTAAATTGCGGAGAGTTATCATTTATATCTTGGACATGTATAGTTATGCGGTGCAATTCTAGTGGATTCTCTAGCATGAGCTCTTGTTTTAAAACGCAGGATGCTTTGTCTCCACATAGGCCTTCTCTGTCAATCCTCTCAGCAACAGTCAGGTCCCCGGTACGGAGGTTTACATCACAATAACGTTTGTCGTTTCCATCCGCATCAATGCGGGCCTTTCGAGCGGATAATGTGCTTGTTTCAAGACCCAAGTCTTTGGCGATATTTCCGATCACGGATCCAGGTCTCGTCTCCTCCGGAAAAGAATAGTTTATATCTCCACTTGCACAATGCAAATAAAGAAGCAGTAAAGCAACGGCACAGCTTCGTAGCGTCAATCCCGCGATAGCCATCGTGTCGCCCATCTGAAAGTCAACGTTTCGTCGTCGGTGTACAGAAACACAATCAGAAAATAGGTATTTAAACCAAAGTCACCACAATCCGAAGCAAAGTCTCTGCTTCTCTCGACAATAAACTGCAACACCTTAAGTCACATTATGCGTCGACACAGTGGGTTGGTCCACGACAGTGGGTGTATATGGACACACAAGCTACTACAGCTAGTGCATAGCGACATCGTGAGACTCATCTATAAATTGCAGCAACTCTATGCAAGCAATACATTTATGAAAACAGACATCTATTGAGAGCATACTGATTTAAAAGAGAAATGATGAAGTGAAATATCTTGAGACATGTAGAGAGGATCCAACATTAAGAGCACTTCCAAACCAACAGCATTATTTCACTTGCCCACCCCATGTTAAGCACTGCTAATTAGGTATGAAAAAACATCCCATTTGTCTGAACATTTATTACGTCTCTTTAAAAAAAAAAAAAGAGTATGTTAAGTTCAGCATTTAAAGGTTTCCGGAGATGCTATTAAAACTATCTACGACAACTGCTTTGTCCTAAAAATATAATATGTTTGTAAACAGTGGGCAAAACGACTACGTATGGAAAATAATCTATGCTGAAATAGTGAAGCAAATCACCAATTGCTTGAGGGATGTTTTAAGTCTGGTGAGAAACTAAAGTTTCATTATGAACAAGAATTAAAAATGTGCAAGTTATTAAGGGCACAACAAGAACAAATTCTGATTTGAATGAAAGATGATAATTACTTTGCTCAGTTCCATTAAAATCTCTCACCGGCAGTTCAGTGTTAATAAAATCAAAAATGATGGGAAAAGAGTTAGATTTAATTGCAAAACTGAGCAGATATTGGAAACAAATTCATAATCATTCAAACACCAGCAAATGAATAATCACATAAATAGATGTAGACAAACGATTAATGATTTGTTTAATGTAAAAACTACAAAAATCTGAATACACTGTTGTACCATAGAAGGAGTAGATGTACAACATGAATGCCAGATGACCGATAAGACAATAAATTTTTCCGACGAAGTTAAATTAGTGTGTATGAGCAAAGACATTATCAACAATTAAGATGTTTTCAATTATTCAAAAAGCCAAAATGTCCTGTTAACATGGGGCAATAAAAACCTTTTCAGAATCAAAGGAATCGGGAGTGAATGAACGGACCACGATTTAAAAATCAAAAGAAACACCTTAAAGAGTGTCCAAGTATCAAAAAATAAATAAGCAAACCCCCAAGTTAATTAAGGACAACCACTGCACGTGACTGTGCTGTTCATCTAATATTAGATGTATCACTGAGCTGGTGATATTGCAAAGAAACAATTGGGAATTCTTGTGGTAAAAATTCAGCATAACAGTAAATGAAATAATTACAACTATTTGTCTAAACACAAAAGCTCAAAATGAGCCTCACTTCTAACTACATTAAGTAGATGATTCTCTGATTTTTTTTAGGCTTGACCATATCAATATACATTTCACACTTCAGGTCACAAATCTGAAAAAGTGAGAAGTCGATAATGGGTCAAAAATGTGATGCTCTTACTCTGGAGAAGCATCATGATCTCCAAAGGCATCAACAAAGTCTGAAGGACTTTTCCTCAGAGTCTGGTCTGCAGGCAGTGTGTTGTCATTGTATGATGTCACAAACTTAAAGTCACTGGTTCTAGAACCTGTTGTCAGGTAGGCGTCATAATTGTAAGTGCTGCGTAAAGTTCCTGTGCCGTCAACATCTGCGTAATTAGGAGGGAGATAAGCGCTGGGGATGGCGACTGCTCCGTCAAACAACAGTCTGGGCTTTCTCCTACGACAAAACCTAACACCAGGATGATGATAATGAAAGTCAGAAAAAATGTAGAGACGGAAACCAGCGCGATGATCAGATAAGAGGTCAGTTTGGAATTCTTCTCATCATAAGTAATATCCTTCAGTTCTGGCACCTCAGCCAAGTTATCAGAAATAAGTAAATACATGGAACAGGTGGCAGAGAGAGAGGGCTGTCCGTTATCTTTCACTGACACAATAAGGTTCTGTTTCATGCTGTCAGATTCAGAATGTCCCGCTGTGTCCTGATCTCTCCGCTGTGGAGACCAATAGTGAAAAGTCCGGGATCACTCGATTTGACTATATGATAGGACAGCCAGGCGTTCTGTCCGGAGTCCGCGTCCACCGCTATCACTTTGGATACCAGAGAGCCTCCGTGTGCAGCTTTGGGGACCAGCTCGGTCATGAACGAGTTGCCCTCCGGACCGGGGTACAGTATCTGAGGGAGAGTTGTCGTTCACATCCGATATGAAGACACTGACGGTCACGTTGCTGCTCAGAGGAGGAGAACCGTTGTCTCTGGCCATCACGTGGACTTTAAAGCTCCTGAACTGTTCATAATCAAACAACCTCACAGCGTGGATCACCCCGTGTCTCTATTAACAGACAGATAGGAGGACACCGGGGCCCGTTCACCTCACCAGGTAACAGAGAATAAATCACTGTACCGTTTTGTCTCCAGTCGGGGTCTCGAGCACTGACGGAACATAAAGTGGAGCCAGGTTTGTTATTTTCTGTCACATATGCGCTGTAGGACTGTTCCTCAAACACAGGTGGTTGTCGTTGATGTCAGCTACAGATAACTGAACAGTTTTAGAGGAGGACAGAGGTGGAGAGCCCTCGTCCGTGGCTGTGATTGTAATGTTGTAATCAGACACTAGTTCACGGTCCAGCTGTCCTGTGGTCACCAGAGAATAATAGTTTTTAATAGAAGGAACTAATTTAAAAGGAACATTTTGTTGAATAGAGCAGCGGACCTGTCTGTTATTCTCAGAGTCTCTGTCCTGCACGTTAATGATGCCCACCTCTGTGCCAGGTGACACGTTCTCAGATATGGGTTAGACAGTGATTTCAAACTGATAGCAGGTGGGTTTGTCATTCACATCTGTTATATCTAGAATTACTGTACAATATGAGGCAAGACCTGGTACGTCTTTCGCTCTGATTCGCAGTTCAATGGAGGTCTCAGTCTCATAATCAATAGACCCGATGACTCTTATCTCTCCTGTCTTATGATCAAGTGAGAACAAAAGACATGGTCGTCGGATACATGATCAAAATTGTACGTAATATCACCATTGGGGCCCGTGTCTGCATCAGTAGCGCTCACTGCAAGAACTACAGTATCTACAGGAGAGTTTTCAGGCAGACTGGCTTTGTAAACGGTCTGGCTGAACACTGGGGCGTTATCATTAGCATCCAACACACTGACGTGAATGATCGCTGTACCTGATCTCTGTGGAGAACCACCATCTAAAGCTGTGAGAACTAAATTCAGTTCTTTCTCTTGTTCTCGGTCTAATTCTTTTACCAAAACCAATTCGGAGTGTTTCCGTCCGCTTCCATCTGTATCTACATTAATAGTGAAATGCTCATTATTTTGCAAATTGTAGCGCTGTACTGCATTTGTGCCGATATCGGCATCACGGGCTTCTGTGAGTAAGAATTTCGCTCCTTTCACGGCTGATTCTCTAATTTCAAATGAAATCAGGTCCTCACTAAACTGCGGGGCATTGTCGTTTATATCTTGTACATGAATACTGATGCGATGAAGCTCCAAAGGGTTTTCCAAAACAAGCTCCTCTTTTAAAACGCAAGTCGCCTTCTTACCACAAAGGCCTTCTCTGTCGATCCTGTCAGTAACAATCAAATCTCCGGTGCTCAGATTAATATCACAATACCGTTTGTCATTCCTGTCTGTGTCAATGCGAGCTTTACGCGAGGAAAGTGTAGCAGTCCGAGGCCCAGATCTTTGCCTAAATTTCCAATCACAGACCCGCGTTTCATCTCTTCTGCAATAGTAGCTCACATCTCCATACACGAAATGCAGGGGAGAAAAGGAAAACAACACAGTAGCGATTCATAGAAAATCCTCTGTATATTGTTGTTCCATGGTCGCCAGGCATTCATCTTCTCCTGGTCAGTTCTTTTAAAATAATCAAAGACTGATGTATTCCCCGTCATTAACTATCCGAATATCACCACGATGCAGGCCCTTTGTATCGTCCTTAACCGACTCTCACACACCGCATCACAGTAACGCTTTACAATGGTGGAAAAAGAATGGGAGAAGCAACGGACAATTTCTTCCTTTGTTGGTGCACAGTGACACCAAGAGTTTCAATCCGTTATAGCACTGTAAGCTGAAACAAGTCGACAGCTTCACTATCTATTCCAAGGCATAGATACTGCTATTCAGTCATTATTTCATTACTGTTCCAACACTGCCATATAGATTGTGTACTAGCCATAGTTACAACTATAAATGACAAAGTAACTGTTGTGACTGTCTTATCGGTAATATGACTGCTTTTTTGTGTAGGGGCTCCGGTGTTGGAGCTTCATAAGCTGTCTGTAAAACAAATACCTTTAATATACAGTGTGTATTACTACAAAAGACACTGTACTCCTCTACTCAATGCTACTCAATGCTATATTTGAGTATTTATTGTAAAAGTGAATAATCCAGCACAGTTTAGTTTAAAGATGATCTAATGTGCACAGAGACTCTAACAAAGTGCATAGAAATGCAACAGAAAATTGTGCTAGAAACCAAAACTACAGAGCATGAGGTTAAATAACAATGAAACACAATGAACAGCAAGCACACAATCCCATTACAAATACCAAAATCAAATATAAATCGTTTGTTTGAACTTGTTAAATAGACCACCCTTATAAATAAAGCACAACAAAAATCATTATCCTTATCATACTGAATATAGGCCTATATTTAGAAAACAAATTATACCAAAATTAAACATTAATTCATTACACAATAACAATACTCGTATCCAATCTGATATTGAAGCTATTTAGTGACTTTATGAAAGGAGAGGATGAACCTCAACTGACACCAAATACATCTAATTTCATAGACAGCAACTTCAAAGCCAGAAAAATGTATTATTCTTTTGTGTGCGTGAAATGCATGATACACCAAGAGCCAAGGTCCCTCATCATGAAGTAACTAATGCATTTGCACTAAAGACATTAGTTTGACAGCACCTGCGCCATTCAGTGACTCAGTTTTCATTCCTAAATGATGCCATGTCATATTGTGCCTCACCAAGCACCAAGGTAAGAACTTTTTTTATATGACTTGGAGTTATTTGCCAAGAGAAACAAAGTAAAATGCTCCAACTCACACTAAATTGTGCTATCAAACAATTTTTTTAAGTTTATCTTTTCAACAGCAGTGTGTAGTACCTTAAAGTCCACCCAGTCACCAGATGAGAACAAGTGAAATTCAAGGTTGAAAGCCCACTTTTGAAATGCAGCATGTGTTGCTCTTAATTCGTTTACTCTGTTCCAAGGTACATTTCAATGCAAAACGTGCAGGAATAAGAACATTGCAGACTCCAGACTAAGGCCTCTCCACTCATTTGTAACATAAAGTCACTGACAGACAAACAAATATACTAGCAGTCAAAATGCAATCCACTTTGGCTAATTGCATCTGCAACAATATGATGTATGACTGAAGTGACAGAGGAACCAGAGAAAATAAATGACCCAGTTTATTTTCAACAAGAGACAAATTATTTCATACAGCTTTGTACCTTTCACCTTTCCTTCTCAGCCACTATGGACACAAACACATACACTAGATGGAACAGGAAAGTGTCAACCAAACATATTTCAAAGCTGATGTGCAAAATAATGCTGTGCTTGCTCAGTATGACTGTAATGAAAAATATTTGATTCTTAGATCACACCATTAAGTCAAATAAGAAACAGCCAAAACTAAGCACAATGTCAGCAACTACACCATTTCAGTCATCATTAAATCATATCTGAACTTTTATGCAACTGCTATCACAACGCTTTGAGTCAGATAGTCATAAAATGTCAAATTCTCCATGTAAGGGCTTTAAGTTGAAATGCCAGCATTAACTTAGCCATAAGTGTAATACTTCCCCATGTTATAGGGAACAACATGGTTAATGATAAATGTCTATATTTCAGATATAAACAATGAGAGGAAAGACTATCATTTTATTTGTCTGCATTACAATACTCTATTCTTTCTTGGAATTGTATCAGGATATTCTTTAGGGTTAGACTCCAGTACATCTTTTAATACATATAACATGGACAAAAAAAATTGAAATGGGATGTGTAAAATAAATAACACAAAAACAACTATTTGAAGTTAAAAAATGAATTGGTGAATTATACTTTTTCAATAAATATTGTGATCTTCTGTGGAGTCTTCAATGCCAACACATGAAAACAAACCATTCCTTTAGTCTCACAACCATGCTAATGCAAATTACGCCAACTCATCCTTTTAATCTTCATTTCAAACCCAAATATCCAGTGATTAAACAATCCAGCCTCTGACAGGCAGATGGGAACTGCCCACATTTTGTTCAAAAACCATAAATTTAAAAAAGATTGATATAGATTTTAAGGTTAATGTGGATAGCATATTCGCAATCTGCATCGCAACATGATAACTTTGTGCACTGTCGGGCACAACCAAATAATAAGAGCAAAGAGATATATGTAAACTGGTACCTGAATAGTAGTCCAGAGGACCATCTAAATACCCAAATACCTGTATAGAATCTGGTGCAGTTGGTATGTTAAATCTAAAAATACGAATGTAGTTAAACATCAATCAAAAAATTATATGGGCCTACCTCTAGAGACTCCTCTGAGTTGCTGAATGTTTCAGCAAAGTCTGATGGACTTTTCCTCAGAGTCTGGTCTGCAGGCAGTGTGTTGTCATTGTATGATGTCACAAACTTAAAGTCACTGGTTCTAGAACCTGTTGTCAGGTAGGCGTCATAATTGTAAGTGCTGCGTAAAGTTCCTGTGCCGTCAACATCTGCGTAATTAGGAGGGAGATAAGCGCTGGGGATGGCGACTGCTCCGTCAAACAACAGTCTGGGTTTTCTCCTGCGACAAAACCTCACACCCAGGATGATGATAATGAAGGTCAGGAAAAAGGTGGACACAGAAACCAGCGCGATGATCAGGTAAGAGGTCAGTTTTGAATTCTTCTCATCATAAGAAATATCCTTCAGTTCTGGCACCTCAGCCAAGTTATCAGAAATAAGTAAATACATGGAACAGGTGGCAGAGAGAGAGGGCTGTCCGTTATCTTTCACTGACACAATAAGGTTCTGCTTCATGCTGTCAGATTCAGAAATGTCCCGCTGTGTCCTGATCTCTCCGCTGTGGAGACCAATAGTGAAAAGTCCCGGATCACTCGATTTGACTATATGATAGGACAGCCAGGCATTCTGTCCGGAGTCCGCGTCCACCGCTATCACTTTGGACACCAGAGAGCCTCCGTGTGCAGCTTTGGGGACCAGCTCGGTCATGAAGGAGTTGCCCACCGGGCCGGGGTACAGTATCTGAGGAGAATTGTCGTTCACATCCGATATAAAGACACTGACGGTCACGTTGCTGCTCAGAGGAGGAGAACCGTTGTCTCTGGCCATCACGTAGACTTTAAAGCTCCTGAGCTGTTCATAATCAAACGACTTCACAGCGTGGATCACCCCCGTGTCTCCGTTAACAGACAGATAGGAGGACACCGGGGCACCGTTCACCTCACCAGGTAAAAGAGAATAAATCACTGTACCGTTTTGTCTCCAGTCAGGGTCTCGAGCACTAACGGAACATAAAGTGGAGCCAGGTTTGTTATTTTCTGTCACATATGCGCTGTAGGACTGTTCTTCAAACACAGGTGGGTTGTCGTTGATGTCAGCTACAGATAACTGAACAGTTTTAGAGGAGGACAGAGGTGGAGAGCCCTCGTCAGTGGCTGTGATTGTAATGTTGTAATCAGACACTAGTTCACGGTCCAGTTGTCCTGTGGTCACCAGAGAATAATAGTTTTTAATTGAGGGAACTAATTTAAAAGGAACATTATGCTGAATGGAGCAGCGGACCTGTCCATTTGTCTCTGAATCTCTATCCTGCACGTTAATGATGCCCACCTCTGTACCTGGGGGCGTATCTTCTGGTATGGGATCTGTCAATGACTTAATGAATGTAAAAGGGGCGTTGTCATTGACATCTGTGATGTCAATTATTAAGGTACAAGATGAAACTAATCCAAGACCATCCTTTGCTGTAATTTGCATTTCATAGGCCGATAACTCCTCGTAATCGATCGATCCACTTACTTTTACTTCACCAGTTGTTTGATCAAGAGAAAACACGTTATTACTTTCATCTGAAATGTGATCAAATTCATACGTCACCTCTCCATTGACTCCCTCATCTGCATCAGTTGCGCTCACTGTGACCACAACTGTATCTACAGGAGAGTTTTCAGGCAGACTGGCTTTATAAATGGCCTGGCTGAATACTGGGGCGTTATCATTAGCATCCAGCACAGTGACATGAATGACTGCAGTACCTGATCTCTGGGGTGTGCCTCCGTCTGTTGCTACAAGCACAATCGTTAGCTCCTGCTGTTGTTCTCTATCCAGCTCCTTCTCTAAAACCAACTCGCTGTATTTTCCTCCTCCGCCTTTAGCAATAACATTCAGCCTGAAGTTTTCATTTGCCTCGATACTATAGCCCTGGATAGCGTTTTGTCCGACATCTGCATCGTGGGCCTCATCTAAACGATAGCGACTTCCTTTAGCGGCCGATTCCCTAATTTCAAATTTGATCGTTTTCTTTTAAACTGTGGTGAATTGTCATTTATATCTTGAACGTGAATATTAATGCGGTGCAGCTCTAAAGGGTTCTCTAAAACAAGCTCCTGCCTTAAGAGGCAAGATGCTTTTTTGCCACAAAGCCCCTCTCTGTCAATCCTGTCAGCAGCGACAATATCTCCAGTGCTCAGATTAATGTCACAGTACCGTTTACTGTTCCCGTCTGCATCAATGCGAGCCTTTCGAACAGACAGTTTGCCCACCTCAAGTCCTATCTCTTTCGCTATATTTCCAACAACCGAGCCGCGTTTCATCTCCTCTGGAAAGGAATAAGCCACATCTCCACGAACGGTTCGCAGCGACAGAAGAAATACTGCCAGAAAGGTAACGAGGCCGAGCATCGAAATTTCTTTGTATCCCATTCTCCTGTTAGACCACTTGCGAATCCACCACAGCCAAGACTTGGAAAATAAAAACAACTAGCCAATCGTAATCCTCTTTAGACAATATATGTGACTCAATTATAAAATGGTGGGACGTCGCTGCTTTAAACAACGAACAATCTGTCCTGGTTTGGAAATGTGCAACCGTGTATTATAACATAATGTACAACCATTAAGTAAAGCTGGTGGACAGCGACACTGTGAGCAAAGTGCAGGTATTACAAAAAAAAATAATAATAATTGAGTGTTCTGTTGTAAACGTCAGTGTGAAGGCCTATTTATCTCCTTAAACTGCTTTTGTTGCACAGCACTGACGAGAGTGGGAATCTCTCAGGGTTCAGTTAGTTTCAGTACCATGGACAGGGATCATAGTACAATGTAACGCACACCATGGCGTAGGGCCGTAAATATTAAATATTGATGGGGGGTATTTCTTGGTTTGTTTGGTAGTAACTAAAACTTCTGATGGCCAATCACATCTTTTTCACTCTCAACAAACAACTATTTAATACATAATATAATAATGATGTTACAGTAATGTGACCAAAGCTGATTTGACTATGTTTGGGCATAAAAACAACGAGAAACTACACACATAATAAGGGATTTGACTTTGCTTAAAATAAGCACATGCGCCTACCTCTAGGGGCTCAAAAGAATCTTGAAACGCCTCAACAAAGTCTGATGGACTTTTCCTCAGAGTCTGGTCTGCAGGCAGTGTGTTGTCATTGTATGATGTCACAAACTTAAAGTCACTGGTTCTAGAACCTGTTGTCAGGTAGGCGTCATAATTGTAAGTGCTGCGTAAAGTTCCTGTGCCGTCAACATCTGCGTAATTAGGAGGGAGATAAGCGCTGGGGATGGCGACTGCTCCGTCAAACAACAGTCTGGGCTTTCTCCTGCGACAAAACCTCACACCCAGAATGATGATAATGAAAGTCAGGAAAAAGGTGGACACAGATACCAGCGCGATGATCAGGTAAGAGGTCAGTTTTGAATTCTTCTCATCATAAGAAATATCCTTCAGTTCTGGCACCTCAGCCAAGTTATCAGAAATAAGTAAATACATGGAGCATGTGGCAGAGAGAGAGGGCTGTCCGTTATCTTTCACTGACACAATAAGATTCTGTTTCATGCTGTCAGATTCAGAAATGTCCCGCTGTGTCCTGATCTCTCCGCTGTGGAGACCAATAGTGAAAAGTCCCGGATCAGTCGATTTGACTATATGATAGGACAGCCAGGCATTCTGTCCGGAGTCCGCGTCCACCGCTATCACTTTCGACACCAGGGAGCCTCCGTGTGCAGCTTTGGGGACCAGCTCGGTCATGAAGGAGTTGCCCACCGGGCCGGGGTACAGTATCTGAGGAGAGTTGTCGTTCACATCCGATATGAAGACACTGACGGTCACGTTGCTGCTGAGAGGAGGAGAACCGTTGTCTCTGGCCATCACGTGGACTTTAAAGCTCCTGAACTGTTCATAATCAAACGACCTCACAGCGTGGATCACCCCTGTGTCTCCGTTAACAGACAGATAGGAGGACACCGGGGCACCGTTCACCTCACCAGGTAACAGAGAATAAATCACTGTACCGTTTTGTCTCCAGTCGGGGTCTCGAGCACTGACGGAACATAAAGTGGAGCCAGGTTTGTTATTTTCTGTCACATATGCGCTGTAGGACTGTTCCTCAAACACAGGTGGGTTGTCGTTGATGTCAGCTACAGATAACTGAACAGTTTTAGAGGAGGACAGAGGTGGAAAGCCCTCGTCAGTAGTAGTGATTGTAATGTTGTAATCAGACACTAGTTCACGGTCCAGTTGTCCTGTGGTCACCAGAGAATAATAGTTTTTAATAGAAGGAACTAATTTAAAAGGGACATTTTGCTGAATGGAGCAGCGGACCTGTCCGTTTGTTTCAGAGTCTCTGTCCTGCACGTTAATGATGCCCACCTCTGTACCAGGTGACACGTTCTCGGGTATGGCGTTAATCAGTGATTTCATAAATATCACTGGAGCATTATCATTAACATCAGTGATATCAATCATGACTTTAGAATCAGATGAAAGTCCATAACCATCTTTGGCATCGATGCGCATTTCATATTTAGAATTACTCTCAAAATCAAGGGGTCCTGTGACTTTTATTTCTCCAGTTTTACTATTCAGGGAGAAAACCTTTTTAGCCTTTTCTGAAATACGACTAAATTCGTATGTCACCTCCCCATTGATTCCTTCATCTGCATCACTGGCACTTACGACTACAACAACAGTATCAAGGGCAGCGTTTTCGTGTAGACTGGCTTTGTAAACGGCCCGGTCAAACACCGGCGCGTTATCATTAGCATCCAGCACAGTCACGTGTATAGTGGCAGTTCCTGATCTTTGTGGACTGCCACCATCAACTGCGATCAGCATGAAATTCAAATCGTGCTCTTTTTCACGGTCTAGCTCTTTATCTAACACCAACTCGACGCTTTTAGATCCATCGGTATCGTCTAGAACAGATAAAACAAAATGTCCATTATTTTGTAAACTGTATTGTTTTACTAGATTTTGTCCAATGTCCGCATCATGTGCTTCGTTGACACGATATCGAGCTCCTTTAATGGCTGATTCGCGAATTTCCAGTTTTACTGTATCCTTTGGAAAAACGGGCGAATTATCATTAATATCGTGGATGTGCACTGAAATGCGGTGCAGCTCTAAAGGGCTCTCTAGGACTAATTCGAATTTAAGCATACACGAAACCTTCTCCCCACACAGCTCCTCTCTATCAATCCTTTCGTTGATGACAAAATTTCCCGTCTTTAGATCAATATCGCAATAATGCTGGTAGCTTTCCTCGGTATCAATACGGGCTTTACGAGTGAATAATTTCCCTACTTCAAGTCCGAGATCCTTGGCAATATTTCCAACAATGGATCCAGCCCTCATCTCCTCTGGAACAGAATAGCTGAGGTCTGCAGTGGTCATGTGGACAAAAAGAGCAAAGCCGAAGACAAAACTCAGCAACGACTGTCCTTTGTGGTCCATTATATCTTCCAAACAAAAATAACTGTTACGCAAAACACTGGTGTCGCTTATATACTTGTAACGTTATGTTTACGGTAACATTTACCGACGCCGCTCCCTCAACAATGGCAGCACTGGCTTTAAGGCTGGGATTACTGCCCTCTTGCAGTGGGTGGAGGAAAAACTTGCCTCAAATCTAAAAGTAAGCAGCGACACTGTGAGATCACCTGGGAAATTACAGATGAATGACTCAAGGATTACCATACGTTATAGAAATAATTAAATAAATAAATAAAACTGCAAAACCTTAATCTAACGTTAATATGACACTTGTGTTTTATGCCAGTTTTGTCAATTCTGTTAAATACGCACGGTTACAAACTGCGCAGTGGTGGAAATACAATTCAGTACCATGGACAGAGTCTGAACAGAGTTACTATAATTGATCATTTTAACATCTCTGAGGTGATACCTCTACTTCGGCTGACTGAATGCTTGATAAAGAAGTCGTCGGATCTAAAGTTCAAGGAGAAACAGGGTCCACCTGAATAATGACAAATATATGGTGCTGTACCACACATGTCCAAGCAATACGACAGACATCACAGAGGATAGTAAAAATATTCACATTTTTCAAATCACGTGCCTGCGCAGATAAAGACAAAATACCCAAATATAATTTTCGCATTATCTAAGTTCCGTGATGTGTAGTTTTCTGTAAGAGACCCTTGAGACGACCAAAGACTATGGCACTCAACGGCATATGTTAATATAAAGCCATTTCTTGCGGTCAAATCTAATAATCCTTTACCTAGACCGTTTAACCTGTTTACGATAGAGAAGTACTGGAGCCAGTTCACATAGCCCACCCGGTGAGATGCATTGTACACTCTGGCAAACTTACCAATCTAATAATGCTAACAAATATACTGCAGACAAACACATTCACAGTCACATTCAAATTCACAGCTTAAGGCAATGTTGAATTTCCTATTCATCTTAAACTTGGTGCATTTGGACTGTGTGAGAAACCGCAGGAATACAGACCTTGGATGCAAGGCAAAAATGCACATTCCACACAGAAAATGCTACAGCAAGTCGATAAAACAAAACCGAGGACCTTGTTGCTGTCAGGCTACAGCACTACCAATCAAGCCTGCACATATGTAAAATACTGAGTATTATCGACTAACAGCCCAACTCAACCTTTTTAACTCTGATCGGATTGAGGAAAATATAAATATATTATACATTGAGGCCTACCTCTGGAGACTCTTCTGACTGACCAAACGCTTCAGCAAAGTCTGATGGACTTTTCCTCAGAGTCTGGTCTGCAGGCAGTGTGTTGTCATTGTATGATGTCACAAATTTGAAGTCACTGGTTCTAGAACCTGTTGTCAGGTAGGCGTCATAATTGTAAGTGCTGCGTAAAGTTCCTGTGCCGTCAACATCTGCGTAATTAGGAGGGAGATAAGCGCTGGGGATGGCGACTGCTCCGTCAAACAACAGTCTGGGCTTTCTCCTACGACAAAACCTCACACCCAGGATGATGATAATGAAGGTCAGGAAAAAGGTAGACACAGAAACCAGCGCGATGATCAGGTAAGAGGTCAGTTTTGAATTCTTCTCATCATAAGAAATATCCTTCAGTTCTGGCACCTCAGCCAAGTTATCAGAAATAAGTAAATACATGGAACAGGTGGCAGAGAGAGAGGGCTGTCCGTTATCTTTCACTGACACAATAAGGTTCTGTTTCATGCTGTCAGATTCAGAAATGTCCCGCTGTGTCCTGATCTCTCCGCTGTGGAGACCAATAGTGAAAAGTCCCGGATCAGTCGATTTGACTATATGATAGGACAGCCAGGCGTTCTGTCCGGAGTCCGCGTCCACCGCTATCACTTTGGACACCAGAGAGCCTCCGTGTGCAGCTTTGGGGACAAGCTCGGTCATGAAGGAGTTGCCCTCCGGCCCGGGGTACAGTATCTGAGGAGAATTGTCATTCACATCCGATATGAAGACACTGACGGTCACGTTGCTGCTCAGAGGAGGAGAACCGTTGTCTCTGGCCATCACGTGGACTTTAAAGCTTCTGAACTGTTCATAATCAAATGACCTCACAGCGTGGATCACCCCCGTGTCTCCGTTAACAGACAGATAGGAGGACACCGGGGCACCATTCACCTCACCAGGTAACAGAGAATAAATCACTGTACCGTTTTGTCTCCAGTCGGGGTCTCGAGCACTGACGGAACATAAAGTGGAGCCAGGTTTGTTATTTTCTGTCACATATGCGCTGTAGGACTGTTCCTCAAACACAGGTGGGTTGTCGTTGATGTCAGCTACAGATAACTGAACAGTTTTAGATGAGGACAGAGGTGGAGAGCCCTCGTCAGTGGCAGTGATTGTAATGTTGTAATCAGACACTAGTTCACGGTCCAGTTGTCCTGTGGTCACCAGAGTAAAGTAGCTTTTAATGGAGGAAACTAATTTAAAAGGGACATTTTGCTGAATGGAGCAGCGGACCTGTCCGTTTGTCTCCGAGTCTCTGTCCTGCACGTTAATGATGCCCACCTCTGTACCAGGTGACACGTTCTCAGGTATGGGGTTAGTCAGTGATTTCAGATATATCACTGGAGCATTATCATTTATATCAGTAACATCTATTATAACTTTGGCGTACGATGTCAGCCCCAAACCATCTTTAGCTTTCACTCTCGTCTCAAAAGAGCTCCTTTCTTCGAAGTCTATCACACCAGTTACTCTAATTTCTCCCGTTTTTGGATCAATAGAAAACACATTAACATCTTCATCAGACACATGGCCAAACTGATATGTCACATCTCCATTCACTCCTTCATCTGCGTCAGTAGCACTAACTTTAATCACTATGGTATCTGGAGGAGAGTTTTCAGGCAGACTGGCGTTATAAACGGCCTGGCTAAACACTGGGGCGTTATCATTAGCATCCAGCACAGTGACATGTATGACTACGGTACCTGATCTCTGAGGAGACCCACCATCTAAAGCTGTGAGAAGCAAATTCAACTCTTTTTGTTTCTCTCGATCAAGTGTATTCTCCAACACGAGTTCAACCTTGTTACTGTCAACAGCGAGAATAAAGTTGTCATTTTTTTGTAGGTTGTATCTCTGAACAGCGTTTTGACCTATATCTGCATCATGGGCCTCCTCGATTGAGAAGCGATTCCCCTTGTCTGCTGACTCCCTTATTTCCATTTCAATCAAATTATCGTTGAACTGCGGCGAATTGTCGTTAACATCTTGAATATGAAGACTTACACGATGAAGCTCTAATGGATTTTCTAACACCAGGTCGACTTTTAATACGCACGATGGTTTCTTGCCACAAAGACTTTCTCTGTCAATTCTCTCGGATGCGATCAAATCCCCGGTATTCAGCTTAATGTCACAGTACCTTTTCCGACCTCCACCAAAATCAACACGGGTCTGTCGTGAAGCTAAGGTCCTTGGATCAACTCCAAGGTCTTTGGCTATATTTCCAATAACAGACTCTCGTTTCATCTCTTCTGGAATAGAAAAACTCAGATCTCCATAAACGAGGTGCAGCGTTACAATAAAGGAAGCGAAGCAAAACATCAGACGAAGCGCTGAAAATCCTTTGTCTCCCATCCTGACACAAAACGTGTCATCAGCTTGCACGACTTAGTGTCCAGAGGAAAAAATAAAATAAATCAGAAACGATTCGATATTTCTATACCTAATGCCACAATGAAACACGATTAAAGATATTAGAGGGTTTAGTTGGTTCGCTGGAAAATTACAACTGATATCCATGCAGACCTAGTGGGTGGAGTGGTGTATGTTCATTTTCTATCGGTCAACAGCGACACCATGAGTCGCTTTTTATCTTCAGACCGTCTAATGAAATATTTTTTACAAAGTCTCTGTTCATGCTAGATGAAAAATGCAAAAAGCTGACTGAATGTGACTATTTCAGGATTTTGCGGATGAAACTTGCCAATTTTGCTATCTAACAATGCAGATAAACAGTCAGCACGTTGTAATCAGATCTGAACTACAAGAAATCTAACAACACAACAGAAATAAACGGTTAAGCACACCGCAAAAAATACAGCCGATCCCTACTGACTGAAAAAATTAACTTTTACATGCATCAGCATACAAAATGTGTTAACGCACAAATGCTGTATGGTAATTCTATTTATTTCAAACTATTAATTATAAATGGATTTAGAGATCTCAGGTGTTGTTCATTCCGGTATTTATCTGATCTCAGTGAAGTTTGTTTGTCGTTCTCAAAGGCCCTCAAAACACCAACTGTCGGTTTTACTTTAAATAATAATTTACTTTTGTCAAACGTTTCGTATACTGAAAGCAAACCAAATTGAAAACATCCCATTTTTATCCTGAGAAAGGGAGTAACAATAAATATGGGAGTGCAACACTAATATGTACAAACACTGTAAAATCACACTGCAACATCAAACTGTTTCATATTAAGGCAAAAGGCTGAGACAGGTAACTTAACAATTCAAAATACTCATTACCGACTGATATGTATTGTCATTATCATTTGTAGTTACATCAGTCGTGGTAATGATTACACCTATCCAAAATCGAACACCATAGCAGAAAGGGAAAAATAAGCCGTCTCTAGTAGCTCTTATATTTGAGCGCCAGAGAACTGTTTCAGCACCATGGACAGATACTTTGAGATTTGACAGCGCTGACAGCACAAAAAGAGTAAGTGCTACAACGGTACTACACTATTAAGTCAACAAAAGTAAACACTGACTGACTCTAAAACCTGAGATATTAGCCGTAGGCAAGCTCTGAACTATGAGCCATACTTCCACTAATAGTGTTAATAGGTTAAAAGCTGTGACATGTACTACCGACTGAAAATAAATCATTGTACGGCGAAAAATAGAAAGCTTCAGATTGACAAAAGCCAGCGATATGACAGCTTCATTTAAGACAAACGACTACATCACCACTCATTGCACCGTGCTGTTAAAATGTCGAAGGAACTGTGGAGTACCATTTAAGGCACGCGGTTTCAGATGTAAACGAGCAGGTATGAGAATCACGGACTGGTCGCGTATGTTTAGATGAATAAATAGCAAAGTAATTTCACAAAGACAGTAAAGAACTAACATGTTTCCCTATCCAACGCACATCATTTGTCAGGAGTCATACCTAATAATTAACTTAGTTAAATGAGGCACAACAAAAAAATCCATCAAACTAACGACCAAGTTGTACGGAGCGAAATCTAAAAGAGAGAAAATACACGTTTCACAATCTAGGAACAAATGATAACTTCCATAGTAACGGAAGATAATGGGTAAAAATGTGTTAATATTTGCTGGTGTAGTTTGGAAGGTAATGACAAATGAAAGGACATTTTCCATGAGCTGGACAAAACCTTCACTTCGAAAATCACAACTGCTGAATTTTGGAAAAATAAAGAGAGCCACAAGACCGACATTAAACAACTCAACAAACAAGCATCAGTCGTTGCCAGTTACACTATTTTGATCATTTCCTACCACTGCATATAAAAAGAAAACAAAGAAACCAAATTCAAATACCTATAAATATATTTCTTGAATCATTAAAGTGGAAACAGAAATGGGTCAAACTATATGTGACACTTGTTCCTACCTCAGGAGAACCATCACAATCTCCAAAGGCCTCAGCAAAGCCTGATGGACTTTTCCTCAGAGTCTGGTCAGCAGGCAGTGTGTTGTCATTGTATGATGTCACAAACTTAAAGTCACTGGTTCTAGAACCTGTTGTCAGGTAGGCGTCATAATTGTAAGTGCTGCGTAAAGTTCCTGTGCCGTCAACATCTGCGTAATTAGGAGGGAGATAAGCGCTGGGGATGGCGACTGCTCCGTCAAACAACAGTCTGGGCTTTCTCCTGCGACAAAACCTCACACCCAGAATGATGATAATGAAAGTCAGAAAAAATGTAGAGACGGAAACCAGCGCGATGATCAGATAAGAGGTCAGTTTGGAATTCTTCTCATCGTAAGAAATATCCTTCAGTTCTGGCACCTCAGCCAAGTTATCAGAAATAAGTAAATACATGGAACAGGTGGCAGAGAGAGAGGGCTGTCCGTTATCTTTCACTGACACAATAAGGTTCTGTTTCATGCTGTCAGATTCAGAAATGTCCCGCTGTGTCCTGATCTCTCCGCTGTGGAGACCAATAGTGAAAAGTCCTGGATCACTGGATTTGACTATATGATAGGACAGCCAGGCGTTCTGTCCGGAGTCCGCGTCCACCGCTATCACTTTGGACACCAGGGAGCCTCCGTGTGCAGCTTTGGGAACCAGCTCGGTCATGAACGAGTTGCCCTCCGGCCCGGGGTACAGTATCTGAGGAGAATTGTCGTTCACATCCGATGTAAAGACACTGACGGTCACGTTGCTGCTCAGAGGAGGAGAACCGTTGTCTCTGGCCATCACGTGGACTTTAAAGCTCCTGAACTGTTCATAATCAAACGACCTCACAGCGTGGATCACCCCCGTGTCTCCGTTAACAGACAGATAGGAGGACACCGGGGCACCGTTCACATCACCTGGTAACAGAGAATAAATCACTGTACCGTTTTGTCTCCAGTCGGGGTCTCGAGCACTAACGGAACATAAAGTGGAGCCAGGTTTGTTATTTTCTGTCACATATGCGCTGTAGGACTGTTCCTCAAACACAGGTGGGTTGTCGTTGATGTCAGCTACAGATAACTGAACAGTTTTAGATGAGGACAGAGGTGGAGAGCCCTCGTCAGTGGCAGTGATTGTAATGTTGTAATCAGACACTAGTTCACGGTCCAGTTGTCCTGTGGTCACCAGAGAATAATAGTTTTTAATAGAAGGAACTAATTTAAAAGGGACATTTTGCTGAATGGAGCAGCGGACCTGTCTGTTGTTCTCAGAGTCTCTGTCCTGCACGTTAATGATGCCCACCTCTGTACCAGGTGACACGTTTTCAGGTATGGGGTTAGAAAGTGATTTCAGGTATATCACTGGAGAATTGTCATTTATATCAGTAACATCTATTATAACTTTGGCGTATGAGGTTAGCCCTAAACCATCTTTAGCGTCAACTCCCATTTCAAAAGAGCTCCTTTCTTCAAAGTCAATCACACCAGTTACTCTAATTTCTCCCGTTTTTGGATCAATAGAAAACACATTTACATCTTCATCAGAGACATGGCCAAAGTCATATGTCACATCTCCATTCACTCCTTCATCTGCGTCAGTAGCACTAACTTTAATCACTATGGTATCTGGAGGAGAGTTTTCAGGCAGACTGGCTTTATAAACGGCCTGGCTGAACACTGGGGCGTTATCATTAGCATCCAGCACAGTGACGTGTATGACTACTGTACCTGATCTCTGAGGAGACCCACCATCTAAAGCTGTGAGAAGCAAATTCAACTCTTTTTGTTTCTCTCGATCAAGTGTATTCTCCAGTACGAGTTCAACCTTGTTACTGTCAACAGCGAGGATAAAGTTGTCATTTTTTTGTAGGTTGTACCTTTGAACAGCATTTTGACCTATATCTGCATCATGGGCCTGTTCGATTGAGAAACGGTTCCCCTTGTCTGCTGACTCACTTATTTCCATTTCAATCAAATTTTTTTTGAATTTTGGCGAGTTGTCGTTTACATCTTGAATATGAAAACTGACACGATGAAGCTCTAGTGGATTTTCTAACACCAGATCTACTTTTAATACGCACGAAGGTTTCTTGCCACAAAGACTTTCTCTGTCAATTCTCTCTGATGCGACCAAATCCCCGGTATTCAGATTCATGTCACAGTACCGCTTACGAGTCCCTTCAAAATCAACACGGGCCTTTCGGTAAGATAAGGTCCTCAGATCAAGACCGAGATCCTTCGCTATATTTCCGATAACAGCTCCTCGTTTCATCTCTTCTGGAAAAGAATAACTCAGATCTCCATGAACGAGGTGCAGCGTTACAATAATGGAAGCGAAGCAGAAGACAGAGCCTAGCGCTGAAAATCCTTTGTCTCCCATCCTAACACAAAAATTGTCCAGAGCTTGTACAACTCGGTGTCCAGTGCTATTAGGTAAAATTTGTCCAAAACCAATTCAATAACGGAACTTCACAGCACTATACACGATCCAATATGATCGGAGATATAGTGGTTTCTCAGAAAAATATGCAACTGATATCTATGCAGCAGTGGTGGGTGGAGTGGTCAATGTTTATTTTCTGTCAGCCAACAGCGACACCATGAGTCACCTTTTATATTCACAGTGTGTGATAAAATATTCCTCACAGTCTCAAAACGCATTAAGACAAAATTCCTTCACTTTTATATGGACATCTTAGGTTTTTATCAATGAACTTAAAACGCACACAGGAATTATCAATTGTAACTCGCTCAGTGTTAGAGATGTACAGTGCGTGTTGTTTAACCAAGTACACCTGAGCACAGTATATTTCCTTTTTAACTCTCGGAGCAGCAACACACGTCACTTTTGCTTCACTTTCTAAAAGTTGATATATACAAAGATAAACACATACCACTGTCTGACTTCGCGAAAGAGAAAATCAGTGAAACTTTCAGTACAATACCGTAACGGTCACCAACACTGTAACATGTGGACATATGATTATAACGTAAAAATATGTCTGAGCACTCTGTAGTAAACAAACTAAGACAATCACGCATTACAACAATCCAAAGATGCTACTGCATAAAACATATCTATTATTATAATAATAATAATTATTATTATCATTATTATTATTATTATGACAGCATGGGTGTGGCGAAAAAGACAACTCCAGTTACGGTTTGTGCGTGGGCGCTTCAGGAGTGTTTCAGCACCAAGGACAGATATCTTCAGGTTTAACAATGCTGATGACAAAACGATACCGACCACTGCATTAATCCACTAACCAGTCTCTGAGACTCTACTAATATGATTAAAAGACAGTTTCACAAAAGCAAAAACGGACTTACTCTCAGAACAGTCGTTTTAGTTTCGTACCCACCGACTGGCTCAGGAATAGGAGCTATGTTCCAATCACTTGTTGTCACATAATATCATGGTATTGCATAGAAATACCATCCCACTTTCAGCACATTACACAGTGACAGCACATACCGTGACAGCTATAGTCATTAGTACACTTGGCTGGTCAATATATTCAATATATATTTGGTCACAATTTATTTACTTGTTTAAAAAGCAAAATGACCGAAATAAAACAATAACAGCTTTGGGAAACCGTCAAGCTTAACTGTATATTAATACTAATTTGTCAGTGCATCACACAAATGAGTTATATTTCTGGGAGGGGACATGGAAAAATCAAGTATATCAAAACAATGCTGAGAGCTATGTCAATACAAAAGGGTTGTGGTGGGCGAATCATAAAAAGACACCAAGGGAGAGGTCCCAAGGTTCAGAAGGACAAAAAGCAAAAATGCGTACTAATTTGAGGGCATAATTTACAAACTATACAGCGACCAAAACTTAATAATTAAATAAAAGTAAAGTTT
The DNA here is from genome assembly GCF_001640805.2 of Lates calcarifer. Lineage (NCBI taxonomy): Eukaryota > Metazoa > Chordata > Actinopteri > Centropomidae > Lates > Lates calcarifer. Next base: position 11,883,888 of record NC_066840.1, on the reverse strand, counting down.
TGCCCCTTTCTCAAACTACTTGCTTCCAAAACCACAAAATCAATTTTACATTTCTGGGACATAGGTAAATGCTGCAGTCAGAGAGGCATTTACAGGACTCAATGAACAAGTCACAAAGTGAGATACTTTGGGAGCTTCCTACCTCTACAGACGCATCCAAATCTTCAAATGGGTCAACAAAGTCTGATGGACTTTTCCTCAGAGTCTGGTCTGCAGGCAGTGTGTTGTCATTGTATGATGTCACAAACTTAAAGTCACTGGTTCTAGAACCTGTTGTCAAGTAGGCGTCATAATTGTAAGTGCTGCGTAAAGTTCCTGTGCCGTCAACATCTGCGTAATTAGGAGGGAGATAAGCGCTGGGGATGGCGACTGCTCCGTCAAACAACAGTCTGGGTTTTCTCCTGCGACAAAACTTCACACCCAGGATGATGATAATGAAGGTCAGGAAAAAGGTGGACACAGAAACCAGCGCGATGATCAGGTAAGAGGTCAGTTTTGAATTCTTATCATAAGAAATATCCTTCAGTTCTGGCACCTCAGCCAAGTTATCAGAAATAAGTAAATACATGGAACAGGTGGCAGAGAGAGAGGGCTGTCCGTTATCTTTCACTGACACAATAAGATTCTGTTTCATGCTGTCAGATTCAGAAATGTCCCGCTGTGTCCTGATCTCTCCGCTGTGGAGACCAATAGTGAAAAGTCCCGGATCACTCGATTTGACTATATGATAGGACAGCCAGGCGTTCTGTCCGGAGTCCGCGTCCACCGCTATCACTTTGGACACCAGAGAGCCTCCGTGTGCAGCTTTGGGGACCAGCTCGGTCATGAACGAGTTGCCCTCCGGCCCGGGGTACAATATCTGAGGAGAATTGTCGTTCACATCCGATATGAAGACACTGACGGTCACGTTGCTGCTCAGAGGAGGAGAACCGTTGTCTCTGGCCATCACGTGGACTTTAAAGCTCCTGAACTGTTCATAATCAAACGACCTCACAGCGTGGATCACCCCCGTGTCTCCGTTAACAGACAGATAGGAGGACACCGGGGCACCGTTCACCTCACCAGGTAACAGAGAATAAATCACTGTACCGTTTTGTCTCCAGTCGGGGTCTCGAGCACTAACGGAACATAAAGTGGAGCCAGGTTTGTTATTTTCTGTCACATATGCGCTGTAGGACTGTTCCTCAAACACAGGTGGGTTGTCGTTGATGTCAGCTACAGATAACTGAACAGTTTTAAAGGAGGACAGAGGTGGAGAGCCCTCGTCAGTGGCTGTGACTGTAATGTTGTAATCAGACACTAGTTCACGGTCCAGTTGTCCTGTGGTCACCAGAGAATAATAGTTTTTAATAGAAGGAACTAATTTAAAAGGGACATTTTGCTGAATCGAGCAGCGGACCTGTCTGTTGTTTTCAGAGTCTTCATCCTGCACGTTAATGATGCCCACCTCTGTACCAGGTGACACGTTCTCAGGTATGGGGTTAGTCAGTGACTTCAGATATATCACTGGAGCATTGTCATTTATATCAGAAACATCTATTATAACTTTGGCGTAGGAGGTTAGCCCCAAACCGTCTTTAGCCTCAACTCTAATTTCAAAAGAGCTTCTTTCCTCGAAGTCAATCACACCACTTACTCTAATTTCTCCCGTTTTTGGATCAATAGAAAATACATTTATATCTTCATCAGAGAGGTGACCAAAGTCATATGCCACATCTCCATTCACTCCTTCATCTGCGTCAGTAGCACTAACTTTAATCACTATGGTATCTGGAGGAGAGTTTTCAGGCAGACTGGCTTTATAAACAGCCTGGCTAAACACTGGGGCGTTATCATTAGCATCCAGCACAGTGACGTGTATGACTACGTTACCTGATCTCTGAGGAGACCCACCATCTAAAGCTGTGAGAAGCAAATTCAGCTCTTTTTGTTTCTCTCGATCAAGTGTATTCTCCAACACGAGTTCAACCTTGTTGCTGTCAACAGCGAGAATAAAGTTGTCATTTTTTTGTAGGTTGTATCTCTGAACAGCGTTTTGACCTATATCTGCGTCATGGGCCTCCTCGATTGAGAAGCGGTTCCCCTTGTCTGCCGATTCTCTTATTTCCATTTCAATCAAATCTTTTTTAAACTTTGGCGAGTTGTCGTTTACATCTTGAATATGAAGACTTACACGATGAAGCTCTAACGGATTTTCTAACACCAGATCGACTTTGAACACACACGATGGTTTCTTGCCACAAAGACTTTCTCTGTCAATTACTTCTGATGTGACCAAATCCCCGGTATTCAGGTTCATGTCACAGTACCGCTTACGAGTCCCTTCAAAATCAACACGGGCCTTTCGGGAAGATAAGGTCCTCAGATCGAGACCGAGATCCTTCGCTATATTTCCAATAACAGCTCCTCGTTTCATTTCTTCTGGAATAGAATAACTCAGATCTCCATGAACGAGATGCAGCGTTACAATAAAGGAAGCGAAGCAGAGGATCGGGCCTAGTGCTGAAAATCCTTTGTCTCCCATCCTTAGAAAAATTCCACGATTTGTACAGATGACTGTCCAGGAGAAAAAAAAATATTCCAAAACAGAGTCAATAAACGAATATTTTGACAACACCGAGCACGATGAAAACCAGTTGTGGAAAGAAGGGATTCCTCTGAGAAATTACAACTGGTTTTAATGCAGTAACAGTGGGTGGAGATGTCTGTGCTGATGTTGTGTTAGCCCACAGCGGCACCACGAGTCGCTTTTCACTCTTTACATCTGCAAGCAATATTATCCACAAAGTCTGAGCCCGCCTCCTTTTAGGCGAACTGTGTGCCACCTAATAAAACATAAATGTTGAAATCTAATGGATTATATCCAAACATAAATACCTAGCTGGCTGAATGTGACAATGTTATTATTTCATTGGTGTTATATCCAATCTGTATTTACTTACAGACAAAAACCCAGATAAAGTTCCAGATAAAACTTTAAAAATCAGAAATTGAATGTGTACTGATAGAGAACGATAGTAATGTACCTTTCAGCTCTATGGATAAAGTACAACCCCATCTTATTCAATCGAGACACAATCCATCATTCATGTTATTATTATTATTCATGTTTCAATTATACCATACTGTGTATGTTTTAGAATAATGTTATGAACTCTTGACTAAACTATTAATTGAATTAAATCACAAACAGCATGTGTTAAAAAACGCGTTACAAAAAATCTTAATCTTATTTGGAGGATATATTCATAATAAAATGCTGCACATGTATGTGTATCGGTAAAACTAATGTGAATCTTTTTTTGACAAAATATTAATTCTGTTACCATTATTATTTGTATTAGTAGCCGTAGTAGTAGCAGTAGGGTAAATCAGCAAGTATGTCTAAAATAGGAAAAAAAAAAAAAAAAAAAAGGTTTCCAGTTGCTCTAGTTGTTTCAGGACCATGGATAGAGACAACATGATCACATGGCATGGGAGGGCTTGCTCTCCAAATATACAACACTATTCCTCTGAGTTAACAATTTGTCTCCAGTCATGGTGTCACGCAGAATGCAAACTGGCACCAGATTTATTATTATATGTAACATTATGATGTTATAATAGATTCCATGCCAATTTCAGCATATTTCGCGTGTTATGTTCACATTTTTCAGGGTTTTCGTGTGTCATTTAACGCCCATTACTCCAACGTGTCACTTACTGTGACATAAAAATTACCGAGAGACATGTTTTACACCTTACAATGTAGAGCCTGCGCAAAATGACTAATTTTTAGAAAGTAAATCAGTGACAGCTTCAGTCATCAGCACACTTTGCTGATATTTATTATGCTCTTGTAACTCTTTATTTTCCATGTGGCCGAGGCTCTCGACTGATGAAGACCAGTTTCATTCAACAACTTGGTCACAAATGATCTACTTGATTAAAGAGCAAAATGGCCCAAATAAAAATAGAGTTTTATGAAACCATTAACATGAACTGCACATTAAGACTAATTTGTCAGTGTATCATACGTAACATTTATATTTCAGTGACAAGACCTGGAAGAATCAAGCATATCAAAAGAACAGCGTTATGTATGGACAAGACGGTGGAGTAGGGGATTCACAAAAAGACACAGAAAGAGAGGTCCCATGGTGCTGAAGGAGAACGGACAAAAATATGTGATGCTTTGACAATTTAATTTACAAACTATTCAGCAACCAAATATACCTAATAAATAAAAAAGAACAAAGTTACCTTCCTTTAAGAAAACTGTTCGCTTCCACAACCACAAAATCAAATTTGCAGTTCTGGGACATAGGCACATGCTGCACTCAAAGAGGCATTTACAAGACTCAATGAACAAGTCACGAAGTGAGATACTTTGGGAGGTTCCTACCTCTACTGACGCATCCAAATCTTCAAACGCGTCAGCAAAGTGTGATGGACTTTTCCTCAGAGTCTGGTCTGCAGGCAGTGTGTTGTCATTGTATGATGTCACAAACTTAAAGTCACTGGTTCTAGAACCTGTTGTCAAGTAGGCGTCATAATTGTAAGTGCTGCGTAAAGTTCCTGTGCCGTCAACATCTGCGTAATTAGGAGGGAGATAAGTGCTGGGGATGGCGACTGCTCCGTCAAACAAAAGTCTGGGCTTTCTCCTACGACAAAACCTCACACCCAGGATGATGATAATGAAAGTCAGGAAAAAGGTGGACACAGAAACCAGCGCGATAATTAGATAAGAGGTCAGTTTGGAATTCTTCTCATCATAAGAAATATCCTTCAGTTCTGGCACCTCAGCCAAGTTATCAGAAATAAGTAAATACATGGAACAGGTGGCAGAGAGAGAGGGCTGTCCGTTATCTTTCACTGACACAATAAGGTTCTGTTTCATGCTGTCAGATTCAGAAATGTCCCGCTGTGTCCTGATCTCTCCGCTGTGGAGACCAATACTGAAAAGTCCCGGATCACTCGATTGGACTATATGATAGGACAGCCAGGCGTTCTGTCCGGAGTCCGCGTCCACCGCTATCACTTTGGACACCAGAGAGCCTCCGTGTGCAGCTTTGGGGACCAGCTCGGTCATGAACAAGTTGCCCTCCGGCCCGGGGTACAGTATCTGAGGAGAGTTGTCATTCACATCCGATATGAAGACACTGACGGTCACGTTGCTGCTCAGAGGAGGAGAACCGTTGTCTCTGGCCATCACGTGGACTTTAAAGTTCCTGAACTGTTCATAATCAAACGACCTCACAGCGTGGATCACCCCCGTGTCTCCGTTAACAGACAGATAGGAGGACACCGGGGCACCGTTAACCTCACCAGATAACAGAGAATAAATCACTGTACCGTTTTGTCTCCAGTCGGGGTCTCGAGCACTAACGGAACATAAAGTGGAGCCAGGTTTGTTATTTTCTGTCACATATGCGCTGTAGGACTGTTCCTCAAACACAGGTGGGTTGTCGTTGATGTCAGCTACAGATAACTTAACAGTTTTAGAGGAGGACAGAGGTGGAGAGCCCTCGTCAGTGGCTGTGATTGTAATGTTGTAATCAGACACTAGTTCACGGTCCAGTTGTCCTGTGGTCACCAGAGAATAATAGTTTTTAATAGAAGGAACTAATTTAAAAGGGACATTTTGCTGAATGGAGCAGCGGACCTGTCTGTTTGTCTCAGAGTCTCTGTCCTGCACGTTAATGATGCCCACCTCTGTACCAGGTGACACGTTCTCAGGTATGGGGTTAGTCAGTGATTTCAGATATATCACTGGAGCATTATCATTTATATCAGAAACATCTATTATGACTTTGGCGTACGAGGTTAGCCCCAAACCATCTTTAGCTTGCACTCTCATTTCAAAAGAGTTCCTGTCTTCGAAGTCTATCACACCAGTTACTCTAACTTCTCCCGTTTTAGGATCAATAGAAAATACATTTACATCTTCATCAGGCACATGGCCAAACTGATATGTCACATCCCCATTCACTCCTTCATCTGCGTCAGTAGCACTAACTTTAATCACTACGGTATCTGGAGGAGAGTTTTCAGGTAGACTGGCTTTATAAACGGCCTGGCTAAACACTGGGGCGTTATCATTAGCATCCAGCACAGTGACGTGTATGACTACAGTACCTGACCTCTGAGGAGACCCACCATCTAAAGCTGTAAGGAGCAAATTCAACTCTTTTTGCTTTTCTCGATCAAGTTTATTCTCTAAAACAAGTTCAACCTTGTTACTGTCAACAGCGAGAATAAAGTTGTCATTTTTTTGTAGGTTGTACCTTTGAACAGCATTTTGACCTATATCTGCATCATGGGCCTCCTCGATTGAAAAACGGTTACCCTTCTCAGCTGACTCCCTTATTTCCATTTCAATCAAATCTTCTCTGAATTTTGGCGAGTTGTCGTTTACATCTTGAATATGAAGACTAACGCGATGAAGCTCTAGCGGATTTTCTAACACCAGATCGACTTTTAACACACACGATGGTTTCTTGCCACAAAGACTTTCTCTGTCAATTCTCTCCGATGAAATCAAAACCCCGGTATTCAGATTCATGTCACAGTACCGCTTACTCGTTCCGTCAAAATCAACACGGGCCTTTCGAGAAGACAACGTCCTCAGATCAAGATCGAGATCCTTCGCTATATTTCCAATAACACCTCCTCGTTTCATTTCTTCTGGAATAGAATAACTCAAATCTCCATTAACGAGATGCAGCTTTACAATAAAGGAAGCGAAGCAAAACAACAGACGAAGCGCTGAAAATCCTTTGTCTCCCATCCTGACACAAAAAACGTCCTCAGCTTGTACAACTTAGTGTCCAGATCAAAACATAAAATATATCGGATAAGATTCAATATTCCAGTACCTAATGCCACGATAAAACGCGATAAAATATACTGGAAGCTTTAGCTGGTTCGCTGGAAAATCACAACTGATATCCATGCAGTCGTAGTGGGTGGAGTACTGAGAGTTTATTTTCTGTCAGTCAACAGCGACACCATGAGTCAGTTTATCTTCATGCTGATATAATGAAATATTCTTTGCAAACTATCTCTTCATGCTAAAAGAAAAATGCCAAAACCTGACTGAAGGTGACTTTTTATGATCTTGCTGATGCCACGTAACAAGTATGCTATCCATACACGCAGAAAACATCATCATATTCTCAGCGGGAAGTTTGTAATCAGATCTGAATTACAAAATATCTAACGATGGACACTGCACGACAGAAACAAGCGGTTTAGCACACTTGGCAAATACATCCGACCATGACTGACTAAAGAATTTTACTTTTACATATATCAGTGTACAAAACACTGTGGGGTAAAACCTCATTCATTTACTTCTGACAAATAGGTTATCCATTCATTGTAAATGGCTCCACATCAGTGATCTCCAGTCTTGTTCACCCTACTACATATCTGAGCTCAGTGGCATTGGTTGCTGCTCTCAAGGGCCGTAACAACACCAAAAATACATTACTTTTGCTTCAGTTGTTGCCTTAGGTTTGTCAAAGATTGTGTATATTGTATTCAGACAAAAGTGAAAACATTTGACTTTTTTTTTTCATGAAGGGAAGGTGGGCAAACATTGGAGTGCATCACCAACATGTACCAACACCATAAAAACACACTGCAATACCAAACTACTCAATATCAGGACAGTAGGCTGAGATAGTCAGGTGACTTTTAAAAATTCAACAAAGTCATTACCCATTGATATTTCTTATCGTTATTATTATTTGAAGTAGCAACAGTAGTAGTGATTATGTGTATTCAAAATCTGACAGCCTGGATGAAGAGGAAGAGCAGCCATCTCTACTTGCTCTTCTATCTGAACACTTGAGGACTGTTTCAGCACCATGGACAGATACGTTGAGATTTGGCAGTGCTGGACACACCAAGAAAATACATTTTATATTGATCATCTGACCTCGGCCAGTGTTCAGACTCTACTTTGGAAGCCAGACCTTTTAAGAAAAGGGAAAACATAACGGATTCTAAGAACGCAGATGTTAGTCGTGTGCACAGTCGTGAAAACAAATCTTTGTACAGCAAGGACTGGGAGGTCCTACTGAAATATCAGAGGAATTCTTAAGTAGTCTTTAAACCCAGTGGTTTCTGATGGAAAGCAGCATATTAAAAAAGTCACTGGTAGCGTTTATGTTTTAGTTTATTAAATAGCGAATTAATTCCATAGACAGCCAATAACTAATATGTTTCTGTAACCGACGAACGTTATTATTCAAAAGTCATACTTAATGTTTATCTTTGTTAGATGAGGCAAAACAACAAAATCCACCAAACTCCCGTTGACGACTACATTTAAAAAAAGCGAAAAATGCGAGGGATGAAAAAAAAACCGTTTCACAAACAGAGCAAAAAGAACGAGTTCAAAAGTAATGGAGGACTATGGGTTAAATATGTTATTGCTGAAATGGTTAATAACGTAGGAATTGACAAACAATGTGAAGTATTTAATTCACTGAGCATATATTTCTCTTAAATAATCCTACACCACTGTAGAAAACACAAAGACAGCCGCAAGCATCAAGAAAGGCAGCTCCACAACATCGCCAAACATCCATCAGTCCTGACCAGTACAATACTTTGGTCGGTTCCTACCTCTACAGACGCATCCAAATCCTCAAACGGGTCAACAAAGTCTGATGGACTTTTCCTCAGAGTCTGGTCTGCAGGCAGTGTGTTGTCATTGTATGATGTCACAAATTTAAAGTCACTGGTTCTAGAACCTGTTGTCAGGTAGGCGTCATAATTATAAGTGCTGCGTAAAGTTCCTGTGCCGTCAACATCTGCGTAATTAGGAGGGAGATAAGCGCTGGGGATGGCGACTGCTCCGTCAAACAAAAGTCTGGGCTTTCTCCTACGACAAAACCTCACACCCAGGATGATGATAATGAAAGTCAGGAAAAAGGTGGACACAGAAACCAGCGCGATAATTAGATAAGAGGTCAGTTTGGAATTCTTCTCATCATAAGAAATATCCTTCAGTTCTGGCACCTCAGCCAAGTTATCAGAAATAAGTAAATACATGGAACAGGTGGCAGAGAGAGAGGGCTGTCCGTTATCTTTCACTGACACAATAAGATTCTGTTTCATGCTGTCAGATTCAGAAATGTCCCGCTGTGTCCTGATCTCTCCGCTGTGGAGACCAATACTGAAAAGTCCCGGATCACTCGATTTGACTATATGATAGGACAGCCAGGCGTTCTGTCCGGAGTCCGCGTCCACCGCTATCACTTTGGACACCAGAGAGCCTCCGTGTGCAGCTTTGGGGACCAGCTCGGTCATGAACAAGTTGCCCTCCGGGCCGGGGTACAGTATCCGAGGAGAGTTGTCATTCACATCCGATATGAAGACACTGACGGTCACGTTGCTGCTCAGAGGAGGAGAACCGTTGTCTCTGGCCATCACGTGGACTTTAAAGCTCCTGAACTGTTCATAATCAAACGACCTCACAGCGTGGATCACCCCCGTGTCTCCGTTAACAGACAGATAGGAGGACACCGGGGCACCGTTCACCTCACCAGGTAACAGAGAATAAATCACTGTACCGTTTTGTCTCCAGTCGGGGTCTCGAGCACTAACGGAACATAAAGTGGAGCCAGGTTTGTTATTTTCTGTCACATATGCGCTGTAGGACTGTTCCTCAAACACAGGTGGGTTGTCGTTGATGTCAGCTACAGATAACTGAACAGTTTTAGATGAGGACAGAGGTGGAGAGCCCTCGTCAGTGGCTGTGATTGTAATGTTGTAATCAGACACTAGTTCACGGTCCAGCTGTCCTGTGGTCACCAGAGAATAATAGTTTTTAATTGAGGGAACTAATTTAAAAGGGACATTTTGCTGAATGGAGCAGCGGACCTGTCTGTTATTCTCAGAGTCTCTGTCCTGCACGTTAATGATGCCCACCTCTGTACCAGGTGACACGTTCTCAGGTATGGGGTTAGTCAGTGATTTCAGATATATCACTGGAGCATTATCATTTATATCAGTAACATCTATTATAACTTTGGCGTATGAGGTTAGCCCCAAACCATCTTTAGCTTGCACATTTATTTCAAAAGAACGTCTGTCTTCAAAGTCAATCATACCAGTTACTCTAATTTCTCCCGTTTTTGGATCAATAGAAAATACATTTACATCTTCATCAGACACATGGCCAAACTGATATGTCACGTCTCCATTCACTCCTTCATCTGCGTCAGTAGCACTAACTTTAATCACTACGGTATCTGGAGGAGAGTTTTCAGGCAGACTGGCTTTATAAACGGCCTGGCTAAACACTGGGGCGTTATCATTAGCATCCAGCACAGTGACGTGTATGACTACGGTACCTGATCTCTGAGGAGACCCACCATCTAAAGCTGTGAGAAGCAAATTCAGCTCTTTTTGTTTCTCTCGATCAAGTTTGTTCTCCAGTACAAGTTCCAGCTTGTTATTGTCAACAGCGAGAATAAAGTTGTCATTTTTTTGTAGGTTGTACCTTTGAACAGCGTTTTGTCCTATATCTGCATCATGGGCCTGCTCGATTGAGAAGCGGTTACCCTTTTCAGCTGACTCCCATATTTCTATTTCAATCAAATTTTCTCTGAATTTTGGCGAATTGTCGTTTACATCTTGAATATGAAAACTTACATGATGAAGCTCTAGTGGATTTTCTAATACCAAGTCTACTATCACAACGCAGGAGGGTTTCTTGCCACAAAGACTTTCTCTGTCAATTCTCTCCGATGTGATCAAATCTCCGGTATTCAGCTTAATGTCACAGTAGTGCTTAGTAGTTCCCTCAAAATCAACACGAGCCCTCCGGGAAGATAAGGTCCTCAGATCAAGACCGAGGTCCTTCGCTATATTTCCAATAACATTGCCTCGTTTTATCTCCTCTGGAATAGAATAACTCAGATCTCCATGAACGAGGCGTAGCGTTACAATAATGGAAGCGAGGCAGAAGACAGAGCCTAGCGCTGAAAATCCTTTGTCCCCCATCCTGACACAAAAATCGTCCAGAGCTTGTACAACTCGGTGTCCAGTGCGACGAAATAAAATTTGCCCAAAAACAATTCAATAATGGAACTTCACAGAGCTATACACGATCAAATATGATCGGAGATATAACTGTTTCTCTGAAAAATATGCAACTGATATCTATGCAGTTGTGGTGGGTGGAGTGGTGAGTGTTTGTATTCTGTCAGCCAACAGCGACACCATGAGTCACATTTTATCTTTACACTAGTGTGTAATAAAATATTCCTCACTAGGCCTCAAATCTTATTAAGACAATATTGGCTCACCTCTATATGAACTGCATATATCTTCCATGTAATAAAAACACACACGTTAGTTATCAACTGTAATTGGCTCAGCGCTAGAGATGTAGGTGTTATTCACCCCGGCAGAGTTTAGTTAAGTTACATTTGGTTTGTGACCGTCTGAGCACCAACACACGTTACCTTTGCTATAGCTTCCTAGAACTTGCTATATAATATACATGGCTATTGGGCTATAGTTAAACACAAACTACTTTCTTACCTTCCGAAAGAGAAAACCAGCTAGAATTTCAGTACAACATCGTGACGTCACTAACACTGCGACGTGTCATTGTGATATAAAATTGTGGTTGAGCACTCTAAACAGGATGATATGAGGAAACCGTATATGACAACACTCCAAAGCTTCTATTGCATTAAAAAACATTATTTTTGTTATAAATAGTGGTAGCAGTAGTAGTGGTCTTAGTCTTATTCGGACAGCATGGCTGTGGAGAAAAAGACACGTCCAGTTGCATTTGTGCCCGAATGCCTCAGGAGACTTTCAGCACCACGGACCGATACCTTTAGATTTAACAGGGCTAATAAAGATACTGAACGCTGAGTTCGATTCCTGGCCAGTGTCTTAGACTCTATTTATGAAGTTTAGAGACAATTTAATAAAAGTAAAAACTGACCTATTCTTAAACTTGACGCTTTAGCCTCTCATCCTGGTCTGGCTCAGGAATATGAGATATGTTTTAATAATTTGCAGTAATGTGATATCATTGTATTACGTAAAATGCCAAGCAATATTCAAGATGTTTCACGTGTCATGTCTACGCTTTTAGAAACCTCCGTGTCATTTAAGGCCCATTACTCCCGCGTGACATTTAACGTGATATATAATTATGACTGACAAATATTTTACAGCGTACGCAGTCTGCTCAAAACATCTAATGATTAAGTAGGTAATCCTGTGACTGCTCCAGTCACGAGTACATTTTACTGGTAAACATTCTTGTAACTGCATATTTTCCATGAAGCCGAGGTTTTCTGCTGATTAAGACCAGGTTCAAGCAACCACTTGGTCTCGAAAGATTGACTGAATAAAGCGCGAAGACACCCCAGTTAAACCAATAAATGCTTTAGGAAACAATCGAACTGAATTGCATATTAATAATAAATTGCCAGTGAATCATATATAACGTTTGCATTTCTATGACAGCACTCAGTCACATCAAAAAAGCACTGAGCGCTATGTGTGGACCAAGGTTCGGTGGAGATAGGAGGTTGGGAGGGTCACATTTAGACACCAAGGGAGAAGTCCCGTGGTTCTGAAGGACAAAAGTCAAAAACACGCCGTAATTTGTGGCATAATTTACAAACTTTGCAGCGACCAAATATTATGAAATGAATAAATAAAAATTAAGTTTATCCCCATAATACAAAATGTTCGCTTCCACAACCACAAAGTCATTTACATTTCGGAGACCCAGAAAGCCTTTAAAAACACTCAATGAACAAGTCACAAAGTGATGTAGTTTGGGAGGTTCCTACCTCTACAGATTCCTCTAAGTGTTCAAACGGGTCCACAAAGTCTGATGGACTTTTCCTCAGAGTCTGGTCAGCAGGCAGTGTGTTGTCATTGTATGATGTCACAAACTTAAAGTCACTGGTTCTAGAACCTGTTGTCAGGTAGGCGTCATAATTGTAAGTGCTGCGTAAAGTTCCTGTGCCGTCAACATCTGCGTAATTAGGAGGGAGATAAGCGCTGGGGATAGCGACTGCTCCGTCAAACAACAGTCTGGGCTTTCTCCTGCGACAAAACCTCACACCCAGAATGATGATAATGAAAGTCAGAAAAAATGTAGAAACAGATACCAGCGCGATGATCAGATAAGAGGTGAGTTTGGAATTCTTCTCATCATAAGAAATATCCTTCAGTTCTGGCACCTCAGCCAAGTTATCAGAAATAAGTAAATACATGGAACAGGTGGCAGAGAGAGAGGGCTGTCCGTTATCTTTCACTGACACAATAAGGTTCTGTTTCATGCTGTCAGATTCAGAAATGTCCCGCTGTGTCCTGATCTCTCCGCTGTGGACACCAATACTGAAAAGTCCCGTATCACTCGATTTGACTATATGATAGGACAGCCAGGCGTTCTGTCCGGAGTCCGCGTCCACCGCTATCACTTTGGACACCAGAGAGCCTCCGTGTGCAGCTTTGGGGACCAGCTCGGTCATGAACGAGTTGCCCTCCGGCCCGGGGTACAGTATCTGAGGAGAGTTGTCGTTCACATCCGATATGAAGACACTGACGGTCACGTTGCTGCTCAGAGGAGGAGAACCGTTGTCTCTGGCCATCACGTGGACTTTAAAGCTCCTGAACTGTTCATAATCAAACGACCTCACAGCGTGGATCACCCCCGTGTCTCCGTTAACAGACAGATAGGAGGACACCGGGGCACCGTTCACCTCACCAGGTAACAGAGAATAAATCACTGTACCGTTTTGTCTCCAGTCGGGGTCTCGAGCACTAACGGAACATAAAGTGGAGCCAGGTTTGTTATTTTCTGTCACATATGCGCTGTAGGACTGTTCCTCAAACACAGGTGGGTTGTCGTTGATGTCAGCTACAGATAACTGAACAGTTTTAGAGGAGGACAGAGGTGGAGAGCCCTTGTCAGTGGCTGTGATTGTAATGTTGTAATCAGACACTAGTTCACGGTCCAGTTGTCCTGTGGTCACCAGAGAATAATAGTTTTTAATTGAGGGAACTAATTTAAAAGGAACATTTTGCTGAATGGAGCAGCGGACCTGTCTGTTATTCTCAGAATCTTCATCCTGCACGTTAATGATGCCCACCTCTGTACCAGGTGACACGTTCTCAGGTATGGGGTTAGTCAGTGATTTCAGGTAAATAAGTGGGGCGTTATCATTTATATCAGTAACATCTATTATAACTTTGGCGTACGAGGTTAGCCCCAAACCGTCTTTAGCTTGCACACTTATTTCAAAAGAGCTCCTTTCTTCAAAGTCAATCACACCAGTTACTCTAATTTCTCCTGTTTTAGGATCAATAGAAAACACATTTACATCTTCATCAGGCACATGGCCAAACTGATATGTCACGTCTCCATTCACTCCTTCATCTGCGTCAGTAGCACTAACTTTAATCACTACGGTATCTGGAGGAGAGTTTTCAGGCAGACTGGCTTTATAAACGGCCTGGCTAAACACTGGGGCGTTATCATTAGCATCCAGCACAGTGACGTGTATGACTACAGTACCTGATCTCTGAGGAGACCCACCATCTAAAGCTGTGAGAAGCAAATTGAGCTCTTTTTGTTTCTCTCGATCAAGTTTGTTCTCCAGTACAAGTTCCAGCTTGTTATTGTTAACAGCGAGAATAAAGTTGTCATTTTTTTGTAGGTTGTACCTTTGAACAGCATTTTGACCTATATCTGCATCATGGGCCTGCTCGATTGAGAAGCGGTTACCCTTCTCAGCTGACTCACTTATTTCAATTTCAATCAAATTTTCTCTGAATTTTGGCGAGTTGTCGTTTACATCTTGAATATGAAGACTTACATGATGAAGCTCTAAGGGATTTTCTAACACCAGATCGACTTTGAGCACACATGATGGTTTCTTGCCACAAAGACTTTCTCTGTCAATTATTTCTGATGTGACCAAATCCCCGGTATTCAGCTTCATGTCACAGTACCGCTTACGAGTCCCTTCAAAATCAACACGGGCCTTTCGGGAAGATAAGGTCCTCAGATCGAGACCGAGATCCTTCGCTATATTTCCGATAACGGCTCCTCGTTTCATTTCTTCTGGAATAGAATAACTCAGATCTCCAAGAACGAGATGCAGCGTTACAATAAAGGAAGCGAAGCAGAGGATCGGGCCTAGTGCTGAAAATCCTTTGTCTCCCATCCTTAGAAAAATTCCACGATTTGTACAAATGACTGTCCAAGAGAAAACAAAATCTATTCCAAAACAGAGTCAATAAACGAATATTTTGACAACACCGAGCACGATGAAAACCAGTCGTGGAAACAAGGGATTCCTCTGAGAAATTACAACTGGTTTTAATGCAGTAACAGTGGGTGGAGATGTCTGTGCTGGTGTTGTGTTAGCCCACAGCGGCACCATGAGTCACTTTTCACTCTTTACATCTGCAAGCAATATTATCCACAAAGTCTGAGCCCGCCTCCTCCTGACCCACTTTTAGGAGAACTGTGTGCCACCTAATGAAACATCAGTGTTGAAATCTAATGGTTTATATCCAAACATAAATAACTAGCTGGCTGAATGTGACAATGTCATTATTCCACTGGCGTTATATCCAATCTGTATTTAAACATTGAGAAATTAGGGAGCGACCCGATAGCCGAATGGTTAGGGCGCATATTACATGGGCTTCAGCTCCCTGAGCAGCTGGTCGACTCCCGATCCGACCGGACCTTTACTGCTCTGTTACCCTCTCTCCCCGTTTCCTATCCTCTGTTGAAAGCCCAAATAATATCTTTGAAAAAAATCATAAATTAGATGTGTACTGAGAAGGACAGTAATGTACCTTTCAGCTCTATGAATAAATTACAACCCCAGGTTATTCAATCGAGACACAATCCATCATTCATGTTATAATTATTATTCAAGTTTCAATTGTACCATACTGTGTATGTTTTCTGATAATGTTATAGGTAGGAACTCTTGACTAAACTATGAACTGAATTAAATCACAAATAGTATGTATTAAAAACGTGTTGCTAAAAATCTTAATCTTATTTGGAGGATATATTTAGAATAAAATGCTGCACATGTATGTTTATCTGTAAAACTGATGTGAATCTTTATTTTTTTTTAAAAAACAAAATATCCATGCTATTATTATTGTCATTGTCATTATTATTATTATTATTAGTAGCAGTAGTCGTAATAGTAGTAGTAGTAGCAGTAGGGTAATTCAGCAAGTATGTCTAAAATAGAAAATAAAGGTTTCCAGTTGCTCTAGTTGTTTCAGGACCATGGATAGAGACAACATGATCACATGGCATGGGAGGGCTTGCTCTACAAATATACAAGACTTTTCCTGAGTTAACATTTTGTCTCAGGTCATGGTGCCAAGTAGTTACAGAATGCAAATTGGCACCAGATTTGTTATAATATCTAACATTATAATGTTGTAATAGATTTATTCTTATAATACAGAACTCACATAACAATCTTCAACCTGCCAATCAATCCTTTTCTTGTAATGAGAAATGTGATGTGTTGTCAAAAATTTCAAAACCACTCTGACAATAAAGGCAACACACAAACCTGTGAGTAAAACACAGAGCTAAAATGCATATCATAGGCTACAATACAACCATCAGGCTACACCACAACTGCAGGCTACACCAACGTAGCATTGCACTTGTTAGACTCATGATGAACAAATGATGAAAAAGAAGATTAAAATAAATGTGCTGAATCAGAGATATTGTTTCAATTATCCCAAACATTTTCTTCCATGTCAAAACCTGGTGCCCATATCAACTGCCCGTGGTTGAATCAGAGACTCAAGTGTGTTATGCAGCAGCTATCTAGCCTCAAGCAGGGATGAGGAGCAGGCTACAGAAGATTTTTTCTTTTAAATTTCAGTGTAGTATTCAGCTTTAACAAACACAGACTCGAGTGACATAATTTGATGCAATTTATGAGATTTTGTGCAACTCCCTCTGGAGCCACAAAACAACTTTTGCAGATATGAAATATTGCTCTCCAAGACCTCTAAATATGTGTGAAATATGTGGAGCTCCCCTTTAAGAAGCAATGACTTCCAAGATACTCATAATCAGACATGAGACAGATCGTGGGCAACAATGATCTTTTGATGCTTTGTACTTTTCCAGTGTCTTTATACACTGAGCATTAGCTTCACTGAATCATACAGATATTACAGTTTTGACAAAAACTGCTTCTCTGTACAAGTTGCTGGTAAAGTTCATCAATGTCAAAAACACATTACAATTTGCAGCAGAATTTGTCTGGTTTTGATCAACAACTCAACTCAGTACATCAGACTACAGGTTTTTGTTGTTGGTTTCTGTGTAATAAGTGACCAATACACCACTGGATTATCTGGTTATCTGGAAACTATAGACTGAAACTGGACGTAAATCTACCTTTTCAGTTGCTTGCTCGCATCAAGCCTCAAGACAAAACAAACAACCATTTTGCCTTTCAGCTGTTTGCTGCTTGTTATTCTAGATTCATCACAACCAGCTGGCCAGCAGTTCCTGCACCATCTTCTCATGGCAGTAGCTCTACTCAGCTCCCCTACCAATCCCTCAAACTGCACAAAACTTGCAAGCTGGATTACATTATTCTGTGTCCGTGTCAAAGTCAGAAATGTCTCCACATAGTGGACAGTATATTTGTATCCTAAGTCTAAATATCAACTGCAAATCCTAAACCTAAATCATAAATCAAAAAACGCCAAAACAACTACAAGCACAATGGTAGTTGTTCACATTTTCTGCATCAACAACTTCAACTCCAGCAATATCAAAGGGCTCATTAAGGCACACTGACATCAAATTAATTACGCAGTAAGATTACGCTTTCAAGGTGGATAGATAAACATCCTGGATTTTGTTTTCAAGAATGCATCAGATGTACATCTTTTCTTAGCTAAGGCACAAAAGCATTTTCAACTTCGCTTACTCACCAGTACAGTAGTTCTTAAAGATGAGCAGGAAAATGTGCTTCAGGTATGTCCAGCTCTATCCACTTCTTTCAGGAAGTACAGAAACCTAAGGAGAGAATACAACATGAATAAATTCAGTTTTGTAGACTCTAGTTTCTACTGTTCACATAAGATTGGTATCCTTTCTTTGCTGCTACACAGAAACCACACAACATGCTGCACTGGTATTGTGTATTACAGCTTTATTTTTTAAATCAACGTACAAATTTATAGTATTAAATTAAATTTGGTTTACACACAAGTCCCTGGAACAAGTAGTTCCGATGAGCTGTTAAGTGACCGGTTAGTGGGAAAGGTGGCAAACCCACTGGTAATGCAAGCTTCAGAGTGTTCTCCACACAGATAGTAAAATGGTAATTGAGCCTAATAGGCACATTGTGGAAGGCAACAATATTTAACTAGAACATTTACATTTTCAAAATGAAAGTTCGTGATTTCTGCCGTCGCTTCTGGCGATTGACGCTCAAAAAAGGATGCTATCTTATTGTTGCATTTGCTGTCGCGCTCATCAGGTACACGGACTTAAGAATAAAGCTCTTCAGCTGTGATTTTAGTATTTTCTGAGCATGAGAATATTCAGCGTGTTTCCCCACTCCAAACACAATAGGAGATATTGTACGTTTAAGAATTGTCACCCTGAAGATAAAGTCGGCCTACAGTTTGTACTGTACTGTACGACTGTGAGTTACCGATCAATTAAGGTTTAAACCTCAAACACGAAACCTCAGTTATGAAAGACAGAAGGCATGTGGTAACATTTTGATTCCTATTATGTGTTTACTGAGATTTCCACCGCTCATCACTCTAGTCATGTGACATAAAGCTTAAAACCATTAAAGGGTAAAATCTCCTAAACTATAGGAGATGAACAGCACAATATGGAAAAATCAAAGTCTTGTGAAAATTTTCAACCATGAATGGTGGCTGTGGAAGCATGTATGTCCCAATAAGCTTTAAGAGTTAAGTAGGCTTGAGGAAAGTTTAATCTGTACTCCCTTAGGGTCCCATTCATTTAAAAATCCTTGGAAAAATTCGTATATATCAACCACTGCACATATCTGCACCAGGAGTAATGTCCCAAAAAAGCTGAACATTTCGACATTTGAATAGCTTCTGTAGCTCAAAGTACGCAGAACAAGTTAGCGACCAAAGAACCACGGAAGAAAAAATGGCGGAGTAGATAAAATAGTAATACTATTCTTATTAGCGTTGTGGTTTTAACGTACCTCTCCTTCCTTGATCCAGCACTGACAAAAGTCCTTCCCGTTCCCTCTGCAGATGAAGAAAGTTAAATGATGAGAAAACGGTCACCGACAACATTGGTAGTTGTTGACTCCCATAAAATATAAGCTAGATCAACTACGGTTATGTGCACCTGCCCAAAAAAACATTTAACAGTGTGTTTAGTGCTACAGTATGAGTACATGTAAAGATATGAGCATTATGAGCGCGAAAACTTACATGACTGATAGGCTTCCATTTGTTAGCTAGCCGTCATGTGTTGATTTGATTTCACTGTGTTTTGTCCTGTTATACTGAAAACTAAAACACACAACTGTACCAACTTTATGTCCGCTAAAAGGGCTTCAGGATACACATATGTGACGACGAAAATTAAAGTTGTTACTCGCTAGGTGACATGGTTGAGTCAGGTAACCAGTCAGTATTTGAAAATCAAGAGCAAACAAAGCAGCTAATGAGTGGTGAGATTTATTAGCTTAGCATAAATGCTAGTAACTAACATATTGTGGCATTATTAAACGAGCGGTAAATGTCCTCACTGGTCATGTTTGTTGCCCTGTTGGTTACCAGGTTGGATGCCAACTTACCGACGAATGTTATGTCCTTGAAATGAAGTTTAACGCTGCAGATGTCCTCAGACGGTCTTCCTAATGCTTTCAGCTAAATGGCTGGAGTGTAACATTTAACCATAGACTAAGGAGCATTTAGTATTTAAACGAGAATGAGGCTGAATGGAGACGAGGAGACGTCTACAGCCTCACAGACTGAGTATAGCGTCACCAGAGCATATGCAGGGAGAACATATTTGAATTTGGCGGACCGGAAGTTAATGTTGCTTACTTCCGCCAACTCGCCTGATTTGAATATTTAAAAATCGATTTAAATATTTAGTATATCTAAGTGCCACGTTTATGTTTACATTTAGGATCTATATTAAACATTTACATGACTGTTATACACTTTTAGTTGTCGTCTTTAAATGTAACAATTTGCAGCAAAGAGAATATTATATTACATATAACATTATAATATTTTAGTCTCCCAGCATCTGTTATATTGTCTGAAACCTAGTTAATGGGGGGCCAGTCCATCATTGACTCTGGAGTGGCCATTCATAGTTTTAAATGGAATAAATCAAGTGTAAATTAAGCAAATTGAGTTTGATTCTGTTTTTACTTTTTGAATATAATTGTAGGGTACAACCACAAGACAAGATGGGACAGGTCCCTATCGGGTCCTTCCTCTGCTATACTTTGTCCTAACTGTGAATAGTGTAACTCAAAGAATGGTGACTTTATCTTAAACTGCTTAATGGAGGTTTATGGCCAGTGTGAAGTGGCACACACTGTGTCACCTTGAAAAATCATACAGTCAGTCCCAGAAGACTTTATTCTCCCTAACAGAAATGATTGAATGAAACCTTCTGTATTTAGGGATCACTGATCATTGACCAATATTTTGCATAAAACACCTAAAAAATTATGAAATCATTTTCCAGAATAGTTGAAACATTAGAAAAATCTCCTATAATGAGCTGTTGGTTGCCAGTGTAATATACATTAAACTTCTGATTTGTTTGATGTTAATCTAACCCCAACCCATTTCTCAAAGTCCTAATGTTTCTGCTGTGCACAAACAAACTTGGGCCTCTCGCTTCTTTTTGCTGATGCAGCTCTGTTGAAGGAGAGGAACACAGCCTGGATGACAGGCAGATAAACAGGGATTCAACACACTGTTCAGCCCTGTCATTTAAAGAATAAATGCACACCATAATACAATTGCTCATTCAGTAGTTTTACCAAGGTTGACTTCTGTTTGCTGGATAATGGTGAAAGACAGAGAAACTTCCCAGTCTAAATGGTGTTACTGCAGGGATCCATTTTAGGCCTTGTTTTATATATATATATATATATATGTATATATATATATATATATATATATATATATATATATATATACACACACATATATATATCATTGCTGTTGTTGAAAAAGTTCTGGATTAGAGACATGCTTTTTATCAACATGCTGCTGTTTGCACTCTTAGGCTCTTATTAAGGTTTATGATTTGCCATGCAATATTACAAACTTTGGTCTTATTTTGATCCAGTGTTGCAAATTATTAGTTAGTTACTTGTTTTCTTTTTACACATTTGTTGAATATACAACATCTTTACCAACAAACAGAGAAATGAAACAAGAAAAACAACAATATTTTTGGGGAAGTTTTAATTTTCTTTAATTCACAGGAGAAACTGTAAATGCCTGTACATCTCCCAAATGAAAATCTCTCTAACAAACAGAACAATGAAAATGTGCAGAGTTCAAAGGAATCTCTTGAGAAATACATTCGGAAGCAGAACTGAACTGAAACTAATCAATCCTTCAGTCACAAGAAATTATGATGCTCAGCATTATAATTTCACAATTAATGGCAGTTAAACAGCAAAACTGAATAAGAATTAGACAGAATGCAATAATACTTAAATACTGCATAAAATCTTTCCTTGCTCTCCACCACTTTCTTATGTAGATGATTCTGATTATCAGTTAAGTCAAATAGGATATGACAACAGCTTGGTTTTTCTTTTACTGTGGCCAAATGTGCTATGATATTTTGACCAGGAGATGGCGCCTGTTACTTAGCAGTCCTGTAAATGGAACAAGTGCAGCAGATGGGAATGAATGAAAAGACAATGTGCTGCCATCGTGTAGTATTTTCAGATAATGACGTTTTATAACACGAGCCCCGTTGTTAATAGCGTCTGGGAACCTCTCATACTGTAAACGCACGACCATCTACGTCCACTATCGCTTTAGATTCAAGTAAGTGAATATGTGTAATGCTGTAACACCTCAAGCAGTGGCCAAAACGATAAACCACGTCCTGCACGCGCTGCATCATGGTGCATGTAGTCCACCACTAATATCAACGTGAAGGAATAGTGATGCTCACTTTTCTCGTCACAGAGGAAGGCAAATCTGTTTCCTTCCTTCATACAAAAATGTTAAAAACACAGACATAGACAAGGGCATTGTGACCTCTCAAATGACCTCTGCATCCTGACTGAAACCTTTGTGTACTGCAGACTGATACAGTGGAAACTAGTTATTGTTTCTGCAAACATGTTCTTGATTTTCAGTCATACACATAGTAAATATGAAGACATGTGGGTACTATATATATATATATGTAACTTTTCACAGCAGCGGTGAGTTACAGCCTGTATTCAACATCAAACACCAACATTCTTGGAGGATAAAAGATGCAATGCCATAGATAGTGTAGTATCTGAAGGTCCATACATAGATATAATTTAGAATTTAGCTGAAATTGTTTGAAATGGAAACTGTATCAAGGCTGTATTTGCACTTGGTCACTACTCAGTCTTTTAATTCTGAGCTACCAGTAAGTCAGTCGAGTTCATTTGCATTAATCATGACAGGCTAAAACAAATTTACTTAATTTTCAACCCACTGTCTCGCCCTGTTTCATTAGCCCCCTTGCACTTTCTCACACACATTGTGTCTCCAAAGTGTAATGTGTAGTGCTGTTTCTGCCACAGGCCAAAATTATTGTGCACATTAATCTCTCCATCTTCAGCATGGCTGTTTCCAAGTCACTCTGTTTGCCTTCCTCAGCAGGATGATGGTTCTGCTGAGTCACTGCAGCTGGCAACATCACCAGCCAACACACCCACTAAGATAAACACATGCACACATCAGTTCCAGTGTACTGTGATTTGGCATACACTTCTATTCTATCATGTGTTCAAAGACCCTTTTAATATATTAGATAATTTTGGTTGTTTAGCTTTACATTTCCAAATATTTCACTATTTGGTTTTCCTTTCTTGGTTAGTTAAATCCAGATAGGCCATTCACTTGTATTTATGCAGTGTCTAAACTGGTTTATATTTGTCTCTGTGGACTGGACAGCTTATAAAGACACAATAGCCCACTGCCCTGCTTGCATGGCTTTGTTCACTCTGCCATTGTATATATCCATATTCATTAGGCAGAGATTCACCGCTCTGCAGACCAAACACTGCAGGCTACTTCTTCTGCACACTGAGCCAGTTTGCTTGTTTGTTAATTTGTTTGTATAACTCAAATGAGCCAAATTCAGGAGGAACAGAGCACATTTTGTGAATGCTCATGGGAATATGTAACTGTGGGTATTTTAAATGTGTGGGTGTTAGTGGTTTTTGTTAAAGTGTTGTTCTTCCATGGATCTGCTGTTCTTACCAGTAAAATGTCAGTGAGGAATCAGCAGCATTAGTCACCTGTGCTGTCTGTGGCATATATAAGAACACACCCCCCTGCACATCCTTAACCCCATCCTGGGCACCCCACTGTTTCAACCCTCCTGTGTTTGCTAAGTATATAAGGCTGTTGCCATAGAGACTATTCCCCAAATAGCTGTAACCATAGAAACTGTTTTGTCTCCTGGAGAGAATAAAATAAAAGGGATGCAGCATTTTTGCAAGCTTTTTTTTTTTTTTTTTTTTTGGAAAGAATGAACTCTTGAACCTTTCTCCAAGCCAAAACTGGAGAGAGGGAGACTTCTTTAACATTATATTTTTTAAGAGCAGCATCTGTATAAAGACACAAGAATGCACAGATATATCTGCTTTACTCTCTGCAATGAATAAATCTGAGATTTGGTTTAATCCAAACAACAAATGATAACAAAATGTGAAATGTTTCTAGAGTTCTAAATGACCCTTTAGGAAACTATTGAGCTGACTGTCTGAGTAGATGACTGGATTTAAGTATTGATTATCAATGCTACATTTTATCTAGGCCATCATGACTGATGCCTCTCTATTGTGCTTTCCCCACTACAAACTCACCCACTGGGAAACAATAAATCTACTTAGCCACTCTATTAAATTATGTTGCATCTGGAAGCTTCCTTTCACAGGGGACTGTTTGGACCATCTGTGGCATCCATGGCTTTCAACAAGGAGAAATGAGGCATCATTGCTGGGCAGGTCATTCTGACTGTGTCTCACATCTCTGCAGGGAATGAGCCAATTTCCGAGAGCTTGTCAGTGCAGAGGAAGAAGAAGGATGTGAGCAGGTGTGATAGAGGAAAGCAGCCTGTAGATGGTTTGTCAGTCCTGCCCTCAATGATGTGAAGAGACATACTCTTTCTTCCTCTTACTGATCCATTATTATATTTTTATATTCTTCTAGAGTGTTGCATTGACCCTGTTTAAAAAACTCTCCGGAGATAAAAGTCTTCGCTGTAGATTAAGTACAATTCTGATACTGATTTCTAATTAAGGCTTTCATTACAAAAGGCTATCTCTTAATTAAAAACTGTGTTATTCATCACACAGCATTTAAAAGATACAGCTGAACTGTGTAACAGCAAAATCTGCATTTTTTAGATAAAGACCTAAGAAAAAGCTATAATCTAATTTCAATATTCATTCACCCATTTTCAGGCATCAGTTTGTTTGCAATAAGTAACCAATGACACTAATAAATTTCTTCAGATGAGTCAGAGAAATGAAAGATCCAGACACACACACACACACACACACACACACACAGAGAAATGCCCCCAAAGACAATAAAATCAGAATGTATTTTTAAGAAAGAAAACTTTATTAGTGATTTATAAACAAAACACATTACCACTGTATCCATTTAGGTAAAATAAAAAAAGTCAGAAAATAAATGAAATAAATGAAATTCACTACTTCACTGTTACAATTGATGAGCGGGTGTACAAAAAAGGGTTTTACAACAGATCTGGGCTGATCCATTTAGGACAGCAGATTGCCACCATAGTTCACCACCATACATTGGGAAAGAATGACAGCATGAACGCTCACTAAACACAAGCATACACTACATATACCTTTTTTTACACTGGAATTTTTTTCTGTCATTTTTCTTTTTTTTAAGAGTGAAAGGGAAGTGATAGCTCATCATAGGATCATACATATTTCAGTTACAATATTACAGTGTTAGTTAGATCGTCATGTCAAAGCCAGACACAGAGTGTTTTTTTTTCTTTTTTTCTTGCTTTGCTTATTCTCAAAAGCAAAAATCATAGTTGATAAAAGAAAAATAATAAACTTGCGTTGAAAGGTATCACACTATAGCATTTACAAATATCTAAAGAGGTTTAGTGGATGCCATACAACATCTGTGGAGCGTGAAGATTGTAGTACGTAGATGTTTTGGCAGAGACAGAAGTACATACAAATATCTCCTGTGTGAATAATGAAGAAAAATGATAATACAAAAGAATAAAATCATAGCCATCTATCTATTTATATATATATTTCTCTATATAGTATGTGTTTCCTTAGAGCAGTACATGCAGCAGCCACTTAATGGAGTGACGTCATACTGAGCCGCAAAACTTTGGGGACGTGGCAACAAGTTACAGGCAGGGGAGGGGAACCAACAGAAGCAGGTCTTGAGGCATGTGTGTGCCCCTTTTTCAAAACCTCCTGAGAGAGGATTGGTGGGATATAGCTGTGGGATGGGAATCCCTAGATGCCCATATCTTTAGCAGGTTTCAATTACTAACGTAGAGACAATCTATGAAAAGTCTACGCTACATTTACAGCGTACATAAAAGCTAATATGTGACTCAACGATCCTAAACAATCAATGTGGAGAACAACTTTCTTCTCTTGTACATGGAGGGGGAGGGCCAGCCCACGGCATCTGTCTCCTCACTTTATCCTGGCTCTCCACCCCTGTAATCTGCCCTATCCCACCTGGTCCCCTCTCATCAGTGGCTACAAACAGGAAATGAACAGCGTACTGTAGTATTCACAAGTTAAAAGCACTGAACCGTTTTGCACTTAGAGAGACATCTGACAAGAGTTCAGGGTGTAGACCCCCGACTGGGCCTCCCCAGGCCTCATCCACATTACTCCATGCTGTTCTCAGCACACCACAATGTTCAGAGCAGGCCATTCCCAGGATCAATCCTGAGCAGGGGGTCAGAGCGGGGGGGTTTAGGGGCAGTGTCTGAGGGTAGATGGGGGCAGTGGGGGGCAAAAAAAAAAAAGCAGTTAAAGCTATGAGGAAGAAAATAAAAAAGCCATTGTATGTAATAACGAATCTCTTTAGAGAATAAATGAAAACAGAATAACTTCACAAACTTCATCATCACATAAAGAGGCAGTTAGTGGAATGGGTGACTGGGGGAAAAAAAAAAAGGCAGTTGGGGAGGGGGAGGATGGCTTGTGGCAGCTTGGGGCAATTACAAGCAGGTGAGCAGTTGTAAACTCAAGGTATCAGGTAAGGACTGGTTGCTACCAAACATTCAAAGCAGAAAGCATTAGGCTTTTGCTGCAGCAGGGGAGAAGAGAAGGTGTTATCAAAATCTCAAGACTCTCCTAATATTTTGTATTCGGTTTCATCAGAGTCCACTGACTGAAAGCGGAGTCACAAGCCAGCTCAGCTGGACTCTCCCCTCTGTGATCCTCAGGAGAATGCGAGGTATCTTCCCATCTCTCCATCTTTCCGGTGCTCTCTGCATTCCTCAGCTGGGATTCTGGCTGGAGATGAAGCTCTCTGTGTCCTTCAAAATGCAGTGAGCAAATACAGAGTGATTTCAAAGGATGCTGCTTCCATCCTGAGAGAGTTGATGTACACATGCGCACCACAGTGGCGACTGTGCAGGGCAAAAAGCTTGCAGTGTCTAGTTTTAAGCACATTTCTTTGATGTCAGTTGTTTTTCTCTCTCTTTTTCAAATCTCTCTCCTTCTCTCCAGGTCTCAAGTGCTTTCCGTGTCCACCTTGTCATGGTAAGCGTGTGTATTTGTGTTTGCATGTTTGAATGTGTGAGCATGCGTGTGTGTGCATGTGGTTTCATTGAGATCTCAGGAAACACTGTTGGTAATTACCAAAGGAATCTGCAGCAGTGTCATGTAAGCCTTAGTTTCAGTGACTCTCATCTGTGCTATTTACAAGTAGTGTGTGTCCAGCTCCAGATCGCATACATCTGTCTCAATCTTCTATGTCGTTCTTCTTTTCCTTGGCTGGCACAGAGCTTTTTGTTGTTCTTTTACAAAGTATTTGTCTTCTCTCAGAGAGAATGGTTTACACGTCGTAGTTGGGGAGGGGGTAAGACAGAGGTGCCAACGTGCCCAGTGGGTTAAAGGAGAATAAATTCAAGACGAGGGCAAAGAGTGGTCCTTCCTTACTGGAAAGGATGACTGACATGAATTGACTTGGGGTGTATAGGCACATAGGGGCTTGGAGCAAAATCAATCATTTTATTGTTTATAAAGGCAAGATCAATAATTTACCTCAGCAAGGGACTGAAGGTAAAATAAATCTTGGTAAGGCCAGGTTCATAACAGATAGAGCTTTAAAATGTTATCAGTGAAAATAGATAATAAAATGAAACAGGAAAATCTATGATAGTTTTCACATTTTCTTTTTGCCCAATGGACTTTGGTTGGTACCTCTGTTTTAACGTCGCCCTGTACTTCTTTGCTATTTTCTCTTTCTGCTCCTCTACTCATCTCCATCATCCTTCCCCTTATCCTTCTTGTCTTTCTTCTCCTTCTTCTTCTTCTTCTTCTTCTTGGCCTCCTCTTTCTTTCCAAAGGTGATGAAATCGCTCTTGTCATCCTCCCCTCCCTGGTTCTGTCTGATGGATATTATGGCGGGGGAGCCAGGGATGATGAAGGCTTCCGGGGGAACCTCGCCAGGCTTCAGGTGTTGTGGGGGTGCACCAGGTCCGCCGGGGCCATAGCGAAAGTGCCAGCTGTTGCTGTCTACACCAGCGCCCATTGGGGGGGACACCTCTCCCCCTTCACCATCTGAAAGAAACAGAAAGAGATGGATGAGACGGCTATTATTTGCTATTTATTTGCTTCAAACAGATGCGGTTATTATATAAAGCCAAATGTTATGATTTTCGTACTCACAGAGAACATCAAATTTGCCACCATTATATTCCACACTCTGAGTTGTGATGTAAAAAGCTTCAAATTACAGGCTGCAACCACACACAGTATTATTCATTGGCAAAATTCTTCACACACACTGGGTGAGATTTACTAAGCCTTTTGCACCTCATTTATAATGCACTCCACAAATGAAGGCACACCAGCGTGGAAGCACAATTTGCCTGTCATCTGAGATTATGCCTGTCCTTCATGCATTCAGGTTCAAGGCAACGATGGACAAATAACCAAAGAGGATATGAGAAGGCAGGCTGATATTACATATTCTGCTTGATTTACAAATACACTCAATTTACAGGGCTAGTTTTATGTAGGAAGTGATCTATCTCTGAAAAGCAGGTGCAAACATGAGCAGGTGTGTACAGTCATCTGTTTTATTCTTCTTCTCTTTTTAACTAATCCACACAGATTTCTAAAGAATGTATAAATATGTGTGTATTTAATGTAGAAGTGATGTCATTGATTGCTACTGCAGTAAAGCAAACAGGATGACAGGTACATTGTGGTGGGTTGCATTTTTTAAACAACCCTTCTGTCTGTAAAGCATCACAACCCTTTCTATAAATAAATATTATTCATGGACTGTATTTATTATTAACATTATTTTCATTTAATCAGTACAGAGAGACATCCAGATATTTTTCTCAATCAGAGTATCTGCAGCCTTTTATTATGTAACTGATATCTCTATTTAGTAACACTGCATTTGAATTTCTTCTCAGAACTTGATATCAGACATATCTCACCACTGAACTGCATCTTTTGAGCTTGAAGAATGTGCCTGTAGGGGGCAGCCACAGTGGCTGACCCTAAAATCAGCTGCAGCAAATTAAATGAAAGGCATAGTGCAAATGTGCCCTGTGCATTTATATTCATAAATCAGGCCCACTGTGTTAAAAGTTTGACTGCAAGGAGAGTTCAGTTATCTTTGCAGCATCCACTGCGACGTTCATGGGTTAATGACGAGTGGCATTCTATGAGAAATGGCCATGACATGTTATAAAAGGCAGGAGGAGGTGGAACTTAATGGGAGGTTTTCAAGAAGAGACTGCTAAGTGGGCAATGAATCAAAGGCTCCCTTCTGGCCAAAGCTAACATCCGTGGCACTGTTTGATGAAACATTAAACGCTTCATCATTATGTAAAAGGCTGAGAAAGGTCATGAATTAAAGCTGTGGTATTTCAGTGAAATCTAACTCAACTGGTTTGCAAGAAAAGCAACATTTTACTTTATGGATACAGAACTTGCTGCTGTATGTAACCCTATGTTTGTGCAGATGTTTACTTAAGGCAAATTTTAGTGTTCAGGTCATTAAACCTGTACAGTGTCTCTAAGATGACATGGTCTAATTGTGCAGGCAAATTACCACCTGTAAGTTAATATACAGGCAAGAAAATGCCTCTCCTCATTGTCATAAGCCTTATGCTCTGTAAGAAGAGTGGTAATGTACATAAATAACTCCTTGTTGAAAAGGGAACTAGTTAAAAAATGGACACAAAGAAAACAGGTCGTTATTAAGTAACATTTACGGGGTCACGGACAACCAATCAGTCCACCCTCTTATTTCTCTCTATGTGCAGAATATAATAAAAATTAAAGACATATGACCAGCAAAGACCTTGTCTCTTTGGTGCTTTCCTCACAGCAATGACCTATTTGCCACACTTGCCTCACATATTCCCTTTATTTCTCTGACTCCTTTTTTGAGTTCTTTCCAAAGGGGAGTTTAAATGAGCAGGGCTCCATCCAACCAGAAGGAACAGTGTCTGGAAGAAGAAGCCTGACCTCATGTAGTACCCAGGGCAGAGAATACCAGCTTCCAATATTATCCTATCCTTTTCTTACCCAGCTAGCCCCAAAAATACACACTAGTTTCAGTTTAGTTCAGGTTGCATCTCTTACACTAAATGAGCTGTCATCCTAAATGTGACTGTACGAAGAAACTGCAAACAAAATGCTGACTTAACTATGAATGTACTGTTGGATATAAGATGAAATTCATGCTGTTATGATGACCTGAATGATAAAACAACAGTGGTTAAAGTGATGATAGTGATGATATGACCTAGTCCTAATCTTATTCCCTCTTTAATTTTTATCCTCACCTTTAAATCACATTTTGCTAACTCTCCTTGTTTTCCCTTCCATATTTTACCATTTTCAATTGCTAACTCAGTGAGATTTGCTCTCAGTGAAAGATCTGTGGAGTAAATCCATAGCCAGCATGACGTCTCCTGCTCGGCAGACAATCCTAATCAGTCCTATAGGCATGCACTGCTGCAAAGTTACTCCTCCTGCAGGGAAAATGCCCAAGTTAAAGCAGACAATGGCATTTAATTTCATTTCATTTTTTATGTGTGAACTAAAGCTAATTCTAGTAAGGGTATTCAGAGTACCTTGTCTGAATTAGAGCAATTAACAGATGGACAGAAAATTACTGCAACTATTTTGGTAATCGGTTAATAATTTAATCAATTTTCAAGTAAAACTTACAAACATTCTCAGGATCCAGCTTCTCCAGTGAGAAGCTTTGCTAATTTTTCCTCTTTTATGCTGTTTGAAGGTGTTACCCTGGGGTTTTAAGGAATTTTGGTAGGTATTTTTCACTCTTTCACTTCAACTACATTTTGTAGACTAAATGGTTAAACAAGAAAATAATAAGCAGATTATTCAATAAAAATAATCAGTAGTTGCAGCCCTATTGTGTGGAATGTCATTTTTAACATGGTTAATTCCCTCAGATGTATTTGAAAAATCAGACACTGGGACCAATTATACAAGAATTAAGTGGGTCATGAGTTTGAATTCTTTCACATCACTATTCTCCAAAAAGCTCTCATGCTTTCAGACCGACTGTGACAACACAGCTGCAAGAGCTGCAGAGAGAAGACAGAATTTGACAAAGAGACTGAGAAGATTAGGACAAGACAGCCCAAATCCAGTCACTGCTTCCTCCACATGTAGACACGGAGACAGCTAGAGTCACATTCATTTACAGGGCAAGAGTATTCCCCCAGTTGATAAGTCCTCATCTGACTCCCCCAGCAGAAATATGACCCTGATTCGACAATCTCAATCTCTCAAAAAGGAAAACAGAAACTCAAGAAAAAAGAGCTTAGAAGAACTGAATCATAAATGCAGAGTGCTGGAGTGCTGGCAATGCTTTGCTCCAAAGTGTCCACTCTCTTGCCTCTAAAAAATTACCTGTCTAACCCAATGTGGGAGCTTGATGAGACACCAGTGCGCCCATGCAAACTTAGATTCATAAACAAAACAACACCCTGGAGAGTGATGAGTCATGCTGAGAGCAGACAGATGGAAAAGGGTAAGGCAGGACAGAGTAACTCTCCTAAAAAGGGTCAATGTCTTAAAAAAAGAAGAGAGAGTAGTGCGGCATAGCGTAGTCTGGCTTTATTAAAGTGCGTTGCAGCTGAAAAGCTAATCATAACAGTCTTCACCACTCTGGAAGGTTAATTATCTACTTTATTTTTCAATCTTTCTAACAACATATGCCATTTTGATGAAAATGACAAGAGTGATTATATGTGAACTGACCTGAGAAGGGAAACTATTTACACACCTGTCACCTTTACCCTTAGGTGTATCGTCTGATATATTTCTTTAAGTCTTTTCTCACTCCATTTTCTTTTTTGCCTTCCTCTCCTTGTCTTCCCTCATGACAGTAACAGATTCACCTCACCCAACACTGATCACCACACAACCATTTCTTCTATCTGATTTGTCGGTGGCTGTTGCAGAGCAAAACTCCCTCTCCTCTTCTCTCTCCTCTTGCACAA
The DNA here is from genome assembly GCF_001640805.2 of Lates calcarifer. NCBI lineage: Eukaryota > Metazoa > Chordata > Actinopteri > Centropomidae > Lates > Lates calcarifer. Next base: position 11,851,865 of record NC_066840.1, on the reverse strand, counting down.
CCTCGCTCCTTCTCTTTTCCCTGCCACCCCCACCCCCCTTTCTCTCTGTCTCTCATTTCCTCTGACCTTTCATCTAATCTAGCGTGAAACCTCAGCCAGCCAACACCCGTCCCTCCCAGTTATTGACAAGAGTCTTAATCATGCCTATCAATGTTTATAGTAACATTAATGTGATTGGGTATTAAACAGCTTGTCTATCAGTGATAACTACCAGGCACATTAGAGACAAGGATGGTTTCGTAGTGTTGGCTATTGCCCCCAGCTCTATTACATTTTAAACCCTCTGAATATGAGTGACACAAGCCACTGTAATCAATAATGTTGCACTGTAGGCTGTGATATTTCTATATCTTCCCCTGAGTTTGATCTCTGGAGTCTTAAATCCTCTGATGGTGAATGTCCCTTTGCACCCCTGTGCCGTTCAAGGTTTTTACAGCGGCTTAAATCACCCAAGCGCCGTTTTGCCACGTCTACTTAATTCATCCCCTTGTCTCGCCCTACCATCGGCCAGTTGGGCAGAAGCGCAGTGGAGCGCAGTGCAGTTACATAACAAGCTGAGGAGGAAGAGGAGGAGGAGGAGGAGGAAGAGAGAGAGAGAGAGAGAGAGGAGGGCCAGGAAGTGCAAGGATGCAGATATGAAACACGATGCTCACCACCAAAAAACGGAGGGTGGGAGGAGGGGGAAATGGATTTTAAAAGATCCTGAAGGTGCGATTCATTTTGTTTTTCACACTGCAGTGGTGGAGAAATCTGCGAGTTATGATAGCAAACACTCAGCTGGGACCACACCCTTCTCCAAGACAGCACCTGTGTCTGTTACTGTGCTGTGCAGTGTGTGCATTTTTGATAAAAACAAAAGGTGATGTTGCTGTCTGTTCAAAACCTAATTCTTATTCATGTGTCTGTGTTTTCACTGCTATGCCTGGGTGGTGATAGAAGAATATATTTGGGTGCCTGCATAAATTACCATATTTACCCAAATCTGCTAACAGTAAATGAAATAAAGAAATAATACTGTCATGGGTGAAAATAAAATAATGATGGCTGACTGCAGGTTTTTAAGGGCAATTACATCTCTGCATATGCATATTTGAGTGTACAATTTTGTGTATGTGTCTGTGACTGCTTGGGTTTCATGCCAGTTTGAGCACCTTGCTGTGTGCTCCCAGATGGATCATGTGGCAGATGGTGGACACAAGCAATCCCAAGTGACAGGACTTAACACAATAAAAATAACACTGAATGTTGGCGTATGTGTAGGAGTTTTGACTTGTTATCTGTGTTACTGCGTGTGTACAGTGTATGTTAGTATGTGTAGGTGCTATGACAAAAAAATAAATAAGCGGAGAAGTAGAAATTGATTTATTCTCCAGAGAGAGAAAGAGAGAGGGATTGAGCTGGTAAGATATTTAAAGACTCAGAGAGCGCAAGGTGGGAACAAAAAAAACAGAGTGACAATAAAGGAAAGCAAATAACTGAAGTCGAGAATAGGAAACAGATGGGGAGGAGGGATTCGGAAACGGTCCCTGACAGCTTCTAGATTGTTCTACCTTACTTTTCTGATTGTGCCAAAAAATCTTTTCACATCACATACACATTAACTGAAAGACTGCAGCCATTACATATGACATGCAGTCTTGAACTTAATCAACCTTCTATCTTTATCCTACCTATACCTATTTATCTTTTTTATGCAACATTCAGAGAAATCACTAAAACTTTACTTCTCCAAATTCACACATCCTTCCTGATGAGATGGAGAAACATAAATTACATGAAAGTTCATGGACCTAAATACTACATAGGTGTTCATACAATCAAGCCCTGAGGCACTGAAGGAACAAAATGAAGTATAAATCCTTAGTAGAGTCCTGTCCATCTTTTTCACCATCATCTCTCTACACTTTCTCCCCCTCATTTGGCCTTTTGCTTTCACCCCTGAGTCTATTTTGCCTTGACAGGTGCCTGCTGCAGTTGATTACTGCTAACTTTAATCAAATCTGCCTTTCTGTGTTCCTCTGTGTATATGCTTCATTATGTGTGTGTGTGTGTGTGTGTGTGTGTGCGTGTGTGTGCGATCTGGGCTCTTACAGAAAACAGTAAACCTGCATCCACCTCTGCAGTACACCACCGCCCCAGTGAATGTAGGTCACTCTCCTTCTGTTACTCACTCCTCTGCTTTCTCCCTCCCTTTACACCTCTTACCTCTAATTCTCACTTTCCAAACACATCCCTCCCTCCCTCCTTTAAATCTATCACTCCCCACCTTCCCGTTGAAGCTTGCCCTTCACCTGATGCCACAGTCTGCTTTTTTTTCTCGCCGCTCCTTTACCCCCCCCCACCCCACCCCCTCCTCCAGTACCTTTTGTCCCACGCCATATGTTTGCACTCCCGTCTATATAACAGCCCCGCTCCCCTCCTCTCCCTCTCCTGCCAATATTAGGGGCCATGAATGGTTGCCATGGAAACTACATCCTCCAGTGAAGCAGTAGGACATTGGTAGGAGTCATGGTGACAGTGTTTGTGCTGATGGAGAATAATGCTGCAAGCTCTCTCTGTCTCTCTCTCTCTCTTTCTCTCTCTGTCTCTCTCCTCCTCCTCTCCCTCACTCTTTCTAGTCTAACCACTCTCCCCTAGCAACAGCAGCCTCGTACACCTTCCTCTCCTTTCTTTGCAGACTACAGTCAATCACGCTGATTTACTCACTGTCACTCCCTCCCAAACAGCTCATATCCACCACTTCTCTACCTTCCTATCCACCTCCAGCTTGTCCTTCATTGTTTAGTCTCTTGCTTCTTTTCAGTCCCTCGCTTTGCAAACCACCCATCTCCCTCCTCCCTCTGCCCATCTCTCCAGGGGATGTTTGCAATTCTGCACAGTTCTCTTTGAATGTGGTCTTGGTTAAGAGACAGAGCTGCAATATACAGAGAGAGAGGGACAGAGAAGGAGGACGTGGAGGGAGTGAGGAACCGATAGGGAGAGAGAGTTAGACAGCAAGCAGAATCCTGATTTCATTAATGTGGGTCTGTTAATCTGGGTGTGGGCTGCGCTCCATCTGTCACAGCAGGAGCAGCACACAAAGCGGGCAGCCAAAACACAGTTGGAAACACAGCCAAGCACACACACACACACACATAAACACAAAACAAGACGCACTGGCACACACACAAATTGTTACCAACACACGCACTCTAAATCAGAAGGGGGAGAAACAGGGGCGTTGTCGACTGTACCTCTGTGTCTCATATCCAAACAAAAAATAGACTGTGAGGCAAAGCAGCACCCTGTAGGTACAGCACCCACAGTGATATGATTCCCTCAACAAACCAAACTCCCATGTACCCCTGCTCCCCACCTAAGGACCACAGCCTGCCTAACAAACAAGATGATTTAGCTATAAATAGAACCGCCTATGACTCATGCTGATGTGACAGGCCACATTGAATCAATATCTCCATTTCTCTCATTTTGGAGACATGATAAACAGAATCAACTTGAAAGTCAGAACACAAATCTTTCTCAGTCTTGTCCACCTGTAGGGGAGCACCATAAATAAATACTCTTCATATTATCTGACACTCTTAACCCAGCGTTATCCTTAATCCAACCCTAAAATCTGACCTGGAGCTAATATGGCCCTCAGCTAACATTTCCATTCTTAACCCGGCTAACAATGAGATAAAGAAGGGACAGTTAGCCCACAGGCAAAGCTGTACACAATGTGTTGTTCTTGAACTGGCTTAATTAGACCACCTTAAATCCTCACCAGCTGATCTTGTTATCACAGACCCACCCTGAAGACGTCACTACTGCCTTTTCTGTTTTCTCTCTCTCCCTCTGTCTTTCTATCCATCTATCTTTCTGTCTCTCCGTCTCTCAAGTTGTGCTGCCTGCAGGCTGTAAGTCCTCAGCCAAGGCAAGAAATCGATGGCAGAGCGGAGGAGGCTGTGCATGTGTGCGTGCGGATAGGAAGAGACAGTAGTTAGCGTGTGGGTAGTTTGTCTGCCTGCCCAGCCCACCGCCTCCTGTCTATAAAAGACACCCAGCCAGGCCATCTCCACATTCTTAATTACAACAAATCGCCTCTTTATCTAAACTTAATTGCACTGTCGTCCTTGCTCCAATATCGTCATTGCACATACGTCTGTCTCCTTCTCTCACCTGTCCCCTCCTTGATTTTTCTCTACTGGGCCAGCCTTATCTCTATTTCACTCTTAATAATTTTTGACCCCACTTGCCTGTCATCATGAGAAAAATCAAGAGATGACAAGTGAATTCTCCTCCATGGACGGAGGGCGCTGACACTGTGTATGCAGTGGTCATAAATCTTCGTTAGGGGCAGGGGACATGGCATCATATGCAATGACATTCACATTCCAGTGTCCGTGAAATGTTGTCTAGCCTTGAATATGCTGTCATTTTGAGGTTTGTTTTGCTCCAGTGTTGCTGTTCTTACAATTCATCTAGCACTGTTTTCTGATAAAGCTTCTTTGCTGTGCTTTGTTTGAGCCTGGGTGAAGCCTTTTCCACCCTGATAAAGGCCAAAAATGTTTTGTCCTTTTGTCGTCTGCAAATAAAATCACTTCTCTGCATCAAGTGTGACCCTCTCCTGTCATTGTCAGTTAACATACTTTGAATAATGCTCCAGTGTTTATAAGTGAGGTGAAAACACTGCATGTGAGTCTGTTCCAGCCTTGCAATATTCTTGTGTACCTGACAGCAACGTGGCGAAAGGTGCAAACAGTTAAATTTAGACTTAATGGTTATCAAGCAACAAGCTAACTTGACACTTCCATGTGCGTCATTGCCTGCGGCTGCTTAACAGCAAAAGCGCTGCCAATAATTACCATTCTATTTGAATAACACTTTGAATTTGACTCAAATTTGCAATTTCACAGACGGTCTTGCAACTGAAATGCCTGATGGCTTGTTCTTTAAACTCAATTGTTAAACATGAGAACAATATTAAAATCCATCAGTAGAAAACTGCTACAATTCAACTGCACAGTGTCTGTAATAAAGCAGAGATACACACACTCACAATGGCCACTTTATTACGTACAGGTAAATGTTGGTATAGCTACTCTACAACTACATTATAGTGTGGCATAAACCATTTATTAAATGTTTATATAGTGCTTATAAATGTTACATGTGTGGACTTCTAGTAAAGAATTACCATATTTGTTGCCCACATCATCTCTAATCTTGGTCTTTGTGATCATGTGAATGTAAGAGCTACAGGTTGAGAGATACACATTAAAAGGTGATGGAATGTAATTATGTTTTATTATTGTCTCTAATGTGTTCTCTAATGTTTGTCCTCTGTGGTTCAGTGGCTTATTCCTCTGTAAACATCTTGCTGATAATCCAATCAGCTCTCTCTCTCCACTGTATTGTATCTCTTCCTGATACAGAGAGCAGAGATATCCATCTCCGCCTACGTAGCACATGTCATTTCCTCTCCCTGCGGCACTGGGAAGTGGTAGGAGTGGGTTGGGGCGATCTTGCACCAGATATCTCTGTTTTCCTCATTTTATTACTCTCTTGTGGTTTTAGAAGATTTTGAGGAATGTACAGTTTTTAGCAGTCAGATTTTTTCTGATTCTGTGTCATGGAATGTGTTGCACAGAGATCTATTAATTAAATTTTAGATGGTTTTCACTATTTATGCCTTTATGACTAGACCTCTTCAGTGTGTGCAAAGCAGACCTCTTACTTTATTTAAATTTCTTCTTTACTGTGTCCATGACACTGCTGACATTAGTCCTGACTGGTTTATCTGAAAGTAGCTTGGCTGATTCTTACCAGCGGCACTGGATGCTGTGGGCCAGTTCTGAACCAGGACCCCCTGGGCTCCTTGCATTACCGAGGACTCCTCCATGTGCACTGAGCTGGAACACAAAAAACACACATTCACATATTACACACTAGTGAGGTGTTCTCCTGCATACAGAACACAGGGTTAAATGAGAGTGCAAAACAGAAAAGCATCCATAGACATAATTTTGTACTTTGCTGACTCTATGTTATGACTGCTTTATATAAACTCCCACATATCCAACTGCCCTGTCCCCATACAATATTACAAACTCAAACCTTGGTACTCTGCGTGTGGTGGTTGGCTGGGGGTGGATCTAATACAATCCCAGAAATGTGACATTTAGATTAGGATTAAAGTATTCACCCTACATTTTCCTGACATTCTCTGGATTATGGATTACAGATGGCTGTTCTTACATTTTCACACCCGCTCTGTGTGATTCCCCACCCCCCGAAAAACTCCACACTCTGTGCAGCACTAAACAACAGAAACAGAAATGCTGCTACAAATTATAGTTTTCTTGCTGCCTCTGTTGTATCTCTCAACTGGAGGGATTAAATCATCTAGCTCTGACAGTAAGATTTTGGTTATGAAGATCCAGATGAAACATTTTTATCTTTCAAAAAGGGTCACTGCTTTCTGATACCATCCAAGCAAGGAGGGCAGAACCTCTTTTACAGGGTCAGTTTACCTGTATTATGCAGACACAGCAGCCTAGCGAGGATATCTAATCATATAGATATTAATATAAAATCCTTTTTCTATGATTTAGCTACACTACACATTTAATAGTTACATTTAAACTGCTAGGCATTGGCTGCACATGAAAGACCCTTTTATTCTAGACTTTAGTATTTTGTTCAAGTGAAAAGAGGTAAACCACATACAGAAACATATAAACCTACTTAAAAACACTGACTCTCAACATCTAGCTGCAGCTGTTCCACTTTAGTCCACCTGTCCACTGTTCTCCCAACTGTTCCGGACAGTAAACTAGGTCTGTAGAAGTTAAAACCTTTACTGAGGTCTGTGTAAGCTTGTATTTCTTCCTGGTAAATTTGTGTACTTCCGAGAGATAAATAATTCCTTTACTTCTTGAAAACAGGAAGTTTTTAGTAAAGATCTTGAGAACCGGGGATTATTGAAATCATTTTGTAAATAAGAATTTGGAGTTTATCAATGCTAAAGACAGGTAAAAGATGTATGTACACCCTATGTAGAGTGCTTCTGTAAAGAGAACATAAGTGATCTGACGATGGAGGCCATTTTAAGTGCTGCTAAGCATCAGCACCATCAGGGTACACTGATCAAATATTAATGGCAAAAACTGGATTGATGATACACTTTTCAGCTAATGTCAGTCCTTCTCTCTCATTCCTCATCATCTCATTTTCTCCTACTGTCTGTAACCACATGCTTCCTCATCATTTTCCAACTCTCTCAGAAAGCCAAATGTATTTGTTGCAAATCATAACTACAGTAATCACAAAATAAACCCTGACACAACCTCCTAAAAACACAATTAGGAGGAAATGTTGTGCATTCCACCAGAGATTAAATGAAATTAAATAGGTCAGTGCCATTACATGGTGTTTGGTTGTGGTATCCAAAATCTCTTATACAAGCTCTGATTATGTCAGTGTATAAATAGATAAGCACTCTGCGAGGCTTGGTATTGGGACAGGGGGGATAGTCAACCTAAAACACATCAGATCTAGTGAGTCATGAGAAAGATTTAATATGTTAGACTGGTCAACACAAGCACATTAACTCTCATTAATCTCTGCTGTAATTATGAGGGAATCTGTGTTACATTAATGACACTCACATGTTTCACTCACATCTAAACTGCACTAAATGATCCAGGTTGCATATGAGTTGAGACAATGACATCAGGCACTGCATTATGTCTGCAGACTAGACAGCAGCAGTGAAATGTAAATGAAGATCAGATCCAAACAAATGAAGTGACACATGCTATAACATGCCCAACACATACATATACATGCAGGTCTCCAGAGGCCACATCTAAGCAGCAACAGACAAACACTGTTAAGCTGGTGCTTAACAGTTTACGTTTTGTGTGACTGCCTCTGCTATAACACAGCCATAGTCACAGAGATACACACTGTATGTGTGTACATAGGCATTGGAAAGCCACCTGTTGTCTGTTCAAGGCCAGCATCTCAAAACTATCCATCTTTGCCATATCTATCTATAGGATGTGGATAGATTAGAGAGATTGCACAGATATGATAGGTGACATAAATGTATAGAGATACCTTTGCTGAGTCCAAATCATTAAGCCTAGGACTATTTGTAATTATGGTGCCATCTCATTAGCATGACCCTTGATTTGATCACGTCCATCTGATCTCACAGCAGGTAATAGCCCAGTGTGTTATGGGTAATGTGATCACTGGTGTGGTCATGCAGCAATCCCTGCGTCCCTGATAGGCCATCTGTCCACCTGACTACCTGCCTTTCATCCATCACTGACCCCCCCCCCCCCCTCTGCTTATCCCTCCCTCCTGTCACTTCTCCATCTGTCTGTTAACACTGAAAGAGCTGCATTCCTCCTCACAATGTTGCTTCTCTCATATTTCACATTCAATTATTTTCAAGGATCATTATTAAGGTAATAATTTCAGTTTATTAAATGAGATGTTTAATCAAATTTAAACCATTTGTGGTTTTCTCATGATTTACCTTAACTGTATGTTTAATAGAAATAATGTGCATTGGGAAATGTAAACGTAAATGGGTAAAACAACATGGTGATTAAATATAAATTGGAACTGAATGATCCTAAGCCCCACCTCTTTCTCTCAGCACTGCCATCACAGCTGAGTAACAGCTGCAGCAAAGATGATCTCAGACATCTTTACTGGAATAGACCTGTGAGCAAACATAAATGCTTCACCTGGGTATGGTACAAAGATTAGTATGTCCCTGAAGACATTTATGAGTGACACTGTACACTTTTTTATGATGGTTTTATTTATTCCATTTCAGCAAACTAAAACAGATTTACATGTCAAGAGTGGATTACACCGTGCAGTAGACCTCTGTGTCAGCTCAACATCAACACCAACACCAAGGCTTTTTTAAAGGTAAACATATAACCTGACTATCCTATTAAATCATTAAAATAACATTTCCCTCTGGCTTGCAAGCTCGCTGACTAATTATTCTCATCAAAAACTATGCATCAGCTGGTTCTCTACCAAAACATAGGGAACCAAAAGGGTGCTAACAGATATGAAAGAAAACATGAGCCTCAATCGTTTAAAATAGATGACTTTGATTTGCACATCTTTACTTTAGAAATACATGTTAGAGGACTAATCATAATATATAGTATGTCAATGGCATACTAAAGTCCTTTCTGTAGACTATTTGAAGATATGTGACACAACTCCCAGAATCAACTCTATACTTGAATTAGGTGGTTATATGAAACTTTGTTAGAAAGTTGTCTGAGAATGTAAAGAGGGTGGGTAGGGCTTAAGATCAGTCAGTTAGAAAATGACTAGTAAGGTATGATGAGATATTTACTGCAAAAAAATGGGAAGCTTACCTCTGCATTACACCTCCTGCTCTCAGGGAGGCTGAATATCTCCAGTCTGCATTTGGCGCCTTGGGCTGCAAGAGAGAGCGAGAGGAATTGAGTCTTAAGTACAGGCGAAAGCCAATACCATCTCATTAATAAGTCATAGGGAGAGAGCTGCTAGTGCATGCGCGTTACACACACACACACATATAAACACACAAACTGTCTCACACACACATGCACGCACGTAATCACTGCAGTGACAGTTTGCCCCTGCTTTTGGAGAAAAGTGAGTGATGAATTGAAGCTTGTAGGTGCACTCATGTCCTTTGAAAAAAGAAAATGACTTGAGATGAGAGATTTCACTCCAGCGGCCCACTGACCCTGGTACTATGACATGTAGGCCCTGAGGCTACATGTCCAGAGTTAGTCCACTCAGACAAGACAGACTCAATTCGGAGCTTCATTTATCTACCTAATGCTCTCCATCCCCCCTCTACCATCTCTATCACTCTTTCTAAATATTCCAAAATGTGAAAAACAGTCATCACAAAATCACTGAAATATCAAGATGTTTTTCATCAATGCTAGAAGATGATTTCCCGATTGACCCCCCCCCATTCCTCTATTCTGCTCTGTATATTCACCACCCCCTCTCCTTTGCTGTTGAGCTCTTTCTTCCTGTTATATCCTCTGATCAAAACCTTGAGTTTCACTGACACACAGTCTGCTTGAGTCAGTCTGACACATCTCACCATGGTAACAGAGCCCAGTCTACATTTTACCCTCCACCCACTGCCCTCTGTCATTTCACTCCTGTGAAGGTCACAGGTGGCGGAAGGAGGAGGGGAGGGGAGGGCAGATATCAGATAAACCCCATCAGCTCTGCATCTAGACATAGACACATCATAAAAGAGGGACACAAAGAGATGCAGCATCACCACAGCTGCTGCCTGTTTGCCAGTAATTTGTTAGTGACATCCCAATATTGGATTTTAGTTCCTATTACCAAAAATAGTTAAAGGTATAACATCATAAAATCTGACAAAGTGTGGTTGGATAATTGAAATTAATTGTCTGGTTAGAATTGTTGCTCATGGTACAGCAAAAAGGGGCTTTTAACCTGACCACATAAGACCACATGAGATTGCATTTTCTCTAATCTCAACCTAAAGCTAAACCAATCTGACTGAGGACACTAAATTCTCCCTGCTTGGCCATGCAGTTCATAAGAGACCCATTTGCAATCCCATTTCCTTTCAAATATGACAGATGTTCACTTGCTGCTGAAGCTGCATTGACCTCTATGAGTCTGCAGTGGACATTCATCACCCTTGAAATCCAATAGTGGGCCTTAATGAGAGAAGCCTGGTATTCCTCCTGGAGTCATTCAAACAGAGCAGAATGTCTACAGGGATAGAGAGTAATGTAGCATGTGCAACACTCATCCATGCTAGAAACTAAGGATGATCTTGATTATGTGAAGACAATCGCTCATCAAAAAGCAATCAGTGCCTGGGTTGATAGTGAAAGGAAAAAGATGTATAGCTTGAGACATACAGTTTTTTAAAAAAATGCTTTTTGTCTAATTTTACCTTTCACACAATACATGGGAATGAGAGACAGAAGGAAAAAAAACATTCAAAATAAGGCCAGATTGTCCACAAACGGACTAAACGGCTTTGCAAAATGTTTGCCCTGTTGCGGCATGGAAGTGGCCAAAGGGAGTCTAGTCTGCTTGGCCGTATGGTGTTTATGGGGAAAATGAAAACACACACTAGCACATACAGACATTAGATAGCAGCATCTGGAATTTAAACATGTCCACAGCCTAATATACTCCCAAGGGAAGACTCATATGCAAAACTAGAATATTACCAATCCACACAGTAAATGTGAACAAAGAAAAGACAAAGACATGGAAATCGGATCCTGACACAATGCTTGTGATGAGAAATTAGTGCATTCTATTTCATCATTTGAAAGGAAGAAACCAAATTAAGTGGACAGAAAAAAATTATTCCCATGGGTTTTAAGTGTATTCATTTTCCTGTCTGGCTCTATATTGTAAATCAGGGAATAAAGGAAGCTTTTGGTTTGGCCACTCAACCTTTTTCTCTCGCCTTTTCCTCCATTCTTCCCTCTCCCCCTGAGTGAACACTCCTAGCATGGATACAGAGCTCACACCTCCGCCATCAACACTGTGTCCAATCACCTTTCATTCCCTGCCTCATCTGCACGGAGCCAGCCAATCCACGGACAGCGCCGAGAAACACATTGCTGCCAGTTAATTACATAGCAAGAACAAACATGATTGGCATTTAATGAGGAACACATCCAGTGATAACAGAACAATTACCTTAAACATTTCTTTATTCCTCTTTTTATCACTTGTTTTCTCCCATATCCTTTTCTGCACTGCACAGACAGACCCATAGAGGCTCAGGGGCAAACATGATTATGCAGAAAACAAATAATGTTTGTTTTGTTTTATTAATTTTGTTGTTTTACTATAACCAGAACGCAAACAACTAAGTGCATATTGTCATCAACCCTACGCCATGAAACCATTAAATTAAGCTCTAATGTAGATGAGACTCAGACTGTGTCTCTGCCTCATTCCTGGCTTCTTCACCGATTCCCAAACTCTGGCTTACTGTTCAGTACGTGACCAGAAGAGGATATTTTGGTGCAGTGGGACTGGTGGCCCTCGTAACTGGCAAAGGCTGCACTATTTCCCAGACTCTACCTCTCTATAGAGATGACCACTGAATGCCCTCTGGACCTGTGTACTGTGGCACATAGCCCACAGTAGACAAATAATACTGGCTGTGTGGGGTCATAGGTGAACAAGCTACTAGTCTTTTTTAAAAGATAATAAGTAAAAGAGAACAGAGAAAGAGACAGAGAAAGAAAGGCAGAGAGATGGTTCTTGAAAAATATTTTGATTATTGCTCTTTGCTCTACTGTGGAGGACAGATGCACTTTAAAATCATACCCTGAATCACTAAACAGCTGGTCTTTAACAAGCGTAGAACACATACAAAGACTATCTACCACATCCAGCAAATCAAAGTGCACCCACCCACTCAAGCAAACACACACAACCAAGAGAAGCTACCCACACTTCTATCTAATATTAAGATACAGGCCTTAAGATAAATGGTACATAATGTAAATGCCAATGAAGGTAATAATGGAACCATATACATGAACAAAATGTTGGTACCTCCTTCTCCATCCAAACAATCTATTGAAAAAGCAGCAGCAGCATTTTTTGAAACATCGAACACCAGATGAAAGTCTTCAACAGCTTCAGAGCTGTAAATGTCAACTGCAAGCCTACTGCAAGAACACCGCCCTAGAGCAAAGCCTGAACCATAACTTTCCTTTCATGGCTTGTGCTTTGTGTTTCATTTACTGTTGTGAGGCAATCTGAAATAACAAACACAAAGATCACACCAGACACACACCTGAATGGCAGTTGCGTCTGGCATACTGAGACGCCGTACAAATATCTGGCTCTGTCCGCTGTGGCTGGTGACGTAGCCTGAGCCCCAGGTGCCACTATGAGGGCGTCCTGTGTTGTAGAACATAAAAGTGTCACTTCCTGACGTGGCAGTCAGGCATGTCTTGTAACAGTATGTTTTGGTCAAAGACCCGTTTCCCCGCACTTCAATATAATGTGGTTCCACTTTGAGGTCACGGCGTAGGGCCACATTGTTGTTTGGCTGCCCGCCACCGCCTCCTCCACCTGCAGCTCTTCCTCCACCTGCACCACCACCTGCTGCCGTGCCCCCCTCTGGAACATTCTTCTTGGATACGCAACATGGGGAGCAGGAGCCAGGCTGGGTACAATAGGCATGGCAACGCACAATGGCCAGCACAAAGACGGTAACCAGGAACACGAAGGTTGTGGCACTCAGTGCAATGATGAGGTAGAGGGTGACGGTGGAAAACATTAAGGGGCTGTCGGGCCTGATGATGCGCTTGGGGTCAGGTGCCAACTTTGGGGGCAGCTCCATCACATACACGTGGATGGTGGCAGTGGAGGAGAGTGGTGGCAGGCCGTTATCGCGCACCAACACTGTTAGAACAAAGGAAGTGGAGTTGTCCTCAATGACACGCCTTGTGGTACGGATCTCACCTGTGTACTCATGCACCTTGAACAGGTCAAGGTCTGTATTGGTCTGCTCCAAGGTAAAGAGCAGCCAAGCATTCTGCCCTGCATCACCATCCCACGCTGTCACCTTGCTAACCAATGCTCCTGCTTCAGCGTTCTTCATCAGCGTCTCTGTGGTGCGACTCCCATTGGCAGGTGGGTAGACTATCTTGGGCACATGGTCATTCTGATCCATAATGTAAACATACACTGTGGCCACACGGCTGAGGGGAGGCACACCATTGTCCTGGGCTTTAACCTGAAAGTGAAACTCTCTCAGCTTCTCAAAGTCAAAGGCTCGCAGGGCATAGGCCTCACCTGTGTTAGGTTTGATGCTGACGTAGCTGGCTACAGGGATACCATGGTTGTTGTCGTTGAGGACAGTATAAGTGATACGCGCATTTTCTGCAGCGTCAGCATCTGTGGCCTTGACAACACATAGGGATGCACCAGGGGCATTGTTCTCTGTAATATACACTGTGTATGACGTCTGTTCAAAACGAGGTGGGTTATCATTCACGTCTGCAACGTCCACTTTAAACGTCATTTGAGATGACAGGGGTGGGATGCCTCCATCCACAGCACTGACAGTGACATTGTAGGATGAGATTGTTTCCCGGTCCAAGAAGGCGGACGTGACGATGGTGTAGTGGTTCCGGAAGGACTTGATCTTAAAAGGCAAATGGGGCATGATCTCTAGGGTTACTTGTTTGTTTGGTCCAGAGTCACGGTCATTCACACTGATCAATGCCACAACTGTGTCAGCCCGGGCATCTTCACGTACAGGGCTGGAGAGTGAAGACAGTACAATCTCAGGAATGTTGTCATTGACATCCAAAACTTCTACAACTACTTTACAATGAACAGCCACAGGAGCTGGTCCTTTGTCCATTGCCTGAATGTACATTTCGTATGAATTTGTCTCCTCATAGTCTATATTGTTTTTCACCCTAATTTCTCCCGTGTCTGTGTCCATGGAAAACATCTGTCTGACTCTCTCAGGCGTGTAACTGCTGAAGGAGTAAAAAACTTCTCCATTGGAGCCCTCGTCAGCGTCTGTTGCATTTAGCTTGATCACAAGGGCGCCCTTTGGAGAATTTTCGGATAGTTTTACTTTGTACACGGAGCTGTCAAACGCAGGCACGTTGTCATTGGCATCAAGGATACGTACATTGATCTTGGCCGTGCCAGTTCTCTGTGGGGTGCCTCCATCCATAGCTGTCAGGATTAGCTGATGGGAGGGCATCTGTTCGCGGTCAAAGGGCTTTTTGAGAATGAGCTCGATGTGCTTATTATTGGAAAAAGGCTTGATGGAGTCCAGAGTGAGGTGGTCGTTTGGGCTGAGTCTGTACTGCTTCACTGAGTTTGAGCCATCATCTGCATCCTGTGCTCCCTCGATGTGGAACCGCGACCCGGTGAGAGCGGACTCCGACACCTCAAGCTGATACTCATCTCGAGGGAACTGCGGTGCGTTATCATTGACGTCCAAGATCTCCACCTCCACATTGTGCACCTCAAGTGGGTTCTCTAATACCACCTCCAGGTTACGTGAACAGGTGCCACTGAATTCACAAACTGTTTCTCGGTCAATGCGGTCACTCACCACCAGTTTCCCGGTTTTGTGATTTATGGTGAAATATCTCCGTCCGCTGTCCGATGTGATTCTGATGCGACGGGTGGAAAGTTTTCTCAGGTCCAGACCCAAATCCCGGACAATGTCACCGACCAGTGCCCCGTTCTCCAGCTCCTCCGGAATGGAGTATCGAATTTGTGCATTTGTAAGGCCACTGAGTACGAAAATAACCAAATATAAAGAAAAAGGCACATTCTCCTTTACACTGTAACAGCATCGCGCCGTCACAGCCATCGCAGGCAGGCAGAATTTGCGGATGGGTTGGAGAAATCTTTCCGCCTTTTCAGCTTGCTGTGCGTCCCCACCCGCCTCATTAAAAACGAGGGAATAGTCCGTGCATAACTCCGACTATGTGGATGACCACCGCATTCCTCTCTGGTGCCTGTTTAAAGGGAGTTTTCCCCTGTGTATCCATGTTTTCCTTTGTCTGCCTGGTTGATGTTTTTAAATTTCTCTATCCTCCTGGCAAGCCTGACTCCTTTCACTGATGCTGCCTATTGGTCTCTTTCTCTCCCTCTCTCCGCTATGTGGTGATGGTGTCTGTGGGCAAAAGGGGAGGGGGAGGCACTCTCTCAAACGATGCTGGCTGCATTTCAGCACCTCCGATAAAAAATGATCGCGCACCATGTAATAAAAATAAAAACCCAAAAGACGAAAACCCTGGAGTTTTATCATCTATCTGTCTATATATGCATCGTACGTGGAGCGGACAGTGTCATCTGCACACTGATTTCGGAGAAATGAATTCGCCACAATCGTTTTCCCTCTTTTTGTCAGTGCCACCGCCCTTTTCATTGTGCGCTGGAAAACTGATTTATGAACCAGCCTGGCGATTAGACGTCCTCACTGATGCAAACCCACAATTACCCAGGAGCCCTCTAGCCAGACAAGAAAGGAAAGGCAGATTTCTGATACATGCAGACTATATTTTGAAATTAAAAGCGGACATAAATAAATAAACCAACTGTAAAATAGCTCTATGCGAATTTAGTGCAGAAACTCTCTGTATGTCGTTCAGCGTGCTTGAAAATGATGCGCGTCACTTTCTTGCATTCAATTTTATATAACAACAAAAGCCACAATAATAAGGGGAAGTGACAGGTGTACTGTTGTCTGCCTTTTTTTCCCAGCCACACCATCAGTCCATCAGCGGGGAGGATCTGGCTGTTTCACCTTGTGTCTGGTCACGAGTTAAATGCTGAGACACAGAAGACTTTTGTCAGCACAAAATACATCTTCTGTTCGTTCGTGATATAACTTTGTCTAAAAGAGACAGCTGACGGTGCTTTGCACTTTAACTCCTATTGCACGCGGGTGCTGCAGAGCACCTTTGCACCACAGGTTCAATCTGAGATGAAACACACCGCCCGTTATGTCACGAGGCTGTTCACTGACGACGATGCTAACCGGGTCACAGACAAGATGCTCCGCATGTGACCCCTTTCCACTCCTGGCAAACATACAGTGCTGGCCTCTCCTGCGTAATTTTATACCTCTTAATGATTTTTTTCCTAACCTACAAAGTATCCCTCGCTTACTGGCTTGCCTAATGACTTCACACATTGGAAGACACAATAACCAACAGTAACCTAATCACATCACCAATCCAGACTGGTGTTTCAGGCGCACGTTTTACAGCCAAGACGTTGGGCTGACACCGTAATCTGCAGACGGTCTGAACAGCGCATGTGCAGTGTAGCAGGTGATGACATGAACAGCCAAATCATCCTGCTCGAGCTGCCATCTAATTACTCCGGCCTCGGTACCCATGTACCTTAATTAAATCCAGGTTTGAATTGGATGCAGGTTCATTGGTGAGACCTTAACCTATACGGTCAACACGACAGAGAGAAAAGGAAGATCTTTTGACACTGTTCAATTTCATCTGAACTGTGCAGCGATGTCTGCGGTACACGAAGCAGCTGAAATCCGCAGTTTCACAAAGACAGATCATCATAAGTCACCAAGAACATAAATAGCCCACGAATTCGTCTCAGGACATACAAGGATGCATCCATTACACGAATAATACACGTTAAAACTGTTGATGTGATCCACTCTTCTTTACACAAGCTGTGCTGTGAAAAAGTGGCCTTGTGAGACCCTGAGTCTTCTCGGTTCACCCCGGCCACTGGGCCAAGACGAGCGTCCACCGCCCACATAATCTTTTCCCTCTCTCTCTCTCCCCTGGTGCTCTGCCACACTCTCACCCACGCCTGGTCTGCCCACGGCAATGACAGCGCTTGGCATCCCGGCCGGGAGAAGACGAGGAGAGGACAGTGACTCACTCGGATGCTGCTAGTGGATGGGTAGATACAGAACGACTCTTCACACTCAAAGGCGACAGGGAGGAGGTGGCGAAATGGGGAACTGGAGAAGCAGGCAAATGTCCGTTGAAGGAGGACAGATTATGTACTACATACAAAACATCCCCTTTACATACAGACATGTATGTATTATAAAAAACTGCTTTGCTTTTATGTGCAAGGGTTAGGCTATCATATGGCGAGGGTTTGTCTATTCAAAATATCAAGGAGGCAGTTTTCTGCAGAAAAGTTAGACTGAGGGACAACATCCTGAAACTGTAGTTATACCAACAGGGTGGAACTCTCATAGAGTAACTCTCCCATGGCCATTTGATCCCCCTGTAGTACCATACGGTTACAATTTAATCCACTAATGACATTATGTATTTCTAATGAACCTGACCATACTCAGTGGCCTGGTCTGAAGGTCAAAACATTACCAAATATGGGTTAGAAGGTTCGAGCACGCAGAATGTTTTGCACAAGAGTTCTGGCACAGTTCGATTGTTTCCCAAAGGCCAGTAGCAAAACAGTTTTTGGCTTGTGAGAGCATTTCTGGTAAATAGCACTCTTTATCAACACACTAGGCTGTGATGACCTGTCAACTGACTGATGAGTTCCACACAAAGCCATGGGCTTTCCTGCACTTACACAACCCCCTTGTGTTGTGTTAGAGCTGTCTAAACTAAAACAGATGTGACTAGACGCAGTTGTGCAACAACTTAAGACTATATGAGGGTAAGTATAATGAACATAAGAAAGTGATGTATGTATGTGTGAATATATGTTGCAAGGTGGACACTGAGCACTGATTTTCCACCACACTGCCACACTAACCGTGACATTTAGCAGATTTTCCCGGTGGGACGTTTGAACCTCTATGTTTGGCAATGACACGAAAAATGAAAGCACGAGGCGATGTTTATCTCGTCAACAACAAACACTGAGCTGGATTTACACCCGACCTTTTACACCTGCCTCTCTCTTATTCTCCCTCCTTTCTTCCACTGCTCCTCTGATGTAGTTGATATGTTACAGCTCTCTCATAGCCGTTTCAAATACGCCCATCTGTTTCTGCGTTAATTGCAAGCCGCTGAGCTGTGGATTATTTCATTTTTCACTCAAGGGTGCTGCAGATAAAGTTATCACCATTATTCCACCTGCAGACAGATGCCTGTTATGCATCAACAAGCACTGATTTCAGAGAGATAATTGGCTAATTGATGTTTATTTTTTTTCTGTATCTTGTCCTAAAACAACAGGTTGGCAGAGATTCATTTCCCCCTCCTTATCAATTCATTTATCTGACCTTGACATTGTTTTAAGTTTTCTTCCCCCATCCAGTCACTCCATATTCTCACTTCCCCCAATCGCATACACTCTCCACTGTGGAGTGTCTCCAGCTGCGCCTCTGTCAAACATCCGCTGTTCCAGCTGGGGGCTGACTGAGGGGCCTACTGGGGTCTTAAGTGGAAACACAAGAGCTCATGCCTTTTGCAGACTGATAGACAAAAACAAAAAACATTGGGTAAAAAAAGAAGTGGTGGCTTTACACGTGAAGGCCTGTGGTGGATACAGGGAGGAGATATAATTCAGATTTGAAAAAACAAAGATTCCCTCTTTGTTCCGTCTCCCTGCCAGAATATTAACATCCCCCATTGCATCAATTATGCAAGATGGCCACCATATTAATAACATTCTCTTCACTAAGACTCATCCTCATTAATACTGTAAGCGGCCACTCTAAAATCCATTCATATTACTTCCCCTAAGAGTCTGTTATACACACTCCCCTCTTTTTTTTTTAGTGAGTCAGATGACAGGAGAGATCCACAATGAAACAGGTCATGGCTGGGCTATCATGAGGCACGACTCCTTACATCAATCCCTCACTCAACATACAAACAGGCAGTCATGCAAACTTAAAGGGCATTTGTGTCTGTAGGCATGTATGCTCGCTCACACACATAAAGGTAGTGTAAAACACAAAATTAAGGACAAAATTATTTTGTCTGACTGAATGTCAGAGCATCTTTTGCTATTGTTTCTTCCCATTCTTAAATGGCAGGGAACTGCCATCAAGGGCTGTGATAAGGATATGTACTAACTGCAGGCAATGGGAGCACACAGGAGGTTATACTGATTACACATAGGGATTCACAGGTAAAGTTCATTGTGTGCCTTACTTTGAAGCAGTTATAGGGAGAGTGAAAATGTTATTATTCACATCCATAATCAAAGACTGTTGGCCAGAACAGTCATAATGTTCTATGAATTACACTGGTAGTGGTAGAATGTATAAGGCATAAATAATATTCTGTTTTTTCTTAGTTGACAGAAGAATGAGAGATACAGAGGAAATGTCTTCAGGTTGTTATCTAGGTGGGCAGCAGCATCTGTGGTGTCAGGAAATGTGCTGTCAGATTTAGCAAATTTAAAAAATAACACAAAACAGCCCCTCAAATGTGTATGCCAACAACACTTCATCTTCAGAATAGTGTCAATTGTCAAAACTGCTGAATATTAGGAGTTATGACAAAAAAAAACAGAAAAAAGAAAGGTTAAAAGCCAGTGCCAATAGCACCGCAAAATGTAATCCTACTGTATGAGTGGGAGAGGCAGGCTGAGCAGAAGGGAGCTGAGGTGGGAGAGATAGTGAAATTGGTCCCTCTGTTGGAACAAATTGGTAGTACAAGGGTTGGAGGACACGTGATCATCACCCCACTGCCTATCCACACAGGCTTTTTCATTAAGCCAAAGCACTAAAACATAATCCCCAGCTATGAGTGTGTGTGTGTGTGTGTCTGAGACAGTGAGTGAGGGAGGGAGCGTGAGAGAGAGAGAGAGAGAGAGAAAATGGGAGAAAGAGGGCACAGACGTCAGGCTGCAAGGGCAGTCATTTTCTTTCTCGTTTACAAAACAGTGACTGCAATGGATGAATCAATATATAAGGCAAGGCACTCTCCAAAGGTCAGACAAGAAAGATCAGTATAAAGCATGCTAATCTATGGTACCATTGCCATATGTGTAATTGTAAAAATTTACCATAATTCTATCAGATATATATCACACACACATCACATACACACTCCTAAATGGAGGAAACAAGCCAGCTGAAATCAAGCATTTGTCTCTAAGGCTATTGTTTAACATACCACTACTATCCTCATTCACAAATATGGTACTGCAGTCTGCCCTAGTTCTGCTGTCACTCACTTTCTCAGCATCACTCTTTCTAATATGATGTATGCAAAGAAAAAAATTAAAAACTCAAAATACAGACAGGCAAAAACAGACTGGTGACTGGTATTATTCCCTATATTCATTTATAGCATTATGACAAAGCTGAGTTCTTATACCTTCTTCTCATAATTATGTTTTCTGTGCACAAACACTTTCCCATTTTAAAATCTCCGGAACAAAAGTCCCATGATAACCACAATCCTTTTACTCAGGTGGACACAGTAAGCGGGTGGAGGAGAAATTCTCTGGGTATGTTTGTTTGTGCTGATCCCTCGTGTACCTTGCTTTCAAACATAAAGGGCATGAGAGAACTAAAAGCAGCACAAATCCCTCCCTTTGGAGTCCTGGAAGGGTTAAACAGTTCCTTGGTTGTCCTGGTTGAGCCTGTGCATAAATCAAACAGATTTCTTGTTGTGGCACTGAACAAAGCTATCAGGAAATGCAGGCAGGCTTTGGATACTTCCCTCCTAGGATGCCCTGGCTTTGTATCCTTGCTGGTTGGGAGAGGATGCAACCCGTGGTTCTGAGCATGACAAAGCTTATCTAATGACTGCAACAGCATCCCGATGCCACTAAGAGGGAGCACGGATGGAGAATGGGTTGGTGGAAGTAGCGGAGGAAGGAGAGGGGTGGTGATAAGTTCTTCCTTTTATCTGTGACCAATTGTAAGCCCGTGATGTTCTCACTCAGCTGCAGGGCATGTATTTAATGTGGCTTTTTGTCCATCTCATCCTCAGAAGCTCCAGTTTTCTCACTATCTCATGCTCAAGGCTTGAATATGTGCTGCTGTTATTTGTGACTTCCTCTAAAACCCTCTCCCGTTTTAGAACCGATTCTCTAATCTCACATACTTTTCTCTCGCTTGCCTTGTCTGACGTGGCATTTCCACTCAAGATGCTGTACATCTTTGGTCTGCATCTTTCTCTCTCTCTCGCTCTCTCTCTCTCTCTCTCTCTCTCTCCATCTTTCCTGCCTCCCATTGTGTCCACCCTGTTTCCTTCCTGATTGCGTCTACAACATGGATGTCTGGGTGGGGGGTGGGTACATACTGACAGCTCCCTGGAAACAGACTAGTTCATCATTTCATTCTGGCTCAGAACAGTCTCCATGGCAACCACAGATAGCAGAGCTAACCTCACTAGCACCAAGGACACACCCTTGTAAGGGAGAAAAACAGGAAGTACATAAGACATGCGTGTTTGACAGACAGAGACAAATGATGAAAAGGAATAAATAAACACATAACCAAACTGCTGTTCTGTCACCTTGTATTAAAACTGGTGAGGTTAGGACATTTCTACGTCATGCTTTTGGTCCATCTGTTGAACCCATCTGTGTATGCCACCAAAATGACTTAGGTGAAAGCCACTACTGCTGGACTGCAATCTATGAACTGTGAACCACTTAGTTGTGCGCCTCAACCAGGATAATGTACTGTAGGATCAATAATTTAATGCAGCACTGGGGGAGGCAGAGTTAGCAGCTTTTACTGGATGCAAACTCTAAACCCCAAGTCATCATTCTACGCATACTGCCACAAAGCTATAGCTCTTTCAGTAGTTCTTAAATGTGTGTGTTGCTATTATTACTATCATTATTATCAACGTGGTTCTATAAAACACCCACAGCGGGCAATAAGCATGTAGAGTCTTCCTACTCGATAAAAATATCCTGTAACACAACAGTCACACAGACACACGATGTTCTGATGGTTGCACGGATAAAAGGCTCTCCTCCTCATCCACTCTGGCCCTTTGCCCCCGCCCAACCGGTTTAGCTGTGATTGACACTAGGTGTTGTCGGCCCCGCCCAGCCGCAGAGCAGGAGGGAGAGCTGAGCCGAGCGGAGCTGATACCTCGGTACTGAAGCTCTCTGCTACTGCAGCAGCGAGTAGCGGAAAATTACCTGCCCCTCCCCCTCTCTCACATTAACAGAAAGCTGCAGCGTACAGAACACATACTGAACCACTTTATACGCAGAGAGCCAGCTCCGGGCATTGTTTCAGGAGCCACAGTTTGGAGAGCTTGGGCACGTAAAGCAGAGACTGTATCGGGGATGGCGGGGTAGTACAGGTTCAGGTTCAGTCAGATGGTGCGTGTAGAGCGCTGCCATCTTTAAATCACACGCTGACCCACTTATAAGCTTCACATAGCCCATACGCATCGCTTGCAATATGCAAAGTCTGTTCGAGAGCGCAGATTGCCCTCGCTCAGTCTCCTTCACACTTAACCAACCAAACGAGCAGAGTTTTGACAGATCAGGCCACGTTTGTTTGTGCTGGACCACTCCCTGAAATGAGGTCATATCATCTGAGTGACTGAAAGCATCATCCACAGCAACACAATGTACAGTGACTTTCACCGAGAATTCCTGAACGCATACCAGCAGTTTGGAGCAATAATAGCATTACAGAATACATGTAAACGTACATTAAAGGGAGAGATTAAATCTACTGACGATTTCATTCAGAATACACGAAGCGATTCTGAGCTACTTGGCATGAGCGGATCAGGGTTGCCCCTGCTCTGCACACACATTAGGGATGTTAATGAAAATATATTAGATCGTGTTTACAGCGCTCTAAGGCTGATGGCACACACGTCTGCAGAGATGGACGTTAATTCCTTGTTATTTCTCTCAGCTGCTCCCCTGCTCGGAGAGTGCTGGTGAAGGAGGGGGGGAGGGGAAAGAGGTTTGAAAGCATAGAGGAGGAGGAAGAAGAAGAGAGAAAGGGACCAGCATGAGATGAATAATACCGTGTATGTCTTGTTATTGCAGAGCAAAAGAAATTGGGCCAAGGAGCAGGCAGGAAGAAGGAAAATAAAAATATATAAGGTACTAACTACAAGACAAGAGCATGTAATGTAAATAAATAACATTTAAATACATTTTTGAAGAAACTGTATTTTTAGATCAGAGAATAAACAGCTGAGGAACAATCTTCTCACTATTATTTTGTCTTAAAACAGATAGCATGGCAAAAAGTGACCAGGGTTTAATCTATTATTAGAAATACACTATCACACAGTGCCCTATAAAAGTATAACCGTGTTTCACAATACACTGGGGTCTTGAAGTGCAATCCCTAACAACTAAAATACTAAAAAGATGGGCCATGGCGTAATAAGTTGAAAACATAAGCCTGAAACCAATTGAATTCAAATAAAATAATATTACTCAAACATTAAGTAATATGTACATAGTTCTTTTGAGCAGAATACAGGGATGTGTGTACAAACAGTAGAGAATTGAAAGCTCTAATGGTGGATATCAGGAAGGATAATGTGTGACTCCAGAGAAAGTGATGAAAATGTCTTGGGAGAAACAGTCGATTGCAAGAGTAGAACAAACAGAAGCAGAACAATATAAAAGACAGAGAGACAGATGGATTATTCCAGATTAGAGAAGGGGGTCTTTCAAGGCTAAAAAGTTCTTACAGTTCCAACCCTGAGGGAATCAAAGGCCCCACAAACCACAATACAGCCCACATTTTGACCTTTGACCTCATGTCAAGACACTGTGGGTGTGTCATTTTCCTGTTTTACTAGATGATGTGAGACAAATTAAACTGTTATCATTAAGAAAAAAGATATTCACATGTCACAGTAGTAAACTGCTTAAGTTTCAGCATCCTGGAATGAATGAATGTCTACTATGACAACTTAAAATGCCTGCTGCGAAAAAGGCCTATGAATGCACTGAATTATGTGACCACACGTGATTCTCAGCATAACTCAACATAACTTTAACCTGAGCTGAGACCTAATTGAGGCAGAATCACACCTGCGGGGCCTTTAAAACCAACATCTGAACAAAATACAAAGCAACGTTAAATCATACAATTAAATGCACACACAGGATAGAAAAAAATCTCATTTAGGTTTTGCCCAATGACTATATCTATCAGAGAAATCAGTTTTGAAAGACTGATGAAGCTCAAAATGAAGTTGTTTGTACTTTTGTCAAGAAATAACTACAGTTAATCTGTAGAGAAAATTTACTAATTGTGAAAGCTAAACATGTAAACTAAGACAAATGAAAACAATGTCTCACCCAAGTAAAATAACTACTGCCAGTAATTCACTATCAAGTTCAAAGCCACAGAGAACAATGGTCGGCTTCAGGCTCTGGTATATTATTGGTATTCACAAAGCACGAAAAGAAACTAGGTCACCACAGGTCATTAGAAAGTAGACTAGCTGTAGCAATGTTTACTCCTGCTTCCCCGATCGAGCCATGACCTCGTTCATATGAAGGCGACAAAGTTTGTAATAATCCAAACCTTAATCACAGGCAACATTAACATTGCAAGAGCTTAGTATTGACAGAAAGTCGATGTAAGACGCCTGTAAAATAATAAAACGAAGACTTACTCGGATGAACTGTGGTAACTTTCACGTGAGGCAAAACAAGCCGTTTAAAATTCAAACTTTCGTTACACCTGGTGACCGACAGCCACCGGCGGCAGCACTGAGCGCAGTGCTCTCGTTAACCATGAACTAGCGCGAAGAAGACGCGCCATCTTGGATTTTTAAATTCTTGGTTGTTGTCTTTAGGTTAGACCTAATCAGTGCGCCAAACCACCTCGGGATAAACGTCTCATAACCACTCATGTAGCATAATCTCGTGCTCTGCTGTCGAGCATTCAGTCTTGTTCCAAACATTTTTTGCTAGCAGCTAAATCCCAAGTAAAATAAGTCACTTTCCGCTGAGCATTTGAGTCACATCGAAGCTATGTCAACGAGGAAATAGTGTATCTAGCTAGCCGTGTTGTGGAGACACAACGAATATTTGGACCAAACATGGCACAAACCTTTTGGAAAATGGATTGAGCTAGCTCCTTGAGCGGTAGCCTACATTTCGGACCCTTGGTTGCAGCGTCTGGGCCGCCATTTGAATCCACCGTGACTGCCGTGAATCAAAGTTACCCAGCAACAGCTGCTGTTCTTCGAGAGGGAGCAAGCTACAACTTTTTTCATCCACCTTTCAAGTCTGCTGACCGTAAGTAACTTATTCATACATCTTTAGCAAATCCCTCTAAATCAAATGTTAGCCAGCTAACTTAGCCTCTTGAAACAGACTCCATGTAATTAAGCTAGCAGGGCGCAGCACGCTATCAATATCCACGGGTTTTTACGAAACATCTTACTTTCTAACAGCAATTTTATGATTTACTCGACTGCTTCACAGCTCACAAACTCCACTGGCCGATGAAAAGTGAAGAAAATGGCGATTCAAACCTTTCTAGACGGATATCAGAGGACACCGAGCTCTCCTTGCGTTGCATTCAAGGTCAGTGCACCGAAACACCTGCTTACACTGAGCCAACGGATAAAGCTAAAGCTTGATTATACGGTGCCAACAGTTTTAATATTCTAGCTGTACACAGCAATATTCACGGTTGCTCTTATTTTTTCGGGTTAGTATTTTTAGGCAGTGATGTGATGTTAAGCGATAAATTGCACGTCGTCTTTCATTTAACCTGTAGTTGTTTATAAAGAGCCTTTGGATGATATAAATGCTTGACGGTTTTCATGACTTCAGTCACAAGCTGTAAGTTTTTTTGATGGCAACTCTTACTTCATTGCGTGTTGATATAAATTGAATATATATTTTTTAATAATTGTAGTTTTTGGAAGTATTACCCCCACATTGCCACAGTTTTGTACTTTCGCTCTCTGGTACAATCATGGTGGATAACAAGCAAACCATTGTGACATAGAAGCTCTCGTGTAAGGCTTGATAACAGGCCCCAGGGATTTCAGTACCGTGGACAGCGCTTATGTCCAAAACAGGCAGTGAAGGAGAGGGAACACATCTTCCACAACTCGGCATACTCGGTGCTTATTAAGCAATGTCTGAGTTTAACTTAAAAAATGTACCTTTTAGTCACCAACTCACCTTTTCTTTATTAGGTAAAGTCTGAGTTCTGGTAAAAGTGTCTCCCCCGTTAATACTGATCAGCTCCGCATCTACAGGCGGAAACGGTGCGGGGAAAACCACTACGTCACTCTTGAGCGTGTCTGAGCTGAAACAGACGTCATACTGCTGAGTAGCTTTAGAGTAAGACCAGCTCCCGTCAGGGTGGGTGGTGATCATTGGAGGGCCGTACCTGCTGAAACTGCCGTCTGTCCTGTGACATTTGACAGCTATTAAACTGATGAGACTCAGCAGAAAGATGACTGACACCGACACAATGGCGATCAGCAGATACAGGTTTAAGTCAGAGAAGCTGTCCTCCTTTATGGGCACATGTCTGAACTGAGTCTGGATGTCAGCTGTGCTTTCAACCACCACCACATCAATAGACACAGTAGCTGACAGGGAGGGTTCTCCGTTATCAGACACCAACACCACCAAGGGGTGAGTTTTCAGGTCATTGTCACTCATTCTCCTCTTAGTCCTGATTTCCCCGGTGCTGGTTCCGATCCTGAAGAGGTTGTTTCCTTTGGGCTCAGAGAGGTGATAAGAAAGCAGCGCATTGTATCCAGAGTCTGCGTCTACAGCCCTGATCTTTGCTACAAAGTATCCCGCTTCAGCAGAATAGGGGATGCTCTCACTGTTAACGGAGCCGTGCTCAGAATAGGGCGCGAGAATCGAGGGACTGTTGTCATTCTCATCCAGGATAAAAACGTTCACAGTCACGTTGCTGCTGAGCGGAGGAACACCAGAGTCTGTGGCCTGAACTTTAAACTGAAACGTTTTCAACTCCTCATAGTTAAAAGACTGCAGACTGAGTATATCTCCTGTCTCTGAGTTGATGTTTATAACTGACCCTATTACATTGTTTTTATGATTATTATTAATTACTGAAAACCTCACTTTTGCATTTTCATCTACATCAGGATCATCTGCAGTCATTGTATATATAACACCACCTACAGGACTGTTCTCTTTAACGAAAATGTTTATGACAGAGTCTTTAAAATGAGGTGCGTTGTCATTGACATCAGAAACGTGAACTGTAATAACACTTGTACTGGATAGAGGCGGGGTCCCTTCGTCAGTCGCTGTTATTGTTACATTATATTGAGAAGCTCGCTCTCTGTCGAGTGTCCCGTCTACGACCAAAGAATAATGATTCTTGTAAGTGTTCTTAATTTTAAACGGCACTGAATCAACTATTCTAACTTGAACAACGCCGTTTTTATCTGCGTCGTTATCTCTCACTGTTATAAGTCCAACCATCGTGTCTAGGGGTGCGTCTTCCTTCACTATGTTTACTAAAGATGTTACTGATATTTCTGGTGGATTGTCATTAACATCAGTGATTTCAACGAGTACTTTACAATGAGATGCTCTTGGACTTGACCCTTTGTCTTTCGCTTGTACCCGGATTTCAACTGCATTGTTTTCTTCGTGGTCTAAATCACCGTTTACCGTAATCTCCCCAGTTGTAGGATTAATCGCAAATTTATTTACATTGTTATCATTGTCGTGGTTGATAAAAGAATATAGTATTTCTCCGTTAAGTCCATCGTCTAAATCTCGAGCTTGTACAGAAATGACTGTTGCGCCTCGCGGTGTGTTTTCAGACACCGCAGCTTTGTACAGCGGCTTGTCAAAAACTGGAACATTATCATTTACATCTTGAACATTAACGGTGATATCTAACGTGCCGGATTTAGGAGGTTTTCCTCCATCTACTGCTGTCAGTTTTACTTTGATAATTGCCTGTTTCTCACGGTCTAAGGCTTTCTGCAGCACCATTTCAGCAGACACAGTCGGCTCTCCACCATTCTGCACATCCAGAGTGAAATGTTCATTTTGACTCAGCTTGTAGCCTTTAACTGAATAACTACCGACATCCGCATCGAAGGCGTTCGGTAGCGTAAATCTTTCACCAGGAAAAGCTGACTCGGACACATTCAAAACAATTCCCGGAATCCGAAATGAGGGTGCGTTGTCGTTTATATCCAAGATTTTAACCTCAAAGCGATAGAGATTAAGCGGAGAGTTAACAATGGCTTCCACCTCCAGAGAACACTTCATATTACGAGAGCAGAGCTCCTCTCGGTCTATTCTGTCTCTCACCAGAAGTATTCCAGTCTTAACGTTCACTTCGAAATACCTCGTATTAGGTCCTGAAATCTGAAAACCTCGAGTTTCCAGCTCCTGTACATCTAGATGTAAATCCTTCGCCAAATTTCCCACAGTGGTACCCGGGCTCGAT
Organism: Lates calcarifer; assembly: GCF_001640805.2. Taxonomy (NCBI): domain Eukaryota; kingdom Metazoa; phylum Chordata; class Actinopteri; family Centropomidae; genus Lates; species Lates calcarifer. Next base: position 11,822,971 of record NC_066840.1, on the reverse strand, counting down.
TCCTCCGTAACAGAGTACACAATCTGTGCTGCTGCGAGACTCCATATGTGAGATACAAGAAATAAAAAATAAATCCAATGCCTAAAAATACTCCCTCGTTGCATCCTGTCAATAGCCTGCTAGACAAGTTAATTCGACAAAATCACTCCAGCGGTAACGTTGCTCAGTAATGATACATCCACATCAGAACCCTTCATTACAGCGAGGGTGTTCTGTACTGCCACGACAAAGAAAGAATTACAAACCCTCTCTCTTGGACGAAAAGGGAGGAGCGTCGCACAGAAAAACGTGTTTCAACTCTGTGATGTGATAGCGACATCTTGCGGTAATGTTCAAGTCAGAGGCAAGACGAGATGATAAGAGAGGATGAAGTCATTAAATCTTAAGTGTTTTGGTTAAATTTAGTGGCCTAAAATACACGTTGACTTGCCATCAACTGAAAACTTACAAACATGATCATCTGGCGTTCAGGCAGCTGTAGGCAGCTGCAATAGACCCATTTAAAGAGGAACGGGCAAGATGCTAAAATTTAAGAACATTGTTGGAAAGTCCACAAGTGTTGCATACCACAAACAAGTACAAAAGCAATTGGCCAACAAGTCACAGAGTAACAAATGGAGAATATAGTATTTACTCTGAAAATAGTGGCACAGATGTGTAATCCTAAATTGGCATTATGTGAAGGAGTATGGTAGGTGACACACAACTCCTTCAGTTGTCAAAGGCAGCACAGTAAATTCTAAGGCTTATTTCAAATGTGGTCTTTAAATGATCAACTGCTTTGGAGAAAAAAATTACATTATGTGTAAAAGTAAAACATTAACTCATTAGCTGCCTGGTGTTTTATATGCTATCACCCTTACCTTTTCTTTATTAGGTAAAGTCTGAGTTCTGGTAAAAGTGTCTCCTCCGTTAATACTGATCAGTTCTCCATCTACAGGCGGAAACGGTGCGGGGAAAACCACTATGTCACTCTTGAGCGTGTCTGAGCTGAAACAGACGTCATACTGCTGAGTAGCTTTAGAGTAAGACCAGCTCCCGTCAGGGTGGGTGGTGATCATTGGAGGACCGTACCTGCTGAAACTGCCATCTGTCCTGTGACATTTGACAGCTATTAAACTGATGAGACTCAGCAGAAAGATGACTGAGACCGACACAATGGCGATCAGCAGATACAGGTTTAAGTCAGAGAAGCTGTCCTCCTTTATGGGCACATGTCTGAACTGAGTCTGGATGTCAGCTGTGCTTTCAACCACCACCACATCAATAGACACAGTAGCTGACAGGGAGGGTTCTCCGTTATCAGAAACCAACACCACCAAGGGGTGAGTTTTCAGGTCATTGTCACTCATTCTCCTCTTAGTCCTGATTTCCCCGGTGCTGGTTCCGATCCTGAAGAGGTTGTTTCCTTTGGGCTCAGAGAGGTGATAAGAAAGCAGCGCATTGTATCCAGAGTCTGCGTCTACAGCCCTGATCTTTGCTACAAAGTATCCCGCTTCAGCAGAATAGGGGATGCTCTCACTGTTAACGGAGCCGTGCTCAGAATAGGGCGCGAGAATCGAGGGACTGTTGTCATTCTCATCCAGGATAAAAACATTCACAGTCACGTTGCTGCTGAGCGGAGGAACACCAGAGTCTGTGGCCTGAACTTTAAACTGAAACGTTTTTCAACTCCTCAAAGTTAAAAGACTGCAGACTGACTATATCTCCTAGTCTCTGAGTTGATGTTTACAATAGAAGTTATAGGAATACTTTTTGAAATACCATCTAGTGAAGAATATGTTACTTTCGCATTTTCTCCTATATCAGGGTCAACTGCAGTTATAGTGAAGATAGTAGCTCCCACTGCACTATTCTCTTTCACATATGCATTAATCATAGGACTCAGAGAATAAGAGGGGCGATTGTCATTTACATCAGAAATGTGAACAGGAATAACACTGGTGCTAGAGAGAGGCGGAGTGCCTTCATCAGTGGCTATGATGGTGACATTATATTGAGAAACACTCTCTCTGTCAAGAGGTCCATCAACTGTTAATGAATAATAATTTTTGTAGTTTAGCTTAAGTTTAAAAGGCACCACCCCAAGAATTTTAGCATCTTGTGAGACCATTATTACCTCCATCTTTGTCAGTCACAGTCACCAAAGCTACCACAGTGCCTATCTCAGCGTTCTCTTTAACTGGGCTCATAAGAGATGTGATAATGATTTCAGGTATGTTGTCGTTAACATCAGTTACTTCCACTAACACTTTACCATGCACACTTCGAGAGGGTGTGCCCCTATCTCTTGCCTGAACACGAATATCATATGCTGTATGCTCTTCATAGTCTACTTTTCCTGTCACTGTTATTTCCCCTGTGTCTGGATTTATTGAGAACAAAGTTTCAGGATTGAAATTTCCTCTTTCAATAAAAGAATACACTATTTCACTATTTATTCCCTCATCTAAATCTGTAGCACTTACAGTCAGTATAGATGTCTGATATGGAGCGTTTTCAGTGACCCGGGCCTTATACAGAGGTTGACTAAATACCGGAACGTTGTCGTTTAGTATCAATGACATTGTACAACTATTTTTAATGTACCAGACCGGGCAGGTTTTCCTCCGTCCAGAGCAGTTAAAGTCAGACGGATAATAGACTGTTTCTCCCTGTCTAAAGATTTCTGTAGCACCAGCTCAGCAGACTCACTGTGCTGTCCACCGCTCTGTACGTCCAGTGAGAAATACTCATTTGCACTCAGCTTATAGCTCTTTACCGAGTTACTGCCCGTGTCTGCGTCGTTTGCCATCGGAAGTAGGTACCTCTCCCCGGTAAAAGACGATTCCGAAATATTTAAAGTTTTCTCATTTTCACGAAAAGACGGTGCATTGTCATTGATATCAATAATCTGGACCTCTATGCGATGCAGCTGCATTGGGTGGCTTAGAATCGCTTCTATATTCAGGGAGCATTTTGCTGTATTTGGACAGAGCTCTTCACGATCAATCCTATCGCAAACATATAAAGCACCAGTTTTTAAATTCCACGTCAAAATATTTCTTAGAATTCCCAGCAACAACTCGTAAATCCCGTTTTTCCAGCTCCTGGACATTAATTTGTAAATCCTTAGCGAGATTTCCCACTACCGTTCCTTTGTCAACCTCCTCGGAAACGGAGAACGAGAGCTGCCCCGTGGAGCCATCACAGAGACAAAGCAAAGCTATTATATTTATCCAAATCGTGCCTGTTAGTCCTCCACGTCCCATCGTTGACACAGAATGAAAGAAATGATCATTTTCGAACATGTCCACACTTTAAGTGAATAACAGTCGAGACCTCTCTGTCTCGTGAGCATTTGTGTATTTTCTGACAAAGCAGCGGAGCTACTGATGCTTCGCACGCAGAGGAGGAGTCTGGGGGGAAAAAGGAGCCACACGAATATCATGGTCTCCAGCGACACCAACTGTTGTTTTGGTGCTAGTGTAGAATGACGTGGATATTCTATACTTAATAGCCTATATTTGTGCAGAGGTTCAAAGCAGTGGAAAAATCAACTTCAGTGAAAGAGTATGTAATACCTCGCTCACTACAAAACGCAGTTTTGGTCCGTAAATAAAGACTGTATCCGTGTTGTCTTACCATGGCAAAACACATTTAAGAAGTGTTACATAGTCTGCTATCAGTGTTTTTATGATATGAAAGCGAGGCAACATTTGCTCGTGCACGTAAACACACCATTCAACGTCCAGCACCATGGACAGCGTCACCACCGGTCAATAGAAGAACATCTCACTCGATTATTCAGCAACTATATACCACAAAAATTCTCCACCATCCAGCATCATACTAGGGAATGGCTTTTACTGTGATCGGTCAGCTGATTATGTACATTTTTTACCCTCCAAAGTACCACTTTGTATCACGTTGTTTTCACAGTCACACATACAATGTATAATCACGAAAAGTCAGCAAATGTTGAAATGATCCCAAATCTGATAATATGATGACCAAAACTTCAAAACTCATTTTCAGAAATTCAATAACACACTGACCAGAGACCCCAGATTTACACTTTAGTCATCAATTACTCACCTTTTCTTTATTAGGTAAAGTTTGAGTTCTGGTAAAAGTGTCTCCTCCGTTAATACTGATCAGTTCTCCATCTACAGGCGGAAACGGTGCGGGGAAAACCACTACGTCACTTTTGAGCGTGTCTGAGCTGAAACAGACGTCATACTGCTGAGTAGCTTTAGAGTAAGACCAGCTCCCGTCAGGGTGGGTGGTGATCATTGGAGGGCCGTACCTGCTGAAACTGCCGTCTGTCCTGTGACATTTGACAGCTATTAAACTGATGAGACTCAGCAGAAAGATGACTGACACCGACACAATGGCGATCAGCAGATACAGGTTTAAGTCAGAGAAGCTGTCCTCCTTTATGGGCACATGTCTGAACTGAGTCTGGATGTCAGCTGTGCTTTCAACCACCACCACATCAATAGACACAGTAGCTGATAGGGAGGGTTCTCCGTTATCAGAAACCAACACCACCAACGGGTGAGTTTTCAGGTCATTGTCACTCATTCTCCTCTTAGTCCTGATTTCCCCGGTGCTGGTTCCGATCCTGAAGAGGTTGTTTCCTTTGGGCTCAGAGAGGTGATAAGAAAGCAGCGCATTGTATCCAGAATCTGCGTCTACAGCCCTGATCTTTGCTACAAAGTATCCCGCTTCAGCAGAATAGGGGATGCTCTCACTGTTAACGGAGCCGTGCTCAGAATAGGGCGCGAGAATCGAGGGACTGTTGTCATTCTCATCCAGGATAAAAACGTTCACAGTCACGTTGCTGCTGAGCGGAGGAACACCAGAGTCTGTGGCCTGAACTTTAAACTGAAACGTTTTCAACTCCTCATAGTTAAAAGACTGCAGACTGACTATATCTCCAGTCTCTGAGTTGATGTTTACAACAGAAGTTACAGTAATACCTTTCGACTCACCATCAAATGAATATGTTACTCTAGCATTTTCATTTATGTCAGGATCGACCGCAGTTATCGTGTAGATACGAGCTCCAACCGGACTGTTTTCTTTTACATAAATGTTAATCACTGGTTCAAGGAAACGAGGTGCGTTGTCATTGACATCAGACACCCGAACAGTAATAACGCTGCTGGTGGATAGAGGCGGGGTCCCTTCATCAGTCGCTGTAATCGTGACGTTGTAGAAAGAGCATCCTTCTCTATCAAGAGGCCCGTCTACAATTAAAGAGTAGTAATTTTTGTAATTAGAAGTTAGCTTAAAAGGTGTAGAACCAATTAACTTACAATTAGTGTGACCGTTTTTTCCTCCATCTTTATCAGTCACTGTCACTAAAGCAACAACGCTTCCTATCTCAGCATCCTCTTTAACCGGGTTCGCGAGTGACGTCACTACAATTTCTGGGGTATTGTCATTAACATCAACTACCTCCACCAGTAGCTTCCCATTTGCCCTTCGAGGCGATGAACCTCTGTCTGTTGCTTGAACATGTATTTCATAAGCTGACTGTGCTTCATAATCCAAATTGCCCTTAACCGTTATCTCACCAGTCTCTGCATTTATAAAAAACACATCCGCAGGATTGAAGTTTCCACGCTTGACAAAGGAGTAAATTACCCTCCCGTTGTCCCCCTCATCTAAATCTGTGGCATTAAGTTGAATTACTAAGGATCCAGCGGGAGCATTTTCATTTACACGTGCCTTGTAAAGTGTTTTGCTAAATGATGGCGTGTTATCATTCACATCTAGAACATTTACATTTATCTGTACAGTTCCAGTTTTAGGAGGTTTGCCTCCGTCTACAGCAGTCAATATTAGTTTAACAACAGCTTGTTTTTCTCGATCCAAAGCTTTAACCAGTACTAACTCGGCATATACACTATGTTCTCCACCACTCTGTACATCTAAGGAAAAATATTCATTTGGACTCAGCCTGTACGTCTTTACTGAATTGCTGCCTGTATCTGCATCAAGAGCCAGAGGAAGCAAGAAGTGCTCGCCTGTGGGTGAAGATTCAGATATGTTAAGTGAATGTGACTTCTCGACAAACGAAGGTGCGTTGTCATTTAAATCAACAATTACAACCTCAATCCGGTGGAGTACCATAGGATTGCTCAGTATGGCCTCTAAGTTCAGTGTGCATTTTATTGTGTTTGGACAAAGCTCCTCGCGGTCTATTCGCTCATTAACATAAAGATCACCCGTTTTAACATTTGCCTCGAAATATTTCTTACTGTACCCTGACACAATATTCAGATTCCTCGTTTGCAGGTCTCGAACATTGACATTTAAATCCTTAGCAAGATTCCCCACCACGGTCCCTCTGTCCACCTCCTCGGAAACAGAGTATGATATCTGAGCAGCAGATCGGTCAGATAAAAACAGGATGAACAGCCAACAGAGAATTTCGTTATTCCTTCCGCTGCCCATCGCTGCTCTCAAAGAAAGGGTCGCGAAACAAATTGTATTCATCCATAAAACGCCACTCGATCGGTCAGCATTTTTATTCCCATCCACTCCGGTCCTCTGCTTTTCGTCGTCTTCCGCGTTCCCCTCACAAAGCACTCCCTGTCTGCTGAGCTTCACACGGAAAGGAGGGGACTGAAAACACCGAGCTCACAAAAAAGTGTGGTCATTAGCGACCCCACGCGTTACAACTACGATATGAAAAAAGTTTCAAATACCAAGCAGCACAACCTGTTTATCTCATACTGAAACAGCAGCAATGTACTGTATTTTAAAGTTTTTAATTGAATAAGAATTGTTTAAATAGTTATGTAAAGAGGAAAAGATTACGCTTAATAATCACAAATGAAAAAAAAATGGTTCAAAACTTATGAAAGGCATGTATCCACCACAGAGATGGGTTAATAACAGACGTCAAGAATACTACCACTATCTACTATTTGGGGCCCATTCAACACACAGTAAACCAAATGATTTTCCTCACTGTCACCTCAAAAAACAACCGTAAACAGTCAACAAATCGACAGCCCAAACAATTTTATAAAAACAAATGAGTCTAATTTAACCCTCTCAAGTCAGAATTTTTGGGTTGTGAGCCAAAGAAGACCAAGAGGACACCAGTTTGTTTTCAGCACCATGGATAGCTGCCTACAAGTCCACTTGCAGATCCCACCATTTTCTGTTACAAATCGGGTCCCTTAAGTCAGGTCTGTTATCTGTTTGCAGAGCTATTTCCATGTGTTTTTGTCATGTCTGTAAATTAATTTAGAGAGAGACTATTCAGGTAGGCCTGAGAGTTAAAACACACTCAAGACAGTAAATTTAAATTTAATGAAAAACTCAACTCACCTTTTCTTTATTAGGTAAAGTCTGAGTTTGGGTAAAAGTGTCTCCTCCATTAATACTGATCAGTTCTCCATCTACAGGTGGAAACGGTGCGGGGAAAACCACTACATCACTCTTGAGCGTGTCTGAGCTGAAACAGACGTCATACTGCTGAGTAGCTTTAGAGTAAGACCAGCTCCCGTCAGGGTGGGTGGTGATCATTGGAGGGCCGTACCTGCTGAAACTGCCGTCTGTCCTGTGACATTTGACAGCTATTAAACTGATGAGACTCAGCAGAAAGATGACTGACACCGACACAATGGCGATCAGCAGATACAGGTTTAAGTCAGAGAAGCTGTCCTCCTTTATGGGCACATGTCTGAACTGAGTCTGGATGTCAGCTGTGCTTTCAACCACCACCACATCAATAGACACAGTAGCTGACAGGGAGGGTTCTCCGTTATCAGACACCAACACCACCAAGGGGTGAGTTTTCAGGTCATTGTCACTCATTCTCCTCTTAGTCCTGATTTCCCCGGTGCTGGTTCCGATCCTGAAGAGGTTGTTTCCTTTGGGCTCAGAGAGGTGATAAGAAAGCAGCGCATTGTATCCAGAGTCTGCGTCTACAGCCCTGATCTTTGCTACAAAGTATCCCGCTTCAGCAGAATAGGGGATGCTCTCACTGTTAACGGAGCCGTGCTCAGAATAGGGCGCGAGAATCGAGGGACTGTTGTCATTCTCATCCAGGATAAAAACGTTCACAGTCACGTTGCTGCTGAGCAGAGGAACACCAGAGTCTGTGGCCTGAACTTTAAACTGAAACGTTTTTAACTCCTCAAAATTAAAAGCCTGCAAACTGACTATATCTCCTGTCTCTGAGTTGACGTTTACAACTGATGAAATTGGAATATTCTTTGGAGAACTGTCTAACAACGTGTAAGTCAGTTTTGCATTATTGTCCAAATCAGCATCAAAAGCACTTATCGTATAAATAATGGAGCCTGTTGGACTGTTTTCTTTCACATAAACATTAATGACAGATTCCATAAAACGAGGTGCGTTGTCATTGACATCAGAAACATGAACAGTAATGACCCTGCTGCTGGACAGAGATGGACTTCCTTCATCTGTTGCTGTAATAGTAACATTGTAAACAGAAGTGTTTTCTCTGTCCAGTGGTCCATCTACTACTAATGAATAGTCATTTTTGTAGTTGGACTTCAGTTTAAATGGAACAGATCCAACTACTTTACAGTTAGCTGCACCATTGTTTCCTCCATCTTTGTCACTCACTGAAATAAAAGCAACTATTGTCCCCAGCTCTGCATCTTCTTTTACAGGAGTCATCAGTGACGTCACTGATATTTCTGGGGAATTGTCATTCACATCAATTATCTCTATCAATAGTTTAGCATGTGCACTACGAGGAGAAGCGCCTTGATCCATTGCTTGAACTCTGACCTCATAAGCAGGCGTCTCTTCATAATCTAATGTTCCCTTCACAGTCATTTCTCCAGTTTCTGAATTTAGATCAAAAATATTTGATGGATCAATATTACCTCGTTTGATAAAGGAATACAGGATCTTACTGTTCATGCCCTCGTCTGAATCGCTTGCATTTAACTTAATAACAACTGTTCCGAGACTCGCATTTTCTTTGACACGCACTTTATAAAGAGAGTTACTGAAAGTGGGTGTATTGTCATTAACATCTATGATATTAATAGTTAACTGCAAAGTCCCTGATCTAGGAGGTTTTCCTCCATCTACAGCGGTCAGAATAAGTTTAATTACTGGCTGTTTCTCTCGGTCTAAAGCTTTCTGCAGCACTAACTCAGCAGACACACCGTGCTCTCCACCGCTCTGCACATCAAGCGAGAAATGTTCATTTTGACTCAGCTTGTAGGTTTTTACTGTGTTGCTTCCTGTGTCCGCATCCACTGCTACTGGGAGAAGAAATCGCTCTCCTGGTGACAGTGATTCAGAGATGTTAAATACATGCGATCGTTCAATGAAAGAAGGCGAGTTGTCATTTATATCAAGAATATTGACTTCGATGCGGTATAAATTCATTGGATTATTTAAAGCAGCTTGTATTTTGATGGAGCATTTTACCACATTAGGGCATAGCTCTTCTCTGTCTATTCTCTCGTCAACAAAGAGATTTCCGGTTCGAAAATTCACGTCAAAATATTTCTTTTTGTAACTCGAAACAATACGTAGATCCCTGGTTTCTAGATCCTGTGCATTGAGGTTTAAATCCTTAGCGATATTCCCCACTACGGTGGCTTTGTTCACCTCCTCGGAAATGGAGTAAGATAATTGCGAAGCAGACCAGTCACAAAGACAAAGCAGTGAAACAATATGAATCCAGGCGTATCCTTTTTGTCGTCGCACATACATCGTTGATGCAACAGAAGAGATTATTGTAATAGCTCATTTATCCACGGTATATGTCTTTCCGGTCAAAGTCTCCTTGTTCTGTTTTAGCTCCTTCTCTTCTCGTCTCAACACCGAGTGTCTGACAAACTATAGTGACCGATGGCGATTTTATTTCCCCATGCAAAGAGGAGGAGTTATGCACAGAAACATTAACATCCATGGTCTCCAGCGACATCATGTGGTGAATGTTAGATAGTCGCTCACTAGTAATTTGCAATAGAAGTGTAAATGCAGCACACCCTCCTAAGTTGATTTTGATCTAAATTCGCGAACAAACAATACAAAAATAATAACGTATACATTTGGAAACACCAATGTTGAGTATTTAAACATATTATTCAGAGTACAACAACCTTCCAGTGCTGGATATTTCAACAGCACTAAGAACTGGTGGGATGTCAAAATAATGTAATGTATTTTGGGGATAAAAAAAAGGCAAACAAAAAATATTGCCTTTAGTTTTACCATTTAAATACCACACTTTTAAAGCTGTATGAATTAATAATGCTAATCATGAAAAAAAGACATATATTATGAATCAGGTTTTTCAAAGGAAGCATAAAACACATTCTGAATGCTTTACTTCAGTACCACGGACAGCACCACTGAATCAAATGTTTTGTAAATATTTAAGAGATATTTTCAGAAAAAATTTAAAAATGTGTTTTAGAGCAGAATACTGAAAGCGAACACTGTGAGTTCAGCACCATGGAAAGTACTGAGTCAATAATAGTAATGAACTGCTTAGTAGAGTTAACTTATAGTGTTGAGACTTTTTAAAATGGGAGGAAATTGTAGCTGAAAGGTACTGTATGTTTTTAAACAGTGCTATGATTTCAATATCTATATGGTTTTAATAGATTTTCAATTGATCTTTTCTTTGCTGCGCCACACTGTCAGCTAAAGACAGAAATGAACAACTTAGTTCTTTCAGTGTTTACTACACTGCAATATTCTATAAATATGTGGCCTAAAATTCATTGTTGGTGCATCTTGCTTCAACGAAGATATGTAACTTTTAGACTAGAGCAATCTAATTGCCACACATTCTGAAAGGTCTACAACTTATGTTTCAACTGGTTGTTGTACTTAAGAAGCCTGATCTGAATGAGCACTGATCATTTACATAAATTACTTTTATAAACTGTGGTTGCAATAAAGCTCATGTTTGTTTTGTTATCACCAACTGGCAAATGAGGAATTAGTTCCCTTGCCTTACTGACACTTGAATAAATTTTCTATTCATGCACGCTTGCACTTGTATAAAAGAGGGTGGTTCTCTCAAGCAGTCACTGAAAACTGTATTTCAGATAAAGTTGCTTAAATCCCAAACCAGTTACTCAAGCATTCACTGCAAAGTATAACCTACCTTTTCTTTATTAGGTAAAGTCTGAGTCCGTGTGAAAGTGTCTTCTCCGTTAATACTGATCAGTTCTCCATCTACAGGCGGAAACGGTGCAGGGAACACCACTACGTCACTCTTGAGCGTGTCTGAGCTGAAACAGACGTCATACTGCTGAGTAGCTTTAGAGTAAGACCAGCTCCCGTCAGGGTGGGTGGTGATCATTGGAGGGCCGTACCTGCTGAAACTGCCGTCTGTCCTGTGACATTTGACAGCTATTAAACTGATGAGACTCAGCAGAAAGATGACTGACACCGACACAATGGCGATCAGCAGATACAGGTTTAAGTCAGAGAAGCTGTCCTCCTTTATGGGCACATGTCTGAACTGAGTCTGGATGTCAGCTGTGCTTTCAACCACCACCACATCAATAGACACAGTAGCTGACAGGGAGGGTTCTCCGTTATCAGAAACCAACACCACCAAGGGGTGAGTTTTCAGGTCATTGTCACTCATTCTCCTCTTAGTCCTGATTTCCCCGGTGCTGGTTCCGATCCTGAAGAGGTTGTTTCCTTTGGGCTCAGAGAGGTGATAAGAAAGCAGCGCATTGTATCCAGAGTCTGCGTCTACAGCCCTGATCTTTGCTACAAAGTATCCCGCTTCAGCAGAATAGGGGATGCTCTCACTGTTAACGGAGCCGTGCTCAGAATAGGGCGCGAGAATCGAGGGACTGTTGTCATTCTCATCCAGGATAAAAACGTTCACAGTCACGTTGCTGCTGAGCGGAGGAACACCAGAGTCTGTGGCCTGAACTTTAAACTGAAACGTTTTTAACTCCTCGAAGTTAAAAGCCTGCAAACTGACTATATCTCCAGTCTCTGAGTTGATGTTTACAACTGATGAAATTGGAATATTCTTTGGAGAACTGTCTAACAACGTGTAAGTCAGTTTTGCATTATTGTCCAAATCAGCATCAAAAGCACTTATCGTATAAATAATGGAGCCTGTTGGACTGTTTTCTTTCACATAAACATAAATGACAGACTCCATGAAACGAGGTGCGTTGTCATTGACATCAGAAACATGAACAGTAATGACCCTGCTGCTGGACAGAGGTGGACTTCCTTCATCTGTTGCTGTAATGGTAACATTGTAAACAGAAGTGTTTTCTCTGTCCAGTGGTCCATCTACTACTAATGAATAGTCATTTTTGTAGTTGGACTTCAGTTTAAATGGAACAGATCCAGCTACTTTACAGTTAGCTGCACCATTGTTTCCTCCATCTTTGTCACTCACTGTAACTAAAGCAACTATTGTCCCCAGCTCTGCATCTTCTTTTACAGGAGTCATCAGTGACGTCACTGATATTTCTGGGGAATTGTCATTCACATCAATTATCTCTATCAATAGTTTAGCCTGTGCAGTACGAGGAACAGTTCCTTGATCCATTGCTTGAACTCTGACCTCATAAGCAGGCGTCTCTTCATAATCTAATGTTCCCTTCACAGTCATTTCTCCAGTTTCTGAATTTAGATAAAAAATATTTGATGGATCAATATTACCTCGTTTGTGCAGCGAATACAGTATCTTACTGTTCATGCCCTCGTCTGAATCGGTTGCATTTAACTTAATTACGAGTGTTCCGGGATTCGCATTTTCACTGACACGCACTTTATAAAGCGATTTGCTAAACGTTGGTATATTATCATTGACATCTATTACATTCACAATTATTTGCAATGAGCCTGATCTTGGAGGTTTTCCGCCATCTACAGCGGTCAGAATAAGTTTAATTATCGACTGTTTCTCTCGGTCTAAAGCTTTCTGTAGCACTAACTCAGCAGACACACCGTGCTCTCCACCGCTCTGCACATCAAGCGAGAAATGTTCATTTTGATTTAGCTTGTAGCTCTTCACTGAGTTGCTTCCTGTGTCCGCATCCACTGCTATAGGGAGAAAATATCGCTCTCCCGGTAAGGATGATTCGGAAACATTTAAAGAATATGTTTTATCAACAAAAGCAGGTGAATTATCGTTTATATCTAAAACATTAACCTCTATGCGGTGTGCAGTCATTGGGTTGTTTAAAACAGCTTGTATTTTTAAGGAGCATTTCACGACATTAGGGCACAGCTCTTCTCTGTCTATTCTCTCGTCAACAAAAAGGTTTCCGGTTCGAAAATTCACGTCAAAATATTTCTTACTGTAACTCGAAACAATACGCAGATCCCTGGCCTCTAGTTCATGTACATTGAGGTTTAAATCCTTTACGATATTCCCCACTACGGTGCCTTTGTTCACCTCCTCGGAAACGGAGTAGGATAACTGCGAAGCAGACCAGTCACAAAGACAAAGAAACACAACAATGTGAATCCAGATATGTTCCTTTTCTCGTCGAATAACCATTGTTGATACATCAAAAGAACCGAGCCTAATCGATCATTTATCCACAGTACTGATATTCACATCCACAGCAATATTGTCGTGTGGAAGCTCCTGCCCTTCTAGTCACGGCAGCTTCCGCGGGTGTACTAATGGCTGATGACGATTTATTTTTTCCCATGCAGGGAGGAGGAGTTTTTGACAGACAAACACATTCAGGTCTATGGTCTCCCGCGACCTCGTGTGGTGAAAGGTAGATAAGCAAATACAACCAAGTGTATCACATAACAAGATTATTTAAAACATTATGAAAGACCTAAGTGGTTAGATTTGCTATTTTAATATTTATAGTGTAACAACCCTGACCCAATGGAAGAGTGCAAATTACGCAACCAATATGCATATACAAAAAAAATTGCGTTGAAATTAATTCTATACTGTAGTTGGCATTTTTTTTATCCTGCAAATAACAAATATCATAAATTACAGAAACAAGCGTGTTTTACGCAGGTTGGTAAAGGAACCAGTCAACACGAATTCTAGCACCACGGACAACGCACTGTCAGTACATTCAGTTTCAGGAGGCATTGCAAAGTATAACAGAAACATACCAGCTTCATACTCCCGAAGTTGCAAGCTCAGCGCCACAACGATGATTCAATTCATGCAGAGAACAGCTTAAATCATTTCAATCACTAATGAAATGCTTTCAACGGGAATAAAAGTAGCGGGTTTTGCAACCGAATGACAGAGACGGAGTTCAGCACCAAGGAGAGCGTTCTGAAAATCCTGGCAATAAACATGTTCAGTCGTCCCACTGAAACACGACTGTTAACTTTCAAACGGTTGAAACTTGGAATCACGGCACAGACCTCACAAGATAGAAAACACATGGTATCATTCCTGCAGTGGTTAGAAATTATATTCCTATTTCAACATGTAGCGTAAAAGTAAAGTGGGGCCGTCACTGAAGTTAAATTAGTCAGTACAAAAAGCGTGATAAATTGGGAATCAGATTTATATAGAGATATTTTGTTGCCCAATTTAGGCCCTAAACGTTTTATATATCTGAGAACTGTGTATCTTGTCACTGATCAACAACCAAGAAATTGCATTAAGTTTTTTTTCTTTTATAATAGACTTGTTGAGTTTTACAAGCATTCAGCTCAAATAGCTTACCTTTTCTTTATTAGGTAAAGTCTGAGTCCGTGTGAAAGTGTCTCCTTCGTTAATACTGATCAGTTCTCCATCTACAGGCGGAAACGGTGCAGGGAAAACCACTACGTCACTCTTGAGCGTGTCTGAGCTGAAACAGACGTCATACTGCTGAGTAGCTTTAGAGTAAGACCAGCTCCCGTCAGGGTGGGTGGTGATCATTGGAGGACCGTACCTGCTGAAACTGCCGTCTGTCCTGTGACATTTGACAGCTATTAAACTGATGAGACTCAGCAGAAAGATGACTGACACCGACACAATGGCGATCAGCAGATACAGGTTTAAGTCAGAGAAGCTGTCCTCCTTTATGGGCACATGTCTGAACTGAGTCTGGATGTCAGCTGTGCTTTCAACCACCACCACATCAATAGACACAGTAGCTGACAGGGAGGGTTCTCCGTTATCAGAAACCAACACCACCAAGGGGTGAGTTTTCAGGTCATTGTCACTCATTCTCCTCTTAGTCCTGATTTCCCCGGTGCTGGTTCCGATCCTGAAGAGGTTGTTTCCTTTGGGTTCAGAGAGGTGATAAGAAAGCAGCGCATTGTATCCAGAGTCTGCGTCTACAGCCCTGATCTTTGCTACAAAGTATCCCGCTTCAGCAGAATAGGGGATGCTCTCACTGTTAACGGAGCCGTGCTCAGAATAGGGCGCGAGAATCGAGGGACTGTTGTCATTCTCATCCAGGATAAAAACGTTCACAGTCACGTTGCTGCTGAGCGGAGGAACACCAGAGTCTGTGGCCTGAACTTTAAACTGAAACGTTTTTAACTCCTCGAAGTTAAAAGACTGCAGACTGACTATATCTCCAGTCTCTGAGTTGATGTTTACAACTGATGAAATTGGAATATTCTTTGGAGAACTGTCTAACAACGTGTAAGTCAGTTTTGCATTATTTTCCAAATCAGCATCAAAAGCACTTATCGTATAAATAATGGAGCCTGTTGGACTGTTTTCTTTCACATAAACATTAATGACAGACTCCATGAAACGAGGTGCGTTGTCATTTACATCAGAAACATGAACAGTAATGACCCTGCTGCTGGACAGAGGTGGACTTCCTTCATCTGTTGCTGTAATGGTAACATTGTAAACATAAGTGTTTTCTCTGTCCAGTGGTCCATCTACTACTAATGAATAGTCATTTTTGTAGTTGGACTTCAGTTTAAATGGAACAGATCCAACTACTTTACAGTTAGCTGCACCATTGTTTCCTCCATCTTTGTCACTCACTGTAACTAAAGCAACTATTGTCCCCAGCTCTGCATCTTCTTTTACAGGAGTCATCAGTGACGTCACTGATATTTCTGGGGAATTGTCATTCACATCAATTATCTCTATCAATAGTTTAGCCTGTGCACTACGAGGAGAAGCGCCTTGATCCATTGCTTGAACTCTGACCTCATAAGCAGGCGTCTCTTCATAATCTAATGTTCCCTTCACAGTCATTTCCCCAGTTTCTGAATTTAGATCAAACATTTTTGATGGATCAATATTACCCCGTCTGATAAAGGAATACAGGATCTTACTGTTCATACCTTCGTCCAAATCTGTTGCATTCAATTTTATTACCGCCGTTCCGTGTGAAGCATTTTCACTCACACGTACTTTATAAAGTGATTTACTAAAAACTGGTGTATTATCATTGACATCTATTACATTCACAATTATTTGTAATGAGCCTGATCTTGGAGGTTTTCCTCCATCTACAGCGGTCAGAATAAGTTTAATTATCGACTGTTTCTCTCGGTCTAAAGCTTTCTGTAGCACTAACTCAGCAGACACACCGTGCTCTCCACCGCTCTGCACATCAAGCGAGAAATGTTCATTTTGACTCAGCTTGTAGGTTTTTACTGTGTTGCTTCCTGTGTCCGCATCCACTGCTACTGGGAGAAGATATCGCTCTCCTGGTGACAGTGATTCAGATATGTTTAACCAATAAGACTGTTCAATGAATTCTGGAGAGTTGTCATTTTTATCTAACACACTAATCTCAATGCGATGTGCAGTCATTGGATTGTTCAACACAGCTTGTATTCTTAGGGAGCATTGTGCCGTGTTCGGGCAAAGCTCTTCTCTGTCTATTCTCTCGTCAACAAAGAGGTTTCCGGTTCGCAAATTCACGTCAAAATATTTCTTTTTGTAACTCGAAACAATGCGCAGATCCCTGGCCTCTAATTCATGTACATTGAGGTTTAAATCCTTAGCGATATTCCCCACTACAGTACCTTTGTTCACCTCCTCGGAAATGGAGTAAGATAATTGCGAAGCAGACCAGTCACAAAGACAAAGCAGTGAAACAATATAAATCCAGGCGTATTCCTCCTTTCCCATCGTTGTACAATGAACACTGGATCCCCGCTAAGCATTTATTTCCAGATAATAAATAAATCCGTCATAACACGAATATCCAGCGGCAGCAGCAGCCGTTCTCGCCACTATACAATCCCAGTCTCTCTCTAAACTGATGGCTAGTGACGGTTTTAGGTTTTCAGTGCAGGGAGGAGTTTTACACGTAGCCCTCTGTTACAATTATATCCATGGTCTCCAGCGACATCATGTGGTCAGTGGAAGTCACGTCAATATAGATGTCACATCAATTGGCTTTGATGTATGAAAACAAAATCTATGGCTATTTTTGAGTCTCGTATGTCATTTCATATATTATATCTAAATATTTAATAACAGACGTTTTCAAATTTAAATCTTAAAATTTTTAGGACAAATTCAAGGTTGCAATAAAATTCCAGTGATGCAGTGTATTCAGAAAAATTATTATTTTACAGAATTTCAAGGAAGATTTGAGTCTTATCTAAAATAAATCAGTTGATTAGTCAATCAACTAATCCCTGAAAGAATATGAATTCAAACGATTTTACTCAGAAATGAAGATAGTTTAACAATAGAAACACCCAGAAGGCTCACGGAAGTCAAAGGCTGCATAGACTCATTTCAGCACCAAGGAGAGCTCTGTACATTTAGGCTGTGAACTGATGCACTGTTCAGAGCCGACACTATAAGATGATCCTTTTTTCAACGACTGCCATCTAAGGACCCTAAAACATAAAGTGTTTCTCTGTCAGGCATTAAAAAAATGGTGGCCGAATTCCATAACGGATGTGACCGTTTATTAGTTGTATATGCTCACGTGAACAGAGAAAGTCGTTGTTATGTCAACTGGGAACCTATTACCACAACTCAGATCCCGTTGAGTTGTCTATGTACAGTTACACTAAATTCTTAAAACAAAACATGTTAATCGTGGCAATTGTAAAGTAAAAACGCTTGAATGAAAACTGAAGAACACATACCTTTTCTTTATTAGGTAAAGTCTGAGTCCTGGTAAAAGTGTCTCCTCCGTTAATACTGATCAGTTCTCCATCTACAGGCGGAAATGGTGCGGGGAAAACCACTACGTCACTTTTGAGTGTGTCTGAGCTGAAACAGACGTCATACTGCTGAGTAGCTTTAGAGTAAGACCAGCTCCCGTCAGGGTGGGTGGTGATCATTGGAGGACCGTACCTGCTGAAACTGCCGTCTGTCCTGTGACATTTGACAGCTATTAAACTGATGAGACTCAGCAGAAAGATGACTGACACCGACACAATGGCGATCAGCAGATACAGGTTTAAGTCAGAGAAGCTGTCCTCCTTTATGGGCACATGTCTGAACTGAGTCTGGATGTCAGCTGTGCTTTCAACCACCACCACATCAATAGACACAGTAGCTGACAGGGAGGGTTCTCCGTTATCAGAAACCAACACCACCAAGGGGTGAGTTTTCAGGTCATTGTCACTCATTCTCCTCTTAGTCCTGATTTCCCCGGTGCTGGTTCCGATCCTGAAGAGGTTGTTTCCTTTGGGTTCAGAGAGGTGATAAGAAAGCAGCGCATTGTATCCAGAGTCTGCGTCTACAGCCCTGATCTTTGCTACAAAGTATCCCGCTTCAGCAGAATAGGGGATGCTCTCACTGTTAACGGAGCCGTGCTCAGAATAGGGCACGAGAATCGAGGGACTGTTGTCATTCTCATCCAGGATAAAAACGTTCACAGTCACGTTGCTGCTGAGCGGAGGAACACCAGAGTCTGTGGCCTGAACTTTAAACTGAAACGTTTTTAACTCCTCAAAATTAAAAGCCTGCAAACTGACTATATCTCCAGTCTCTGAGTTGATGTTTACAACTGTTGAAATAGGGAAACCTTTCGGATAATTTTCCATTAATGAATAAGTCAGTTTAGCATTTTCATTTGTATCTGCATCCTGCGCAGTTATTCTTGTTATAATATCTCCCACTTTACTATTCTCTTGCACGTAAATATTTGCATTGGCATCTGGGAAACGGGGCGCGTTGTCATTAATATCAGAAATTTGCACCGTAACTACAGCAGTGCTAGAAAGAGGTGGATTACCCTCATCGATAGCAGTAATGGTTACATTGTACAGTGCTACAGTCTCTCTGTCAAGGAGACCGTCAACTATAAATGAATAATAGTTTTTGTAATTTGACGTTAATTTAAAAGGGACTGAATCTTTAACTTTACAACTGGTGAGGCCATTTTGCCCTCCATCTTTATCAGTCACCGTTACCAATGCAACCACTGTTCCAATTTCAGCACTTTCCTTCACTGGACTCATTAGTGAAGTTATAGAGATTTCTGGTGCATTGTCATTGACATCGACAACCTCTACCAGCACTTTTGAATAACCACTGCGAGGGGAAGCACCTTGGTCTGTTGCTCGTACTCGTAACTCATATGCATTGTTTTCCTCGTAATCCAAGTGAGCCCTGACAACCATTTCACCGCTTTCCGGAATAACAATGAATTTTTCAGGAGAGTCCACATTTCCTCTTTTCATTAAATAATATTTGATGTCTGAATTTGATCCTTCGTCTAAATCGGTTGCATTTAGTTTCAGTATTGTTGTACCTACATGTACATTTTCGCTGACACTGACTTTATAAAGCGACTTGCTAAACGAAGGCGTGTTGTCATTAACATCTATGACATTGACAAGAATCTGCATAGTGCCAGATCTGGCAGGTTTTCCTCCGTCTACAGCTGTTAATGTTAGTTTAATAATGGGCTGTTTTTCTCGGTCTAAAGCTTTCTGCAGCACTAACTCAGCAGACATACTGTCTCCTCCGCTACTCACGTCTATGGAGAAATGTTCGTTTGGACTTAACTTGTAGGTTTTCACAGAATTACTGCCAGTGTCTGCATCATGAGCTGTTGGGAGCGGATATCTCTCTCCCGCTGAAGAAGATTCGGATATATTAAATACGTGGGTTTGTTCGAGAAACAATGGTGCATTATCATTGATGTCGAGAATGCTGACTTCAAGACGATAAATGTTCATAGGGTGGCTCAATAGTCCCTCTATATTTAAGGAACACTTTGGTAAATTCGGACAAAGCTCTTCGCGGTCTATCCTTTCATGAACAAGTAAAGCTCCTGATTTTAAATTAGCCTCGAAATATGTCTTACTGTATCCCGACACAATCCTAAATCCTCGTTCCTCCAGTTGCTGTGCATGAATGTTTAAATCCTTGGCGAGATTCCCCACCACTGTGCCTTTGTCCACCTCCTCGGAAATGGAGTAAGAAATCTGAGCTGCAGACCATTCAGATAAACAAAGAATAATGGCGCACAACACCCATTCGGCCTCTCTACGCTGTTGACACCACATCCTTTTGTTTGGATAAAGAATCAAGGCAAATAAACGTCATTAATCTACAAAAACACCTAAATATCCAAAAGAAAAAACACGCTCTCTTCATTTAGGAACCATCTTTCAAGACGAAGTGGCTTACTAACCCAGCCCCTACGAAACGCACAGGCTGTTCATTATTTCATCGACAATGGAGGAGGAGTTTTAGGTCATCAGTGAACACGATTGAATGTATGGTCTCCAGCGACATCTTGTGTTCCTTTGATAGACCACCGTGGATGCTTTATTAACCTCATCTCATGAGACAAGGCCTTTTCTTACAGAAAACACCACAAATGTATGACTGATTGACTGATGATCGGATTCCCCCAGGCATTGTTCTCGTGTGTTTGTTTTAAAAACAAAATAGTAACAGCAGAGAAAGAGTTCAATGAATTTGAGACTATTAATCTGAGAGAAATGTATATATAATATTTAAAATGAATTAATAAATTATGGCATGTGACTATTAATAGCTCTTAGCGCTGAACATATTTAGTAATATCCTATCGCCTCCAAAAACATTAAAAACGCACGTTTCACAAGCCAGAAGATCACTTCCTCTCTCCCCTTCATATTTTATCAGCTTAATGTATTTGTCGTGCTTAGTGCTAGAACTTCCAGATGTGTACAATTATAAAATGTTTTGGAGGTTTATATAAAAGTAATGTATTTGTTTTTATTTCTATTTTTTAAAAATAGACCGAGAGACCGCAAATAGATATCAGCACCATGGAGAGCGCCTTTTCCGTTAAGCATAATCAGAGAATATAAAAACTGTGGACATACACAATCTGTGAGAGTGTTTTACATTTCCAGATAGTTGATAATATGTTTTCCTCTCGTTGATGGAGGAAATCACACTTGCGCAAAGTATTTCTTAATTTGTTTCTTAGAAATATCTGGGGATAAATGCACTGCACTTTTCTGCGTGAGTCCATGTTTTTGCGTTCACTTAAAGCAGCTAAGGATATATATGAAAGACAATGTGTGCTCTGATTGATAGTGTTCATGCTGTGTGACTCTTACCTTTTCTTTATTAGGTAAAGTCTGAGTTCTAGTAAAAGTGTCTCCTCCGTTAATACTGATCAGTTCTCCATCTACAGGCGGAAACGGTGCGGGGAAAACCACTACGTCACTCTTGAGCGTGTCTGAGCTGAAACAGACGTCATACTGCTGAGTAGCTTTAGAGTAAGACCAGCTCCCGTCAGGGTGGGTGGTGATCATTGGAGGGCCGTACCTGCTGAAACTGCCGTCTGTCCTGTGACATTTGACAGCTATTAAACTGATGAGACTCAGCAGAAAGATGACTGACACCGACACAATGGCGATCAGCAGATACAGGTTTAAGTCAGAGAAGCTGTCCTCCTTTATGGGCACATGTCTGAACTGAGTCTGGATGTCAGCTGTGCTTTCAACCACCACCACATCAATAGACACAGTAGCTGACAGGGAGGGTTCTCCGTTATCAGAAACCAACACCACCAAGGGGTGAGTTTTCAGGTCATTGTCACTCATTCTCCTCTTAGTCCTGATTTCCCCGGTGCTGGTTCCGATCCTGAAGAGGTTGTTTCCTTTGGGCTCAGAGAGGTGATAAGAAAGCAGCGCATTGTATCCAGAGTCTGCGTCTACAGCCCTGATCTTTGCTACAAAGTATCCCGCTTCAGCAGAATAGGGGATGCTCTCACTGTTAACGGAGCCGTGCTCAGAATAGGGCGCGAGAATCGAGGGACTGTTGTCATTCTCATCCAGGATAAAAACGTTCACAGTCACGTTGCTGCTGAGCGGAGGAACACCAGAGTCTGTGGCCTGAACTTTAAACTGGAACGTTTTTAACTCCTCGAAGTTAAAAGACTGCAAACTGACTATATCTCCTGTCTCTGAGTTGATGTTTACCATTGTGGACAGTGGCAATGAGTTACTGTTGTCATGTAAAAATGAATAGCTCACCCGAGCATTTTGATCAATGTCAGCATCAGTCGCTGAAACTGTTTTTATAACTGCTCCTACTGGACTGTTTTCTTTCACATAGACCCTGATTATAGTTTCTGTGAATATTGGTTTGTTATCATTCACATCTGAGACGTGTACAGTAATAACACTCGTGCTGGAGAGAGGTGGGCTCCCCTCGTCAGTAGCAGTGATGCTGATATTGTATTGAGATGCGCTCTCTCTGTCAAGAGGACCGTCCACCACCAACGAATAGTAATTCTTATAATTTGATTCTAATTTGAAAGGGACATTATTGGAAATTTTACAGTTCACCATCCCATTTTTACCTCCGTCTTTATCAAATATTGAAACAAGCGCAATAGCTGTGCCAATGGACGCGTCCTCTTTCACAGTGTTTAACAAAGATGTGACTGAAATTTCAGGAGCATTGTCATTGACGTCTAACACTTCAATCAATAGTTTGGCGTGTGAGGTCATCGGTGAGGAAGCTCCATCACTGGCTTGTACTCGAATCTCAAAAGCATTATTTTCTTCATAGTCGATGTTTCTTTTATTTGTTACAGTCCCAGTTTTTTCATCTATAGCAAAATCGTCAGTTTTAGTCACACGGTCTATTTTACTGAAGGAATAGAATATTTCTCCGTTGTGACCTTTATCTAAATCGGTAGCATTCAGCGTTATTATAGATGTTCCAATTTGCACATTCTCATAAACACTGGCCTTATAGAGTGTTTGACTAAATATAGGAGGATTATCGTTAATGTCTAAAACATTGACTATGATAACCATAGTGCCTGATTTAGCAGGAGTTCCTCCATCAATGGCAGTCAGTGTGAGTCGAATCATAGACTGTTTTTCTCGGTCTAAAACTTTCTGAAGCACCAGTTCAGCGCTCTCCCCTTTATGTGTAACAAGAGACAAGTATTCATTTTGACTAAGCTTGTAGGTATTTACAGTATTTTTGTCAACGTCTGCATCGTGAGCTCGCTGCAAAGGGAATTTAGCCCCTGCCGCTGTGTTCTCAGTAATGTTGATCACCTGTGTTGTGCTGAGAAATGATGGGGAATTATCATTCACATCTAAAATGATTATTTCAATCCGGTACAGTTTCAGTGGATTATTAATCACTGCTTCTACGCTAAGTGAACATTTTGGTTCATTGCCGCAGAGTTCCTCTCGATCTATTCTCTCATTAACGTACAGGACACCAGTCTTTAGATTTACCTCGAAATATTTTCTCTTTGATCCAGCAACGATCTGAAACATTCGGGACTCCAAATCCTGGACATTGATGTTCAGATCTTTAGCGATGTTTCCGACAACAGTCCCCAGATTTACCTCCTCTGAGACGGAGTAAGAGAGCTCCCCAGACACCGTTTCCCAGTAACAATCCAGCAGCACGAACAAGAGATATATCCACACAGAGCTCGTTCTCCTCGGTAAATACATAATTCCAGATATCAAGACGGAGCATGTAGGCAAATCTGAGCAATATGTTACAGCAACTACGATATCACGATCAGGGACGAAATATTCGAAGCGAATATGTTGACATTTTCACGACCAAAGCAGACAACCGGTCTTTGTCGTCCGATGTCTCTGTGTAACAAAGCCCAGAGGTTCATCATCCGCTGAATCTGGGAGGAGCCCTACGCCACCAAAGAGCACGTCTACATGTGATGGTCTGCAGTGTCCCCGTGTGGACATTTGTCATAACTACATGATACACCAAATATAACATTGGAAAGTGTCAAACATTCTTAGTTCTCCTTAAACATGAAGGAAGTGCAAAACTAAAACGGTCAAAAAACAATCAAGAAGGTTCAGCTCACCAGCGACTAATGTGTACATCACATGAGTGAGATGTTCCATATAATATAGCTTTTTTTAGAAACTGACTGAAATTTCAAGAACAGTCTACCAATAGTGACGGTGAGTTAAATTAGGAAACACACTGACTTTCTTTTCTTTTCGCTGAAAACTAAAGGGGCTGCATAGGTTGAATTAAGCTTTATCAAACTATGAAATCTGAAACATACCCTTCAACAATTATTTGCAAAGATATGTGTAAATGTATTTTAAGAAAATTTGGGACTTCAACAACGTTTTGTTTAGCATTATGTTCTTTGACCTGCAAGCAAGCTTGATAAATTGCTTTCAGCACCACGGACAGCAACACATAGAATTCCGAAATCAGCCGCCAAAAATGACTGAAATCTAAAAAACATCAACACATGAACAGTCTCCTTCAATTTCAATATTTACTTGAAAGTCTATAAGCCTGATGACCTCAATTTGTAATTAATACTGTGTCAATTAAAATGCAGTGAGAGGAAATGCCATAACAGCTTCCCAACACATGCATAACACAAAGCCCATTTTAAATGCAACTATGTTCTTACCTTTTCTTTAGTAGGTAAAGTCTGAGTTCTGGTAAAAGTGTCTCCTCCGTTAATACTGATCAGTTCTCCATCTACAGGCGGAAATGGTGCGGGGAAAACCACTACATCACTCTTGAGCGTGTCTGAGCTGAAACAGACGTCATACTGCTGAGTAGCTTTAGAGTAAGACCAGCTCCCGTCAGGGTGGGTGGTGATCATTGGAGGGCCGTACCTGCTGAAACTGCCGTCTGTCCTGTGACATTTGACAGCTATTAAACTGATGAGACTCAGCAGAAAGATGACTGACACCGACACAATGGCGATCAGCAGATACAGGTTTAAGTCAGAGAAGCTGTCCTCCTTTATGGGCACATGTCTGAACTGAGTCTGGATGTCAGCTGTGCTTTCAACCACCACCACATCAATAGACACAGTAGCTGACAGGGAGGGTTCTCCGTTATCAGAAACCAACACCACCAAGGGGTGAGTTTTCAGGTCATTGTCACTCATTCTCCTCTTAGTCCTGATTTCCCCGGTGCTGGTTCCGATCCTGAAGAGGTTGTTTCCTTTGGGCTCAGAGAGGTGATAAGAAAGCAGCGCATTGTATCCAGAGTCTGCGTCTACAGCCCTGATCTTTGCTACAAAGTATCCCGCTTCAGCAGAATAGGGGATGCTCTCACTGTTAACAGAACCGTGCTCAGAATAGGGCACGAGAATCGAGGGACTGTTGTCATTCTCATCCAGGATAAAAACGTTCACAGTCACGTTGCTGCTGAGCGGAGGAACACCAGAGTCTGTGGCCTGAACTTTAAACTGAAACGTTTTTAACTCCTCGAAGTTAAAAGACTGCAAACTGACTATATCTCCAGTCTCTGAGTTGATGTTTACCATTGTGGACAGTGGCAATGAGTTACTGTTGTCATGTAAAAATGAATAGCTCACCCGAGCATTTTGATCAATGTCAGCATCAATCGCTGAAACTGTTTTTATAACTGCTCCTACTGGACTGTTTTCTTTCACATAGACACTTATTATACTTTCTGTGAATATTGGTCTGTTATCATTCACATCTGAGACGTGTACAGTAATAACACTCGTGCTGGAGAGAGGTGGGCTCCCCTCGTCAGTAGCAGTGATGCTGATATTGAATTGAGATGCGCTCTCTCTGTCAAGAGGACCGTCCACCACCAACGAATAGTAATTCTTATAATTTGATTCTAATTTGAAAGGGACATTATTGGAAATTTTACAGTTCACCATCCCATTTTTACCTCCGTCTTTATCAAATACTGAAACAAGCGCAATAGCTGTGCCAATGGACACGTCCTCTTTCACGGTGTTTAACAAAGATGTGACTGAAATTTCAGGGGCATTGTCATTGACGTCTAACACTTGAATTAATAGTTTGGCGTGTGAAGTGAGAGGAGAAGAAGCTCCATCACTGGCTTGTACTCGAATCTCAAAAGCATTATTTTCTTCAAAGTCGATACTCTTCTTATTTGTTACAATCCCCGTATTTTCATCTATAGCAAACAGATCTGTTTGTTTACCCTGGTCTATTTCAATAAAGGAATACGATATTTGTCCGTTGTGACCTATGTCCAAATCAGTAGCATTTAGTGTGATTATTGGTGTGCCGATCTTAACATTCTCATAAACACTGGCCTTATAGAGTGTTTGACTAAATATAGGAGGATTATCATTACTGTCCAAAACACGGACTAAAATGACCATAGTGCCTGATTTAGCAGGAGTTCCTCCATCAACGGCAGTCAACGTGAGTCGAATTACAGACTGTTTTTCTCTGTCTAAAACTTTCTGAAGCACTAATTCGGATGTTACACTCTCTCCTTTTAGTGTAGCTAGAGAGAAGTACTCGTTTTGACTAAGCTTGTAAGTATTTACAGTATTTTTGCCAACGTCTGCATCATGAGCTCGTTTCAAGGGGAATTTAGCCCCTGCCGCTGTGCTCTCACTAATGTTGATCACCTGTGTTGTGCTGAGAAATGATGGGGAATTATCATTCACATCTAAAATGATTATTTCAATCCGGTACAGTTTCAGTGGATTATTAATCACTGCTTCTACGCTAAGTGAACATTTTGGTTCATTGCCGCAGAGTTCCTCTCGATCTATTCTCTCATTAACGTACAGGACACCAGTCTTTAGATTTACCTCGAAATATTTTCTCTTTGATCCAGCAACGATCTGAAACATTCGGGACTCCAAATCCTGGACATTGATGTTCAAATCTTTAGCGATGTTTCCGACAACAGTCCCCAGATTTACCTCCTCTGAGACGGAGTAAGAGAGCTGCCCAGACACCGTTTCCCAGTAACAATCCAGCAGCACGAACAAGAGATATATCCACACAGAGCTCGTTCTCCCCGGTAAATACATAATTCCATTTATCAAGACGGAGCATGTAGGCAAAACTGAGCAATATGTTACAGCAACTACGATATCACGATCAGTGAAGAAATATTCCAAACGAATATGTTGACATTTTCTCGACCAAAGCAGACAACCGTTCTTTGTCGTCCGATGTCTCTGTGTAACAAAGCCCAGAGATTCATCATCCGCTGAATCTGGGAGGAGCCCTAAGCCACCGAAGAGCACGTCTACATGTGATGGTCTGCAGTGTCCCCGCGTGGACATTTGTCATAACTACATGTTACACCAAATATAACATTGGAAAGTGGTAAACATTCTCTATTCTCCTTTAACATGAAACACGTGCAAAAATCAAAAGACCAAATAATAAGCAAAAACATTCAACTCGCCAATTAATGTAATTTACATTAGGGCCTAAATTAACAAAGTGTTATTTATGATATAGTCTCTTTTATAAATTGACTGAAATTTTACGCAATGCCCTAAGGCAGTGACAGCGAGTTAAATGAGGAAATATACCCTCTTTCACTGAAGAGTATAGTGACTGCAGAGATGAAATAAACAGAGCTTTGTACAATAAATATGAGGAAACTGCAACATACTGTATTAACAGTCACTACCAAAGATATTTGTAAATGTATTTAAATTAATGCGTGAACTACAACAACGTTTTATTTTGCAGTATGTTCTGGGAATGAAAAGCAAGTTTGACAGTGTGTTCAGCACCGCGGACAGCGACACACACATAGAATATCCAATCATCCGCCAAAAACGATAGATATTTAAAAACCATCAATAAATGAACAGCGAGCTACAGTTACAATATTCAACTACAAAGTCAATAATGTCGATTACCCCTACTTGATTGTTTTCTTAAATAAAAACAAGCCAGAGTAAATACCGTTAGTTCCTTTTTTCTTTTTCTTTTTTTTTTGTTTTTTTAAACTCCAAACATTAGTTAAAATTTAATTGCTTGTCAGCTGCACAGCATAAAGCACTTTAAAAAGTACAACTGCGACTTTTCGCCTCCAGTTCTCAACGTAAAAATATTAGCGTGATAGATACTTAATGCAGCTATGTCCTTACCTTTTCTTTATTAGGTAAAGTCTGAGTCCTGGTAAAAGTGTCTCCTCCGTTAATACTGATCAGTTCTCCATCTACAGGCGGAAACGGTGCGGGGAAAACCACTACGTCACTCTTGAGCGTGTCTGAGCTGAAACAGACGTCATACTGCTGAGTAGCTTTAGAGTAAGACCAGCTCCCGTCAGGGTGGGTGGTGATCATTGGAGGGCCGTACCTGCTGAAACTGCCGTCTGTCCTGTGACATTTGACAGCTATTAAACTGATGAGACTCAGCAGAAAGATGACTGACACCGACACAATGGCGATCAGCAGATACAGGTTTAAGTCAGAGAAGCTGTCCTCCTTTATGGGCACATGTCTGAACTGAGTCTGGATGTCAGCTGTGCTTTCAACCACCACCACATCAATAGACACAGTAGCTGACAGGGAGGGTTCTCCGTTATCAGAAACCAACACCACCAAGGGGTGAGTTTTCAGGTCATTGTCACTCATTCTCCTCTTAGTCCTGATTTCCCCGGTGCTGGTTCCGATCCTGAAGAGGTTGTTTCCTTTGGGCTCAGAGAGGTGATAAGAAAGCAGCGCATTGTATCCAGAGTCTGCGTCTACAGCCCTGATCTTTGCTACAAAGTATCCCGCTTCAGCAGAATAGGGGATGCTCTCACTGTTAACGGAGCCGTGCTCAGAATAGGGCGCGAGAATCGAGGGACTGTTGTCATTCTCATCCAGGATAAAAACGTTCACAGTCACGTTGCTGCTGAGCGGAGGAACACCAGAGTCTGTGGCCTGAACTTTAAACTGAAACGTTTTTAGCTCCTCATAGTTAAAAGACTGCAAACTGACTATATCTCCAGTCTCTGAGTTGATGTTTACCATTGTGGACAGTGGCAATGAGTTACTGTTGTCATGTAAAAATGAATAGCTCACCCGAGCATTTTGATCAATGTCAGCATCAATCGCTGAAACTGTTTTTATAACTGCTCCTACTGGACTGTTTTCTTTCACATAGACACTGATTATAGTTTCTGTGAATACTGGTTTGTTATCATTCACATCTGAGACGTGTACAGTAATAACACTCGTGCTGGAGAGAGGTGGGCTCCCCTCGTCAGTAGCAGTGATGCTGATATTGTATTGAGATGCGCTCTCTCTGTCAAGAGGACCGTCCACCACCAACGAATAGTAATTCTTATAATTTGATTCTAATTTGAAAGGAACATTGTTGGAAATTTTACAGTTCACCATCCCATTTTTACCTCCGTCTTTATCAAATACTGAAACAAGCGCAATAGCTGTGCCAATGGACGCGTCCTCTTTGACGGTGTTTAACAAAGATGTGACTGAAATTTCAGGCGCATTGTCATTGACGTCTAACACTTCAATCAATAGTTTTGCGTGTGAGGTCATCGGAAAAACAGCCTCATCACTGGCTTGTACTCTAATCTCAAAAGCATTATTTTCTTCAAAGTCAATGTTCTTCTTATTAGTTACGGTTCCAGTTTTTTTATCTATAGAAAACAGATCAGTTTGTTTCCCTCTACCTACTTCACTAAATGAATATAACACTTGTCCATTTGGACCTGCATCTAAATCAGTGGCATTTAATGTTATTATCGATGTACCCATCTTCACATTCTCATAAACACTGGCTTTATACAGCGTTTGACTGAATACAGGAGCGTTGTCATTAATGTCCAACACATAAACTATTATAGTCATGCTGCCTGATTTAGCAGGAGTTCCTCCATCAACGGCAGTCAGTGTGAGTCGAATCACAGATTGTTTTTCTCGGTCTAAAACCTTCTGAAGCACTAATTCAGGAGTTACAGTCTCTCCTTTAAGTGTTGCCAGAGAGAAGTACTCGCTTTGACTAAGCTTATAAGTATTTACAGTATTTTTACCGACGTCTGCATCCTGAGCTGGGTGAAGGGGAAATTTAGCCCCTGCTGCCGTGTTTTTCGGTAATGTTGATCACCTGTGTTGTGCTGAGAAATGATGGGGAATTATCATTCATATCTAAGATTAGAATTTCAATCCGGTACAGTTTCAGTGGATTATTAATCACCGCTTCTACGCTAAGTGAACATTTTGGTTCATTGCCGCAGAGTTCCTCTCGATCTATTCTCTCATTAACGTACAGGACACCAGTCTTTAGATTTACCTCGAAATATTTTCTCTTTGATCCAGCAACGATCTGAAACATTCGGGACTCCAAATCCTGGACATTGATGTTCAGATCTTTAGCGATGTTTCCGACAACAGTCCCCAGATTTACCTCCTCTGAGACGGAGTAAGAGAGCTGCCCAGACACCGCTTCCCAGTAACAATCCAGCAGCACGAACAAGAGATATATCCACACAGAGCTCGTTCTCCCCCGGTAAATACATAATTCCAGATATCAAGACGGAGCATGTAGGCAAATCTGAGCAATATGTTACAGCAACTACGATATCACGATCAGGGACGAAATATTCGAAGCGAATATGTTGACATTTTCACGACCAAAGCAGACAACCGTTCTTTGTCGTCCGATGTCTCTGTGTAACAAAGCCCAGAGATTCATCATCCGCTGAATCTGGGAGGAGCCCTACGCCACCAAAGAGCACGTCCACATGTGATGGTCTGCAGTGTCCCCGTGTGGACATTTGTCATAACTACATGCTACACCAAATATAACATTGGAAAGTGGTAAACATTCTTAGTTCTCCTTAAACATGAAGGAAGTGCAAAACTAAAACGGTCAAAAAATAATCAAGAAGGTTCAGCTCACCAGCGACTAATGTGTGCATCACATGAGTGAGATGTTCGTTATAATATAGCTTTTTTAGAAAGTGATTGAAATTTCAAGAACAGTCAACCAATAGTGGCGGTGAGTTAAATTAGGAAACACACTGACTTTCTTTTCTTTTCGCTGAAAACTAAAGGGGCTGCATAGGTTGAATTAAGCTTTAGCAAAGATATGTGTAAATGTATTTAAAGAAAATTTGGGACTTCAACAACGTTTTGTTTAGCATTATGTTCTTTGACCTGCAAGCAAGCTTGATAAATTGCGATCAGCACCACGGACAGCAACACATAGAATTCCGAAATCAGCCGCCAAAAATGACTGAAATCTAAACAACATCAACACATGAACAGTCTCCTTCAATTTCAATATTTAACTTGAAAGTCAATAAGCCTGATGACCTCAATTTGTAATTAATACTGTGTCAATTAAAATGCAGTGAGAGGAAATGCCATTACAGCTTCCCAACACATGCATAACACAAAGCCCATTTTAAATGCAACTATGTTCTTACCTTTTCTTTAGTGGGTAAAGTCTGAGTTCTGGTAAAAGTGTCTCCTCCGTTAATACTGATCAGTTCTCCATCTACAGGCGGAAATGGTGCGGGGAAAACCACTACGTCACTCTTGAGCGTGTCTGAGCTGAAACAGACGTCATACTGCTGAGTAGCTTTAGAGTAAGACCAGCTCCCGTCAGGGTGGGTGGTGATCATTGGAGGGCCGTACCTGCTGAAACTGCCGTCTGTCCTGTGACATTTGACAGCTATTAAACTGATGAGACTCAGCAGAAAGATGACTGACACCGACACAATGGCGATCAGCAGATACAGGTTTAAGTCAGAGAAGCTGTCCTCCTTTATGGGCACATGTCTGAACTGAGTCTGGATGTCAGCTGTGCTTTCAACCACCACCACATCAATAGACACAGTAGCTGACAGGGAGGGTTCTCCGTTATCAGAAACCAACACCACCAAGGGGTGAGTTTTCAGGTCATTGTCACTCATTCTCCTCTTAGTCCTGATTTCCCCGGTGCTGGTTCCGATCCTGAAGAGGTTGTTTCCTTTGGGCTCAGAGAGGTGATAAGAAAGCAGCGCATTGTATCCAGAGTCTGCGTCTACAGCCCTGATCTTTGCTACAAAGTATCCCGCTTCAGCAGAATAGGGGATGCTCTCACTGTTAACGGAGCCGTGCTCAGAATAGGGCGCGAGAATCGAGGGACTGTTGTCATTCTCATCCAGGATAAAAACGTTCACAGTTACGTTGCTGCTGAGCGGAGGAACACCAGAGTCTGTGGCCTGAACTTTAAACTGAAACGTTTTTAACTCCTCGAAGTTAAAAGACTGCAGACTGACTATATCTCCAGTCTCTGAGTTGATGTTTACCATTGTGGACAGTGGCAATGAGTTACTGTTGTCATGTAAAAATGAATAGCTCACCCGAGCATTTTGATCAATGTCAGCATCAATCGCTGAAACTGTTTTTATAACTGCTCCTACTGGACTGTTTTCTTTCACATAGACACTTATTATACTTTCTGTGAATATTGGTCTGTTATCATTCACATCTGAGACGTGTACAGTAATAACACTCGTGCTGGAGAGAGGTGGGTTCCCCTCGTCAGTAGCAGTGATGCTGATATTGTATTGAGATGCGCTCTCTCTGTCAAGAGGACCGTCCACCACCAACGAATAGTAATTCTTGTAATTTGACTCTAATTTGAAAGAAACATTATTGGAAATTTTACAGTTCACCATCCCATTTTTACCTCCGTCTTTATCAAATACTGAAATAAGCGCAATAGCTGTGCCAATGGACGCGTCCTCTTTGACGGTGTTTAACAAAGATGTGACTGAAATTTCAGGCGCATTGTCATTGACATCTAACACTTGAATCAATAGTTTTGCGTGTGAAGTCATCGGCGAGGAAGCTCCATCACTGGCTTGTGCTCTAATCTCAAAAGCATTATTTTCTTCAAAGTCAATGTTCTTTTTATTAGTTACGGTTCCAGTTTTTTCATCTATAGCAAACAGATCAGTTTGTTTCCCTCTGCCTACTTTACTGAATGAATATAACACTTGTCCATTTGGACCTGCATCTAAATCAGTGGCATTTAATGTTATTATCGATGTGCCTATCTTCACATTCTCATAAACACTGGCTTTGTATAGAGTTTGACTGAATACAGGAGCGTTGTCATTAATGTCCAACACATAAACTATTATAGTCATGCTGCCTGATTTAGCAGGAGTCCCTCCATCAACGGCAGTCAATGTAAGGTGGATTACAGATTGTTTTTCTCGGTCTAAAACTTTGTGAAGCACTAATTCGGGAGTTACAGTCTCTCCCTTAAGTGTTGCCAGAGAAAAGTGTTCACTTTGACTAAGCTTGTAGGTGTTTACAGTATTTTTGCCAACGTCTGCATCGTCAGCAGGATGCAGAGGAAATTTAGTCCCGACTGCTGTGCTCTCACTAATGTTGATCACCTGTGTTGTGCTGAGAAATGATGGGGAATTATCATTCACATCTAAAATGATTATTTCAATGCGGTACAGTTTCAGTGGATTATTAATCACTGCCTCTACGCTAAGTGAACATTTTGGTTCATTGCCGCAGAGTTCCTCTCGATCTATTCTCTCATTAACGTACAGGACACCAGTCTTTAGATTTACCTCGAAATATTTTCTCTTTGATCCAGCAACGATCTGAAACATTCGGGACTCCAAATCCTGGACATTGATGTTCAGATCTTTAGCGATGTTTCCGACAACAGTCCCCAGATTTACCTCCTCTGAGACGGAGTAAGAGAGCTGCCCAGACACCGCTTCCCAGTAACAATCCAGCAGCACGAACAAGAGATATATCCACACAGAGCTCGTTCTCCTCGGTAAATACATAATTCCAGATATCAAGACGGAGCATGTAGGCAAATCTGAGTAATATTTTACAGCTACTACGATATCACGATCAGGGTAGAAATATTCCAAGCGAGTATGTTGGCATTTTCACGACCAAAGCAGACAACCGTTCTTTGTCGTCCGATGTCTCTGTGTAACAAAGCCCAGAGATTCATCATCCCCTGAATCTGGGAGGAGCCCTAAACCACCAAAGAGCACGTCTACATGTGATGGTCTGCAGTGTCCCCGCGTGGACATTTGTCATAACTGCATGATACACCAAATACATCATTGCAAAGTGGTAAACATTTTCAGTTCTCCTTAGGCATGAAGGAAGTGCAAAACTCAAAACGGCCAAATAATAATAAAAAAAGAACGTTTAGCTCACCTATACATCAACTTTTCATCACCTGTTATCTATAATAGAGCCTGTTTTATACACCGAATAAAATTTTAATTAAAGTCTCACAGCAGTGACAGAGACTTTATATGAAGAAACACACTCCGACATTTTTCACTGAAGAGTAAAGCGACTTCAGAGATTAAAGCTTTTTCATCGAGATAGATTCTTATGTCTGTAACATACACTTCAGAGATCCCAGATATATGTGCCAAAGACACTTGTAAATATATTTAACGAAAACTGTGACCTTCAAAGCCATTGTGTTCTGGGAATTGCATCTGACTCCGGTTCAGCACCACAGACAGCGATACACACATAGCCAAAAATGACTGAAATTTAAACGCTGTCAACAAAATGAGCAGCATGCCACATTTGCTATATTTACAGCAAAGTCAATAATACTGATTATGACTACTTGATGTTAATGTTGTCCTAATTTAAAATCAGTCCGTGTAAATGCCATAACAGTTTCTTGACAGATACATAGCACAAACCCCCCTAAAACGTCAGTACACGACTTCTTAATGTGACAATTCTTTTACATTTAATTAGATGTTAGATACAGTAAACATTAATGTTCAACGTTATATAAGATGTGTGTATATGTATTCACACACATGATATACTTGAAATGACTCGCATATTTAAATAACGACGATTGAGGTGAGAAAAACATCGACAAATTCACAGCGGGTTACAGTTTATAGTATATCAACCTGCTCCTCTTATGGCCTATGTACTTGATAGTATTTTTTTAAACTCAAATTTTAATTAAAATTTTGTTTACTTGTCAGCTACACCACAAAAGCCCTTTAATACAACAAATTAAACTGCGATATTTCTCCTGCAATTTTCAACATAGAAACATTGCCGTAATAAATACTTAATGCAACACTGTTCTTACCTTTTCTTTATTAGGTAAAGTCTGAGTTCTGGTAAAAGTGTCTCCCCCGTTAATACTGATCAGTTCTCCATCTACAGGCGGAAACGGTGCGGGGAAAACCACTACATCACTCTTGAGCGTGTCTGAGCTGAAACAGACGTCATACTGCTGAGTAGCTTTAGAGTAAGACCAGCTCCCGTCAGGGTGGGTGGTGATCATTGGAGGGCCGTACCTGCTGAAACTGCCGTCTGTCCTGTGACATTTGACAGCTATTAAACTGATGAGACTCAGCAGAAAGATGACTGACACCGACACAATGGCGATCAGCAGATACAGGTTTAAGTCAGAGAAGCTGTCCTCCTTTATGGGCACATGTCTGAACTGAGTCTGGATGTCAGCTGTGCTTTCAACCACCACCACATCAATAGACACAGTAGCTGACAGGGAGGGTTCTCCGTTATCAGAAACCAACACCACCAAGGGGTGAGTTTTCAGGTCATTGTCACTCATTCTCCTCTTAGTCCTGATTTCCCCGGTGCTGGTTCCGATCCTGAAGAGGTTGTTTCCTTTGGGCTCAGAGAGGTGATAAGAAAGCAGCGCATTGTATCCAGAGTCTGCGTCTACAGCCCTGATCTTTGCTACAAAGTATCCCGCTTCAGCAGAATAGGGGATGCTCTCACTGTTAACGGAGCCGTGCTCAGAATAGGGCGCGAGAATCGAGGGACTGTTGTCATTCTCATCCAGGATAAAAACGTTCACAGTCACGTTGCTGCTGAGCGGAGGAACACCAGAGTCTGTGGCCTGAACTTTAAACTGGAACGTTTTCAACTCCTCATAGTTAAAAGACTGCAAACTGACTATATCTCCAGTCTCTGAGTTGATGTTTACCATTGTGGACAGTGGCAATGAGTTACTGTTGTCATGTAAAAATGAATAGCTCACCCGAGCATTTTGATCAATGTCAGCATCAATCGCTGAAACTGTTTTTATAACTGCTCCTACTGGACTGTTTTCTTTCACATAGACACTGATTACAGTTTCTGTGAATATTGGTTTGTTATCATTCACATCTGAGACGTGTACAGTAATAACACTCGTGCTGGAGAGAGGTGGGCTCCCCTCGTCAGTAGCAGTGATGCTGATATTGTATTGAGATGCGCTCTCTCTGTCAAGAGGACCGTCCACCACCAACGAATAGTAATTCTTATAATTTGATTCTAATTTGAAAGGAACATTGTTGGAAATTTTACAGTTCACCATCCCATTTTTACCTCCGTCTTTATCAAATACTGAAACAAGCGCAATAGCTGTGCCAATGGACGCGTCCTCTTTGACGGTGTTTAACAAAGATGTGACTGAAATTTCAGGCGCATTGTCATTGACGTCTAACACTTCAATCAATAGTTTTGCGTGTGAAGTGAGAGGAGAAGAAGCTCCATCACTGGCTTGTACTCGAATCTCAAAAGCACTATTCTCTTCATAGTCGATTTTTTTTGTATTTTTTATAGTTCCAGTTTTTTCATCTATAGCAAACAGATCAGTTTGTTTCCCACGACCTGCTTCACTGAATGAATATAACACTTGTCCATTTGGACCTGCATCTAAATCAGTAGCATTTAATGCTATTATCGATGTGCCTATTTTCACATTCTCATAAACACTGGCTTTGTATAGAGTTTGACTGAATACAGGAGCGTTGTCATTAATGTCCAACACATAAACTATTATAGTCATGCTGCCTGATTTAGCAGGAGTTCCTCCATCAACGGCAGTCAGTGTGAGTCGAATCACAGATTGTTTTTCTCGGTCTAAAATTTTCTGAAGCACTAATTCAGGAGATACAGTCTCTCCCTTAAGTGTAACCAGAGAGAAGTGTTCATTTTGACTAAGCTTGTAGGTGTTCACAGTATTTTTTCCGACGTCCTCGTCGTGAGCTGGACGCAGGGGGAATTTAGCCCCTGCTGCTGTGCTCTCAGTAATGTTGATCACCTGTGTTGTGCTGAGAAATGATGGGGAATTATCATTCACATCTAAAATGATTATTTCAATCCGGTACAGTTTCAGTGGATTATTAATCACTGCTTCTACGCTAAGTGAACATTTTGGTTCATTGCCGCAGAGTTCCTCTCGATCTATTCTCTCATTAACGTACAGGACACCAGTCTTTAGATTTACCTCGAAATATTTTCTCTTTGATCCAGCAACGATCTGAAACATTCGGGACTCCAAATCCTGGACATTGATGTTCAGATCTTTAGCGATGTTTCCGACAACAGTCCCCAGATTTACCTCCTCTGAGACGGAGTAAGAGAGCTGCCCAGACACCGCTTCCCAGTAACAATCCAGCAGCACGAACAAGAGATACATCCACACAGAGCTCGTTCTCCTCGGTAAATACATAATTCCAGATATCAAGACGGAGCATGTAGGCAAATCTGAGCAATATGTTACAGCAACTACGATATCGCGATCAGGGACGAAATATTCCAAACGAATATGTTGACATTTTCACGACCAAAGCAGACAACCGTTCTTTGTCGTCCGATGTCTCTGTGTAACAAAGCCCAGAGATTCATCATCCGCTGAATCTGGGAGGAGCCCTACGCCACCAAAGAGCACGTCCACATGTGATGGTCTGCAGTGTCCCCGTGTGGACATTTGTCATAACTACATGCTACACCAAATATAACATTGGAAAGTGGTAAACATTCTTAGTTCTCCTTAGGCATGAAGGAAGTGCAAAACTAAAACGGTCAAAAAACAATCAAGAAGGTTCAGGTCACCAGCGACTAATGTGTACATCACATGAGTGAGATGTTCGTTATAATATAGCTTTTTTAGAAAGTGATTGAAATTTCAAGAACAGTCTAC
Source organism: Lates calcarifer (assembly GCF_001640805.2). Taxonomy (NCBI): domain Eukaryota; kingdom Metazoa; phylum Chordata; class Actinopteri; family Centropomidae; genus Lates; species Lates calcarifer. Next base: position 11,784,931 of record NC_066840.1, on the reverse strand, counting down.
CAATAGTGACGGTGAGTTAAATTAGGAAACACACTGACTTTCTTTTTTCTTTTCGCTGAAAATTAAAGTGGCTGCATAGGTTGAATTAAGCTTTATCAAACTATGAAATCTGAAACATACCATTCAACAACTATTAGCAAAGATATGTGTAAATGTATTTAAAGAAAATTTGGGACTTCAACAACGTTTTGTTTAGCATTATGTTCTTTGACCTGCAAGCAAGCTTGATAAATTGCGTTCAGCACCACGGACAGCAACACATAGAATGCCGAAATCAGCCGCCGAAAATGACTGAAATCTAAAAAAACATCAACACATGAACAGTCTCCTTCAATTTCAATATTTAACTTGAAAGTCAATAAGCCTGATGACCTCAATTTGTAATTAATACTGTGTCAATTAAAATGCAGTGAGAGGAAATGCCATAACAGCTTCCCAACACATACAAAACACAAAGCCCATTTTAAATGCAACTATGTTCTTACCTTTTCTTTAGTAGGTAAAGTCTGAGTTCTGGTAAAAGTGTCTCCTCCGTTAATACTGATCAGTTCTCCATCTACAGGCGGAAACGGTGCGGGGAAAACCACTACGTCACTCTTGAGCGTGTCTGAGCTGAAACAGACGTCATACTGCTGAGTAGCTTTAGAGTAAGACCAGCTCCCGTCAGGGTGGGTGGTGATCATTGGAGGGCCGTACCTGCTGAAACTGCCGTCTGTCCTGTGACATTTGACAGCTATTAAACTGATGAGACTCAGCAGAAAGATGACTGACACCGACACAATGGCGATCAGCAGATACAGGTTTAAGTCAGAGAAGCTGTCCTCCTTTATGGGCACATGTCTGAACTGAGTCTGGATGTCAGCTGTGCTTTCAACCACCACCACATCTATAGACACAGTAGCTGACAGGGAGGGTTCGCCGTCATCAGAAACCAACACCACCAAGGGGTGAGTTTTCAGGTCATTGTCACTCATTCTCCTCTTAGTCCTGATTTCCCCGGTGCTGGTTCCGATCCTGAAGAGGTTGTTTCCTTTGGGCTCAGAGAGGTGATAAGAAAGCAGTGCATTGTATCCAGAGTCTGCGTCTACAGCCCTGATCTTTGCTACAAAGTATCCCGCTTCAGCAGAATAGGGGATGCTCTCACTGTTAACGGAGCCGTGCTCAGAATAGGGCGCGAGAATCGAGGGACTGTTGTCATTCTCATCCAGGATAAAAACGTTCACAGTCACGTTGCTGCTGAGCGGAGGAACACCAGAGTCTGTGGCCTGAACTTTAAACTGAAACGTTTTCAACTCCTCATAGTTAAAAGACTGCAGACTGACTATATCTCCAGTCTCTGAGTTGATGTTTACCATTGTGGACAGTGGCAATGAGTTACTGTTGTCATGTAAAAATGAATAGCTCACCCGAGCATTTTGATCAATGTCAGCATCAATCGCTGAAACTGTTTTTATAACTGCTCCTACTGGGCTGTTTTCTTTCACATAGACACTGATTATAGTTTCTGTGAATACTGGTTTGTTATCATTCACATCTGAGACGTGTACAGTAATAACACTCGTACTGGAGAGAGGTGGGCTCCCCTCGTCAGTAGCCGTGATGCTGATATTGTAGTGAGATGCGCTCTCTCTGTCAAGAGGACCGTCCACCACCAACGAATAGTAATTCTTATAATTTGATTCTAATTTGAAAGGAACATTGTTGGAAAGTTTACAGTTCACCATCCCATTTTTACCTCCGTCTTTATCAAATACTGAAACAAGCGCAATAGCTGTGCCAATGGACGCGTCCTCTTTGACGGTGTTTAACAAAGATGTGACTGAAATTTCAGGAGCATTGTCATTGACGTCTAACACTTCAATCAATAGTTTTGCGTGTGAAGTGAGAGGAGAAGAAGCTCCATCACTGGCTTGTACTCGAATCTCAAAAGCATTATTTTCTTCATAGTCGATGTTTCTTTTATTTGTTATAGTTCCAGTTTTTTCATCTATAGCAAACAGATCAGTTTGTTTCCCTCTACCTACTTCACTAAATGAATATAACACTTGTCCATTTGGGCCTGCATCTAAATCAGTAGCATTTAATGTTATTATCGATGTGCCTATCTTCACATTTTCGTAAACACTGGCTTTGTATAAAGTTTGACTGAATACAGGAGCGTTATCATTACTATCCAAGACATTGACAATAATGACCATCGTCCCTGATTTAGCAGGAGTTCCTCCATCAATGGCAGTCAGTGTGAGTCGAAGTATAGACTGTTTTTCTCTGTCTAAAGGTTTCTGAAGCACTAATTCAGGAGTCGTAGTCTCTCCTTTGTGTGTATCGAGAGTAAAATGTTCATTTTGACTTAGCTTGTAGGTGTTTACAGTATTTTTTCCAACGTCTGCATCGTCAGCAGAATGCAGGGGAAATTTAGCCCCTGCCGCTGTGCTCTCAGTAATGTTGATCACCTGTGTTGTGCTGAGAAATGATGGGGAATTATCATTCACATCTAAAATGATTATTTCAATGCGGTACAGTTTCAGTGGATTATTAATCACTGCTTCTACGCTAAGTGAACATTTTGGTTCATTGCCGCAGAGTTCCTCTCGATCTATTCTCTCATTAACGTACAGGACACCAGTCTTTAGATTTACCTCGAAATATTTTCTGTTTGATCTAGCAACGATCTGAAACATTCGGGACTCCAAATCCTGGACATTGATGTTCAGATCTTTAGCGATGTTACCGACAACAGTCCCCAGATTTACCTCCTCTGAGACGGAGTAAGAGAGCTGCCCAGACACCGCTTCCCAGTAACAATCCAGCAGCACGAACAAGAGATATATCCACACAGAGCTCGTTCTCCCCGGTAAATACATAATTCCATACACCGAGAAACGTATAAAGAGAGATTCACCCAGTAAGTCACCAAAATCAAGAAATTAAACGGAACAACAGAAGAAAGAAAATTAGTTTTTCGCTATAATTAGTTTACAGTAAGAAAATCGTCGTCGTACCGATCTCTTTCACCCTCATAGTCTCTTTGTTTCAATCGCCCGAGAAACATCATCATCACCGTCCTCTGAACCTGGGAGGAGCCCTGAGTCACTAAGAAGGAATTTCAAATGTGATGGTCTACAATGTCCCCATGTGGACACTTACAAGAACTACATTGAATATGAAGACATTACAACATTAACAAGAACCTCACATGGCTGATATTTCTCCACATTAACATTTAGCCAAGCAATATCTCAAGGAAGAGTCAGCAGAACTGCACACGTTATAATGACCCTTTAAGTTAACATTTTATACATTAGTTTACTTTCAATAATATGACCTATTTCAGGAACTTGAGTGGAATGGATGAGCCAGCTGTCGTGATCACAGAAGAACATAGTGTAAAGGCTAAGATTTTATATCTAGAACCATCTTGCTGATAAATGAAGAAAAACTAAATAAAACTAAATATTTATTGTCAAGGATTTTAAGGCAGTATAAAAACCCAATTTCCAGTAGAGTGGCTTTGACTATACCCAAATACCTTACAGTTGCGCAGTTTATTCCGTGTTAATGTGGATATTCTTCGTTTTTGTCCTGGGTTTATACACAACATGTGACCAGGAACGTTCAGCACCACGGATAGTGACATACACATTAAAAACCAAATCTGCAGCGAGTGATGACTGGGATTAAAAATCCATCAACACACTGATAACAGGCTTATATCAACATACACAAATCATTTTACTTTTTACTAAACCATAAATCTGTTTACCATCCATTTAGTAGTCACCTATGTGGCATGGCTAAAACTCTTTGAAAACATAAAGTAAAACCCTGTCGACCTAAGTGTAATATAATAACATGCGTAAACGGTACTTTATGTTATCGTGTTCTTACCTTTTCTTTATTAGGTAAAGTCTGAGTTCTGGTAAAAGTGTCTCCTCCGTTAATACTGATCAGTTCTCCATCTACAGGCGGAAACGGTGCGGGGAAAACCATTACGTCACTCTTGAGCGTGTCTGAGCTGAAACAGACGTCATACTGCTGAGTAGCTTTAGAGTAAGACCAGCTCCCGTCAGGGTGGGTGGTGATCATTGGAGGGTCGTACCTGCTGAAACTGCCGTCTGTCCTGTGACATTTGACAGCTATTAAACTGATGAGACTCAGCAAAAAGATGACTGACACCGACACAATGGCGATCAGCAGATACAGGTTTAAGTCAGAGAAGCTGTCCTCCTTTATGGGCACATGTCTGAACTGAGTCTGGATGTCAGCTGTGCTTTCAACCACCACCACATCAATAGACACAGTAGCTGACAGGGAGGGTTCTCCGTTATCAGAAACCAACACCACCAAGGGGTGAGTTTTCAGGTCATTGTCACTCATTCTCCTCTTAGTCCTGATTTCCCCGGTGCTGGTTCCGATCCTGAAGAGGTTGTTTCCTTTGGGCTCAGAGAGGTGATAAGAAAGCAGCGCATTGTATCCAGAGTCTGCGTCTACAGCCCTGATCTTTGCTACAAAGTATCCCGCTTCAGCAGAATAGGGGATGCTCTCACTGTTAACGGAGCCGTGCTCAGAATAGGGCGCGAGAATCGAGGGACTGTTGTCATTCTCATCCAGGATAAAAACGTTCACAGTCACGTTGCTGCTGAGCGGAGGACCACCAGAGTCTGTGGCCTGAACTTTAAACTGAAACGTTTTCAACTCCTCGAAGTTAAAAGCCTGCAAACTGACTATATCTCCAGTCTCTGAGTTGATGTTCACAATTGTAGATAATGGCAACGAGTCACTGTTACTTTGTAAAAACGAATAGCTCACTTGACCGTTACGCTCGACATCAGCATCAGTTGCAGTCACTGTTTTAATAACTGCTCCTACTGGACTGTTCTCATTTACGTATACATTAATTACGGGCTCTGGGAACCGAGGTGCGTTATCATTGACATCAGAAACGTGAACAGTAACTATGTTGGTGCTGGATAGAGGTGGAGTCCCTTCATCAGTTGCTACAATAGTAACATTGTATTGGGCCTTAGTTTCTCTATCAAGCGGACCATTAACTACTAATGAGTAATAATTTTTATAATTTGTTTCCAGTTTAAATGGGGCATCATTTGCAATTACAGCTTTTACTGCCCCGTTTTTCCCACTGTCTTTATCCAGAACAGAAACAAGTGCAATAACAGTACCTACCTCAGCGTCCTCCTTCACTGTGTTTAGTAGTGACGTTACAGTGACTTCAGGAGCGTTGTCGTTTAGGTCCACCACTTCTACCAGCACCTTACAATGAGCAGACATCGGAGGCTGGCCTTTGTCACTGGCCTGTGCTCGAATCTCAAACGCAGTATTTTCCTCATAGTCGATCTTACCTTTAACTAAAATTGCACCTGTTTTAGAGTCAATTTGAAATAAATCTAAAACATGGTCCTGACCTTTACTTCTCAGTGAGTATTCTATTTCACTGTTTAAACCCTCGTCTGCATCTGTCGCATTCAGAGTGATCACTTTAGACCCTGGTGGCAAGTTTTCAGGAATTCGAATTTTGTATAAAGATTTACTGAAAACTGGAGGATTGTCATTGATATCCAAAACCGTGATAATAATTTGTGAGGTTCCTGACTTCGGTGGGTTTCCACCGTCTATTGCAGTTAGAGTCAGTTTTATAACAGAGTCATGCTCGCGGTCTAACACTTTCTGTAGTACTAACTCGGCAGACACGCTATCCCTTCCTTTGTGAATTTCCAAAGAAAAATAATCATTAGTACTAAGCTTGTATGTGTTAACACCGTTCTTGCCAACATCCAAATCCGACGCGTCTATCAGCTCAAATTTGACTCCTGGTAAAGTACTTTCTGCAATTTCAAGTGACTGTAATGGTTCAGAGAAAACGGGTGCATTGTCATTTATATCTATTATAGTTATCTCCAAACGATACAGCTTTAGTGGATTATTGATCACGGCCTCTACATTGACAGTGCATTTTGTAGCCTTGGCACAAAGCTCTTCTCGGTCTATTCTCTCAGTTACATAAAGAACACCCGTTTTCAGATTTGCATCGAAATATTTTCTCTTTGATCCATTAACAATCTGAAACATACGAGACTCTAATTCCTGGATGTTGAGATTTAGCTCCTTAGCGATATTTCCAACAGAAGACCCCGGGTTTACCTCCTCTGAGACGGAATAGGAGAGCTGCCCAGACACCGCTTCCCAGCAATAATTCAGCAGCACGACCACAAGATAAATCCGAAAAAGGTTCGTTCTGCTTGAGAAATACATAATTATATCCAACACACGAAATGCATATATCCCGGTCCAACGACACCCGTCAAACACTCGTATTAAAAACCAGCTAGATAATATCTCTCATCCTTTTCTCTTTCGCCCTGCGTCTCTTTGTAACAAAGCCCAGAGAAACATCATCATGATCCTCTGTTTCTGGGAGGAGTCTCGTGCTTCCTGAAATAACGTCCAGATGCCATGGTCTACACTGTCCCCATGTGGTGATATAGAATAACTGCATTTAACCTCTGACAGTAGCAATGGACTGACTAACAGTGCAAATGGAGCATTTTTATAACAATAATGACAAATATATTTCGGTGTAACTACATCAAAAGATCAAAGTGAACGGAATTCGACACAATATTTTCTTCCATTCCTATCGTTTTCTCTTTTTAACAACAGATCTTCACCTGTTGCTGATACACCGGCTAGAAACCTTCACAGAGCATAAACAAGACGCACATCACAAGTAAAACATTACGACACAGTTAAGATACAGAGAGAGCTGAAACTGTTGATTGCAAATGAAGATGAGTATAGATCCATCTTTTTCAAAAATAAATAACTAATTAAATAAAGTTAATCAAATAAACTATTGGAATATCTCCCCTAATTGTGATAAAGGGGGGTTTACGCCATTCGTCTGTAGATAATAATAATTGTCATGAAATCCAAATTCATTAGGAAAAGACGCTAATTTTGTTTTCATGGGTGGATACATTTTCGGCGTTGCATTCCTTAGACCACACACAACACACCGCGGTGGATTTTTCAGCACCATGGACAACGATATACACTTTCTGTATAGAGTGAGGGGCTTATCAACGTCAAACACTGTCATTTTCTGGCTCATGTACCATTGTATATTTCAGCGCAAATCCAGAGTCTCTAAATGAGTCTATAAATTATAAAGTAGTTTTACTTCATATGCGAAAAACAATGGCGGGACGTGCTCACGGTCTCAGCTCTGCAGGGTAAAACCATTTGATCATATTAAATAAGCATTTTTATTTTTTATTTATTTTTAATTTTTTTGGTGGTGGTGGTGGGGGGAGGGGGGTGTCTTACCTTCTCTTTGTTGGGTAAGGTCTGAGTCCTGGTAAAAGTGTCTCCTCCGTTAATACTGATCAGTTCTCCATCTACAGGTGGAAACGGTGCGGGGAAAACCACTACGTCACTCTTGAGCGTGTCTGAGCTGAAACAGACGTCATACTGCTGAGTAGCTTTAGAGTAAGACCAGCTCCCGTCAGGGTGGGTGGTGATCATTGGAGGGCCGTACCTGCTGAAACTGCCGTCTGTCCTGTGACATTTGACAGCTATTAAACTGATGAGACTCAGCAGAAAGATGACTGACACCGACACAATGGCGATCAGCAGATACAGGTTTAAGTCAGAGAAGCTGTCCTCCTTTATGGGCACATGTCTGAACTGAGTCTGGATGTCAGCTGTGCTTTCAACCACCACCACATCAATAGACACAGTAGCTGACAGGGAGGGTTCTCCGTTATCAGAAACCAACACCACCAAGGGGTGAGTTTTCAGGTCATTGTCACTCATTCTCCTCTTAGTCCTGATTTCCCCGGTGCTGGTTCCGATCCTGAAGAGGTTGTTTCCTTTGGGCTCAGAGAAGTGATAAGAAAGCAGCGCATTGTATCCAGAGTCTGCGTCTACAGCCCTGATCTTTGCTACAAAGTATCCCGCTTCAGCAGAATAGGGGATGCTCTCACTGTTAACGGAGCCGTGCTCAGAATAGGGCGCGAGAATCGAGGGACTGTTGTCATTCTCATCCAGAATAAAAACGTTCACAGTCACGTTGCTGCTGAGCGGAGGAACACCAGAGTCTGTGGCCTGAACTTTAAACTGGAACGTTTTCAACTCCTCATAGTTAAAAGACTGCAAACTGACTATATCTCCTGTCTCTGAGTTGATGTTCACCATTGCAGATAATGACAACGAGTCACTGTTACTTTTTAAAAATGAATAGCTCACTTGACCGTTACGCTCGACATCAGCATCAGTTGCAGTCACTGTTTTAATAACTGCTCCTACTGGACTGTTCTCTTTCACATAAACATTAACCAGCAGTTCCGAGAAGCGAGGTGGGTTGTCATTGACATCAGAAACGTGAACAGTAACTATGTTGGTGCTGGATAGAGGTGGAGTCCCTTCATCAGTTGCTACGATAGTAACATTGTATTGGGCCTTAGTTTCTCTATCAAGCGGACCATTAACTACTAATGAGTAATAATTTTTATAATTTGTTTCCAGTTTAAATGGGGCGTCATTTGTAATTACAGCTTTTACTAACCCGTTTTTCCCACTGTCTTTATCCAGAACAGAAACAAGTGCAATAGCAGTACCTACTTCAGCGTCCTCCTTCACTGTGTTTAGTAGTGACGTTACAGTGACTTCAGGAGCGTTGTCGTTCAGGTCCACCACTTCTACCAGCACCTTACAATGAGCAGACATCGGAGGCTGGCCTTTGTCACTGGCCTGTGCATGAATCTCAAAGGCTGGATTTTCCTCATAGTCGATCTTACCTTTAACTAAAATTGCACCTGTTTCAGACTCAATTTGAAATAAATCTAAAACATGGTCCTGACCTTTACTTCTCAGTGAGTATTCTATTTCACTGTTTAAACCTTCGTCTGCGTCTGTTGCATTTAAAACTATGACAGTTTTACCTACTGGTAAGTTTTCAGAAATGCGTGCCTTATATAAAGGGCTGCTAAAAATCGGAGCATTGTCGTTATTATCCAAAACATTTACAACAATTTGGGATGCACCTGACTTGGGTGGATTTCCGCCGTCGACTGCGGTCACTGTAAGTTTTATTATAGGTTGTGTTTCTCGATCTAACGCTTTCTGAAGCACAAGCATGGCTGACACACTTTCTCCCCCCTTGTGAATCTCTAAAGAAAAATAATCATTTGGACTCAGCTTGTATGTACTCACACTATTCTTACCCACGTCGAGATCTGACGCCCCAATAAATCCAAATGTCCCTCCTGGCACTGTACTTTCAGCAATGTTAAGAGACTGCAAATTCTCAGAGAAAAATGGTGCATTATCATTTATATCGACTATATTTATCTCCAAACGATACAGCTTCAGTGGACTGTTTATCACGGCCTCTACACTGACGGTACATATTGTAGCCTTCGCACACAGCTCCTCACGGTCTATTCTTTCATTGACATAAAGGACACCCGTTTTCAGATTTACATCAAAATATTTTCTCTTTGATCCACTGACAATCTGAAACATACGAGCCTCCAAGTCGTGAACATTAAGATTTAGATCTTTAGCAATATTTCCCACAGAAGTCCCCGGGTTCACCTCCTCTGATACAGAGTAAGAGAGCTGCCCAGACACCGCTTCCCAGCAACAATCAAGCAGAACAACGACTATATAAATCCAAAAAGGGCTGCATATCCTCCGCGTCGACATATTTTTATCCAGCGTGAACAAAGCATACAGATTCCAATCTCCAAAATCCCACCTAGTAGTTCAGAATAAAGGCGAGATGTCAGAATCCATATTCTTTCTCTTTGTAGAGTAAACGGAAGATAGGGCAACGCAATCCGCTCTGGCACTGCATCTCTTTGTAACAAAGCCCTGAGAAACATCATCATCCTCTGAATCTGGGAGGAGCCTCAGGCAGCCGAGAGGAACATCGAAATGTGATGGTCTACAATGTCCCCATGTGGTCATTTGAAATAACTACACCCACCACAACAACAGATGAACAACCTACATTCATCTGCACTTTCAAGTCAGCTTACAGCTAACAAGAAGTCACAAATTACAAGACACTAGGAACTGTCAAATTCCGTCATTTATGTATACAAAGACAATTGTTATAGTAGTAGATGTAGAAAAACCAAACAAAAATGCAAATAAACACTACTGCCTTTCTCTATTTATCTTAAATCTATGAATTACAGTAATGAAAATATACAAATAGGCTAATGTCTCTAAATGTGATGAGATCCGTTAATGCGTCAGAAATAGCATATAATAGTATATAATTGTATGCAAACTCCAGAATATGCCGGGTTACAGGAAAAGACACCATACAGCAAATGGAATTTCTATTTTGCATCGCACACACCACACACTGTGGTGCTTATTTCAGCACCACACCATGGACATACACATATTTCTATGGTGCTCTTGGAGTGGCGAGTGACGAGGCTTACTATCTGTTGACAACAGTATTATCATTACTTTAACACGTACCGATAAACATAACACATAACAAGGAACGACATGGTTAACCTCAGTTATTTGCATAAAACACAAAAAGAATCTTGTTGCCTTCTCATAGGTTTCTTACCTTCTCTTTATTAGGTAAAGTCTGAGTCCTGGTAAAAGTGTCTCCTCCGTTAATACTGATCAGTTCTCCATCTACAGGCGGAAACGGTGCGGGGAAAACCACTACGTCACTCTTGAGCGTGTCTGAGCTGAAACAGACGTCATACTGCTGAGTAGCTTTAGAGTAAGACCAGCTCCCATCAGGGTGGGTGGTGATCATTGGAGGGCCGTACCTGCTGAAACTGCCGTCTGTCCTGTGACATTTGACAGCTATTAAACTGATGAGACTCAGCAGAAAGATGACTGACACCGACACAATGGCGATCAGCAGATACAGGTTTAAGTCAGAGAAGCTGTCCTCCTTTATGGGCACATGTCTGAACTGAGTCTGGATGTCAGCTGTGCTTTCAACCACCACCACATCAATAGACACAGTAGCTGACAGGGAGGGTTCTCCGTTATCAGAAACCAACACCACCAAGGGGTGAGTTTTCAGGTCATTGTCACTCATTCTCCTCTTAGTCCTGATTTCCCCGGTGCTGGTTCCGATCCTGAAGAGGTTGTTTCCTTTGGGCTCAGAGAGGTGATAAGAAAGCAGCGCATTGTATCCAGAGTCTGCGTCTACAGCCCTGATCTTTGCTACAAAGTATCCCGCTTCAGCAGAATAGGGGATGCTCTCACTGTTAATGGAACCGTGCTCAGAATAGGGCGCGAGAATCGAGGGACTGTTGTCATTCTCATCCAGAATAAAAACGTTCACAGTCACGTTGCTGCTGAGCGGAGGAACACCAGAGTCTGTAGCCTGAACTTTAACCTGAAACGTTTTCAACTCCTCGAAGTTAAAGGCCTGCAGACTGACTATATCTCCAGTCTCTGAGTTGATGTTCACCATTGTAGATAATGGCAACGAGTCACTATTACTTTGTAAAAACGAATAGCTCACCTGACCGTTACGCTCGACATCAGCATCAGTTGCAGTCACTGTTTTAATAACTGCTCCTACTGGACTGTTCTCATTTACGTATACATTAATTACGGGCTCTGCAAACCGAGGTGCGTTATCATTGACATCAGAAACGTGTATAGAAACTACACTCGTGCTGGAGAGAGGCGGGACTCCTTTATCACTGGCGACTATGGTGACGTTGTAGTTAGAGACGCTCTCTCTGTCCAGTTGCCCGTCAACTAACAACGAATAATAGTTTTTGTAGTTTGTTTCGAGTTTGAATGGAATCTCGTTTTTAATTTGGATTTTCACATCACCATTTTTTCCGCCATCTTTATCGAGGACTGACACGAGTGCAACTACGGTGCCTACATCAGCGTTCTCTTTCACTGTGTTATGCAGTGACGTCACAGAGATCTCTGGAGCGTTGTCATTTAAGTCCACCACTTCTACCAGCACCTTACAGTGAGCAGACATCGGAGGCTGGCCTTTGTCACTTGCCTCCACACGTATCTCAAAAGCCTTTCTTTCTTCAAAGTCTATGTTGCCTTTCACCTTGATGACACCTGTCTGACTTTCAATTTCAAATATATCAAGTACATGATCTTGATCCTTGCTTCTCAGTGAATACACAATCTCACTGTTTAGACCCTCATCTGCATCGGTGGCATTAACGGCGATTACTACTGTACCCAGGGGCGTGTTTTCGGGAATTTTTGTCTTATATAAGGTTTCACTGAATATTGGAATATTATCATTGTTGTCTAAAACATTAACAATGAGCTGTGAGGTGCCTGATTTCGGAGGACTCCCTCCATCTACAGCAGTCAGGGTCATGGTGATCACAGGCTGCTTCTCTCGGTCTAAAGGTTTCTGCAGCACTAACTCAGCAGACACACTATCACCTGCTTTGTGCACTGCCAAAGAGAAATGTTCATTTTGACTCAATTTGTAAGTACTGACTCCGTTTCTCCCCACATCTGCATCAGTTGCTTCAGATAATGCGAATTTCACTCCCGGTAAAGTACTCTCTGCAATATACAAATTTTGCAATTTCGTCGTAAACAATGGGGCATTGTCATTTACATCTAAAATGTCTACGTCAATTCGATAAAGCTTCAAAGGGTTATTTATCACAGCTTCTACACTTACTGAGCATTTAAGTTCCTCTGCACAAAGCTCCTCTCTGTCTATTCTCTCGCTGACATACAGAACACCAGTCTTAAGATTTACCTCGAAGAATTTTCTTTTTGATCCGGTAACAATCTGAAACATACGGGATTCCAGCTCTTGTGAATTAAGGTTTAGGTCCTTCGCAATATTTCCAACAGGACTCCCCGGGTTCACCTCCTCTGAAACGGAATAGGAGAGCTGCCCAGACACCGTTATCCAGTAATAATCCAGTAGAAAAAGCCCCAGATATATCCCGAAATAGCTCCATCTATAAGGCGCAGACATAATTATATCCAGTATGAACCACGCATAAATATCACGTTGTTGGCAGTATGGAAGATATCTGCCGAGGTAAGCTTCTGACTGGGAAATTCTGTTTGTTTCACCGTCCTCTGTGTCTTTATAACAAAGACTCAAGAAACGTCCCTATCGCCTGAAAACAGGAGGGGCTTAGTTCTATCAGAGTATAGCGCTGTCTCTGGTGGATCAACAGCGACGCTACGTGGTAAAGGAGGTAATATGCAGAGAGTAGTACAAATATAATATGGTGTCTCTTAGGCAGCCATTATGTCTCTCTCTCCCCCGCCACACATACAAAGATAATTATATGTGCTGTTGACTAGCTTAACAAAACGAGAGTGCTGGAAATAACATTTCAGAACCATGGACAGAGCACTTGAGTATGTCCCAAGTGCAAAGCCTGTTCTGCCTGTCATGATGTGTGGTAACTGTGTCTGTGTCTTGTTAATAAATTTAAACATGATAGACCCTCCTCTAAATACATACACACACACACACACACACACACACACACACACAGAGAGAGAGAGAGGGGGGGGGAGAGAGAGAGAGAGAGAGAGAGAGAGAGAATCTCTCGCTCTCTCATCCATCTCACTCTGCCTTAATTTGAGCTAATTGTTTACTCTATGTCAGTAGATTTGCGTTCAGTTTTGGTGAAATGCGGATACTGGGCCTCCAGCCATTTATTTGGGTATCCTGCTCTGGAGGCAATTTTTGAATATTACCACAGTGCTCTGTTGATAAATTGTCAGCCATTCATTTCGCAATAGCTAAGACTTTAATCTTCCATTTATGTATTTTAATGTGGTATCAAATTACCACCTACTTTTTTTTTTTTATCAATAATGATTTGAGTCCTAACAAACTTTATATTTGTATAAGTGCAATAGAGGGCAGTTAACACTGGCCAAAACTTGTAGGAATAAATAATACATTTTCTTCCCACTGCACCCACATAACCCCCTTCTCCTTTTCTCTTTGTTTTTCTGTGTCAGCCTTGAGGCCAATAAATAAATTTAATTGGACCCTATTGTCCTGCTGCATCATGAACACAGGAGGGACGTCTGGGTGCTGTGGTGTATTTCGGTGTATTTTAGTGTTTCTCTACATTTCCACAGAGAGTGTAGTCACGAGCTTATGAACATTCCCTCGTTTGTAATCCCAGGATTAAGCCCTGGATCCAGAAACTCCTGTTCTATTTCCATTCTGTAGGAAACATGATTTGATTTGAAAATATTAATAACCATCACACACTGCGCCGCAGTCATCTGTTAACCCCAAAATGCAATAATAATAATAGCTCACAAAGGATGACCTGTGTGCTCAATTTTCCTAATGTATGGCAAGATGTTGTGTATACAAGGACAATGGGTAGCATGCACATGTAGGTTATTTACATATAAGCATGCACACACAAAGATCACCTGGTCTATCAGACCCAGACGGCACATGATGAAATTCAATGATTCATACTTCATTTGTAGGTCACTGTCTATACTGCAGCAACCTTACAGGACTTCAGCCTGGATTATCTTTCCAATAAAATCAACATGACACATATGGACCATGATTTCTCAGTTTACTCAGCACTGTACAGAAAATTTATTCTTTAAAAGGCATCAGTTCTGCTTCGTGGCCTGCTGACACAGGGGCTTTTTTTGTAGACTAAATGAACAAGCCACTGAAATGTGTTACAAACACCTGTACTACTACCATTCACACCTTTTAAAGAAATGATAAACAAAGTGTCAACATTTACAATCCACAAGTAAACCATCTACTGCATTTTAGAGGCTGCAGTAGAATTCAAACTGAGATCAAGGTGAGAGCCTGTTACTGAGCATGCCCAATAGACCATGTGGAGGAAACACTGATTGTGTCACTGAGATGTAAAAGATGCTGAGCACACAGAGCCTCCTCTCTCAGATACAGCTCCTCTGGGAAGCATCTGCAGAGGGGTCAATTAATCTATTGATACAATAGTTCTGCACGCATTAATGCAGAAACAGTAGATAATTTGTAAGCACATACACACACATACAGGTGCTTATCCGCTACATTAATTGATTAAGTTTTAGTTGAATAACCAAGTCCTAATATATGAAGTCTGTATGCACTGATGAAAGTCACATTTCCTGAGGATATGATAAATGAATTTGTTGAATAATTAATCATGAATAAATGGCAGTTGAGAAAAATACACAGTATTTGCTCCCTGTACACATGGAGCCATGCATAATGAATCTAGTGCTTAAATATGTGTGCTTGTTAACTTTCTTCTCTGTCTGCGGTTTACCTATCATGATAGAGTTAAAGGAGAGACAGTGCAGAGCACTGAGAGCAGTGTGATCAAAGGACGAGAGGGAGCAGTGAGGGGAGGGGGCGGAAGCTGTCGACAGCAGTGTTTTAGGCGTGTTCGCTGCATTATTAAAGGGCTGCCACCACGTATAGTCACCAAATTAGCTTCTGTATCTCCTCTGTATTAAGAATTTCATGATAGTCCTTTACATAGCCATCAGCTGTGTGTGTGTGTGTGCTTGTGAGTAATTGTGTGTTTACAAGGGTGTGTACTCTACTGTTCATCTGTGCCTGAGTAGATGGGGGAAGGGTGCTATCTGAACATGCTCCAAGGCGGGTCCCTCCCCCCTTTCCTCTCTCCTTCTGCACAGCTCTCTTGTCTCCATAGAAACGCCATCTCGGGCACAGACATGATGCATATGTGCACACACGCACACACACCCACACACACACTAATGCAGAAGCCTATAGGTTTATTTTTTAAAAGGCATGGGATAGTTTAAAAAGTAACACACTGGATTTCCTACCCACTTCCACATTTTTATCTGCTGCTGTTCAGTTTCATGCTGCCCTTTCATCTTTCTGAGAAAATCAGATTGCATCACGGTGACAACCATAAAACACACACAAACTCACTCAGGCAAACACAAACCACACTCCTATGCATGCCAGAACAGGCTGTCCAGCGCTGCAGTTGGGCTGCTCATGCATTGGTAATGTAGCACTGCAGCACCATATTCACTATGACAGATCCACTTTAGCAGCAGCGCCTGCTTCTCTTACCACCCCCACAGAGCCTGACCTTTGCATTCAGCCATGCCCAACCCACTGTACCATCTCTGGCCAGGTCTCTGGAGACCACCCCCCACTTCTGTAGTCTGCACACTACATCCTGCTTCATGTGACGAGATACTGATGTCACCATGCTGTTTTTGTGTGGAGCAGAGCTCATCACGACACAAGGGGGCAACCTACTCCTTGTGCATGTTTCCCCCTTTACTCAATGCATTTCTTCTACTACTATAGCATGCTTGTTCAGATCTATTCATTTTTACTTGCTCTTTGTGTGCTGACATGCTGCTGAACCTAATTCACTTTTCCACAGTATTTAGTGATTCTCTGATAATCAGCTGTAATATGGCTTATACAGCACTTGGTTTTAGCAACAGTGTGACTAGAACCACACCCAAATGCAGCAGCACACCAGTGACTTAGATTTGCTGATAAAGTAGCAGAATGAATGGAGATAAGAGGGTAAATAGACTGGTATAATCTAATAGAAACAGACTACTGGGAAGTGAAATTGCAGAATAGGAATGTTAATTAAGTAAAAAGTGAAGGAGGAAGTGAAATGAGGATCGGCAGATAAAGTCTAAAAATACAGAGGAATGTACTTGGTTTTACCTGAGAGTGTATTTTCCAAATGGAGAATCAATCCATCCACCCTATGACACATATCTACAATATATTAGGGATATATTTTAAATCAGCATCCCAAGCCACACACAGACACAAGTTGAGTCTTATAGAATACTATCCATTTACATGGTGTATACATGTTGTGTACACAGCTACACAAAACTGTTATGTGTAACATTTATTAGACATAATTCTTATAGATAAAAAGAGAAAGATGCGGGGAGGAAGATTAATCACTCCTAGTATTTAATCCAACAACCACTTAATCATTTATTTCCAAATCTGTGCTCGCCTCCACTGGTTTCTGGAGTAAGTAGGACAGGGGCGGGTCCATGGAAACATGAGCCGGAACAAGATGAAAACCAGGACACAGCAATATGGAGCATACCCAAACACACACATGCACATACCCCTGAGATAAAACTAGAGGCACACCAACAGTGTTCACTCATTTGGAAAGTAATGGCACAATGCCCAAAAAATCACATAATTAGTTACTCTACTGTAAAACAACAGGCAGGAGAAAGGGCATGATGTTGTTGCCCAAGTGAGTGAAGTCATGAGCTGTCATTACTCAATTAGGGAGACAGGACAGTAGAGTTTAGATTTAGATTCAGCACATATAGGTAATCTAGAATTCATATAGCATGTTCTGTGTAGTATTGTGAATGCTTCTTTACAACTTTTCACTTTTACTCTTAATTTGATGTTTTAGCCTCTCTATCAATGCACCCACTGTAGCCACTGCTTCCATTAAGTTCAAAGACATTCATAAAATTGTGCCAGTTTACAAATGACCACTAGTGCAAATGGCCGATGGTTTGTGAAAGGCAAAAATATCCTCCACATAATGGAGCTATGCTATCCCAATTTCAGTGATTACACAAAGTCTACAGAATCAGGGCGTATTTACTGTAACCGTGAATCTACAGTAAATAGTAGGAAGCCACTATACCGCATGAACTGCAATGGCGCCGTAGGAAGGAATGATCAGCGTGTGTGTGATTTGCATGTGTTTGTTTGCGTAAGAGAGGTGTGAGAGCGAGAAATGGAGAGGGTGGGGGAGACTAACACAAAGGGAAACAATGTGTGTCTGTGCATGAATTTCATTCAAATATTCTTCATTGTAGAACAGTGAGAATGTCAGTGTCTCACTCTATGAAACATATTCTAAAAACTAACCCAGCAAACAGCAGTGATAGCAGAAGCATAGTCACTGTTTACTTTTACAGACCATTAATCAAAACTGTCAATAGAGGAGGATGTATAAAATGCTTTGGTAACAGCAAAGGTATCACAGACACCTGATTGGTCAGCTAGAATCAATGTGACTGTAATCGACATTCTGATTGGCTCAACGTTGCGCCTAGCGACAAAGGCAGTGTCCGATAGATCTCTGCTTTCACAGGGAGTGCCCGTAATCAATTCACCATCTCCCCTCTAGTATCCATGGTGACGCAGATGCAGCCCCTGTCAGTGCCCCACCCTGCACCCCCCTCCTCCGCACCCCTCTTTATGAGCACTGAGTACATCTGCCAAGGACAGGGAATTTATTTTTGGCTTCTCACAACCTTACAAACACCTATTAAATGTATGTTACATTCGATTGAAACACCTTTATTTTCCATATTGTGCACATTGTGCACACGGTTTAAAATAAATATTTGTTATTCCAGAGGATACACATACTCCCTGTACTCTCTCTGTCTCTCTTATTGTCTTTCTGTGTCCCCCACTCACACACAGAAACAGCCTAAACCAAATAATTTTTGTGGGATTAAGAATAAATCTAGATTTATGGTCAGGCATGGATAACCTAGATTTGTCAATCAAACAGTTCACTGGGGAAGAGGGCAGGGGCTGTGTTTGGCTTAAATCGGACAGAATGGAAAATGGGACAGGACTCACTATCTGTGGATCAATACTGACACAAAAACTCAATAACAATACCAGTCAATACACTACCACATACAGAGTGGCAACATGTTAAATAATTGAATGCACTGACACACAGACACACATGTCGCACAAAGGAAGTGGCAAGTAATTTCCACTTTTTGCCACAAGGGGGAGCATTTTCACTCTTTTCTTTGTGCGCCATAGCAGTTCCTTCATGCGCAGGCAGACACTGGCGTCAGAGGCAGGCAAAGCTATAAAGCCTTATATTAGATTAGCACACTCACACACTCCAAAAATTGTATCAGTGGTACAGATACACTAGCAGCCGTGTGGTGTCTGCCACACATCTCCCCTGCCTGCGGAAATTAAAACGTCAGCTCTCCCAGATGGGGAAGGAGATGTGGATGTATCTAACAATACCTGGACATTTCCATCCATACTGATACATATCAAAACAAAGAGGTAAAGACAGAGATAATTCCATCACCCACACCTGAAAACTATGCAGAATATGTGGTATCTTTAATGAAGTATTAGAATATATTGTAGTTTACAGTATTCATATAGTAAGGACAGCTACATAACAGGAACTGTGAATCATAGTTATCCTCACTTTGGTGGCTCATTTATATTTTCCTTGCATCAGCACATTGTATGTGTATATATCAATTTAGTGTTGTGCAATGTCTATTTTTACTTTCGTATTACTCATGCAGTACTGAATATGTAGCAGGCAGTGCTGCATGTGAAGTGCATTGCAGGTGCAGGCCTGCTGCGCTAGGGCTTGGCCCATTTCTTTAAAAAAAAAAAAAAAAAAAAGGTCTGAATAATAGAGGAGAGTGCTGGCCTGCAGAGAATCTGATGTTGGAAACAGTTGAAATGGTTTTGTGAGGTTGCTCCACTTTCCACAAAAAACTATTTATAAAGTAATGACTTGCCTACCAATCATTTAAGCTCGGTCTCTGTCGCTGCAGAGAATAGCAAACACCATCTTCCACTCTCATCAGCATCAAAACTTAAACAGTTACATGGACATCACCCCAGCATGTGTAGCAACAGAGGCTTCTTATACTGCGGTGAGAATGATAAGGATATAAGAGCATCATGCATTTTAGCTTGTATGTATTGGTTGGTGTGTGTGTGTGTTTGTAACAGAGAGAGACAGAGGGTGTATACAGTCAGTTACCAGTTTATTAGGTACATTTGACTAAAACTAATGCACACTGATTCTATAGTCCTGCAATAAATCCCATCTCCATGATGCTTATACTGTTTTAGAGAGGTGTTACTTCATCTTAATGGATTGAGGCCTGCTGTTGAATTGTATCATGTAATTCTGAGAATTCAGAGAGATTCTGTTTCTAATATTGTGTAACTCCATTTGGTTAGAGTAAATATCAGAGACATTTCACAGTATGATGCAGTACAGTTCAATAGCACCACAAACTACAGCCTCCAATCAGCATCACACACACACACAAGCAAACACCAAATACACAACAGAAAAGAAAATGAATTTAAGAGGTAAAAACTAAACAGCAGCCTGGACATTAGCCTGGAATTTAAGGGTGAGTGGCATCCTTACTCACTCTATAGTGCTGCTGCCTTTCAAATCTACTCTTCATGGCATCATTAAGATGATTCCACCTAATCGCATTAGAGGAGCACCATAGTAGAATTATCACTTTACACACTTCACAGAAGCCTTAATCCAGGACAACTGGGAATGCTGACAGCAACGGCACAATGGAGAGAATGGTTTGACAGGAATTTCCGTATTAAAAACACCTGAAGGAACATGGATACTGTTTTGTCATTTAAAACATTTGGTTCAGCAAATACGTAAATTTCAGACAGTACACAGAGAACCAGTATACTGATCTCACAAAAGTAACCTTTACTGCAGGTTTATATTACATTCTTATTCTTAATTATTATATATCCCTGTTCCATAAGAGGCAACTATCAGTAAGACAAACAAAACAATAAACAAAACTCAGTCTTATCGCAAGACATACAGTATCGTAACAGCAGACCAGACTCTTTTATTCGTATCATGTTTTTACACTTTTTTCTGCTCAGTTTTCTCTTACTCACATTAACCAGATTTTCACTTCGTTATCTATAATGTGATGCTTAAATTATCTAGTCCAGTATCTACTGTGGGCATGAAAGATTTAGTTTTCTTTTTCTTTTTTCCAATTCATCATGTGATCTTGTTATCTGATGTTAAACCCTGCTGATATCTAAACAATCAGACTAAACATACACAACAAGCATGATTTGACACACCAACAGTGACACTGAGGCCTGGGCTGCAGATCATATGCTGCTGTGTGTGAGATGACACAGAAAGACACAGTTACAACTGCTTAACAACTGCATGTAACAGTATTTAAGACCCTTGTTAGTCTCAGAAATTCATCATTATTTAAACGTTTAGTGTAGGAGTGATATACATCAATCCCTTAGATTTTGCATGGCTAAACACAGTCCTTGAATATGTGACATGCACTTGTATGACTAAAACTAAAATTTAAAAAAAGGCAGCTTCTGGAAGAAAACAACTTAACAAAGATCAGCTTTGAAAAATGTAACAACAGCAGGTGAAGAATGACAAAAAACCAATACAAGTCATTCTGCTGCATATGAAAATCATTATTGCTTCCAGAAAGATGCCGTTTTGCTTTAAATCATACAATTAATACAAAGATGACTTTGAGGTTATATATAAGCCCCAAATTAAAAATAAAATACTAATTATTCATTTTCAGTGGAACCATGTTTATGCAGCACAGTACTGTACTGTTTCTTGAAAACAGTAATAATAGTAATCCTGATCACCATAATGATTACTTGTGCTGACAGACACACAAACCAACTAAAGCAGCAACATTAGACCCAAGGCTCTACCTCAGCAGCCACAGAGCTCCATCTTTAAAGCAGACCATGTCTCACACAGTATGTTAAGTGCATCTTGTTCCTAATTGCTCAACAAAGGTTAGATTTTACAACTCATCGTAATAGAACATAATCAGTCTGGCATAAATCCCCCTTTTTTTTATTAAAATGAATATTTTTTCATCTGACATGAAAAGGAAAGGACCATGTAGTGTTTGTATAACCAACAACACAACACCATGACCAATATGTATCCTAACATTCAACAAAAATAACTATCCTCACCTTAAGCCTAAGAAAATTGAGGAGTATTCTGAGTAGTGTTACAGAAAGTAGGTCACTTTCCATAGTGAATTTGTGGATAAACACACACACACCAACACAAACCCAGACAAAAATAACAGCTTTAGTCACGTTGTTTTTCTTAAATTCATTTATATACTGTATGTTCAATATATGGATAAAGTGTGAAAACATGGCAACACATGTGTGAAGCATATGGGAGTTGAAATACGGGGGTACCAGGTGAAAAGCAGTGAAAAATATAAAAACATGCTTCCCATGCTGCATGTGAAGTCCTCATTCACAGCTGTTCAAGTTACTTAAACCTCAAATGGCTGATATAGTCACTCATACACATGACACACACATACACACAGTAAAAGAGGATAGCATCAGATTCTCCTGTTTTTTGGCTGTGAAGAGCCAGACTATGGTTTAGTAGTGCTTCTCATCTCCCTATTCTGCCGCAGTCATAAGGTTGAAAGACAGAGGAAGGTGCTCTGACAAATTTGGCTAGTCACAGCTTCAATTTGAGGAGAAAGAGGAGGTACTGCTGTGTCTGTGGTCAGAAAGAGAGAGGAGAAAGGAGGGTGCTTGATGGAGTAAGGACCAATAGACAAAGCCATGTATCCCAATGGCAATAAGCAAACAAACTAACAGACTAAAATGAAAAAGAGAGGTGAAAGAGAATGAAGGGGACAATAACCCAGCATCTAAAAGGTACCAGCCATTTTATATCAACTTGCAGTTACATGTAGAAACAGGAGGGGGCATAAGAGAGAGTACCAGCAAGAGGAAATCAGAATGCGTGGGAGGAGGAGAGGGATGAAGAAAATCAGAGAAAAGGACTCTTTGTGTAAGAATGAGAATGAATAGATAGCAAAAGAAAGACAAGGATTGGAGAAATGAGCTAGCAAAGGAAGAGAAACCAGTGAAAGGTGAAGATGAGAGGAAAAGTACACGATGCTGTAGAAAAGTGGGGTAGTGATAGCGAGAACAAAGGCAGGGGAAGAGGGAAAGAGAGCGAGCCAGTCGGTGGGAGGAGAGAGTGGGATATGAGTCAGGCTTACAGCATTAACACTCATCTCTCACACCCATGTCTCATTGTTTCTTCATACTCTGCACCCACTTGATAAGGTGCTAGGAAATGTGGAAGAACATTTAGTGATGAACACACATGTAAACACACACACAGCTCAAGTGTGTGTGGCTATAGGGCATCACATAACCTAATCCCCCTAATATCATGATGAATAGCATGACGAGCACTAACCCTAAATGCCCAGGCTCCTGATTTCTCTCTTTTTTTTATGACAGATGGTTCACCTAAAAATAATCACAGCAGACCAACTTCGCAAAATGAAAAGCTACATGTGGGAAGAGATGACTCACCCACTGTACAGAACAGCTCACTGGTTCTCACTCAAAAAGATGATCAGAAGGAACCAAATGATATTCAGCTCATTTTGATAAAAAGAAAACAAATAAGACATTTCAGGCTGTGGCTTTAATCAGTGTTAAAAACAGACTGCTTGTCTGTATCCACATAACCATATCAGTATCAATGTCATGCGATCACACACACAATATCAGCACAGTGACGCTGAGAGACCATAGATCAATAAAATTACATAAGCTTAGTACATACTGACCACATTTTCTAAAGAAAAAACTGTTTTGTAGTAGAACTATTTATAACTGATGTCAGGTGAAAACATACTTTTAAAAGGAAAAATAAAGTCATTTACAACATGACAGTCTGGCTCGCTTGAGTTAATCGAATTGCTTTCATGCAATTCTTGAAGTCTTCACATGAAATCCATTCCCCATTTAGAGTCATGCTTTTTAACTCATAGCAACAGAATGCACTTATTCTGACACAAATACTCCATCGCTGTCAGCTCACACAGGCATGTTCTGCCCAGTTTGACCCGAACACTCAGTGCGCTTTAATTAAACATACTCAAAAAGACATACAGAGCAGTTACTGTATTAGTTTTCAGACAGTTTAGTTTTACTGAAAGCCTTTCAACCAAACTGAGTAAGTGGTTGTCAATCTAGTCTGTATCAAATCACACATAACAGCCTGTAAGTGTTTTTTAGTAAAATTCTGCTTGCGCTCCTAACAGAGTAAAAAAACAAAAAAGCATTAAAAGAAAATGAGAAAGAAAAGTCAACATTACTGTGTTGTTGCCACATTAAATGAGCCAGTAATATACATGAAGTTTGACTAGACAGCTTTATTATTGTGAACCGGGAACAGCAGAGTAACAAGAGTACGCTTGCTATACACTAAACAAGTCTAAGAAATTACCCAGGATTCTTAGTGGGACAGGGGCAAATAGCCTTAGGGGGACAAGAAACCCTGCAGCGAGAAACTAGATCCCTCTAACAGCCAACATCTGATCCCATCCGTGCATGGCCTGAAATTAAAAACAACATACGGTATTAATCAGATGTATGGCACTAAGTGTGTGGCTGTATACCCCATCTACACCACAGTGAACAGTGCATGGAGACTGCTGTAAGAAGGCAATCCTCTTAGCAAGGCTGCTTCCAGTGGATTCCCCTCCTCCATTCATATATTGTTTCAATCAGAAATCGTGACCCCATCCCCTATGTCTAGATCTCAGGACACGTCACTGGACACAACAGTGTGAACTTAAAGTGGATTTTCAACCAACTGTGTCTTCACTAGTTTTCCACTTGATGCCTGGCTGTCTTGCACAGAGCCGTGTGTTGACCCCTCAGTCAGTTCAATCCTCCAGGCATGCTGTGATGACCTAAGCACAGCAGCAGATGTTGTGGCTGTATGAGCACTGATGCCAAACAAGAGCAGTGCAGACCTACATCTGTTCTGATCTCTGTTGATTCAGAAAAAGACTATTTAAATATAGTACAGGGCTAACTGTGCTTAACAAATCTATCAAGCACTGGCTGTTACATCAGACAGACAGATATTATATGTAGGCCTACATGTTGTTAAACACTGTCATTGTGTTAATATTATTATCATTGCAGGTATCTTACTACGTACAGTCTTCAGTTCATTCAAAAATAAAGCAAAAGAACAAATCAGCACAATGTAGCACCCTGAGCTAAGCTCATATCATCCAGCAAGGATTTAAAATGACACATGAACATAGTGTGCACAAATGCTTTTCATTAGTGCAATGTTGTTAATGCTCATAGAGGCTGACCCAGCACCCCGGAGAAAGGCCTCAGTGCCTTGATTCAGCTGCAGTGGAGTGACTCTAAAACGAGAGTGGAAAGGTCCAACCTATAGGACTCATCCACACAGGCATGATTCAATGAACTGAGATGTAATGAAACTGAGGGCTTATATAACCGAGTGTTGAGAGGGGAAAGGGTCAGACCTACTCAGGCAATACCAGTCATGAAATTGATGGGAGTGAGACAGAAAACGAATTTACAGATTTTTAAGGATACCTAAAATTTGTCTCTACTATTTTCTATGATGAAAAGGTCACACATGCTGGACAAACTCACAAATAAAACTACCATATCTCTTTGTCACCATGAAATAGCTAGGTTTGACCCATATAGTGAAGAGCAGTGACTATCCCGGGCCAGTTCACATCAAAGCCACACATGGCTCTGAACCAGTCGCGTCATGTTCCAGGACAAATGACAAGAGCGAAAGGAGCAGTGCCAGGGAGTCTTAGCCCACAGCTGCGAATGTAGCCTACAATGAAATTTTTGGCCCACTGATTCTGATTTTGCCATGTTAGTCAAGAGGCAACAGTGAGAACAAACAAAAGAAAGTAGTACATCTGCATGTCACATTGTTACTAGTTAATTTAATGACATTGTCAAATAGCTGCTATTAAAAACAATGTTGTTTTCTGTACTGTATGAGCATAATGAAGTAGTGTGAAATCAATACCCAACAGTGGGGCATTTTGTGAAATCGCTGTCAGTGTCACACATTAGAGATGTAATTGTATCAATTCAATACTATTCCACTGATAAATAGTGACTTACAGTTAGTCTAGCTTGATATAGATATGTTTCTTTGTCTCTTCCACCAACTCCATGTTCAAAGTACAGCAGCACACAGAGATGCACAAACACTTTATTGACAAAATACTCTAAGCTGCACTGCAGCAGTGCCTGCGTGCTTGCTGACATTCACAATAACACCCTCCTGATTCACCAAAGCCAAGTCACCTTAATAGTCTGCAGAGTGGATGTGCTGATACAAACACACACATGCACACTCACGAGCACACAAACACACAGGGAGTCTACATGTGGTATCAACCCAGAAAACAAACTGTTCAGCAACATCTGGACTGCATACAGTTCATGTGGCTCAATACAATAGAATCTAAAAGTGTATTCATTGAACTACTAATCAATGCAATCCTGATGTAACAGTCAACAACCAAAGTTAATGTAGCCCTCTATTTCCTTTCCTCTATTCAGTCACAGACCCACATCAGTTTAATTAGTAAAAAACACTCTCCAGTCAACCTTGTCAAGTGTTAGTTGACTACTGAGGGAAAGAAGCAAAACCCAGTGACACAGATAAAGAAGATGCTAACTAGCACTCTGAATTCAACCTGTACAATTTTATGTTAATAGATGACAAAAACAACTATTTCTACATTTCTGTAGAAAGACATATCTGATTAGCATTGTTCAAGTACAAGCTGTGAGTGTTGTTGCATTGCCAGACCTAACTCAGTGCTTCTTGTGTACTGTACCAGTGCAGGTCTGGCTAAACAAAACTACTAGGGTTGTTTGTTTTGTATTGTCAGTGTCTGGTCTAAGCTGCTCTGTGTTCACCTTTCCTCTTTTTAAATATAAAGCTGAGGGAGCTTAATGTTACTAATGAACATTATGTACATGGCAAATTATCTGCCTCCACATATCAGCCTTATTAAAGTTTTAAATCGTGCATTGTGCTTGATTTTCTGATTGAACAATTATTATTTTTCTGATTGGAAACTGCAATAAAAATGGGAAAAAGAATGTAAAGAGCGGTGGGAGGGCTTATCCCAGTTATTGTAGAGGCTGTGACTTTAAATTACTGACCTTGTGGGTCAAGGGTAATCAAGGCATACAGGAAATAGAAATGAACAGAGACATGTTTCACAGACAGAGAGATCAGGCAGGTGAACAGAGCACATGGAGGCTTAACGTTTGCAAAGCACAATAGTAGAGAGAGGGGCGCAGATTAAACTAACATCCTGTCTGGAACAACCATGTATTTAATGGAGTATATTGAGTAAGGAATGTGATACAGTTAGTCCCATTATTGAATATCATTAAACAACCATATTACCTCTGTGACTACATACTCAGTGAGTCTGCTCAGTGACATGGTTCTGCCAGTATTACTGTTTGGTCAGTTTTGCATGTTTGGAAGCTGTTGTCTGTGGTGGAAAATTAAACTATCAAATCATGGAAAAAATGCCATTTCTGTATGATATTACAATAGATATTTTCAGTCAATGCAGGACATCTGATTTTTAGTGCAGGGCTCTCATTGATATAAATGTCTCACAGTGGGTGTGTCTTTGTTTCTCTGAGAGTCACTAGTTCACCACAGAAGCATGCTTGCACTAAACTCTGTTTTATTATTCTCTGCATGTCTCTCCCTCTATCCATCCAGCCCTGTTTCCTCTGTGAAAGTGCCTTTCAGTAAGGTGGATTAGACTATGCGAGTGTGCGATGTGCTGTTGTGTGTACACGTGTAAAGTGTGAACATAAAGATAGTAGCTGTTTCTGTTGTACCCTACTGTGTGTGTGTAAATTAGATTACCATCATTGCTGCTGACCTCAATGTGAGTGGCGCCATCCTCCAACAAAGCTTGTGCAATAAGGGAGAATGTGCCCTACTGACACACAACAGCACATGCAGCATCCACAGCCACAACCCTACAGGCATGAGGCACAGCAACGCAGAGCTAAAGAGCATGTGGCTGAACGAGAGAGGACATAGACGGCAGAGAGACAGACAGAAAACGATGGGGAGACAGAAAAGGGTGGCATATGAAAGAGGAAATGAAGGACAAACACATAGAAGCGGGAAAAGGAGGCCAAGAGTGGGATGGGGGAGGGGGCAAAGCTGAGAGTGATATCAATATGGAGGGTGAGGAATGAGGAAAGGAATAGTGAGGAGAGGGGGGGAGTTGCAAAAACAGAGGGAAAAGCAGGCCAGCAGAACAGAACAGAGAGTACTGCAAGGAAGCATAACATCCATATCGTAGCATGTAGCAAAAAAAGGCCAAAGATGGAGTGAAAAATGGACAGTGAAATACAAAGGTCACAATATGACAGACAAGGTTTTGAAAGGCTAACATGAAAAATGATTAAGGGAGGTGGAAGCAGTGACAAGAGTAAAACACAGGGAGAAGAGTTTGGTTTGGAGAAAGTTGTGAGCATTTTTGTATGAATGCAGAGGAAGAGCCACATAAAGTAACTCCAATTCTCTCAGGCTACTAAAACCACAGTTCATACAGTGAATATACCCCTGCTGTAACAGCTGTGTCTCCTCTCTTTCTCCCTGACATTTTGTGTGCCCTTTTACTCTCCCCATGACGCTGAATACAGTTTAATGAAGAAAATGCTCTCACCCACTGAACAAAGACAACATACACAAACACACAAAAACATAAGGGTCATTGCACTGTGAATGATTTTCAGTGCAGACACTCAGCATGCAAACACAATTGCACAGATCTGCTGAGCCAGCCAAGCAGACAGACAAAGCCACTGGAGCAAGCAGCCACACCCCCACCAAAGAGAGCACAGAGAAGGAAAATATATTATGATAGACATGATGTCTCGGTCTCCTGTTTTATTGTAATCAAAATCTAGATCACCTAGTTACACACAGTAGAAGTGTATATTATGATTTCTTCTTTTGGTTGCATCAGTGATACAGACAAACACAATGTGTTGATTCATCAGTGGACCAGGGCACATCCTGTGTTCTTTGATTCTGAATGACACTAGTTGCAATTCATCCACTCCTCCTCTCATCCATTTTTTCTCTCCCAATTGTGCAAGCAAAAATACCGTGGCAAAGTAATGAAAGTGCCTTACAGTTCACTCAGAGACATGTGACCAGCTCACAGTGTAACCAGAGAGAACTAATGTGATCCACTGACATCACTCCACACTTTTAATGAAATGCACTCATTTTTAATCACATCTATAAATCTTTTTCTGAGCATCTGCTGTCCAGGCACAGCTTAGCACTGCTGCTGTACTGCAAAAACACATGATGCCTCACACACTTTTGTATCTCACACACAAACACATGCATAGAAAATAAGTATATATGCTCATGTACACACATAAAGAAGCAGTTATTGCCATGTAGTAGGAGTACAGGACAGAGGAAAGTGTGGACAGCCTCCACATCATGAAGCCAAGCTGCTGCCTTACTCTGAATCAGATCCTTTTCCCTCCTGCTTTCAGATTCCACTCTGGCTCTCTGCTTTATTTCACATGCTGCTCAGTGGATAAAAACATGCCATAAGCTTTCAGCAAAGACCAACTTAATGACAGTTTAAAATACATGTATTTCTGACAGTTATTTTCAAGGTGCAAAATCTAAGGTTGACCCAGTTGTTCGAGAGAGAAGATTATCTCCATACTATAAAATATCTAATTAGAAGCTCAACTGTTCCTGCCTTCACTATCGCTTCTATATCTGCACCATCTGCTGCCTGATTTACAATGGAGATTTTGTTGACATAATCCATGTGTTTCTATCTAAATAAACCCATTTTCATTAAATATTGTGATATGTCTATAAATGAGCCATACAAAAGCCACTTCCCCTCCCCCCTCTTCTACTGCTCTCTCTATCCCTTCCTCCTTCATCCTCTTCCGCTGCTGTTGCTAAGACCGCTGAGCGCATGCTAGTCTGTGGAAACCAGTAGACTCTGAGAGGTGGATCTCCCAGTGTGTTGCTATGGGCAACACACAGTGTTCGACAGAGAATCAGCCTCAAAGCCTAGCATGTAGACTTTCACACATGTGATAAAATATGACCTATTTTTCAGTCACTCAAAGGGGATCATCTGCTCAGAAGCGAGTGTGTATATACTGTATATGTATGTGTGTCAACTGTATACACTCTTTTACATTATCATCAAGTCCAAAGCACAGTAAGTCAATCAAATGAAAAACAGTAAGAATATATTGCCTGCTAATATACAGTCCTGTAATGAATGATGCTGAAGCAAAGAGTCCCAACCCCACCTGACTGGTTGTACATTGTGATTCACTGCACATCAGCCGCAGGCCCCCAACATGGACACATGTTAGATACAACACAAATAGGCAGTGGCTGCTGGAATTAACTAAATGTCAGTTTTATAATCCTTTCCTAATTTCACAGAGCTGATTAAATGAGGCAGTTATTCTGTTTCAAAATGAGCTTATGACCTATGACACAATCACACATGGTCTGAAATACACACTTAACTGTTTAAATTATTGACAGTCAAATTGGTCAGTGCACTGACTACAAAATTCTCAAATCAAATAAAGACACAGATGCAAAGGACAAAATCATTTGTTTTGTTATGGGGGAGATTTGGATGAGGGTTATTTTGTAATGCAAAGCACAAGGGTAGATATTACTACTTAAAGCAACATCTCCCTTATCTTGGTAATTAGATTGTCCAGTATTTCATCACACTACACAACATTAAAATATTTAATTCATTAAAGAACTCTATAAGGCTTTATGATTTCTTGAGATTAATTAGATTGTAATGTACATAAGGGCACAGCAGCACTATTTGCAATGAGATC
Organism: Lates calcarifer; assembly: GCF_001640805.2. Lineage (NCBI taxonomy): Eukaryota > Metazoa > Chordata > Actinopteri > Centropomidae > Lates > Lates calcarifer. Next base: position 11,754,318 of record NC_066840.1, on the reverse strand, counting down.
CAACCGTACAGCAACCTCCTCATTTCCCTCAGTGATTAATTTTCTGTAAACCAACAACTTAACTCAGCAGTTGCATGAGAACACAGAACCTCCTCATTTCCCTTGGTGATGAAATTTATATGCCTGTAGTCCCTTTCTATCCAGCTGCTTTGACTAGGTGGTGTGATTCAGTGTTTTGGGGAAACTTAAATCATTAAGATCTGCATCTCATTTATCTCTAGCATTCATACCAGAACTGCCCTGATATATAGCAGCCTTTCTTACCTCCTCAGATGTCCTCCTCCTGTCAGGAAGTACTAGTGTATTCGCATGGCTGCCTGGGACTATAGTAGATCCTATACTCATCCTGGGTCCAACTAACATGTACCGTTTGTCTCCAGATCTGTACTGGATACTGTGACACAGTGTCCCATCATAATTAGTCTCTTGTAGATATTTAGAAGTATAGTCTGTCGATTTTGAGCACTGCATTGCAATCAGCACAATGATACTGATGAGAAAAAGTGCTGAAACTGAGCCCAAAGTTATCATCAGATAAAAAGTCACATTATTCTCCTCATCTGCTTTTGCTGAACTTTTAACATCAGAAGCTGCAAAAGCCTCTTTGGGCTCCACAAGTTTGACAATCACAGTAGCTGTTGCTGAGAGTGAAACGTTTCCATTGTCTTTCACCAGTATGACCAGTTTATGCACAGCCTCGTCTGTCTCTGTGAATGAGCGAAGTGTTCTGATCTGTCCTGTATAGCGGTCCAAACCAAAGAGACTGTGGTCAGTAACTTCCTGCAGTGAAAACAGTAACCAGCCGTTATATCCTATATCAGCGTCATAGGCTCTGACTTTAGTCACCAAGTGTCCTGCGTTCACATTGCGGGGAATCTCCTCCACACCTTCAGCAGAACCGTTAGAGCTGACAGGATACAGGATGACTGGAGCGTTGTCGTTCTGATCCAGAATGAACACTTTCACTGTGGCGTTGCTGCTTAATGATGGAGTTCCAGAATCTGACACAATAATGTGGAACTTGAAGGTTTTCAGTGTTTCAAAATCAAAACTTTTTAGTGCCAGAATATCCCCATTTTCAGAGTTGATGTTTAGAAATGAAGTAACTTTTGTATCTTCACTTCCATCTCTCAAAATGTGATAAGAAATAAGGGCATTGTCATTTTCATCACAATCGGATGCCCTCACAGAAAATAATAAAGTTCCTGGAGTGTTATTCTCCATGACATAAAACGTATAGGGGGCCATAGAAAACTGTGGACTGTTGTCATTTACGTCAGAAACAACAACACGTATTGTCTTTTCAGATGATAAAGCTGGATCACCTCCATCTTTTGCTACTACTGTGACATCATAATGAGACTGGTGTTCTCTGTCCAGAGACGATCTAGTGACAACAGAGTACATATTATCTTGTAGAGACGGATTTAAGGTAAAAGGGACATCCTCACGAATAAAACAAATAACTTTTCCGTTCAGCCCAGAGTCCAAGTCACTAACACTAATCAGTGCGACTGTGGTTCCAGGCTTGGAGTCCTCTGGAATAGCGCTAGAAAATGATGTTACCTCGATCTCTGGAATATTGTCGTTTAGGTCAACTACATTTATAATTACGCTTTTGTCTGTTTTTAAAGGAACGGCGCCCTTATCAGATGCCTTTATGTCGATTTCATATTGGTCTTTTTCTTCAAAATCTATCAGTCCTTTAACAGTTATTTCACCAGTTTTACCGTCTATGTCAAAAAGTTTTCGCAATTTACCATTAACATTACTTCCAAATGAGTAAACCACTTCACCGTTCAAACCATCATCTAAATCAGTGGCGTTCACTTGAATGACTGTCGTTCCAATTAGCGAATTCTCCGGTAGCAAGACAGAATAAGAATCCTTGGTGAATACGGGCAGATTGTCGTTAACATCCAAAACTTCAATTAACAACTCTGTAGTGCCTGTCCGAGGAGGTTTTCCTCCGTCGATGGCAGAGAGCGTAAGCCTATGATGTCTGTCAGTTTCTTTGTCTAGTGATTTTTGCAGGTACAAAATGGGAATTTTACCATCATTGGCCCTGTCTTTCACCTCCAAACGAAAATGATCATTCTGACTTAGTTTATACTGCTGAACAGAATATATTCCACTATCTGAATCGCGCGCAGCTTGGAGCTGGAAGCGTTCACCAGGCAGCGCTGATTCAAATATCTCTAGACGCGTCTCATTTTCAGGAAAGGTGGGAGTGTGGTCATTTATATCTTGAATTTCTACCGAAACATAATGGATTTCTAACGGGTTCTCTAGCACAGTTTTCACATTTATCAAACATGTGCTAGTTCGCTCACACACCTCCTCCCTGTCTATTTTCTTATTTACGTACATAATGCCATCGTTCTGGTTAACCTGGAACACTGGCTCATTCGACCCAGATACAATGCGAAATCCCCTAGCTTTCAATGTACCGAGATCCAGACCTAAATCTTTGGCTATATTTCCAACCCGAGTGCCTGCTTTTAGCTCTTCAGAAACGGAGTATCTTGTCTGTGCAGTACCAACATCCCACAACATTAACGTTGCTGCCACGAGAGCGACCAGTCCCGTCCGCCATACTCCACCACCTCCTCTTCCTGCCATGTTTGAAGGGGAAAATGTATATAAATCCACAAAAATCTGAATATAACTAAACTGTAAAACAAACGTCAGCCATCAGCAAAATAAACAAAATACATACAAATAAAAATAGTTGTCAGACAAAAAATACTGTGCAATGTACAGATCCAGCATCCAATTGCCACAGAGTCAGAACACTGCCTTTAACGAAAAATTGCCAAACTACCTACGTTAAGGGGAGGGCTTCTTCAGAAGGACATACTGTATAGAAATGCAGCCGTGCTTGTGCAGTGACATCATGCGACCAGATGCTGCCTAGCAGAAAATGCAAATTACCTCTCTGAAATGAAATAATTTTAGACTGATTTCCTATATTTGCCAAGAATACAAGTACATGAGAAAAATTCACGGAACAGTGGCAACTTACTTTCTTGTACAAAGCCAAGCAAATGCACCGTTCAGAAGTTAAGGTATTGTCATTAGTTCATGTAAGATAGTTGAATGAATGACGTTGATCTGTTAAGCTGTGATTAAGAAACTGGCAGACAGACAGACAGATACCGTATATGGTGTGTATGAGTGTGTGTTTGTAATATAAAGAGGGCCGGAGAAAATCTCCTTACCTCTTCAGATGTCCTCCTCCTGTCAGGAAGCACTAGTGTATTCGCATGGCTGCCCGGGGCTATAGTAGATCCTATACTCATCCTGGGTCCAACTAACATGTACCGTTTGTCTCCAGATCTGTACTGGATGCTGTGACACAGTGTCCCATCATAATTAGTCTCTTGTAGATATTTTGAAGTATAGTCTGTGGATTTAGAGCACTGCATTGCAATCAGCACAATTATACTGATGAGAAAAAGTGTTGAAACTGAGCCCAAAGTTATCATCAGGTAAAAAGTCACATTATTCTCCTCATCTGCTTTTGCTGAACTTTTAACATCAGAAGCTGCAAAAGCCTCTTTGGGCTCCACGACTTTGACAATCACACTGGCTGATGCAGACAGTGAAACGTTCCCATTGTCTTTCACCAGTATGACCAGTTTATGCTCAGCCTCGTCTGTCTCTGTGAATGAGCGAAGTGTTCTGATCTGTCCTGTATAGCGGTCCAAACCAAAGAGACTGTGGTCAGTAACTTCTTGCAGTGAAAACAGTAACCAGCCGTTATATCCTATATCAGCGTCATAGGCTCTGACTTTAGTCACCAAGTGTCCTGCGTTCACATTGCGGGGAATCTCCTCCACACCTTCAGCAGAACCATTAGAGCTGACTGGATACAGGATGACTGGAGCGTTGTCGTTCTGATCCAGAATGAACACGTTCACTGTGACGTTGCTGCTTAGTGACGGAGTTCCAGAATCTGACGCAACAACTTGGAACTGGAAAGTTTTCAGTGTTTCAAAGTCAAAACTTTTCAGCGCCATAATATCCCCATTTTCAGAGTTAATATTTATAAATGGACCAATACTATTTCCACTGCTGTCCCTAGGAATGTGATAAGAGATGTGCGCATTATCACTTTCATCAAGATCAGATGCCCTGACTGAAAATACCGGTGCTGCTAGATCATTATTTTCAGTAATATAGAACGTATATGGGCTCAGTGAAAACTGTGGTCTGTTGTCGTTCACATCTGATACAACAACAGTTATTGTCTTTTCAGCAGAAAGTGGTGGTTCACCAGTGTCCTTTGCAACAAGTGTAAGTTCATAGAAAGACCTTATTTCTCTGTCCAGTTGGGACGTGGTTACTATAGCGTACATATTATCCTGCAAGGATGGAGAAATAGCAAAAGGAATATCTTCGCGTATAGAGCAAGAAACTTTTCCATTGAGGCCTGAATCCAAATCATTTACGCTAATCAAAGCAACTGTTGTTCCAGTTCTAGAATCCTCCAGAACAGATTTGGAAAATGATGTAACTTCAATCTCTGGTGTATTATCATTAAGGTCAATTACCTTTATTATCACAGTTTTGTCTGTGGACAAAGGAACTGAGCCCTTATCTGAAGCTTGTATGTCAATTTCATAGCTTTTCTTCTCTTCAAAATCAATTACACCCATCACTATAATTTTGCCAGTCTCTGGGTCTATGTTAAATAGCTTTTGCACATTTATGTCCACTTCTTTACCAAACGAGTAAACAATTTCGCTGTTGGCACCCTCATCCAAATCTGTGGCATTAACCTGGATAACTAACGTACCGGGGGCTGCGTTTTCATTTAAAATAGCAGAATATGCATCTTGTGTAAAGGCGGGTGAATTGTCATTAACATCAAGCACTTCAATCAGTATTTCTATTGTTCCAGACCTCGCTGGCCTCCCACCATCAATAGCTGAAAGCAGAAGCTTGTGTTCTCTCATAACCTCTCTGTCTAACTGCTTCTGTAAAATCAGGAATGGCGTCTTACGGTCTTCGCCTCTCTCCTTAACTTCCAAACGAAAGTGGTCATTGTGACTCAGTTTATACTGCTGAACAGAAAACTGACCGCCATCCGGGTCGCGTGCAGGTTGGAGCTGGAACCTTACTCCCGGTAATGTGGATTCAAATATCTCCAGTCGTTTCTCTTTCTCTGGAAAGACGGGGGAATGGTCATTAACGTCCAGCACCTCTATTGCCACATAATGGATTTCTAGAGGATTCTCCAGCACTGTTTTAAGATTGATTACACACGCGTTGCTTCGTTCACAGATCTCTTCCCTGTCCACTTTCCTACTGACATACAGAATACCGTCGTCTTTATTCAAATGAAAAAGAGGTTCCGTTGAACTGCCAACAATACGATACGCTCTATCCTTCAGCATAGCCTTATCGATTCCCAAGTCTTTCGCTATGTTTCCAACAACACTTCCTTCTTTCACCTCTTCGGAGATGGAATATCTAATCTGAGCTGAGACTTCGCCCCAAAACGTTACCAAAACCACCATGTAGACGACGCATTTCCATCGCTCTGTCCACGCCAGGCGTCCGCTTTGTTCCATTATGTACGAAAAAAAAAACTCCGGGATTTATAATACTGTGCACAAGAAAACATAAACAGCCTTGTTGCTTTGCAAAGTACGCTCCATCCCAACTGAGCACTGGGGATGATACAGAGATAGTTTCGTGTCCAAGCCCTTTTCACTTAATGCCAATAAAATACAGGGTTGGATCTTACAATGATGACGAAAATATCTAGAGGCACCATTTTCCATAATACCGACACCATGCGACCCACAATGTTATTGCAGTACTGTTCATCTAAAAAGTATAGTAAAATCAAAAGATCGTACAACAACGAAACACCAGGGAAATATGAAAAACAGTCTCTTAATGTTATTACAAAGATATGAATTAACCATAATTTTTATGAAGCAATAGCTGGAGTCACAATCAGTTCCATCTTCAAAAAGCTATTATGTCGAAGAATTTATATTAGTACAATTCCTAATTTCTGTAACATTTCAAGAGATATGGCTGCTTTAATAGAATAACTTTCAGCACCACGGACAGTGATGTCTCCTCCTGCAGTCAGACAGCTCGGCATACACAACAGTGCGAGCATTGTGACACAGTTCCTGCACACTTGATTGTCATGGATAGTTGCATTGTATATCTCAAACTATCCAGCAACAAGGACATAGCGCTATGTGTATCCCAAATCAAATGAACATGATGTCAGCTCAACAGTGTGTTCTTTTTAATTAGAAATTATTAACTTGTTCTACTGTTCATATTTATACCTGGATACAAGTACATTCTGTGATGGAATCAGCTAATTTGAATTAACCAAGATGAAATTTAAATGCCCTTCAGTGAATGCTGCTGTAATTTATTCAGAGACAAGCTCAAGAGTGGAGCCCATTTCTACAAACAAAATGTATAAATGTATACTATAGTAAAGATAAAAAGACAGGCACTGATAATATTGTATTGATTGCCCTTTCCCTTCAGGGGCTCTTCTCTAAAGACAAAAACAGCATGCTGGTACTAACAGAGCACACTAACTGCAGTCTAATGTGTAATTTCCTAATCAATTACTAATCTGGTCTGTGTGAGAACCACCTGTACAACCAGATATAAACCAACAACTTAACTCAGCAGTGTCAAATGGACACACAAACCCATTTCCCTCATCCAGCTGTTCTGAATAGGTGGTGCAATTTAGTGTTTTTGGGAAACTTAAATCATTAATATCTGCATCTCATTTATCTCTAGCTTTCATGCCAAACCTGCCCTGATGTCACACAATCTCTCTTACCTCCTCAGATGTCCTCCTCCTGTTGGGAAGTACTAGTGTATTCGCATGGCTTCCTGGGACTATGGTAGATCCTATGCTCATCCTGGGTCCAACTAACATGTACCGTTTGTCTCCAGATCTGTACTGGATGCTGTGACACAATGTCCCATCATAATTAGTCTCCTGTAAATATTTTGAAGTATAGTCTGTGGATTTTGAGCACTGCATTGCAACCAGCACGATGATACTGATGAGAAAAAGTACTGAAACTGAGCCCAAAGTTATCATCAGGTAAAAAGTCACATTATTGTCCTCATCTGCTTTTGCTGAACTTTTAACATCAGAAGCCGCAAAAGCCTCTTTGGGCTCCACAACTTTGACAATTACTGTAGCTGTTGCTGAGAGTGAAACGTTCCCGTTGTCTTTGACCAGTATGACCAGTCTATGCTCAGCCTCGTCTGTCTCTGTGAATGAGCGAAGTGTTCTTATCTGTCCTGTATAGCGGTCCAAACCAAAGAGACTGTGGTCAGTGACTTCCTGCAGTGAAAACAATAACCAGCCGTTATATCCTATATCAGCGTCATAGGCTCTGATTTTAGTCACTAAGTGTCCTGCGTTCACATTGCGGGGAATCTCCTCCACACCTTCAGCAGAACCATTAGAGCTGACTGGATACAGGATGACTGGAGCGTTGTCGTTCTGATCCAGAATGAACACGTTCACTGTGACGTTGCTGCTTAGTGACGGAGTTCCAGAATCTGATGCAACAACTTGGAATTGGAAAGTTTTCAGTGTTTCAAAATCAAAACTTTTCAGCGCCAGAATGTCTCCGTTTTCAGAGTTGATGTTTAGAAAAGTCGTCAGTTTATTATCTTCGTTTCCATCCCTTAAAATATTATAGGATATATGCGCATTCCCATCATCATCAGCATCAAAAGCTTTAACCGAGAATACAGAGGCACCTGGATGGTTACCCTCGGTGACATAGAAAGTATAGGGGCTCAGTGAAAACTCTGGACTGTTGTCATTTACATCTGACACCACGACATTTATTGTCTTTTCAGACGATAGTGATGGCTGACCAGCGTCTCTTGCAACTACTGTTATGAAATATTGTGACTTTTTCTCTCTGTCCAGAGGGGATTTTGTCACTAATGAATACATTTTATCTTGTAAGGATGGTGATAAAGCAAAAGGAACATCCTCGCCTATGGAGCAAATAACTTTTCCATTAAGACCAGAGTCCAAGTCATTTACACTGATAAGGGCAACTGTAGTTCCAGGTCTTGAGTCTTCAGGGATGGAGCTGGAAAATGAAGTAACCTCAATCTCAGGTGCGTTGTCATTTGCGTCAACTATCTTGATTATTACGCTTTTTTGTGTGGCAAGAGGTGCGAGACCTTTATCTGATGCCTGAATTTCAATTTCATATTTGTCCTTTTCCTCATAGTCTATTAATCCTTTCACTGTTACTTCACCTGTTAATGAATTAATGTCAAAAAGCTTTAACAATCTATGGCTCACACTGTTGCTGAATGAAAAAACAACATCTCCATTTGGTCCTTCATCTACATCGGTTGCATTCACTTGTATGACAGTTGCGCCTACTGGAGCGTTTTCATGGAGTATCACAGAATAAACATCTTGAGAAAAAACAGGTGCGTTATCATTAATATCCAAAACATTCACTAAAATATTCATTTCGCCAGATTTCGGAGGTTTACCTCCATCCAGTGCGGTCAGCACTAAAGTGTGGCTTGCCGCTGCCTCTCTATCCAAACCTTTTTGCACAATTAAAATAGGAATTTTACCATCTTCTCCTTTATCCTTAACTTCCAAACGGAAGTGCTCATTTGTGCTAAGTTTATACTGCTGAACAGAGAATGGTCCGCCGTCTGGATCTCGTGAAGCTTTTAGGGGAATACGTACTCCGGGTAATACAGACTCTGAAATTTCCAAAGTTTTCTCTTTCTCTGGGAAACTGGGAGAATGGTCATTTATATCCAGCACCTCCACTGCCACATAGTGCACCTCCAGTGGGTTTTCTAGTACGGTTTTTAGATTTAACAAGCACGTAGAGCTCCTCTCGCAGACCTCTTCCCTGTCAATCTTTCGGCTCACATACAGGATGCCATCGTTGTGATTTACATGGAAAAGAGGATCAGCATTACTGGAAACAATCCGATACTTCCTTTCTTTCAACGTACTTTTATCTAATCCCAAATCTTTTGCTATATTTCCAACCACAGTTCCTTCGTTAACCTCTTCGGAGATGGAATATCTTAATTGGGCCGAGGCCACACTCCACAAAAGCACAGCAGCCACGCAGCCGGTAAAATATCCTCGCGCCCTTCGTGGCTTGCATCTTCTTTGTTTCATTATTAAATTGTTATCGATTCTTCGCGGGTTTAATAATTGCGTTCAAAGAAATTAATCCAACACATCCGGATATGTCAATGGTCACTCTGTTTCTAAAATGTTGAAAATACTGCACGGTATTTATAAAAGCAGCAGAAAGCCAACACGCAATTCGGTCAGTATTGAACTGATAAAGAGGTGGAACTAAAATGTAGTGACGACAAGCAAAGCCTTTATTTTCCAAACACACTGACACCATGCGATTCCACTGTTCACTGCAAGGGAAGCATAGTTTCTCAATTTCTTTTAAAGCCGTGTGGCAAGGTTTCATATTTATTTACCTTGACTACATCAGGCTACGAGACGAACTCTTTTACTGGTTTAACAAGCCAAATTTAAATAGCTCTGAATGAAGATGGAAGCATCATATCCCAAACTGTTTGATTTTTCTCCATAACTTAGATTTTTATTCATTTCATTAATAAACCAAAACATTTGAAGTAATGGTACTCAACCAATTAGTCTTGTGGCATTTCTTCCATTATATTGAGAGGTATCGTGACTCGGTGCAAAACGTATCAGCACCACGGACAGCGAATGACACCAGTCAATATTTGGCCCTCCCACAATACTGACTTTCTGTTAAGTTACAAGAGCTAGAAAAACTCAAGTCACATATTTGAGTGAAAGTGAGGAATGATTGACACTCTGCAAATTCTAACTAAAATTGATTTGTTTCTCAGAGTAGAGTGGAACAGGCGAAGACTACGAAATAACAAAAGGACTCAACCTATACGCCAACCTAATTTCATACCGTTGTTATAATAACGTGTAGATTACAATATGATCAACATTGCAACTGTCAATCCACAGGGCCAGTTAAATGTACTACTTTCCTATTATGATGCCAATTGAAAATGCAGTGGATAATTGACGGGACTGATTCATGAACTAACAAATGACTAACACCCCCAGCAGAAACACGCAGTATTTTTCACAATAAAAGTCTTACCTCTTCAGACGTCCGTCTCCTATCAGGTAGTACTAGTGTATTCGCATGGCTGCCCGGGACTATAGTAGATCCTATACTCATTCTGGGTCCAACTAACATGTACCGTTTGTCTCCAGATCTGTACTGGATGCTGTGACACAGTGTCCCATCATAATTAGTCTCTTGTAGATATTTAGAAGTATAGTCTGTGGATTTTGAGCACTGCATTACAATCAGCACAATGATACTGATGAGAAAAAGTGCTGAAACTGACCCCAGAGTTATCATCAGATAAAAAGTCACATTATTATCCTCATCGTCTTTTGCTGAACTTTTAACATCAGAAGCTGCAAAAGCCTCTTTGGGCTCCACAAGTTTGACAACCACAGTAGCTGTTGCTGAGAGTGAAACGTTTCCATTGTCTTTCACCAGTATGACCAGTTTATGCACAGCCTCGTCTGTCTCTGTGAATGAGCGAAGTGTTCTGATCTGTCCTGTATAGCGGTCCAAACCAAAGAGACTGTGGTCAGTAACTTCCTGCAGTGAAAACAGTAACCAGCCGTTATATCCTATATCAGCGTCATAGGCTCTGACTTTAGTCACCAAGTGTCCTGCGTTCACATTGCGGGGAATCTCCTCCACACCTTCAGCAGAACCATTAGAGCTGACTGGATACAGGATGACTGGAGCGTTGTCGTTCCGATCCAGAATGAACACATTCACTGTGACATTGCTGCTTAATGGTGGAGTTCCAGAATCTGACGCAACAACGTGGAACTGGAAAGTTTTCAGTGTTTCAAAGTCAAAACTTTTCAGCGCCATAATATCCCCATTTTCAGAGTTGATGTTTAAAAAGGAAGCCACTTTACTATCTTCGCTTCCATCTCTGAGAATATGATAGGAAATACGTGCATTCTCATTCTCATCATGATCAAAAGCTTTCACAGAAAACACGGAGGCACCTGGCTCATTAGTTTCGGTGACATAGAAAGTATAGGGGCTGAGTGAAAACTCTGGGCTGTTGTCATTCACATCGGACACCACGACACTTATTGTCTTTTCAGATGATAATGGCGGTTGACCAGCGTCTTTTGCAGTTATTGTTATGAAATATTGTGATTGTTTCTCTCTGTCCAGAGGGGATTTTGTCACTAATGAATACATTTTATCTTGTAAGGATGGTGATAAAGCAAAAGGAACATCCTCGCCTATGAAACAAATAACTTTTCCATTAAGACCAGAGTCCAAATCATTTACACTGATAAGGGCAACTGTAGTTCCAGGTCTGGAGTCTTCAGGGATGGAGCTGGAAAATGAGGTAACCTCAATCTCAGGTGCGTTGTCATTCACGTCAAATATTTGGATAATAACGCTTTTCTCTGTGGTTAGAGGTGCGAGACCTTTGTCGGATGCCTCAATTTCAATTTCGTACTTGTCTTTTTGCTCATAGTCTATTGGGCCTTTGACAGTTATCTCGCCTGTGGATGTATTAATATCAAAAAGCCTAAATAATTTATTACTTACACTGTTACCAAATGAGTAAAACACTTTTCCATTCTGTCCGTCATCTAAATCAGTTGCATTCACTTGCACGACGGTGGTGCCAACTGGAGAATTTTCAGTTAGTGTGACGGAGTAAATATCCTTAGAGAAAACAGGAGTGTTATCATTAACATCCAAAACATTAACTAAAATGTTCATGTTACCAGATTTAGGAGGTTTACCTCCATCCAGCGCCGTCAGCACTAATGAGTGACTTCCTGCTGCTTCTCTATCCAAAGATTTCTGCAAAACTAATATTGGTATTTTACCATCTTCTCCTTTATCCCTTACTTCCAAACGAAAGTGGTCGTTTTGGCTTAGTTTATATTGCTGCACTGAAAAGTGACCACTGTCTGAGTCCCGTGAGGGCTTTAGCTGAAATCGTGCTCCGGGCAACACGGACTCTGAAATTTCCAACCGCTTCTCTTCTTCTGGGAAACTCGGAGAATGGTCATTTATGTCCAGCACCTCCACTCCCACATAGTGGACTTCAAGCGGGTTTTCTAATACGGTTTTTAAATTTATTAAACACGTACTGCTCTGCGCGCACACCTCTTCCCTATCAATCTTTCGGTTCACATATAGGATGCCATCGTTCTGATTTACGTGGAAAAGAGGGTCCGCATTACTGGAAACAATCCGATACTTCCTGTCTTTTAATGTGCCTTTTTCTAATCCGAGATCCTTTGCTATATTTCCAACCACAGTTCCTTCGTTAACTTCTTCGGAAACGGAATATCGTATTTGCGCCGAGGCCACACTCCACAAAAGCACAGCAACCACACAGCCGGCCAAACATGCTCTCCCGACTCCTTTCTCGTATCCTCTTTGTTCCATGGTTTAACCCGATATCATCAGTAGTCTTTCACAGGAACAAAACTGCTTTGCAACGATAGAATACAGGATTTCCGTGTATGAACATATAAATTCTCTTCCTTCAAAGGCTGAGTCAAGGACGAGAAGAGCATTTCCAAAGGCAGCAGTAAGCTCAAGAACGACTGTGTTAGTGTCGAACTGGGGAAGCTATAAAGAGGTGGAACCAAAATACAATGACGAGAAGCACAGGCCTGCCTTTGTCCATTACACTGACACCATGCGATCTAAATTCTAACTGCAGGAAAACAAAAGCAGAAAACACATCTTTTTCAAAACGTTGCGAAGATTCTACCAAACACATGCGAATATATTTACTTCATATGGTTTAGTTGCATGAATTAAAGAAGTTGAGATAAGTCACTTTGATTTGGTATATTGGTTAGAGCTTAACACATAATGGGAAACGAGAGCAAACATGTTCAGCACCATGGATAGCGATTGCCAGTAACGTTACTTCTTTCCAGCCATATTTGCGGATACTAGTCAATTTCTAGTTTGTTAACAATGCACCATCAGCGTCAGCCTATTTAACTTTTGCCATACTGTCATATCTTACCCATATTTCTGTGCGGGGGTTTGCATTTCGTGTTATACACTACTCACAATAAGTTAGGGATATTGTGAGAGACTCAGTGGATGTCATACATACGGTGTTTGTTTCACTACAGAGATTTTTGGGATAGGGAGGCAATTGTATTGGGGTGATAGACACACCTCATTTTGTGTTTTCAACGTAATGGTCTCACTGTGTACAGTGTGCCTTACATATTGGGCAACAATATCCCTAACTTATTGTGAGTAGTGTATATCGCAAGGGTGGGGTTTGGGTATAGTAAAGACGCGCTGATACGTCCAAAGACAGTCAGTTCTTCTCTGAGGAACAGTACTCCTCATCTTATAACGCCCAATAAAATATGGTTGCACGGTCGGTTATTTCTTTTATATATATATATATATATATATATATATATATATATATATATATATATATATAAAAGAAATAACATCAGTTTCAATCTCCTTCGCAGTTTATAACATCCTCGTTCGGGTTCATCTCTATACTGTAAAAGACGCTGTGTGTCTTCAAACGACATATTTGTCAAGCAAAACTAAATTTAACATACATTTATTTATTTATTTATGTACACGTTTTGCCTGATATACGGATTATAAACTTGAGGATGACTGTGGGCTACTTGCGTGGAAAACCAAAGGCGTATTAAAATTTCCCTTACCTCTTCAGATGTCCTCCTCCTGTCTGGGAGCACTAGTGTGTTTGCATGGCTGCCTGGGACTATAGTAGATCCTATACTCATCCTGGGTCCAACTAACATGTACCGTTTGTCTCCAGATCTGTACTGGATGCTGTGACACAGTGTCCCATCATAATTAGGCTCTTGTAGATATTTAGAGGTATAGTCTGTGGATTTTGAGCACTGCATTGCAATCAGCACAATGATACTGATGAGAAAAAGAGCTGAAACTGAGCCCAAAGTTATCATCAGATAAAAAGTCACATTATTTTCCTCATCTGCTTTTGCTGAACTTTTGACATCAGAAGCTGCAAAAGCCTCTTTGGGCTCCACAAGTTTGACAACCACAGTAGCTGTTGCTGAGAGTGAAACGTTCCCGTTGTCTTTCACCAGTATGACCAGTTTATGCTCAGCTTCGTCTGTCTCTGTGAATGAACGAAGTGTTCTGATCTGTCCTGTATAGCGGTCCAAACCAAAGAGACTGTGGTCAGTAACTTCCTGCAGTGAAAACAGTAACCAGCCGTTATATCCTATATCAGCGTCATAGGCTCTGACTTTAGTCACCAAGTGTCCTGCGTTCACATTGCGGGGAATCTCCTCCACACCTTCAGCAGAACCATTAGAGCTGACTGGATACAGGATGACTGGAGCGTTGTCATTCTGATCTAGAATGAACACGTTCACTCTAACATTGCTGCTTAATGACGGAGTTCCAGAATCTGACGCAACAACTTGAAATTGGAAGGTTTTCAGTGTTTCAAAGTCAAAACTTTTTAGCGCTATAATGTCCCCATTTTCAGTGTTTATGTTGAGAAGTGACGTCAATTTATTGACCTCGCTTCCATCTCTGAGAATATGATAGGAAATACGTGCATTCTCACTCTCATCATGATCAAACGCTTTCACAGAAAACACAGAGGCACCTGGCTCATTAGATTCGGTGACATAGAAAGTATAGGGGCTCAGTGAAAACTCTGGATTGTTGTCATTCACATCTGACAGCATGACGTTTATTGTTTTTTCTGAGCATAATGAAGGTTGACCAGCGTCTTTTGCAGTTATTGTCAGGTCATATTGTGACTGTTTCTCTCTGTCCAGAGGGGATTTTGTCACTAATGAATACATTTTATCTTGTAAGGATGGTGATAAAGCAAAGTGAACATCGTCACCTATGGAGCAAATAATTTTTCCATTAAGACCAGAGTCCAAGTCATTTACACTGATAAGGGCAACTGTAGTTCCAGGTCTGGAGTCTTCAGGGATGGAGCTGGAAAATGAGGTAACTTCAATCTCAGGTGCGTTGTCATTCACGTCAACTATCTTGATTATTACGCTTTTCTCTGTTGTTAAAGGAGCGAAACCTTTATCTGATGCCTCAACTTCAATTTCATATCTGTCTTTCTCCTCATAGTTGATTAAACCCATAACAGTTATATCACCTGTTAATGGATTGATATTAAAGAGGTTTAATATTTTTTGATTCATACTGTTGCTAAACGAATAAACTACATCTCCGTTTGTTCCTTCATCTAAATCAGTTGCATTCACTTGTGTAACTGTTGTGCCTATCGGAGAATTTTCATCGAGCATCACAGAATAAACATCTTTATTGAAGACGGGAGCGTTATCATTAATATCCAAAACATTTACGAGAATATTCATGTTGCCAGATTTCGCAGGTTTACCTCCATCCAGGGCCGTCAGTATTAATGAGTGGCTTGCTGCAGTTTCCCTGTCTAAAGATTTTTGAATTACTAATATTGGTATTTTACCATCTTCTCCTCTATCCTTGACTTCCAAACGAAAGTGGTCGTTGTGACTGAGTTTATATTGTTGCACGGAAAAATGACTACTGTCTGGATCACGCGAGGCTTTCAGCTGGAATCGTGCTCCAGGCAACACGGACTCTGAAATTTCCAAACGTTTCTCTTCCTCTGGGAAACTGGGAGAATGGTCGTTTATATCCAGCACCTCCACTCCCACATAGTGAACCTCCAGAGGGTTTTCTAACACAGTTTTTAGATTTATTAAACACGTACTGCTTTGCGCGCACACCTCTTCCCTGTCAATCTTTCGGCTCACGTATAGGACGCCATCGTTCTGATTTACAAGGAAAAGAGGATCCGCACTACTGGAAACAATCCGATACTTCCTGTCTTTCAGTGTGTTTTTATCCAATCCCAGATCATTTGCTATATTTCCAACCACGGTCCCTTCGTTAACCTCTTCGGAGATGGAATATCTTAATTGCGCCGAGGCCACACTCCAAAAAAGCACAGCAATCACGCAGCCGGCCAAATATCCTCGCGCCCTTCGTGGCTTGCATCTTCTTTGTTCCATGTTTCAACCCAGAATCATCAGTAATCCATCACAACAGTAACTACGTTTTAAAAGCAGAATCCAGCACTTTCACATATATAAATATCAACTGTCCTCCAACATAGGTAGAGATAATGGCAAACAATACGACCATAAATGGCTAATGCCGAAGTGAGAATGTTGTCAAGAGGTGGAACCAAAATGCCTTGAACCTCGCGTACCGCTGACTTTTGACATTATACTGACACCATGCGACAAAACCTCTCACTGCAGCAAAAACATCGAAGGGGTTGTGGCAAATGAGATAAATGGTAAACTGTTCTGTAGCTGACCGCAATTCTCTGACCAAACAGTGGAGTTATTGGATAGAAATGATGAGATGGTCTCCTTGTTAATAAAGCACACACAATTTTCCTTCAAATAAAGTTGAAAAAATAAGGTCGTTAAAAATGGTATGAGGATTCTGCATAACATTTGCAAATATCATACATTTCACATAATTATGTTGTGTGAATTAAACCACTGAGCTTGTGTCATTTTGTGGCTTTACATTTGCTATATTTTATGAACAAATATTGGACAAGGAGACCCAAACACTTTCAGAACCACGGACAGCGATTGTGACTGGCTGCAGTTTCATCAAGCTACATTTGGTGAAAGTAATATCTATTTATTGCAAGTTTATTGTATAATAATGCACCACTCCAGCGTCATATCTTTGTTATCATGCTGCCACTTTATACACAATTCTAGAGAGATTACGTTATGTGTCGAGTATTATTTGGATATTTTCACTTTGCTTATGGAGACGGGACGAGAACATAGGACTTAGACTAGACTTTATTGATCCCTTTGGGATGACTCCCTCAGGGAAATGAAGTACTTCCTACTAAGGACTTCCAAATTCCAATCTATAGTATGAAACCTAGAATTCCGGCAGCATTAACTTCACAGATATGTTAATTTTAACAGTATCTGGGGGAAAGAAATCACTAGTGTTGAAAGTTTGCCTCATGTTAACAAAAACATGTAAGTTACCTGAAATATATAGTGATCAATACCTTCAAGTAGTTGTTGAAACAAACAAACACATATGTTAACAACCAATGCTTAAACATTACGCTTGTTTAAATTTCCCTTACCTCCTCAGATGCCCGTCTCCTGTCAGGTAGTACTAGTGTATTCGCATGGCTGCCTGGGACTATAGTAGATCCAATACTCGTTCTGGGTCCAACTAACATGTACCTTTTGTCTCCAGATCTGTACTGGATGCTGTGACACAGTGTCCCATCATAATTAGTCTCTTGTAGATATTTAGAAGTATAGTCTGTGGATTTTGAGCACTGCATTGCAATCAACACAATGATACTGATGAGAAAAAGTGCTGAAACTGACCCCAGAGTTATCATCAGATAAAAAGTCACATTATTCTCCTCATCTGCTTTTGCTGAACTTTTAACATCAGAAGCCGCAAAAGCCTCTTTGGGCTCCACAAGTTTGACAATGACAGTAGCTGTTGCAGAGAGTGAAACGTTCCCATTGTCTTTGACCAGTATGACCAGTTTATGCTCAGCCTCGTCTGTCTCTGTGAATGAGCGAAGTGTCCTGATCTGTCCTGTATAGCGGTCCAAACCAAAGAGACTGTGGTCAGTAACTTCCTGCAGTGAAAACAATAACCAGCCGTTATATCCTATATCAGCGTCATAGGCTCTGACTTTAGTCACCAAGTGTCCTGCGTTCACATTGCGGGGAATCTCCTCCACACCTTCAGCAGAACCGTTAGAGCTGACTGGATACAGGATGACTGGAGCGTTGTCGTTCTGATCCAGAATGAACACATTCACTGTGACATTGCTGCTTAATGGTGGAGTTCCAGAATCTGACGCAACAACGTGGAACTGGAAAGTTTTCAGTGTTTCAAAATCAAAACTTTTCAGCGCCATAATATCCCCATTTTCAGAGTTGATGTTTAAAAAGGAAGCCACTTTACTATCTTCGCTTCCATCTCTGAGAATATGATAGGATATACGTGCATTCTCATTCTCATCACGATCAAAAGCTTTCACAGAAAACACGGAGGCACCTGGCTCATTAGTTTCGGTGACATAGAAAGTATAGGGGCTGAGTGAAAACTCTGGGCTGTTGTCATTCACATCGGACACCACGACATTTATTGTCTTTTCAGATGATAATGGCGGTTGACCAGCGTCTTTTGCAGTTATTGTCAGGTCATATTGTGATTGTTTCTCTCTATCCAGAGGGGATTTTGTCACTAATGAATACATTTTATCTTGTAAGGATGGCGATAACGTAAAAGGAACATCGTCACCTGTGGAACAAATAACTTTTCCATTAAGACCAGAGTCCAAATCATTTACACTGATAAGGGCAACTGTAGTTCCAGGTCTGGAGTCTTCAGGGATGGAACTGGAAAATGAGGTAACCTCAATCTCCGGTGCGTTGTCATTCACGTCAAGTATTTTGATAATTACGCTTTTTTCTGTTGTTAGAGGAGCGAGACCTTTATCTGACGCCTGTATTTCAATTTCATATCTGTTCTTCTCCTCATAGTCTATTAAACCTTTCACAGTTATCTCACCTGTTAATGGGTTGATATCAAATAGTTTCAATATGTTTTGATTCATGCTCTTGCTTAATGAGTACATCACATCTCCATTTGGTCCTTCATCTAAATCAGTTGCATTCAGTTGCGTGACGGTGGTGCCTACTGGAGCGTTTTCATCGAGCATCACAGAATAAACATCCTTCGAGAAAACAGGAGTGTTATCATTGACATCTAAAACATTTACTAGAATATTCATTTTGCCAGATTTTGGAGGTTTACCTCCATCCAGGGCCGTCAGTATTAATGAGTGGTTTGCGGCAGTTTCCCTGTCTAAAGATTTTTGAATTACTAATATTGGTATTTTACCATCTTCTCCTTTATCCTTGACTTCCAAACGGAAGTGATCGTTGTGGCTTAGTTTATATTGTTGTATGGAAAAATGACCGCTGTCTGGATCTCGTGAGGCTTTTAGCTGAAAGCGTGCTCCAGGCAACACGGACTCTGAAATTTCCAGTGTTGTCTTTTCCTCTTGGAAAGTGGGGGAGTGATCATTTATATCCAGAACTTCCACTCCCACATAGTGGACTTCCAGTGGGCTTTCTAGTACAGTTTTTAGATTTATTAAACACATACTGCTCTGCGCGCACACCTCTTCTCTGTCAATCTTTCGGCTCACGTACAGGATTCCATCGTTCTGATTTACATGGAAAAGAGGATCCGCATTACTGGAAACAGTCCGATACTTCCTCTCTTTCAGTGTCCCTTTATCTAATCCCAGATCTTTTGCGACATTTCCAACCACAGTTCCTTCGTTAACCTCCTCAGAGATTGAATATCTTAATTGCGCTGAGGCCACACTCCACAAAAGCACAGCAACCCCGCAGCCAGCCAAACATCCCCGCATTCTCCCTGGCTCGCCTCTTCTTTGTTCCATGGTCAAACCCGAAATCATCAGTAATTCATTGCAAAGACAGTAACTGCGTTGAAAAAATCTGAATCCAACACTTTCCTATGTGTAAACACTCGATCGCTTTTTTTGCAGAAAATTAGGCAAATCGTCCATTTACACAGAACAAACACATACGCGATCCTTTCAGTACCGAGGTGAGAATATTGTCCGTAGGTGGAACCAAATAGCAATGCCGACAAGCTCGTGTACTACTGACTTTTTAAATTACACTGACACCATGCGTCCTTATTTCTCATTGCAGTAATTGGTACTGCAAAAGCCACATTAGGTCACGGATAGAGTGTTTTTAGCCAATGCGCACCTCTGAGCAAAGTGTGAAAACAAGGAAACACAAAAATTCTTTCAAAAATGATACAACAAACAAAACATAGTTTGATGATTGTATATACCACGAGTGAACATCCTTCGTATGATTATTATCCTGTGAATAAAGACATTGTGATAACTATTTTAGCGTCAGAAAACGAAGCCAAACATTTTCAGCACCAATGACAGCGCTCGCAATGTGTTGCAGTTCAGTAAACCATTTAGTTTAAAGCATTTTGACATCTTTTCTGGTTCAGTGGCGCTGAGTTGTCCAGAGCAGGCTTTTCACACCGACATACCCTACTTGTGATTCTACTGATTGAAGAGCATTCTAATTCTTTACAATTAGAGAAGATACGAAATCAACGCAAAAGACCGTCGTTGTAGGATATCAGACCTGTCATAAAGTAAGAATTGTTCTAAAAGATGTAATGCAAGTGTTCAAAGACCACGAACATGATGAAATAAAGTACTATTTAACACTTAAAGGCATTTAAATAATCTTACCGCCTCAGATGTCCTCCTCCTGTCAGGGAGCACTAGTGTATTCGCATGGCTTCCTGGGACTATAGTAGATCCTATACTCATTCTGGGTCCAACTAACATGTACCGTTTGTCTCCAGATCTATACTGGATGCTGTGACACAGTGTCCCATCATAATTAGTTTCCTGTAGATACTTTGAATTATAGTCTGTAGATTTTGAGCACTGCATTACAATCAGCACAATGATACTGATGAGAAAAAGTGCTGAAACTGAGCCCAAAGTTATCATCAGATAAAAAGTCACATTATTCTCCTCATCGTCTTTTGCTGAATTTTTAACATCAGAAGCTGCAAAAGCCTCTTTGGGCTCCACAACTTTGACAATCACCGTAGCTGTTGCAGAGAGTGAAACGTTCCCATTGTCTTTGACCAGTATAACCAGTTTATGCTCAGCCTCGTCTGTCTCTGTGAATGAGCGAAGTGTTCTGATCTGTCCTGTATAGCGGTCCAAACCAAAGAGACTGTGGTCAGTAACTTCCTGCAGTGAAAACAGTAACCAGCCGTTATATCCTATATCAGCGTCATAGGCTCTGACTTTAGTCACCAAGTGTCCTACGTTCACATTGCGGGGAATCTCCTCCACACCTTCAGCAGAACCGTTAGAGGTGACTGGATACAGGATGACTGGAGCGTTGTCGTTCTGATCCAGAATGAACACGTTCACTGTGACGTTACTGTTTAGTGACGGAGTTCCAGAATCTGATGCAACAACTTGGAATTTGAAAGTTTTCAGTGTTTCAAAGTCAAAACTTTTCAGCGCCAGAATGTCTCCGTTTTCAGAGTTGATGTTTAAAAACGAAGATAATTTATCTCCGCTTACATCTCTCAAAATACGGTATGAAATAAGGGCATTATCACTTTCATCACGATCAGAGGCTTTTACTGAAAATATCGAGGCCCCGGGACTGTTATTCTCAGTGATATAGAATGTATAGGGGCTTAATGAAAATTCCGGACTGTTGTCATTCACATCTGATACAACGACGCTTATGGTTTTTTCACTTAAAAAGAAAGGGTCACCTGTATCTTTCGCAACAATTGTGACATCATATTGAGACACTATTTCCCTGTCCAATTGCGACCTGGTTATAACAGCGTACATGTTATCTTGTACCGACGGTGATAAAGTAAAAGGAACATCTTCTTTGATTGCGCAAATTACTTTACCATTGATTCCAGAGTCTAAATCACTGACACTAATAAGGGCCACTGTAGTTCCTATTTTTGAATCCTCCTTGATAGAGCTAGAAAATGATGTCACTTCTATCTCAGGAGCATTGTCGTTAACATCAGTAACAGTTATTATAACACTTTTGTCAGTTGTTAGAGGAACCTGTCCCTTATCAGATGCTTTTATATCAATTTCATAACTTTTGCTTTTCTCGAAATCTATCAGCCCTGTTACTTGAATTTCGCCAGTGTTTGGATCAATACCAAAGAGATCCATTAATTTTGGATCAACTTCGTTACCAAATGAATATATTATTTCGCCGTTTGCACCCTGGTCCAAATCAGTGGCATTTACCTGAATTATTACAGTACCAACAGGAACGTTTTCTTTAACTGTGGCAGAATACAACTCTTTAGTGTACACGGGCGAGTTGTCATTAACATCAAGTACATCCACAGTTATTTCTATATCACCAGACTTCGCCGGTTTTCCTCCATCAACGGCTGTTAGACGTAACTTATGTTTCCCAGCTGTTTCTCTATCCAACTGCTTCTGCAGAACTAAAAATGGCACTTTACGGTCTTCACCTCTATCCTTTACTTCTACTCTAAAATAGTCGTTGTGGCTGAGTTTATATTGCTGAATGGAGAACTGGCCTACATCGGGGTCACGCGCAGCTTGTAGCTGAAATCTCGCTCCTGCTAGAGCAGACTCGGAAATCTCCAGCCTTTTCTCTTTCTCTGGAAAAACGGGAGAGTGATCATTTATATCAAGTATTTCCACTGCCACATAGTGAATCTCCAGCGGGTTTTCTAGCACGGTTTTCAGTTGGATCAAACATGGGCTGGTGCGTTCGCACACCTCCTCCCTGTCTATTCTTCTTTTCACAAACAGGATACCATCGTTTTGATTCACCTGAAACACAGGTTCAGTTGAGCCTGACACAATGCGATATCTTCTGTCTATGAGTGCGCTTTTATCTAGTCCCAAATCCTTAGCAATATTCCCGACGACGGTTCCATCTTGAACCTCCTCTGATATCGAATATCTGATCTGTGCAAAAGCTCCGCTCCATAAAACATCCAAAACAATCATGAAGACAAACCAGCATTGTCGTTCCCCCCATGCTTTGTATCCTCCTCTTTGTTCCATGACTCAAAGATTATAGAGAATAGTCCATTAAAATACGTCCTGTTATTAGAAAGAGTTAGTGCGTCAGGGTCGTGAACTATGCCTTACATCAGATTTTTTTCTGTACAAAAACGGAAAATAAAAAAACACTCGTTGATGGCAATCGTGTTCTTACGCTCAAGTATGCCGTTCTAGACAAATACAAGGGCTTGGTTCAAATAAAGCTGGTGACGTAAATTGCTGCCAGATGCACAGAGTCACTGAACTACACTGACACCAAGCGTTGAAATGGTTATTTACACAGATTGCAGTAGTGTTTTAACAAGTATAAGATTGTCTTACACAGAGGCGATGTATTCCCACATTAATGTCAACTGATCAAAACAGATCTTCCTCGACTTTTTGACAGGGAGGAAAGGATTTCACACATAGCCGTGGTCTTTTTGTTTGTTACTTAAACACTTTAAACAACTTTCAACACCGGGGATCACTGCAGGCAGTACATTGTAGTACTACTTATAATGTGACTACCATTTTAAAAAATATGGGTACAAAAACCCCATAGCAAACTCACCATGACCAAAAAACCAAGAAGCCGATTTAATGTACAAATCGAAAAATCTGAATATTGTAACATCTGAATGCAGAATCACAAAACATTAACACTAAATGTTTTAAACATGCCAGAAATGTTTAAATAAAAGCATTCAAAAATATCAGTCTTAAACTTAGGAGTTGTTTATGAAAAGTATATGTGACATTTTTGTGTGGAAAATCAGCACCAAGGACAGTGAAAGTAAACTACTTCAGTCAATGAGTAAAAATGTCAAATTAATTAACCCTTTACTTAAAACGCGCTTTACATTTCACCCTCCATAAAGCATATGCGTCACAACCAGGTAGTGCCGAAATAATCTTACCTCTTCAGATGCTCGTCTTCTGTCAGGGAGCACTAGTGTATTCGCATGGCTGCCCGGGACTATTGTCGAACCGATACTCATTCTGGGTCCAACTAACATGTACCGTTTGTCTCCAGATCTGTACTGGATGCTGTGGCACAGTGTTCCATCATAATTAGTCTCTTGTAGATACTTTGAAGTATAGTCTGTGGATTTAGAGCACTGCATTGCAATCAACACAATGATACTGATGAGAAAAAGTGCTGAAACTGAGCCCAAAGTTATCATCAGGTAAAAAGTCACATCACTCCCCTCCTCATCCTTTTTTGCAGTTTTAACATCAGAAGCTGCAAAAGCCTCTTTGGGCTCCACAAGTTTGACAACCACAGTAGCTGTTGCTGAGAGTGAAACGTTCCCATTGTCTTTGACCAGTATGACCAGTTTATGCTCAGCCTCGTCTGTCTCTGTGAATGAGCGAAGTGTTCTGATCTGTCCTGTATAGCGGTCCAAACCAAAGAGACTGTGGTCAGTAACTTCCTGCAGTGAAAACAGTAACCAGCCGTTATATCCTATATCAGCGTCATAGGCTCTGACTTTAGTTACCAAGTGTCCTACGTTCACATTGCGGGGAATCTCCTCCACACCTTCAGCAGAACCGTTAGAGCTGACTGGATACAGGATGACTGGAGCGTTGTCGTTCTGATCCAGAATGAACACATTCACTGTGACGTTGTTGCTAAGCGATGGAGTTCCAGAATCTGACGCAACAACGTGGAACTGGAAAGTTTTCAGTGTTTCAAAGTCAAAACTTTTTAGCGCTATAATGTCCCCATTTTCAGAGTTTATATTAAGGAAAGAGGTTAGCAGGTTTTCTCCTCCCCCGCCCCTTAGAATATGATATGAAATAAGAGCATTACTTCCCTCGTCATCATCACAGGCTGTCACCGATAAAATAGACGCTCCTGGGTTGTTATTCTCAGTTATGTAGAAAGTATATGGGTTCTGAGAAAACTGTGGGCTGTTGTCATTCACGTCTGACACAACAATTTTTATGTTTTTTTCTGATGATAAGGATGCTTCGCCTGCGTCTTGAGCGACAATTGTTACATCATATTGTGATTGCTGCTCTCGATCCAAAAGCACTTTGGTTACCAGAGAATACATGTTTATTTGTAAAGATGGTGTAAGAAGAAAAGGAAGACCATGGCTTATGTGGCACATCACTTTTCCATTGAGACCAGAATCTGAGTCTTTCACACTAATCAGCGCTACTGTTGTTCCCGGTTTTGAATCTTCCGGGAGCGCACGTGAAAAAGATGTCACCTCAATCTCTGGTGCATTGTCGTTTACATCAACAATATGTATAATGACGGTTTTGTCTGTTGTCATCGTAGCTGCTCCTTTATCTGATGCCTGGATATCAATTTCATATCTTCCGCTCTCTTCAAAATCTATGGCCCCTGCTACAGTAATGATTCCAGTGACTGGATTTAAATCAAAACGGGCACGTACGCCTGCATCCACATCACTACCAAATGAATATACAACTTCACCATTTGAACCATCATCCATATCTGTTGCATTTACGCGAATAACCGTCGTGCCAAAAGGAGAATTTTCCTTTATCTCTACATGATAGGAATCTTGGGTGAAAACTGGGGGGTTATCATTAACATCAGAAACATCAACAATTATTGTCATATTACCCGACTTTGGAGGTTTACCTCCATCAGTGGCTGTCAGAAGTAACACATGGGTCTTGACGGATTCCCTATCAAGTGGCTTTTGAAGAACTAAACTAGGTATTTTACGGTCCTCACCACGATCTTTCACCTCCAAACGAAAATGTTCATTATGACTCAACTTATACTGCTGAACAGATAATGAACCACTATCAGCGTCACGCGCAGCTTGTAACTGAAATCTTGCTCCTGGCAAAGCAGATTCAGAAATCTCTAACATCTTTTCATTTTCAGGGAAACTTGGTGCGTGGTCGTTTACATCCAGAATCTCCACTGATACATAGTGGATCTCCAGTGGATTTTCTAACACGGTTTTTAAATCAATTACACAAACCTTGCTTCGTTCGCACACATTCTCTCTGTCAATTTTCCGATTCACATATAAGATACCGTCGTCCTGATTCACTCTGAAAGGAGGCTCTGTCGAGCTGTATACTATACGGTATCCCCTCTCTTCCAGTGTGCTCTTATCCAGACCTAAATCCTTCGCAATATTTCCAACAACAGTTCCTTCTCTCACCTCCTCAGCGATAGAATATCGGACTTGTGCTGAAGTTCTGCTCCAAAACGTAATCAAAACCATCAGGTAGGCAACCCACTCTGTCCGTTCCCTCCACGTCTGGCGTCCTCTTTGTTCCATGATGTGAGGATGAAACATTTAAAATAAAAGCAGATAAAGAGCTATACTCGTACACTGACGTAAGATTCTCCCGTCGCATTTGCTATCATAATACAACCACTCTCCAACAGAGTATGAGATTTATTTTAACATAAACTGTGTGCCCAAGCCGGTAGATCGTGAAACGCTCTGTCAGTGGTAGTTTGAGGGGACGGGGATGGGTCTAGCGGGTATGACGAAAATGTGTGGAAGCATTATTTGTCATTATACCGACACCAAGTGATCAGAGAAACATACTGCAGTGCAAGTGCACCAAGACTGGTTCAGGACCATGGACAGCGACAACTCCATTAAACCACCATCGTATTTTCCAACGTAGGCCACAAAAAGATGGATGAGATTGTGGTTGTAAAAATATACATTTTTTGGTACAAATGTTATTTAATTTAGCAGGAAGTTAAATAAAGAGAACAAAATATCCAACCATCTGTCAGCCTAGTGCGCATCAGACATCCGAAGCTGTGACACAACTAGTTAAAGCACAGCTACTCACCTTAATAGCGTGTATATTACTAATGAGTTTGCATCCGTATCTTCTCGATATTGAAATTTCCTAGCAAACCTCATTGATACATGCAAATTGTCTGTACCTATAAGCCATTGTCTCGCGGATATTGATTTAGTGTCAGCGTTTTAACAAAACTGCAAAAACAAGTTGGCTTCATCAAAGGGTAAAACCACAAAACATACTGCATTAGTGATAGATACACAAGCCTCAAACTTGAGAACATGTGCATAAATTAAAACGTATAAATCTGGAAATAAATAAAAGTTATACGTTATAAAGCGTTACAGGAGAGAGAGAGAGAGTCAAACTATTGCTCTTACCTCTTCAGATGCTCTCCTCCTGTCAGGAAGCACTAGTGTATTTGCATGGCTGCCCGGAACTATAGTAGATCCTATACTCATTCTGGGTGCAACTAACATGTACCGTTTGTCGCCAGATCTGTACTGGATGCTGTGACACAGTGTCCCATCATAATTTGTCTCCTGTAGATACTTTGAAGTATAGTCTGCTGTGGTTTTTGAGCACTGCATTGCAATCAGCACAATTATACTGATGAGAAAAAGTGTTGAAACTGAGCCCAGTGTTATCATCAGATAGAAAGTCACATTATTTTCCACCTCGACTTTGGTGGAACTTTTAACATCAGAGGCTGCAAAAGCCTCTTTGGGTTCCACAATTCTGACAATGACAGTAGCTGTTGCAGAGAGTGAAACGTTCCCATTGTCTTTGACCAGTATGACCAGTTTATGCTCAGCCTCGTCTGTCTCTGTGAATGAGCGAAGTGTTCTGATCTGTCCTGTGTAGCGGTCCAAACCAAAGAGACTGTGGTCAGTAACTTCTTGCAGTGAAAACAGTAACCAGCCGTTATATCCTATATCAGCATCATAGGCTCTGATTTTAGTTACCAAGTGTCCTGCGTTCACATTGCGGGGAATCTCCTCCACACCTTCAGCAGAACCGTTAGAGCTGACTGGATACAGGATGACTGGAGCGTTGTCGTTCTGATCCAGAAGGAACACATTCACTGTGACGTTGCTGATTAGTGACGGAGTTCCAGAATCTGACGCAACAACTTGGAACTGGAAAGTTTTCAGTGTTTCGAAGTCAAAACTTTTCAGCGCCAAAATGTCTCCATTTTCAGGATTAATGTTAAGAAACGATGTTACTTTATTTTCAGAACTTTCACTCCTGAGAATACGATAAGAAACAAGCGCATTGTCTCCCTCGTCACGATCAGACGCTTTTAAAGAAAACACTGAGGCTCCCGGGGGGTTATTTTCGGTGATGTAGAAAGTGTATGGGGTCAGTGAAAACTGTGGGCTGTTGTCATTCATATCTGACACAAAAACGCTTATTGTCTTTTCGGATGTTAAGGCTGGTTCACCTGCGTCTTTAGCGATGATTGTAATATCATATCTTGATTCTTGTTCCCTGTCAAGCAGTGATTTAGTGACGACCGCAAACATGTTATCTTGTATTGATGGAGTTAATGTAAAGGGGCTGTCTTCGGCGACATAGCTAATTATTTTACCATTCATGCCAGAATCTAAATCGGTAATGCTGATAAGCGCTACAGTTGTCCCTGGTCTAGAGTCCTCTGAAACTGCACTTGACAATGATGCCACTTCTATCTCAGGAGGATTATCGTTTGTATCTCCAATTTTAATGATAACACTTTTAACTGTTCTGAAAGGAATGCTTCCCTTATCAGAGGCCTGTATATCTATGTCATAGCTGTCTTTTTCCTCAAAGTCTACAAGCCCTTTCACAATAATCTCCCCAGTAACAGAGTCGATATCAAACAGCTCTCGAATTTGGCCTTTAACATCACTGCCAAATGAATAAACCACTTCCCCGTTGGTACCGTTGTCCAAATCGGTTGCTTCAACTTGGATGACTGTTGTACCAATTGGGGCGTTCTCTTGTAGCACTGCTGAATATGTGTCCTTTGTGAATACTGGCATATTGTCATTAACATCTAAAACATCTATGTATATTTCAACTGTGCCAGTTTTAGGGGGATTTCCGCCATCTATTGCCGTCAACATTAATTTATGGCTACTTTTGGCCTCTCTGTCTAGCTGTCTCTGTAATTGCAAAATTGGAGTTTTACCATCTCTTCCTCGATCTTTAACCTCTAGACGGAAATGGTCATTCTGACTGATTTTATACTGCTGAACAGAGTTTGTGCCACCATCCGGATCATGGGCATTTTGCAGCTGGTATCGTGCCCCTGGCAACGCAGACTCTGAGATCTCTAGCCTCTTTGTTTTTTCTGGAAATGTGGGAGAGTGGTCGTTTAAGTCTGTTATTTCCACGGTGACATAATGTACTTCTAGTGGATTTTCGAGAACAGTTTTAAGGTTAATTAAACACACAGCGCTCTCTTTGCATACTTCCTCTCGGTCTATTTTGTGGTTCGCATAAAGGACACCGTCATTCTCATTTACCTTAAAAAGAGGTTCACTCGAGCTGGACATAATACGAAATCCCCTCTGCTTCATTACAATCAGGTCTATTCCCAAATCCTTAGCTAAGTTCCCAACAAAGCTCCCGTCTTCTAGTTCTTCAGATATAGAGTATCTCAGTTGCGCCGAGGCTGCTCTGAAAAATAAAAGCAACACCAAGCCGGGGAGCAATGGTGATCGTGATCGCCATGAATCCCGTCCTCTTTGTTTCATATTTGGAAGTAAAAGTACGAATCCAAACGCGTCCATTATTGTCCATTTGCCTAGATTTGTGTCTCCATCACAGCAAGAAATATATTCACCTCTCCTTGAAATGTAGTTTACAAAATGTAAAAACAGTCACCGTGCGCTTATTCCGAACCTGCCACCTAAATGATGCCTAACCAGACTGAACGTAGTAGGGGCGGACTTACCTAAGGGGCTGACAGGCATTATAATGATAAGGTACTGCCACCTTGTGAACGTGCGTGACAATGCATTTTATCATCTTAAACTGGTCAACACTAAATATCATGCGTTGATGTATTTTCAGTGAGAAGGTTAGTTCAATAAAAATCCGGCAATGGCAAAAGTTATACTTAATACTTAAGATAGTATATATAGAGAATATAGATATTTACTCACCTCTCCAGATGTCCTCCTCCTGTCAGGGAGTACTAGAGTATTGGCATTGCTACCCGGGGCTATTGTCGAACCGATACTCATTCTGGGTCCAACTAACATGTACCGTTTGTCTCCAGATCTGTACTGGATGCTGTGGCACAGTGTTCCATCATAATTAGTCTCTTGTAAATACTTTGAAGTATAGTCTGTGGATTTAGAGCACTGCATTGCAATCAGCACAATAATACTGATGAAAAAAAGAGCTGAAACCGAGCCCAAAGTTATCATTAGATAAAAAGTCACGTTATTATCCTCGTCATCTTTTGATGCACTTTTGACATCCGAAGCCGCAAAAGCCTCTTTGGGCTCCACAACTTTGACAATCACAGTAGCTGTTGCTGAGAGTGAAACGTTCCCATTGTCTTTCACCAGTATGACCAGTTTATGCTCAGCCTCGTCTGTCTCTGTGAATGAGCGAAGTGTTCTGATCTGTCCTGTATAGCGGTCCAAACCAAAGAGACTGTGATCAGTAACTTCTTGCAGGGAAAACAGTAACCAGCCGTTATATCCTATATCAGCGTCATAGGCTCTGACTTTAGTTACCAAGTGTCCTGCGTTCACATTGCGGGGAATCTCCTCCACACCCTCAGCAGAACCGTTAGAGCTGACTGGATACAGGATGACTGGAGCGTTGTCGTTCTGATCCAGAATGAACACGTTCACTGTGACATTGCTGCTTAGTGACGGAGTTCCAGAATCTGACGCAACAACTTGGAACTGGAAAGTTTTCAGTGTTTCAAAGTCAAAACTTTTTAGCGCCATAATGTCCCCATTTTCAGAGTTGATGTTTAGATTGAATGAGTGGAGCTTAGTATTATCTTTTCCATCTCTTAACATCTGATATAAAATGCGAGAATTATCACCCTCGTCGCAGTCTGATGCCATCACAGAAAACAATGAAGCTCCTGGGGAGTTGTTCTCAAAAATGTAATATGTGTAAGGGCTCGCTGAAAACTCTGGATTGTTATCATTCACATCTGATACAACAATAGTAATACTTTTTTCAGAAGATAATGATGGTACACCTGCATCTTTTGCAACAATTGTAACATCATATATGGATTGCTTTTCTCTATCCAGGTTTGATTTCGTGACTATAGAATACATGTTGTCCTGTGTTGAAGGTGATAATGTGAAAGGCACATCTTCATTAAATGAGCAAATAACTTTTCCGTTAAGACCAGAGTCTTTATCAAGAACACTGATTAAAGCCACAGTGGTTCCCAGTCTTGCATCCTCTGGTATTGCCCTTGAGAATGATGTAACTTCTATATGTGGGGTGTTATCATTCAAATCAACAATATTAACCAACACACTTTTGTCTGTTCTGAAAGGAGCTGATCCTTTATCAGACGCCTGTATATCTATTTCATAGCTTTCCTCTAATTCAAAGTCTATCAGATCTTGAACAGTTATTTCACCTGTATTCGGATCTACTCGAAAGAGTTCGCGTATTCTGCTATTCACATTACTGCCTAATGAATAGATAATCTCACCATTGGATCCTTCGTCTAAATCAGAAGCATTTACTTTTATAACTGTCGTGCCAATAGGAACATTTTCCTCTAAACGCACCGTGTACGTTTCTTCGTTGAAAACTGGCATATTATCATTGATGTCTAAAACATCAACGATAAGTTCAGCTGTTCCAGATTTACTTGGTTTGCCTCCATCAACAGCTGTAACAAGAAGCGTATGACTTTTCTTAGTTTCTCTATCTAGTGTCTTCAGTAAAACTAATACCGGTATTTTCCCATCTTTTCCACGATCTTTGACTTCCAAACGAAAATGATCATTAGGACTGAGTTTATACTCTTGGACCGAAAATTGTCCAACATCAGGGTCTTGTGCTGCTTGTAGCTGAAGGCGCAAACCCGGTAAAGCAGACTCTGAAATAGCGAGATGTGACTGTTTTCCTGAGAAGCTGGGAGAGTGGTCGTTAACATCCAGCACCTCTACAGTCACATAGTGAATTTCAAGAGGGTTTTCCAGCACCGTTTTTAGGTTGATCAAGCACACACTGCTGCGCTCACAAACCCACTCCCGGTCAATTACTCGGTCAACATACAATATTCCATCATTCTGATTTACATGGAAAAATGACTCTGTTGAAGCCTCGACAATACGACAACCTCTCTCTTTCAGTGCGTTCATCTCTAACCCCAAGTCCTTCGCTATATTCCCAACAACGGTGCCTTCTTTAACTTCCTCAGCGATTGAATATCTCATCTGCGCCGAAGCTGTGCTCCACAGCAAAATTAATGAAACAATGAAAGCGAACCACCGCCATTGCTCTCTCGATGTTCCGAGTCCTTTCTGCTCCATAATTAGCGAATAAAAATGAATCGCAGTGATTCAGAATAATGATTCCTTTGTCACGTGAGAAATAGATATACAAAAAATAAAATGTAGAGTTTCCCCTGTGTTATCCAAATCGCACATGCGGAATATTCGGTGTGAGTGTAAAAGACTAAAATGAGAAAACCCATCCCACAAAGGGGAGGATCCCTGTCTCTGACAAGGCCTCTCCTCAAACACTTTACTGTTAATATACTGACACCAAGTGATCACTTCACACTTAGTTCGTTCCTCCATGAAAATCACAGAGTTGAAGGTTGGCTCTTTTAAAATAATACTGTCGATTTCACTAAGACGCATAAATTGTAGCTCGCGGCTATATCAAACACATTAACAAAAGTAAACTCAGCACAATGGATAGCGCCATTGTCACTCAGATTAGCCCATTGAGCCTCTCCCCCAAATTATACATATTTAAATCACAAAAAAGTGTGTGCGCCACGATCCCTATCAAACCTGAAAGTAAACCAGCTTACCTCTTCAGATGTCCTCCTCCTGTCAGGTAGCACTAGTGTATTTGCATGGCTCCCCGGGACTATAGTCGATCCTATACTCATTCTGGGTCCAACTAGCATGTACCGTTTGTCGCCAGATCTATACTGGATGCTGTGACACAGTGTCCCATCATAATTTGTCTCTTGTAGATATTTAGAAGTATGGTCTGTGGATTTTGAGCACTGCATTGCAATCAGCACAATGATACTGATGAGAAAAAGTGCTGACACTGAGCCCAAAGTTACCATCAGATAGAAAGTCACAGTATTATCCTCATCTGCTTTTGCTGCACTTTTGACATCAGAAGCTGCAAAAGCCTCTTTGGGCTCCACAAGTTTGACAATCACAGTAGCTGTTGCTGAGAGTGAAACGTTCCCATTGTCTTTGACCAGTATGACCAGTTTATGCTCAGTCTCGTCTGTCTCTGTGAATGAGCGAAGTGTTCTGATCTGTCCTGTATAGCGGTCCAAACCAAAGAGACTGTGGTCAGTAACTTCCTGCAGTGAAAACAGTAACCAGCCGTTATATCCTATATCAGCGTCATAGGCTCTGACTTTAATCACCAAGTGTCCTGCGTTCACATTGCGGGGAATCTCCTCCACACCTTCAGCAGAACCGTTAGAGCTGACTGGATACAGGATGACTGGAGCGTTGTCGTTCTGATCCAGAATGAACACGTTCACTGTGACGTTGCTGCTTAATGACGGAGTTCCAGAATCTGATGCAACAACTTGGAACTGGAAAGTTTTCAGTGTTTCAAAGTCAAAACTTTTTAGCGCGGTGATATCTCCATTATCAGGATTTACGTTTAGGAAAGACATTATATCATTCCCTTCTCTCACAATATGATAGGAAATAGCTGCATTGTCATTCAAATCATTGTCCGTTGCGCTAACAGAGAATATCGGCTTCCCAGCAACATTATTTTCTAACAAGTAAAACTGTAATGGATTTTGGGAGAAACATGGACTGTTGTCATTTACATCTGATATCTGAATGGTAAGAGTTTTAAAAGTGGACAAGGGCATTTCGCCGCAATCGGTGGCTTGTATTGTTATTATATAATGTGACACCTCCTCTCGATCCAAAAATCGTGTAGTAACAAGAGAATATGTGTTTTCCTTATAAGACGGTTTTAATTCAAAAGGAACTTCCTCAGTTATGCTTGAAATAATTTTTCCATTAACACCAGAGTCTTTATCTGTCACACTAATAAGTGAAATAACAGTGCCAAGCTTTGAGTCTTCAGACACTATATTGGACACTGATGTCACTTCTATTTCAGGTGGATTATCATTGATGTCTTTTATCTTCACAATAACTCTACATCTGCTAGTTAATGGTGGTGCTCCCTTGTCCGAAGCCTGAACATCTAGTTTATAAACCTCTGATTCCTCAAAATCCAGTTCTCCTCTCACTTTAATTTGTCCGCTTAAACTATCCAATTCAAATATCTCGTAGACTTTGCGTGGTAATGTTTTGCTGAGGCTGTACTCGATTTCCCCATTTGTCCCTTCGTCTGGATCTGTTGCACTGACTTTTGTAACAATAGTTCCAACTGAGACATTTTCATATATCTCTGTTTGGTAAATATCCTGACTAAACATTGGACGATTATCATTGATATCTAGAACAGTAACGGAAACATTTAGCGTTCCAGATCTCGGAGGTTTCCCCCCATCAACTGCTGTCACAAATAGCAAGTGTTGATTCTTTTGTTCTCTGTCTAACGACTTCTTAAGCACTAAAAATGGTATTTTATCTTCATCGTTTTGACTAATTTCTATTTCAAAGTGATCATTTGACGTCAATGTATATGTGCGGATAGAGTTCATTCCAGCATCGGGATCACGGGCCGCATGCAGTTCGATTCGCGTTCCCGGAGATGAATGTTCTGCTATTTCAAATGTCTGAACCTTTTCAGAAAAACTGGGAGAGTGATCATTTACATCAGTAATTTCCACAACTACATAGTGTATTTCCAAGGGGTTTTCAACAAGGATTTTCAGCTCCATCAAGCATGCACCACCTCCCTGACAGAGCTCCTCTCTGTCGATTTTCTTTTGGACCTGTAAAGCACCACTATCCGGATTTACCTCGAAAAAAGCTTCCTTCAATCCAGACACAACACGGAACCGCCGATCCAACAAAGCTGTTTTGTCCAGACCGAGATCCTTGGCTACATTTCCAACAAGGGTTCCCTCTTTCATCTCCTCTGGAATAGAGTACCTCAATTCACCCACAGCCTGCTTTCCGAAAATCAGCATTAAGAAAAAATGAAAAGCAAACAAATGCTCCTTTGATCTAAATCGTCTTTCGCTCCCCATCGTTATCCAGCAAGCATAAGCAGACCGAAGTCTGTTTCTTCAGCACATGAAATAACTATATCCGACCCGTTCAGTATAGCATGTTTACAAAACAGGGTACACCATCTCATCCGACTCACATCCCGAAATGAAATGTATCATCTGCTCTAAGGTACCAAACAAAAGGTTGGTTAAGGGAGGGACTAAGTACTTTATAGCAATAATAATGTAACAGTGACACCAAGAGGACAACATTTTAGACGATTTAGAATCATTAAGTCACACTAGGCAGGTGTGAAATATAATGATCACCAGCACTTAAATACCACGGACAGGACTACAACGTCCTTATAGTTATGTACGTACTATTTATTCTCTCTCTCTCTCTCTCTCTCTCTCTCTCTCTCTCTCTCTCTTTCTCTCGCTCTCTCTGCTACACACATAAAAGTCAAGCGAAATCAGTGTGAATTTATTAAATGTTTTGCCCAGCAAGAATCATGATAGTTAAGACTCATAAGTGGCAATATAAATGAAGAAAAACACAGTAGTCCCCTCACTGTACCCAGCTCGAATTCTTGCAGTGAATTTCAGCACCATGGATAGCGATGACAAGCAGACTCGTAACGTGATTATGTGTTAACCTCATTTTTGTCTCCTTAATTTCGAGACATTTTGCACAATGACGATAAATACTGTCACAACAATGACAGTATTTCGAATTTTATTTCAATTATGTATCATGTAGATATTCGGCGTCAACCCTCTTTATTATTATTATTATTATTATTCTCATCATTATTATTATTATTTTGCTATTTTTTCATTTGGAGAGGGAGGGAAGAATAATCTATTTGATCATCTATATATGATAACACGTGGTGCTCACAATGCATTGGAGAGTATAGACCTATGTAAGAGAGCCATTGTGTATCACGCAGCGGCTCTTGCAAAAGGAAGCAGAAAGCTGAGTCCAATGCTATCGTCAGCAAGCTTACATCTATTTTTATGCAAATAGAGGAAACAATAACATATGCCTCAAACAACTCTGAACACGATTTGAATATGCTGAATAAGAAAAGACTAGTATTTGAACCTCAATGTGAAAAGCCACTACAGTTGTTACATATTAAAGTCTTACCTCTTCAGATGGTCGTCTCCTGTCAGGAAGCACTAATGTATTCGCATGGCTGCCCGGGATTATAGTAGATCCTATACTCATTCTTGGTCCAACTAACATGTACCGTTTGTCTCCAGATCTGTACTGGATGCTGTGACACAGTGTCCCATCATAATTGGTCTCTTGTAGATATTTAGAAGTATAGTCTGTGGATTTTGAGCAATGCATTGCAATCAGCACAATGATACTGATGAGAAAAAGTGTTGAAACTGAGCCCAAAGTTATCATCAAGTAAAAAGTCACATTATTCTCCTCATCTGCTTTTGCTGCACTTTTAACATCAGAAGCTGCAAATGCCTCTTTGGGCTCCACAACTTTGACGATCACAGTAGCTGTTGCAGAGTGTGAAACGTTCCCATTGTCTTTGACCAGTATGACCAGTTTATGCTCAGTCTCATCTGTCTCTGTGAATGAGCGAAGTGTTCTGATCTGTCCTGTATAGCGGTCCAAACCAAAGAGACTGTGGTCAGTAACTTCTTGCAGTGAAAACAGTAACCAGCCGTTATATCCTATATCAGCGTCATAGGCTCTGACTTTAGTCACCAAATGTCCTGCGTTCACATTGCGGGGAATCTCCTCCACACCTTCAGCAGAACCGTTAGAGCTGACTGGATACAGGATGACTGGAGCGTTGTCGTTCTGATCCAGAATGAACACGTTCACTGTGACGTTGCTGCTAAGTGACAGAGTTCCAGAGTCTGACGCAACAACATGTAACTGAAAAGTTTTCAGTGTTTCAAAGTCAAAACTTTTTAGCACCGAAACTTGTCCACTTTCTGAATTGATATTTATGAAAGATGTTACGTCATTTTCACTCCCTCCTCTAACAATATGATATGAAATTGCTGCATTTTCATTCGTATCAATGTCCGTTGCGCTAACAGAGAATATTGGCGCTCCAGCAACATTATTTTCTGACAGGTAAAACTGTAATGGATTTTGGTCGAAATGTGGACTGTTGTCATTTACATCTGATATATGAACGTTAAGAGCTTTAAAAGTTGATAAGGGAGGCTCACCGCAGTCAGTGGCTTTTATTATTATTTCATAGTGTGGCACCCGTTCTCGATCCAAAAGTTCCTTAGTAACAACTGAATATATGTTTTCCTTATATGAAGGCTTTAATTCAAAAGGTACGTCATCGATTATGCGTAAAATAACTTTCCCATTAACACCCGAGTCTTTATCCGTCACACTAATAAGTGAGATAACGGTACCAGGCTTTGAATCTTCTGATAATTTATTTGACAGTGATGTGACTTCTATTTCCGGCGGGTTATCATTGACATCTTTTATCTTTATTATGACTCTACACCTTCCTGTTAATGGAGGCTGTCCTTTATCAGTTGCCTGGACTTCTAGTTTATAAATCTCTGATTCCTCAAAATCCAGTTCTCCTCTCACTTTAATTTGTCCGCTTAAACTATCCAATTCAAATATCTCGTAGACTTTGCGTGGTAATGTTTTGCTGAGGCTGTACTCGATTTCCCCATTTGCCCCTTCGTCTGGATCTTTTGCACTGGCCTTTGTAACAATAGTTCCAACTGAGACATTTTCATATATCTCTGTTTGGTAAGTATCCTGACTAAACGTTGGACGATTATCATTGATATCTAGAACAGTAACGGAAACATTTAGCGTTCCAGATCTCGGAGGTTTCCCCCCATCAACTGCTGTCAAAAATAGCAGGTGTTGATTCTTTTGTTCTCTGTCTAACGACTTCTTAAGCACTAAAAATGGTATTTTATCTTCATCGCTTTGACTGATTTCTATTTCAAAGTGATCGTTTGGTGTTAATATATATGTGCGGATAGAGTTCATTCCAGCATCGGGATCACGGGCCGCATGCAGTTCGAATCGCGTTCCCGGAGATGACTGCTCTGCTATTTCAAATGTCTGAACCTTTTCAGAAAAACTGGGAGAGTGATCATTAACATCACTAATATCTATCACGACATGATGCATTTCCAGAGGGTTTTCGACTAGGATTTTCAGCTCCATTACGCAGGCACCACTACCGTGACAGAGCTCCTCCCTGTCGATTTTCTTTTGGACCTGTAAAGCACCACTGTCTGGATTTACCTCGAAAAATGTATCCCTAGTTCCCGACACAACACGGAACCGTCGATCAGCCAAGGACGTTTTGTCCAGACCAAGATCCTTGGCAACATTTCCAACAACAGTTCCTTCTTTCACCTCCTCTGGAATAGAGTATCTCAAGTCACCCAAAGCCTGCTTTCCGAAAAACACCAACAAACACAAATGTAAAGCAAACCAACAATAGTCACTCGATCGTCTTTTGCTCTCCATCGTTATCCAACAGCATGAACACGCAGGAGCCTTTCCCCCAAATATATATATCCGAGCACCAAACGGTCTCATCCGACTACCGTTCTCACATCATCATCATTGTATCATCTGCTGTGAGGTACCAAACAAAAGCTTTGTTAGGTGAGGGACGGCCCCTTTTAAAGCCCGTTGACGTTACAGTGACACCAAGAGGACAGTATTTTATACTATTTTAAGTTGTATGGGAGCATATTCCTTTGTATAATTATATGTTTTGCCAGTATTTTATTCTTATTATCCAAACAGTTAAATCTTCTATATTTAAATACAAATTAAGTGTTTTGAAGAAGTATATTTATTTACCACGTTTTATCTACCTATTATCTCTATTTCTCCTGGTAACAGTACAGCCGGTGTTTTTCAGCACCTTGGACAACGGTCACCCCTCTTCACATAGCCGGTCTCCTTAACCACCATGTGTAGGTAGGAGTTTTTTCTTTTTAAATGGGAGACAATTATTTATTCCATTAATTTGGAATGCCTGGTAATCGTAATCGTTTTGAGAGTATATTGATATGTACAGGGGGAAGAAGCACGATTGTCTGAGGGAATACTAAGCAATACAAATGAGTCAATTTAGAGATTATTATGCTGATTCGCAGACAGTATGTACCCAGACGAATAGCGCTAACCTTAAACCAGGTAAAATAAACTGAAATACTGTGATACAGACACTCAAGGCTCAAGGTGCGTCACACTGTGATGTTCCTGGTTTTTGGAAATTCTTCTGTTAATTGTCATTTTAATTTATTTTTTTTAAAATACTGAACATATGCTAGTCTAAGTATGTAGACCACTGTAGGCAAATAGGAAAAGTTTACTTGTAAACAAAGCACTGCAATTTTTAAAGTCTTACCTCTATAGATGTTCTCCTCCTGTCAGGCATAACCAATGTATTCGCATGGCTTCCTGGGACTATAGTAGATCCTATACTCATTCTGGGGCCAACCAACATGTACCGTTTGTCTCCAGACCTGTACTGGATGCTATGACATAGCGTTCCATCATAATTAGTCTCTTGTAGATATTTTGACGTATAATCTGTAGATTTTGAGCACTGCATTGCAATCAGCACAATTATACTGATGAGAAAAAGTGTTGAAACTGAGCCCAAAGTTATCATCAAGTAAAAAGTCACATTATTCTCCTCATCTGCTTTTGCTGCACTTTTAACATCAGAAGCTGCAAATGCCTCTTTGGGCTCCACAACTTTGACGATCACAGTAGCTGTTGCAGAGTGTGAAACGTTCCCATTGTCTTTGACCAGTATGACCAGTTTATGCTCAGTCTCATCTGTCTCTGTGAATGAGCGAAGTGTTCTGATCTGTCCTGTATAGCGGTCCAAACCAAAGAGACTGTGGTCAGTAACTTCCTGCAGTGAAAACAGTAACCAGCCGTTATATCCTATATCAGCGTCATAGGCTCTGACTTTAGTCACCAAGTGTCCTGCGTTCACATTGCTGGGAATCTCCTCCACACCTTCAGCAGAACCGTTAGAGCTGACTGGATACAGGATGACTGGAGCGTTGTCGTTCTGATCCAGAATGAACACGTTCACTGTGACGTTGCTACTTAGTGATGGAGTTCCAGAATCTGACGCAACAACTTGGAACTGGAAAGTTTTCAGTGTTTCAAAGTCAAAACTTTTTAGTGCGGTGATGTGTCCATTATCTGAATTTATGTTTAAGAAAGATGTTATGTCATTTCCATTTTCTCCTCTAACAATATGATATGAAATAGCTGCATTGTCATTCAAATCATTGTCCGTTGCCCTTACAGAAAATATCGACTTTCCAGCAACATTATTTTCTGCAAGATAAAACTCTAAAATGGTTTGGTCGAAATGTGGACTGTTGTCATTTACATCTGATATCTGAATGTTCAGAGTTTTAAAAGTTGATAAGGGAGGCTCGCCACAGTCCATGGCTTTTATTGTTATTTCATATTGGGGCAACGCCTCTCGATCCAAAAAACCCTTTGTGACAACTGAATATGTATTTTCCTTGTAGGAAGGCTTTAATTCAAAAGGTACGTCATTGACTATGTGTGAAATAATTTTTCCATTAACACCAGAGTCTTTGTCCCGCACACTAAGTAGTGAAATAACAGTGCCAGGCTTCGAATCTTCAGACGCAGTATTTGACAGAGATGTCACTTCTATTTCCGGTGGATTATCGTTGACGTCTTGAATTTTGATAATGACCCTACACTCACCTGTCAGTGGAGGTGTTCCTTTATCGGATGCCTCAATGTCCAGTTCATATACGTCGGTTTCTTCGTAGTCCACTACTCCTTTTATCCTGATTTCTCCAGTTATTTTGTCCAATTCAAAAATGTCATATACTTTACGCATCAAGGTTTTTCCAAGGCTATATTCAATTTCTCCATTCGTGCTTTCATCGGGGTCGGTCGCATTCATTCTAAATATTGAAGTGCCAGCTGGAACGTTTTCTTGAATTTCAATTTGGTAAATCTCCTGACCAAATATCGGACGATTGTCATTACTATCAAGAACAATAATGAAAACATTTAGTGTGCTTGATCTTGGAGGTTTACCTCCATCAACTGCTGTAACCAGTAGTGTGTGTTTGTTCTTTTGTTCTCTGTCTAACGATTTTTTCAGCACTAAAAATGGTATCTTACCCGCATCACTTTGACGGATATTTACTTCAAAATGTTCATTTGACGTTAAAGTGTATGTACGAATAGAGTTAATTCCAGCATCAGGGTCACGAGCAGTGTGCAACTGAAATCTCTTTCCTGGCAGTGTTTGTTCTGCTATTTCAAATGTTTGTGCTTTTTCGGGAAAACTAGGGGCGTGATCATTTACATCCGTAATTTCTACAACTACGTAGTGTATTTCCAAAGGATTTTCAACAAGGATTTTCAGCTCCATTAGGCATGCACCGCTGCCTTGACAGAGCTCCTCTCTGTCAATACGATTATGGACGTACAGTGCCCCATTATTCTGGTTCACTTCAAAAATAGCGTCTTTACTTCCAGACACAACGCGGAACCGTCGATCAGTTAAAGAGGTGATGTCAAGGCCAAGATCCTTCGCAACATTTCCAACAACAGTGCCGTGTTTAACCTCCTCTGGAACAGAGTACCTGATCTGAGCAAAAGCCTGTTTTCCGCAAAAAAGCAGTAGAGCCACATGAATAGAAAACCAGGAACAGTCCCTTGTTCGATATTTTGTATCCTTTCCCATCGTCATTTAACAACTCGTATTCACAAAGTAGCCCCTCACTTCGACAAGCATATGTTTATGTCAGTCCAGACGTGGTGTCACCGGCTGGTGTTCTTGATTCAAGTGCTTTCTTTGCTTTACTGAGACGGCGAACAAAAGGTTCATGGGGGAGGGAAAACATTGGTTATGGTTTCCCGATTTTATAGTGACACCCAGAGGTTAGTACTGAGAACTAATCTCCCTCCCCTTCACTCCCCACTCATTCTCTCCCACTTTTCTACTTGACTTTCACCCACCAAAAGGTTGATCATTGTGCTTTACTGGTTTGGCCTGATCATGCCTTTCATTACCACGGACAGCAAGTACGAGTAGTCGCCTTTCCTTCTAATAACAAGCAGTTCAATACTAAAACAGCAAACAGAAGTTAGATTGTTCTGACACCCAGTTGTCAAAAACGCGCTGTCTACATATTCCCATATACACACTATAATTACTCTGTTTTGGTGGAGTAGGAAATCTTTCATTTCAGCACCATGGACAGCGGTCAGAGTCAGGCGTAGTCCCTGCACACTGTCACTTTATATAGGATGAGCCCTTTTTATTTATATCACAGTAATTAGTTTTCGTCATGGCTTATGCATCTCTTACTATGTAACCAATCAGTTTGCAATCAGACAGTGAAACTCTGACCTATTAGAACATATTTAAGAAAGCAACACACTTTCTAAAAGTCTTCATAGACATGACATAAGGAAAACTTTGAGCACAACATAAAGAAAAAACTGCATGTAAACATATGGTGTCAAATTTAGTTTTTAAAGTCTTACCTCTCCAGATGTTACCCTCCTGTCAGGGAGCACTAGTGTATTCGCATGGCTGCCCGGGACTATAGTAGATCCTATACTCATTCTGGGTCCAACTAACATGTACCGTTTATCTCCAGATCTGTACTGGATGCTGTGACACAGTGTCCCATCATAATTTGTCTCTTGAAGATATTTAGAGGTATAGTCTGTGGATTTTGAACACTGCATTGCAACCAGTACGACGATACTGATGAGAAAAAGTGCTGAAACTGAGCCCAAAGTTATCATCAGGTAAAAAGTCACATTATTCTCCTCATCGTCTTTTGCTGAATTTTTAACATCAGAAGCTGCAAAAGCC
The DNA here is from genome assembly GCF_001640805.2 of Lates calcarifer. Classification (NCBI taxonomy): domain Eukaryota; kingdom Metazoa; phylum Chordata; class Actinopteri; family Centropomidae; genus Lates; species Lates calcarifer. The sequence continues at coordinate 11,711,475 of NC_066840.1, read as the reverse complement.
TCTTTTGGCTCCACAACTTTGACGATCACAGTAGCTGTTGCTGAGAGAGAAACGTTCCCATTGTCTTTCACCAGTATGACCAGTTTATGCTCAGCCTCGTCTGTCTCTGTGAATGAGCGAAGTGTTCTGATCTGTCCTGTATAGCGGTCCAAACCAAAGAGACTGTGGTCAGTAACTTCCTGCAGTGAAAACAGTAACCAGCCGTTATATCCTATATCAGCGTCATAGGCTCTGACTTTAGTCACCAAGTGTCCTGCGTTCACATTGCGGGGAATCTCCTCCACACCTTCAGCAGAACCGTTAGAGCTGACTGGATACAGGATGACTGGAGCGTTGTCGTTCTGATCCAGAATGAACACGTTCACTGTGACGTTGCTGCTTAGTGAGGGAGTTCCAGAATCAGACGCAACAACTTGGAACTGAAAAGTTTTCAGTGTCTCAAAGTCAAAACTTTTTAAGGCTGAAATGTGTCCGCTATCAGAATTTACATTAAGAAAAGATGCCATATCATTATGACCACCTGTCCCTCTAATTAAACGATAGGACACTGCAGCATTGTCGCCTAAGTCTTTATCAAATGCACTCACAGAAAATATGGATGTGCCTGGAGCATTGTTTTCCACCAAATATAACTCCAGGGGACTGTGTGAGAACTCTGGGATGTTATCATTGACATCTGACACCTGAATACTCAAAGTTTCGAATGTGGAAAGAGGAGGGTCACCACAGTCGGTAGCGGTTATTGAAATGTCATAAAGTGACACAGTTTCCCTGTCCAATGTTTCCTTTGTCACTAATGAATACATGTTTTCTTTAAATGACGGTTTTAATTCAAATGGTACGTTCCCCGTGAGACTGCATATAACTTTGCCATTCAGGCCAGAATCCGTGTCTGTGACACTAATAAGAGAAACCACGGTCCCATGTTTTGAATCTTCTGGGATCATGCTTGATATTGATGTCACCTCTATCTCTGGTTCATTGTCGTTAATATCTTGAATCTTTATTAGGACTCTACAGTCTGTTGTCATCGGTGGCTGACCTTTGTCAGAGGCTTGGACGTCTAACTTGAAAACATCAGCGGTCTCATAGTCAATTTGTCCCTTGACTCGAATTTCTCCTGTATTTCTGTCAAGGCTAAATAGCTCCAACACCTTCAAATTGATGTCACCTCCGAAGGCATACTCGACTTCCCCATTAGTTCCTTCATCCAGATCAGTTGCTTGGACTTTTATAACAACTGTATCTAAAGCAACATTTTCTTGTAACATCACAGAATAAACCTCTTTCGAAAAAGTAGGTCTGTTATCATTATTGTCGAGAACCTTTATGGTGAGATTAAGATTTGCAGATTTTGGCGGTGTCCCTCCATCTATAGCGGTTAAAATCAAGCTATGGTTTGTTTTATGCTCTCTGTCCAAGTGTCTTTGTAACACTAAGAAAGGGATTTTATCCTCTCCCCTATCTCTAATTTCTAGATGAAAATTTTCATTTTGGCTAAGTTTATAGCGCTGGACGGAATTTATTCCAACATCAGGATCACGTGCGCCTGGTATTTGAAATCGTGCCCCTGGCAACGTCGTTTCTGCTATTTCAATTACCTTTTCTTCCTCTGCAAAACTCGGCACATGGTCGTTGGCGTCCGTTATTTCCACCGTGACATAGTGGATTTCAAGTGGATTTTCAACAACGATTTTCAGATCTATTAAACATGCACCATTTCCATCGCACAGCTGTTCTCGGTCGAGATTCTTATGAACATACAAAGCCCCATTGTCCGGGTTTACCTCAAATAGCGCGTCCTGGGCTCCAGACACAATACGAAATCGCCTGTTTGTCAAGCTACTGACATCCAGACCCAAATCCTTGGCAACATTTCCAATAGTAGCTCCCACTTTAACTTCCTCTGGAGTCGAGTATTTTATTTGAGCGAAGATCAGCTCACCAAAGCAAAACAGCAGAGAGAAAATCAGAGGACGCGACCACGACATCATTCTTACTCTTTGTCCTTTGTCTCCTTTGGCGAAATTATTTAAAACGGTAGCCACAAATATCTTCCTCTTAAAACATCTCCTGTTGTCCCCAGATTATCTTTCGGAAAACCACGTCCTCGTTGTACGGGTACAAATCACAGTCCGAAAAGATGGCATTCTTTGTGGCCAAGCTGAAAAAAATCACTCTTTGAAAAGGGCAGAGTCTATTTTGTCTGAATCCTCAGCGACTGCCTACTGTAACACTGACACCCAGTGGACCATTCAGTGCTTACATGTAGTATAAAGGAGAAAAAGACACGATTCCACCGAAACCTCTTAAATACGAAATTTAGTCTCACGAAACGTAGGAGAAAGCAAACTTTCAGAACCATGGACAGGGCAAACGTTTAGTGTCTCAGCGGTAGCAAAGCTGAACTCAAGTGTCTATAGAATTAAACAAGAGTCTCTCTTTTATTAGTCTGTATAATAAAACCCGACAAAAATGTCACCACAACGTGACCATATCGTTTAGACCTAATAATTAGACATAATTCAGTATCCTGGAAAACGGTAACGGTACTGGGCTGAATAACCTGAACACATTTGTACAGTCTAAATAGAGAGGAAACGTTGAACTTGGACTGAAACACATGACAACAATGTATCTCTTTCCCAAAAGGAAAAAAAAAATGTTTTCAAACCTAAACACCTTATTCGGTCCTCATCCAGATGTGTTAGTAGATGGGCTAAAATACAGTTAAAATAACATTTGAAATCCATAAATGGAACACATAAAGCTCTAAAACGGAATTTACATTTTGACTTGAAAATTACTTCAATATGACCAAGCATGATTCTATGTCAGCACCATGGACAGCGCTGCGTAATATGTCGTTATGTTGTTCAAGATTTACTTGTGGAGTAGCCAAAAATATTGCTAATAAAGAAATATTGAATTGATAAACAAATCTTAAGTTGAAAATCAACACAGCGTTACCAATTCCACCATACACTTCAGCACCTCGGACAGAGCTGGGTCATAAACCATATGTAGCGCCACGAAATATGCTGTCCTGCTAGTGGCCACACATTATCTTACTTTAAGAGTGGCATAAAGGGACACTGATGTGGTGATAAGTGATAAAAATGATATGAAAAAATCTTTACTGCACATAGTAAGCAGTGTTTTTATATGTTTCCAAGCACAATCATATTTGTTAGGAGGAAATTATTCCAGTGTAACCCACTGTAAATTGTCTGTGTGGAAAAATATCTTAAACTGAAATCGAAAATGGTCTTACCTCTCCAGATGTCCTCCTCCTGTCAGGAAGCACTAGTGTATTTGCATGACTACCAGGGACTATAGTAGATCCTATACTCATCCTGGGTCCAACTAACATGTACCGTTTGTCTCCAGATCTGTACTGGATGCTGTGACACAGTGTCCCATCATAATTTGTCTCTTGTAGATATTTAGAAGTGTAGTCTGTGGATTTAGAGCACTGCATTGCAATCAGCACAATTATACTGATGAGAAAAAGTGTTGAAACTGAGCCCAAAGTTATGATCAAGTAAAAAGTCACATTATTCTCCTCATCTGCTTTTGCCGAGCTTTTAACATCAGAAGCTGCAAAAGCCTCTTTGGGCTCCACAACTTTGACGATCACAGTAGCTGTTGCTGAGAGAGAAACGTTCCCATTGTCTTTCACCAGTATAACCAGTTTATGCTCAGCCTCGTCTGTCTCTGTGAATGAGCGAAGTGTTCTGATCTGTCCTGTATAGCGGTCCAAGCCAAATAGACTGTGGTCAGTAACTTCTTGCAGTGAAAACAGTAACCAGCCGTTATATCCTATATCAGCGTCATAGGCTCTGATTTTAGTCACCAAGTGTCCTGCGTTCACATTGCGGGGAATCTCCTCCACACCTTCAGCAGAACCGTTAGAGCTGACTGGATACAGGATGACTGGAGCGTTGTCGTTCTGATCCAGAATGAACACGTTCACTGTGACGTTGCTGCTTAGTGAGGGAGTTCCAGAATCTGACGCAACAACTTGGAACTGGAAAGTTTTCAGTATTTCAAAGTCAAAACTTCTTAGTGCAGTGATGTGTCCGTTACTAGGATTTATATTGAGAAAGGACATAATATCATTTTGATTCCCTTCTCTAATAATATGATATGAAATAGCTGCATTGTCATTCAAATCACTGTCACTTGCGCTTACAGAGAATATTGATTGTCCAGCAACATTATTTTCTAACAGGTAAAATTGCAATGGATTCTGTGAGAATTGTGGACTGTTGTCATTTGCATCTAATATCTGAATGCTGAGAGTTTTAAAAGTCGATAAGGGGGGTTCCCCACAGTCAGTGGCTTTTATTATTATTTCATACTGTGGCACCTGCTCTCGATCCAAAAAATTCTTAGTAACAACCGAATATATGTTTTCCTTATAGGATGGCTGTAATTGAAAAGGCACATCTGAGGTTATGCTTGCAATAATTTTTCCATTAACAGCAGAGTCTTTATCCCGCACACTAAGCAGTGAAATTACAGTGCCAGGCTTTGAATCTTCAGCCACTGTATTTGACAGTGATGTTACTTCTATTTCCGGTGGATTATCGTTGGCGTCTTTTATCTTGATAATGACTCTACACTCACCCGTTAATGGAGGTTGCCCTTTATCTGATGCTTCAACATCCAATTTATAAACATCGTTTTCTTCATAGTCCACTACACCTTTCACTCTAATCTCTCCCGTTATTTTGTCCAATTCAAAAATGTCGTAGACTTTTTTCTTGAGAGTTTTTCCAAGGTTGTATTCAATTTCCCCGTTGGTGCCTTCATCGGGATCCGTTGCATTTATTTGAAATACTGATGTACCGACTGGAACATTTTCTTGTATCTCAATTTGGTAAATCTCCTTAATAAATAGAGGACGATTGTCATTAATATCAAGAACAATAATGGAAACATTTAGTGTGCCTGATCTCGGAGGTTTACCTCCATCAATTGCTGTTACGAAGAGCAAGTGTTTGCTTATTTTTTCTCTGTCTAGTGACTTCTTCAACACTAAAAATGGTATTTTATCCTCGTCGCTTTGACGGATATCTATTTCAAAGTGATCGTTTGACGTTACAGTGTATGTACGAATAGAGTTTATTCCAGCATCGGGGTCACGAGCAGTGTGCAGCTGAAATCGCCGACCTGGTAATGTATGTTCTGCTATTTCAAACGTCTGTTGTTTTTCAGGAAAACTCGGGGAGTGATCATTTACATCAGTAATCTCTACAACAACATAGTGTATTTCCAAAGGATTTTCGACTATGATTTTTAGCTCCATTAGGCAGGTACCACTGCCGTGACAGAGCTCTTCTCTGTCGATTTTCTTATGAACATACAGGGCCCCATTGTCCTGGTTTACCTCAAAAAATGTCTGTTTGGATTCAGAAACAATACGGAACCGTCGGTCAAACAAAGAGGCGGTATCAAGGCCAAGATCCTTAGCAGCATTTCCAACAACAGTTCCTTCTTGCACTTCCTCTGGAATCGAGTACCTTATCTCTGCCAAAGCCCGTTTTCCGAAAAACAGCAGTAGAACCGAGTAAAAAGAAAACCAGGGGGAGTTCCTTGTCCGGGTTTGTCTCTTAGTCCCCATTGTAATCCAGCAGAATGTGATACACAGAAGTTAGTTATCGCAGTAAATGTTTCTCTATATCCAAACCACTGTGTGTCGCATATTTACAAATAGCACAACACGATTCCATCGGATGGCGAGCTTGATTCAACTGGCTTCCCTGCTTCTTTCAGGAGGCAAACAAAAGCTTTGTGAGGGGAGGGACACAGTGCCCCAAGGTTTCCCAATGTATTACTGACACCGAGAGGTCGTTTGAGGAATATAAGACTATATATTTTCCAACGTCAAGGAAAGAAACTCTAACCAATGGTGCTCTTACATGCAATCAAGATTTCAAAATGTATATCCTTGTTTCAGGTGTTCACTTTAGGTGGCAAATACAACATGAACAGACTGTCTCTAGATTAAGTGTGGAAGAGGCGCATTAGTTGCAGTTGTTAAGACATGTAGTCAATGGAGTTTTAATAAATAAAATTATACAATTTATTAAGTATCTTAATTTAACGTCTTTGCCCATTGTATTCCACATGAACACAGAAAGCAAATGCGTTTCAGCATCACAGATAGAGATCTGAACTAGGCATTTTATCTTAAGTAAACAAGTCCAGCCTTGTGTGCATCACTCACACAAAACGACGGTGCACCAACAACATCCTGTTTTGAATTTAAGAATTTGGATGCATGTTCATAAATCAGATCACAGACAGGTGGTCCGAACAGAATTTTTTTTTTTTTTTTTAAATTGAATTATCACGTGACGTCCTTGGAAATGCAAAGCCAAGGCATTTCTATGTCGTGGACAGCGATCAATAATCAAACAAAGACTATGGTCTTTAAAATAGGTTACAGAAGATAAATTATTGTATGTTTTAAATGTTTGGTATTCACCAGCTTACATAGACTTAAAAATGACAAGCACGTGGTAAGTGAAGTATGGAGAAAGCAGAGGAGCAGTGAGACTCTTTTCGACACAGCAAAGCATAGAAAGTAAGCCTTTTGGTACACTAACTTACATACCAATGTCTCCTCCCATGGATGCAGTGAACAATGTTCGGTGAATATCGTTAGATTTATTATTTATTTATTCTGAATTGTTTGGTAGTGTTCTGTGCACTAGGAGCTTTAGAAATATAATGATATATGCGATTGAGCACAGATCAATTACAAAGCCGAATGCATAGAAATCTACTTTACATCAGTTTTCAAGCTCTTACCTCCTCAGATGGCCTCCTCCTGTCAGGGAGCACTAGTGTGTTTGAATGGCTGCCAGGGACTATAGTAGATCCTATGCTCATCCTGGGTCCAACTAACATGTACCGTTTGTCTCCAGATCTGTACTGGATACTGTGACACAGTGTTCCATCATAATTAGCCTCCTGTAGATATTTGGAAGTATAGTCTGTGGATTTAGAGCACTGCATTGCAATCAGCACAATGATACTGATGAGAAAAAGTGCTGAAACTGAGCCCAAAGTTATCATCAGGTAAAAAGTCACATTATTATCCTCGTCATCTTTTGCTGCACTTTTAACATCAGAAGCTGCAAAAGCCTCTTTTGGCTCCACAACTTTGACGATCACAGTAGCTGTTGCTGAGAGTGAAACGTTCCCGTTGTCTTTCACCAGTATGACCAGTTTATGCTCAGCTTCGTCTGTCTCTGTGAATGAGCGAAGTGTTCTGATCTGTCCTGTATAGCGGTCCAAACCAAAGAGACTGTGGTCAGTAACTTCCTGCAGTGAAAACAGTAACCAGCCGTTATATCCTATATCAGCGTCATAGGCTCTGACTTTAGTCACCAAGTGTCCTGCGTTCACATTGCGGGGAATCTCCTCCACACCTTCAGCAGAACCATTAGAGCTGACTGGATACAGGATGACTGGAGCGTTGTCGTTCTGATCCAGAATGAACACGTTCACTGTGACGTTGCTGCTTAGTGATGGAGTTCCAGAATCTGACGCAACAACTTGGAATTGGAAAGTTTTCAGTGTTTCAAAATCAAAACTTTTTAGCGCGGATATATGTCCATTATCTGAATTAATATTTAAAAATGCTGCAGTTTTACCTGGACCATTTTCTTCTCTGAGGATATGATAATTTAAAGCTGCGTTTTCATTCAAGTCTCTATCTGAAGCAGTAACAGAAAATATTGTGTTACCTGGTATATTATTTTCTATCAGGTAAAGTTCAATTGGATTATGCAGAAATTCTGGGTTATTGTCATTCACGTCAGATACATCAATACTCAGATTTTTGAATGTAGATAGGGGAGGCTGACCACAGTCTGTCGCTGTTATTTTGATGTCATAATGCGAAACTGATTCTCGATCCAAACGATTTTTCAAAACTAACGAGTACATATTATCTTGAAATGACGGTTTTAATTCGAATGGTACATTGTCTGAAAGACTACATATTACTTTGCCGTTCAAGCCGGCGTCTTTGTCTGTAATACTAATAAGAGAAACCACAGTCCCAGGTTTTGAGTCTTCGGATACCATCTTTGACAGGGATGTCACCTCTATTTGAGGTTTGTTGTCGTTTTCATCAAGCACTTTGATGATCACCCTGCAATCAGTGCTCATTGGAGGTTGCCCTTTGTCAGTGGCATGGACATCTAACTTATAAATGTCAACCTTCTCAAAGTCAATTTCGCCTTTTATTCTAATTTCACCAGTGTCTTTATCCAAGATAAACATATCATATATTTTACGGTCAAGTTCGCCACCAAAAAAGTATTCAATATCTCCATTTGCACCGTCATCCATATCAGTAGCCGTCACCTTAATTACACTTGTGTCAGTACTGACACTTTCAGATATTGTTACCGAATATACCTCTTGGCTAAATATAGGATGATTATCATTTGAATCGAGGACTATTACTGTGACATTAAGAGTTCCTGATCTTGGTGGATTTCCACCGTCAACTGCTGTCAGAATCAATTTGTGCTCGTGTTGCTTTTCTCGATCTAGAGACTTTTGCAATACTAAGAATGGTATCTTGTCCTCTCCCCTCTCTCGAATTTGTATGCTAAAATATTCATTGTGGTTTAATTTGTACACACGCACTGTATTAACGAAAACATCTGGATCGCGGGCAGTTGGTAACTGGAAGCGTTTGCCAGGAACTGTAGACTCAGATATTTCTAATATCTTTTCTTCCTCCTGAAAACTGGGTGAGTTGTCATTTACATCTATAACTTCTATCGCCACATAATGTATTTCCATGGGGTTCTCAGCTACCATTTTCAGGCTTATTAAACACGGTGAAACGCTTTCACAGAGCTCCTCTCGGTCGATGTTTTTATGCACATACAACACGCCATTGTTCTGATTTACTTCAAACTGAGCATCTTCAGTTCCAGAGACTATACGAAACCGTCTGTCCTCCAACGAGCTGATGTCCAATCCTAGATCCTTGGCGACATTTCCAACCACAGATCCCACTTTTACCTCCTCTGGAATGGAATATTTTATCTGAGCTGAAACCCGCTCCACGCAGCATAGTATCAAAGAAAGACGGAAGGCTACCCACCAAAAGTGTATTTCTCGTCTTTGTCCTCCGGCTCCCATCGTTTCAGTTTTTTATATCCACTCACGGGTTCTTACGAAAAAGTAAACTGTCTAAGCCATCAAATATATTGTGGAAATATGTTCTATATTTTCAACAGTGCAAATACCACAACGGCAACACTCGTTTATGTTGAAGGAATACTGTCTCCTATCTGGCGACCAGAACAAAACCTCTCAGGAAGGGGCAGGGCCAACACTATCATATAACAGTTTATGCTGATATGACACTGACACCTTCTGGACTGAGCACATTATGACCGAGGAAGGAAGACAGGATTGTGGTTGTAAACTGTGGTTTATAAAATCATATATGTTTTGCTGACCTTTTTGAGTGCAGGTTAAACAGTTTTAATTTTGAATTACGTATTTTTTCTACTGATCCACGTATGTTGTTTCCCTTCATTTCTGTATAGTATGACAATCAATTATCAGACAATCAACATTTTGTGTAATCATCACAGTAAACAAGCTTATTTTCTCTGCAATAACGATTTTGTCCATGTTATATCATTGTTTCATGGCAGGATAGTATAAGCAAAGTGTTAACTAAATTCTACAACAAAATTTGAACTTGTAAAACAATGTATCCTGAATGGATGCAGTGTAATGGTCATTACTTAAGTAAGTAAGCAAGGATGTGCCAATGTGCTTTTACTACATGGAGAGGTGGACAACATACATCTGGATTTCTAAAACACAGTAATGTGCTAATTAACAAACTCAATGATTGTAGGACTTCAAATGCAAACGACAAGTTTGTTCCATGAAATCTATAAATTAAATCCATGAAGTTTTAAAACAAAGCTTATTTTCTCACTCGAAAATGACTACAATATGAGAAAGCTTTACTCAGTGTCAGCACCATGGCCAGCGCTGCGAAATATGCAGTTATCTTACTATAGGTTTCCTCGTGGAGTTGCCTAAAAATGTCGGTTAAAAAGACATAAATTATACCAAAACCCCAATTAGATAATCACCACATTGTGACCCAAACCACCACACATCTACACTTGGACAGCACTCCACGGTTTGCGCCATGAAATGTAGTGTTATTTTAGTAGCCTAAACAGATGCTCTTAAGAGAGGCATGAGGGGCATGGATAAAACTTAAATGAAAAGGGCATGAAACGTTTTGGAGAATAAACAAACCAAGAACACCTAAACTTTTATGTTGTAAACATCATTTGTTATGTTTCTGTCATCTCTGGGGAGAAAATTATCTTAATGTAAACCGCAGTGAATTCTCTACGGTGCATGAAAAATATTGAATTTGAAATTGAAATCGAAACATGGTCTTACCTCCTCAGATGGCTTCCTCCTATCAGGAAGTACTAGTGTATTCGCATGGCTACCCGGGACTATAGTAGACCCTATGCTCATTCTGGGTCCGACTAACATGTACCGTTTGTCTCCAGATCTGTACTGGATACTGTGACACAGTGTTCCATCATAATTAGCCTCCTGTAGATATTTGGAAGTATAGTCTGTGGATTTTGAGCACTGCATTGCAATCAGCACAATGATACTGATGAGAAAAAGTGCTGAAACTGAGCCCAAAGTTATCATCAGGTAAAAAGTCACATTATTATCCTCGACATCTTTTGCTGCACTTTTAACATCAGAAGCTGCAAAAGCCTCTTTTGGCTCCACAACTTTGACGATCACAGTAGCTGTTGCTGAGAGTGAAACGTTCCCGTTGTCTTTCACCAGTATGACCAGTTTATGCTCAGCCTCATCTGTCTCTGTGAATGAGCGAAGTGTTCTGATCTGTCCTGTATAGCGGTCCAAACCAAATAGACTGTGGTCAGTAACTTCCTGCAGTGAAAACAGTAACCAGCCGTTATATCCTATATCAGCGTCATAGGCTCTGATTTTAGTCACCAAGTGTCCTGCGTTCACATTGCGGGGAATCTCCTCCACACCTTCAGCAGAACCGTTAGAGCTGACTGGATACAGGATGACTGGAGCGTTGTCGTTCTGATCCAGAATGAACACGTTCACTGTGACGTTGCTGCTTAGTGAGGGAGTTCCAGAATCTGATGCAACAACTTGGAACTGGAACGTTTTCAGTGTTTCAAAGTCAAAACTTTTTAGCGCGGTGATGTGTCCGTTACTAGGATTTATATTGAGAAAAGATATTATGTCATTTTGACGCCCTCCCCCAACAGCATGGTAAGAAATAGCAGCATTGTCGTCCACATCTTTATCCTTTGCACTTACAGAGAATATCGATTTTCCAGCAACGTTATTTTCTGACAGGTAAAACTGTAATGGATTTTGGGAGAATTGTGGACTATTGTCATTTACATCTGATATTTGAATGTTGAGGGTTTTAGAAGTAGATAAGGGGGGCTCACCACAATCAGTGGCTTTTATTGTTACATCATAATGTGACACCTCTTCTCGATCCAAAAATCCCGTAGTGACAACCGAATATATGTTTTCCTTATAGGAGGGTTTTAATTCAAAAGGTGCTTCTGAAGTTATGCTTAGAATAATTTTTCCATTTCCATTGGAGTCTTTATCCCGCACACTAAGAAGCGAAATAGCTGTACCGGGCTTTGAATCTTCAGACACTGTATTTGACAATGATGTGACTTCTATTTCCGGTGGATTATCGTTGACGTCTATTACCTTTATAATGACCCTACACTCACCTGTCAGTGGAGGCGTTCCTTTATCGGATGCCTCAATATCAAGTTTATAAACGTCGTTTTCTTCATGGTCCATTAGTCCTTTCACTCTAATCTCTCCCGTTATTTTGTCCAATTCAAAAATGTCGTAGACTTTTTTCTTGAGAGTTTTTCCGAGGATGTATTCAATTTCCCCGTTGGTGCCTTCATCGGGATCCGTTGCATTTATTTGAAATACTGATGTACCGACTGGAACATTTTCTTGTATCTCAATTTGGTAAATCTCCTTAATAAATAGAGGACGATTGTCATTACTATCAAGAACAATAATAGAAACATTTAGTGTGCCTGATCTCGGAGGTTTACCTCCATCAATTGCTGTTACGAAGAGCAAGTGTTTGCTTATTTTTTCTCTGTCTAGTGACTTCTTCAACACTAAAAATGGTATTTTATCCTCGTCGCTTTGACGGATATCTATTTCAAAGTAATCGTTTGACGTTACAGTGTATGTACGAATAGAGTTTATTCCAGCATCGGGGTCACGAGCAGTGTGCAGCTGTAATCGTCTCCCTGGTAGTGTTTGTTCAAATATTTCAAATGTCTGGTCTTTTTCAGGAAAACTCGGGGGGTGATCATTTACATCAGTAATTTCTACAACTACGTAGTGCATTTCTAAAGGATTTTCGACTATGATTTTTAGCTCCATTAGGCAGGCACCACTGCCGTGACAGAGCTCTTCTCTGTCGATTTTCTTATGGACATACAGGGCTCCATTGTCCTGATTTACCTCAAAAAATGTCTCTTTAAATCCAGATACAACACGGAACCGTCGTTCAGTTAACGAGGTGATGTCAAGGCCAAGATCCTTCGCAACATTTCCAACAATAGTTCCATCATTCACCTCCTCTGGAATCGAGTACCTTATCTGAGCGAAAGCCGTTTTCCCGAATAAAAGCAGTAACGCCACATGAAACACAAACAAATTGTATTCTCTCGTTCGACTTTGTCTATAGGTCCCCATCATTATATTACAACTTAGATAAAATACAAGAAAGGCTGCAACAGCGGCAAAAAAAATGTCTCCAACGCGTTGAGTATTGCACAGTTACAAAATACACAACATACATCCACCAGCGTTTGCTTGATTCAAACGTCTGCGCTGCTCTGGATGGCAAACAAAAGATTTTTGAGGGGAGGAACAAGGGGAGGGAAACTGCTATCGTTTCCCAGTGTTACAGTGACACCCAGGGGCCATTAAAAGAATAAAGTAATAGATTACATGTGCTCACTTTAACAGTAAATATTATGCCGCAAAATACAAATGGACAGATAGGATCCTCAAAGACAAACACATACTATTTGCACAGCTCAAAAGAAATACCAGAAACTTCATACCATTCTCGTTCTCTAATTTCGTTGACTGTTGATGGAAAAAAAAAACTAACCAAGTAACAGAACCATGGTTTCTAGGTTAATTAATGAAAACCAAAACAATTTCAGCACCATGGACAGGGATCACAAGCAAAGTCTGTCTTCTTTGAAATGGAATATGGAACATCAACCAGTGCATTTTTTTTTATCGTATGTTTGAGTGTGTTTATACGTTTGAATTTTGGTCTTGAAAGCTAAGAGAAATCCGTGGAGCAAAGCTTGTAACTTCAAAGTAATTCTGTATTTTGGAACAGTCACTTAACCATCATTTGTATTTGTGTGTGTTATTTGGTGTTAACAGTTTTCAAGCTCTTACCTCTTCAGATGGACGTCTTCTGTTAGGGAGCACTAGTGTATTCGCATGGCTGCCCGGGACTATAGTAGATCCTATACTCATTCTGGGTCCAACTAACATGTACCGTTTGTCTCCAGATCTGTACTGGATGCTGTGACATAGTGTCCCATCATAATTTGTGTCCTGTAGATATTTTGAAGTATAGTCCGTGGTTTTGGAGCACTGCATTGCAATCAGTACAATAATACTGATGAGAAAAAGTACAGAAACTGAGCCCAAAGTTATCATTAGGTAAAATGTAACGCTGTCCCCATCGTCAGCTTTTGTGGCACTCTTGATGTCAGATGCTGCAAAGGCTTCTTTGGGCTCCACAAGTTTGACGATCACAGTAGCTGTTGCTGAGAGTGAAACGTTCCCGTTGTCTTTCACCAGTATGACCAGTTTATGCTCAGCTTCGTCTGTCTCTGTGAATGAGCGAAGTGTTCTGATCTGTCCTGTATAGCGGTCCAATCCAAAGAGACTGTGATCAGTAACTTCCTGCAGTGAAAACAGTAACCAGCCGTTATATCCTATATCAGCGTCATAGGCTCTGATTTTAGTCACCAAGTGTCCTGCGTTCACATTGCGGGGAATCTCCTCCACACCTTCAGCAGAACCATTAGAGCTGACTGGATACAGGATGACTGGAGCGTTGTCGTTCTGATCCAGAATAAACACGTTCACTGTGACATTGCTGCTTAGTGATGGAGTTCCAGAATCTGATGCAACAACTTGGAACAGGAAAGTTTTCAGTGTTTCAAAATCAAAACTTTTTAGTGCGGATATTTGTCCGTTTTCCGAATTTACACTCAGGAAAGATGTCATATCACCCTGCAGCCCATCACCTCTCACAATGTGGTATGTTATTGCTGCATTTTCATTCAGATCATTATCAGTAGCAGTTACAGAAAATATTGATGCGCCCGGGGAATTGTTTTCTACCAAATAAAGTTCAAATGGATTTTCACTAAACATTGGTCTGTTATCATTTACATCTGACACCTGAACACGCAAACCTTTTGCAGAGGAAAGTGGAGGTTCACCACAGTCAGTGGCTGTTATTGTAATATCATAATGGGACACAGTTTCCCGGTCTAAACGCTCTTTTGTGACAAGAGAGTACATGTTTTCCTCAATGGATGGCGTCAAATCAAACGGAACATTATCCGAGATTTTACAGATAACTTTTCCATTAACACCTGAATCTCTGTCGGTAACACTAATGAGAGAGATAACGGTGCCTGGCTTTGAGTCCTCGGGGACAATGTTAGACAAAGATGTTACTTCAATATCTGGCTTATTATCGTTCATATCTTTTATTTTAATTACAACTCGACTTTCAGCCGTCCAAGGTAGCTGACCTTTATCTGAAGCCTGCAAGTCTAGTCTGTAAATCTCCGTGTCCTCAAAGTCTACTTTTCCCTTTACTCGAATCTCACCAGTGACACTGTCTAATTCAAAGGTATCGTGTACTTTTTTCTTTTGTGTTTTTCCAAAGGAGTATTCAATTTCGCTGTTCAAACCTTCATCTAAATCTGTAGCATTTAGCTGTATTACAAGAGTTCCTATCGGGGCATTTTCATCTAATGACACGGTATATGTATATTTGCTGAACACAGGGCGATTATCATTTGCATCTAGCACAGTGATAGTTAAATTAAGGCTCCCAGATTTAGGGGGCCTGCCTCCGTCAAGAGCCGTTAATACTAAACGATGTTCTGCCTTTTGTTCCCTGTCCAAGGGCTTTTTCAGCACTAAAAACGGTATTTTGTCCTCTTCACCGTCTCTCACTTCTGTATCAAAGAAATCATTTTGGTTCAACTTATATAATCGAACTGACTGTGTACCAACATCAGGGTCTCTAGCGGCATGAATTTGGAAACGAGTACCTGGAGGAGTATGCTCTGCTATTTCCAGTCGCTGCTCGTTTTCTGGAAAAGTCGGTGAATGGTCATTAACATCCGTTATTTCAACGCCAACGTAATGTATTTCCAATGGGCTTTCAACAACAATTTTCAGATTTATCAAACAAACCTTGGTTCCATCACAGAGCTCTTCGCGGTCAATATTTTTTCCAACATACAACACTCCATTGTTTTGATTTAACTGAAACAGAGCTTGATTTGGACCCGAAACAATGCGAAACCGCCTGTCTGTCAAAGTGTTAATGTCAAGCCCCAAATCCTTGGCAATATTTCCAACAGGAGATCCCACTTGTACTTCTTCTGGAACAGAGTATCTTAGCTGAGCCAAAATCCGCTCCCCGAAACACAGCAACAAAATTCCGACAACCCACCAGCAGTTCACTCGGCGCCTTTGTCCTCGCTCTCTCATTGTGAAGCAAAACAGCGGTGTTCTTAGAAATAAATACAGTAATCCACTTGCTCATCGAACTATTGCAATTAGATCCATTTCACCATTGTCAGATATAAGCACTCAGACAACAATATCAACCTCTTTTCATATTACTTGATACATAGCCTACGATGTGTACTCCGTAAGCATATCACCACCGTCAGAGAGGTTGGGCAGGGCCTGTACAGATTGAACAACACAACCATCATTTAGGCTACACTGACACCATGTGGCCACTGGGCAGCTATACCATACAAAATCCCAAGTGTTTTTAGTACCTTCGCTCGGGATCACTATTACAGTATGCTGCCCATAGCCCAGTGGAAACGGACAAACGATGAACTAATTGAAATGTCCCCCAAAAGTCTCACTCTGTGCAGGAAGCCTAGGTCTGTCTCTGCCAACAAGTCACCTACATGTTTTGTATTTCCCAGTAGTCTCCAGTAAGGATGTGACTCGGATGTGTGGTCATTGGACAAGTAATAGGACAAACAATAACACCTGAAATTATATGCATTGTCTATATGTGTTAAATTACTGGTTAAATAACATGTAACATCGTTAACTTTAAATTATATTGAAGTAAGGTAATCGAAGCAGGATAAAACAGGGCACATACATTAAATCTGCTCCATGATACTGTTTTGTTCAATACACTGTGGATTTGTTTTGATTAATTAATCAGCACGCGGCTGGACGTAAGGATGCTATCTGAATGGGGAACACACCCTTTATTCAGAACAACAGACCAAGTCATTATTCACTGAGGTCTATCTACTATAAATTGTACTGCCAAAAAGAAGACATATAAATAGATAAATATTTGTATAAAACGGGAGCAAAATTTCAGCACCATGGACAGCGCGGACAGTGTGTAACGCATATGATGTCATGTAAAAAACAAAAAAAACATTTACCTCTTCAGATGTCCTCCTCCTGTCAGGGAGCACTAGTGTATTCGCATGGCTGCCTGGGACTATAGTAGATCCTATACTCATTCTAGGTCCAACTAACATGTACCGCTTGTCTCCAGATCTGTACTGGATACTGTGACACAGTGTCCCATCATAATTAGTCTCTTGTAGATATTTAGAAGTGTAGTCTGTGGATTTTGAGCACTGCATTGCAATGAGCACGATCATACTGACAAGAAAAAGTACAGAAACTGAGCCCAAAGTTATTATCAGATAAAATATAATATTATTTTCTCCTTGATCGTTTGCCTTACTGGTAATATCAGATGCTGCAAAAGCCTCTTTGGGCTCCACAACTTTGATAATGACAGTAGCTGTTGCTGAGAGCGAAACGTTCCCGTTGTCTTTCACCAGTATAACCAGTTTATGCTCAGCATCGTCTGTCTCTGTGAATGAGCGAAGTGTTCTGATCTGTCCTGTATAGCGGTCCAATCCAAAGAGACTGTGGTCAGTGACTTCCTGCAGTGAAAATAGTAACCAGCCGTTATATCCTATATCAGCGTCATAGGCTCTGACTTTAGTCACCAAGTGTCCTGCGTTCACATTGCGGGGAATCTCCTCCACGCCTTCAGCAGAACCATTAGAGCTGAGTGGATACAGGATGACTGGAGCGTTGTCGTTCTGATCCAGAATAAACACGTTCACTGTGACGTTGCTGCTTAGTGACGGAGTTCCAGAATCTGATGCAACAACTTGGAATTTGAAAGTTTTCAGTGTTTCAAAATCAAAACTTTTTAGCGCTGAAATAGTGCCATTGGCTTCATTTATATTTAAAAAGGAGGTTACGGTGGGGCCAGGATTCTTTCGGTCGAGTGAATATGTGACTTCCGCATTTTCACCTCCATCAGCATCGGTGGCGCTTACTGAGAAAATTGACATTCCCGCCTTGTTATTTTCAGATACATAAAACGTATATGGACTTTCAGTGAATAAGGGACTATTATCATTAACATCTAGCACATCCACCTGTATCACCTTGGTAGACGACAGGGCGGGGCTCCCTAAATCTTTAGCCGTGATTGTAATTTCATACATATGTATTCTTTCCTTATCCAAATAGTCTTTGGTGACTAAAGAATATGACTGTCCGTCAGGAGAGGGCTTTAAGTCAAAAGGTAAATGGCTGGGCACACTGCAGACCACTTGTCCATTCACACCTGAGTCAAGGTCCGTCACACCCATCAACGCCACCACTGTGCCAAGAGGTGCATCTTCTGGAATGCGACTTGAAAGGGATGTGATCTCTATTTCGGGTTGGTTATCATTCACGTCTTCTACTTTAACAACCACATTGCAATGTGTGGAGAGAGACACAGCACCTTTGTCCGCAGCCAGTACCTTGATCTCGTAGACTTGTTTTTCCTCGTAATCAAGGCCCTCTTTCACTGTTAGTTTGCCAGTTCTGCTATCCAGATCAAACGGGTCAGATGAGAGTCCTCTAAGTTTACTCCTTAAAGAATATTCGATCTCACCGTTCATCCCTTCATCTGAGTCAGATGCATTTACTGTCAGCAGAAATGTCCCTATAGGTGCATTTTCCTTTATTGTTATGGTGTATTTCTGTTTATCACACACTGGTGAGTTGTCATTAATGTCAGACACAATAACAGTTATATTAATTGTACCAGATTTTGATGGTTTTCCTCCATCTGTAGCTGTTAATAATAACCAGTGTTGAGCAGTCTGTTCTCTATCCAAAGGTCGCTGTAATATCAGGAATGGAACTTTTCCATCCTCCCCAAATTCCTCAGTTTCCAAGCGAAAATACTGGTTATGGTTTAACTTATATGACTGTAAGGAATTCAAACTAACATCCAAGTCGTGGGCTCCTTCCATTTGAAATCGAGATCCAACCACAGCGGATTCAAGCACCTCTAATGTGTAGTTTTCTTCGTGAAATTTCGGCGGATTGTCGTTTACATCGAGTATTTCAATTATTACTTGATGCATCTCGAGAGGGTTTTCTACAACAGCTTTCAGATTTGTGATGCAGGGAACAGTTTTTGCACACAGATCCTCTCTGTCCACTCTCTGGTTCACCAGTAACACTCCATCTCTGGGATTTACCTTAAACAGATCCTGCTTTGTTCCTGACACCACGCGAAGATTTCTTTCTGCCAATCTTCCCAGATCTAATCCAAGGTCTTTGGCCACATTTCCAACTGCCGTCCCTGACTTTAACTCCTCCTGAATGGAATACCTTATTTGAGCAGAGATTCCTTCCAATTTAATCACAATCAGCAGTGCCAGACAAAAGAAAATCCACACATCCAGGCATCGTTCTTTGGTGTCCGTTATCGCCATTGTTTGGCTAAAAGCCTTTTAATCAACGATCTTAAATCCGTCAACAAAATTCTTGCGGAATTTTCAGTTTCTTCTTCGGGATAATAAACAATAAAGGTCTGCGAGAACCACCATTCTAGCAGAGGGATGAAGGATGTTTAGTCCGTCTTTTCAACCCTTCTCTTTGGGTTATTACTGAATGCACATGTGAAAAAAAGAGATGCCCTCCTCTCACACACCGCCATTGTGGTGATATATAGTGTAACAGCACCACCTATTGTTACTGCCTTGACGCTGCGGTGACGATTTACTTCCAATTTAGCCTGTAGGATTTTGCTGTCCCAGATCAGCATTTAGAAGAAGTTAGCAGAAGTTATAATCATACCACTTATGAAAATGGTCTTTAATATTTTAATATCAAAGTGTGTGTGTTTAAGTTTTGTTCTTACAAGAGGGGTTTTAAGGGTACAAATAATATTTCAAATCAGTGGGTCTGCTTTTTCCAAAATGTCTCAAATTATCCTATTTCAAGTTATATTATTCATTTTGTTTTATTTTTTTTTTTGTTTGTGTACTGTTTTTTGTGTGTACTGTAGTATTAAAGTGTCTGTGTCCCGCAAATAACAGGTAAATATTGTATATATGCCATCAAAATCACTGTGCCAAAACAGTTATAGTGGATGTGAAACGTAACCTCCCATTAGACATCTCGGAAAGGATGGACAGCTAAGTGTGTCAAGATGTAACAATTAGAGGACGGATACACGGGAACAATTTTATTTCCTTACCTGCAACACAAATAAGAATATAATTTTTTTTTAAAGAAATGCGATGCAAAACAGTACTAATTAAAAATTATTTTTCCTGTATGAAAAATTTAATCCTAACACAAATGTTCACCCATGTATTATTGGACATTTCATGCTCCATATATGCTGAGTTGTGTGATTACTCTTGACAAATTTCACTGTTTTGTGGCAGCAGTTAACAGTAAAGAATTGATTGAAGTTTTTCACTGTGTTAATATAGGTAAAGATGTGGGCATTCACATTCTATCTCTTTAAACTCTGTGTGGTCTACTCAGCACACTCCCACTATCTTTCTCCTATTGCAGAGGTGAGCAGTGACATCTCATGGATTAAATCTGCAAGTGCTGCTATGATTTGCTCGCTCATATGGCGGCTCTGCTTTGGTCATATGTAACTCTGCCTTGTTCCCCTTGCTGGAGCCTTTCTGCACTTCAGCAGTGCATTGGAAAATTCAGGGGAAAAAATGCCAAAAAAAAGCAAAATGATGAATCCACTAACAGCAGTCAGGAAACAAAGTGACCTACATGATAAAAACCTCGAATCTGCGCAACCCTCCCACCTGCTACGTATTGGTTTTGGATGTAAGATATACGTGCGCGTGCATGTGCGCTGCCGCATTCTGCATCACCTCCTCCTATTTTCTGCCTCCGTCGCAGTGATACCAGAGTATTTTAAAGTACCTCATTCTCATTATTATCAGCCCTTTAGGAAGCGGTAATATTTCGCAGACAGTGCTGCTCTAGTGTCTGCAGGCTGCGGATGCTGCACTGTGTAATGGAGGGTGGGGTGGGGGCGGGTGGCTTGTCTGAATATTAAATTACAGGCTGCTCCGGATCACACCGCGAGCTCCAGCGAACAGACAGCACGTCACCATAGCAACGTAGCTCCATTGAGCAGGTCGCTGTCCATGCTGCTGAAAGCAAGCATGCGCCCAGGAAGGAAGGAAGCAGAGGGGGAGGGATGCAGGAGCCGTGAATGCTGCAGACAAAGAAAGTCAGCTGTATCCACGCATCCTGAATTCTCTAAAATGTGTAAGATAGGTGTTACCCTTTGCCGTCATATAAATACGGGAGGGCCCTTATGATTACAGTATTTACGGTAATTATCTTGCAAAGAAGATTTCGGCTGGAGAGGTGTGTACTTGTAGCTCAGGCAATACTTGTAAAAGAAATACACAAAATATTACTCATGAAATCTAAATTTTGTATTCAGTATTACAAAAATTATGCATTGCAAGAGAGAGCCCAGATATATGCTGACAAATGAAGTCAATTACAGCATGGTGTACCGTGTGCATGTGTTAGCCTACTAGTGCCAGCTGGTGGTTGTTTTAGTGCTTTACCCCATATTGGTGCATTATTGTGTGTCCATGTGTTACTTTGCCAGAAGGCAAGTGCTGCAGACAACAGGCAGTGTGAGAGTCTCCTCTCATGGTCAAGTGGTGATAAGAAAGGAAAATGAGAAATGTGTCTTATCTCACTTTGCTCCAAACAAACCCAGTATTACTATTGTTGCAAAAAAGCTGTATCGTCTTTCTCATGTCTTGATCGGGGAGAGAATGCATGGAACACAATAAGATCATCTGTGGACTCACAACATTCTTCTCTTTGTAATATATATGAAGGTCGTTATTGAAAATTTCACCGCTGTTCTCAACCATCTTGTCTGGTTATGTTTATCTGTTGGAGCAAAGTATTTGTTGATCTATGACCATGTGCATACATGTGTTCCTATGGACACACTGTGTTAAGTAGTAACACATGGATAAAATAATTTGACACTTTAGCTCTCCCCCTCCCTCTATTGATTTGTCTCAGCTATGTCCTTGTAGTGTCATACTGTCTTTCTTGTGTGTTTGTCTGTCATGGAAAATTTATAATAAAATTTAAAAGGAAAAAAATACAATATTATCAAAACCAGACCCAAAATAAAAGCTTTTATTCTTGCTTTAATTAAGACAGCACAAAGATACCAACCTCTTGTGTGCGAATATGGAGAACAATAAATCAAAATAACTACTCCAGTGATTCTACATTTCAGTCTCTCCTGCACACATATGACCTCATCTCCCCAGAGAGATGAGGTCATACTGTGTGCACACACAAAGAGACAGAGAGAGTGAGACATACACATTTGCCCACATTCAGAAAAATTATTCAGCAAACAGATATTGTCTGTAAACAGTGTTGATACTTAACCAAACCCACTGATGAGATTTTGTGTTTCAGAATAATAAAATGTATCTTCATATGCTAAATACACACTAATTCAGCTTTAGCTAAATTCAGCAGACTACTGTTAGAGCTTCAGTTGAAGCATAATGTGGTTGATATTTTCCTATAAATGTTAATTATTTTTTGACATTGTGTTTCTTTGCAGGACAAAGATAGTCACGATGTCCTCACACATGGTGGATGTGCTGTGATCAGCCCAGAAGGGGCACTAAGTTGGAGTCTGTTTCCATTGCCATCATACATGAGAGAGGTATTGTCATGCACTTCCTCAGATGCTCATGGAAATGTCCCTATTGTTTTGACTCACACACATTGCACGTGAATTACTAACTTACTGTTTTTTAGAATAATTTTAACTACAGAATTATTTTTAAATTTAGAAGAAAAAAACTGCAGTGGAGCCCTTTGGCATCATAGTGATCTGCAAGTGTGATCCTCAGTCTGTTGAGAAAGGGATATTAATTCATATTAAAAGGGAATAAGACCAGATTTAAATGCTTTTTATCAAAAGGTCAAATATAGAAAAAGGGTATTGTCCCCTGGATAAGTTATAATTCAGAAATATTATCTAAAGCAAATTAATTACAAAGCTACTTATACTTGTGTACAGGGTGACTTGTCCCCGGGAAAGGGCAAGGGTTTGTTTGATGTTGAAATATGTGCACACAAGCATGCTGCCTGTGTGATGTCGTGGTAATTAATCTAATTTGTCAGTGTGAGATCAGTGTCATTGTTTTCAAGGAAAGGTGTTTGTATGTTCCAGTAAAGTAGATGTGCCTAAGTGTGGAGTGAGTTGAGCTAAAAATGTTAAATTGAGAGTTTTTGTTTTGTTTTAAGCAATATCACAGAACATTGTCATGAAGTATCACTGCTACCATGACTACTTCTATGATTATTCAAATGCATACAGTCTGAAGAAGTTATAACACAGTATTATTTAACTATCACTTTTAAATATTTTCAATAATTACTATTTATTTTGACAACAACCAGTAAATCCACACTTGGCTATCTTTTGTGGCAGAATAGCATGGTCGTGTTTACCATCACCATTTACAGCGGCATTAAGTGCAATGAAAGTTGGGGTTGGGACAGGAGTTGTGTGCACTACATTCTCTTTCAGCCGTTTTTACAGCTTACATGTAGTTTGCTAGTTTTTATCTTTTCAGACATAAAGACACCTCTTTAAGTAAAGCCAGCTCATTATGAACTTGCCTCAGAAATATTTCATGTTATATGTTATAGAGTTGTATTTGTTTCAGATATTTTGTGTTATAGAACTTAAATACAACAGTGGAAGTTTTATTTCCAGTCAATACTCACATTCCAGCAGCAGGGAAGTCCACAGTGCCAACTTGTGTTCTTGAAGTAGTGTGGCTGTAGAGATGGGATCTTTGTGGAAACACACACAAGGTACATTTTCTTTTCTCTGACACTTAAAGTCAGTGTGCCCATTTTGTTACTGATCTCTGTCTCAGTAATAGAGAAAAAAGATTAGCTAAAAATAGAAACCACACCTCTGAGCATTATACATCTACACAGACATATCTATCTACTATCTGGAATAATGATAGTGTTTGTGATTTTATGCCTACCATCATTTTGTAATCATTTTGTAAATTACAACGGCTGAACAGTGACATTTCAACTTAAATTGAAAAAAAAAAGCATAAACAGGATTATCTCTTGTATAAGACATACTGTAATTCAGCTTCATCACATTCTCTGATAGGAGTCTGACCTTTAATAAAAATAGTGAGGTGAAACTTAAGCAGGTTGGTTAATTAGTTGGCAAGGATGCGGCAGGCGTTATAATGATGTAAATTAGGTATTTAACCTTTTAACATGATCATCACAAATGTAGTTTGACTTTGATCATATCCACTAGGATGTCAACACAAAATGTAACTTATACAGTAATGCAGGTGTCTCATGCCTTTTGATGCAAAACTCAAGAGATTAAGAACTTCATCATTAATTTTGTTGTTCTATTTTGTTTTTGTATTTAATAGATCATACAGACCAGACCATTGCATACAGTAAGCTCACATTACACAAGTTACTACATATTGCACCATAAAAGTACCACTGTACAAAAGCACTTACTGTATATGTTTGCCTGTAACACATTACAACTTTTTACAAGTAATGCAATGTGAGCTGTGCTAAGGAGTTTGACTACATAATGTCTGATTGTTTTACTTTTTCACGTACTAGTTGGCTCATAAATCTGATGGCACAAAAGTTTTTTTTCAAGTCCAGCATTGGTACTGAAATGGAAAGGCATATGTATAGATACAGACATATGATATACTGTATGTCAGTCATGTCTGTATCCCTATTTGTATGTTGCATATGCAGATACAGACAGTAGTCAGTAATACAGATGAGCACAGCTTTCATTGAGCGATATCAATCACAGCTATGTTGTTCCAGTACTGCAACATAAACATCAAGTTGATATGTTTAGTTCAGACTTTTAAACTTGAAACACAATCTCAGAAGATGATAAGATGATAAGATGATTTGGCTTTAGAAAATTAAAAAAGTTAAAGTACAACGTCATGTTTGTGTTCTGTATACAGTAGTCATGAGGAGACATTAATCAACCTATTCTCAAAGACTCACTGTGTTCACTTGTGTGAATCACCTAGACTCATATTCTCTAATAATGTCCAAGTGGACAAAACATTCAAGCACACTGTACACTTAAGGTTAAGTTAGGACTACACTTAAATTTCTAAATCCTCAAAAAATGCCCCACTGCTGCCAGCCATTTTCCTCTAGAAACTATAAAAAGGAAATGAGATTACAGATCTGTTAAACCTCTCTGAAGATCCCAGGGCTCTGTAATAAGAAAGTATTACACTGTTGTACATCTTATTGTGATACCATTAAAATGTAATCGTCCATCTTGTTTTGAAACAGACTACAGTGATGCCTAACCACAAACAATGGATTGCTCAATATCATAAAATATCTACAGTGATCAAAGTACTTTGATTATTCCATGCAAAAAGAACTGAAAGGCAGATACATAATGACAAAAGGCCTCACTCTTATCTATTTGATGTACTGGTAAACTTAACTTAATCTCTTACCACTCTCATTCATGTAGTTAGGCCTAGCTCACATATAAAGCACAAAGTCAAGTACAAAACAAAAAACTACTAAAAGCTACCACACTTATAAAATACTGATTCCCTTTAGTTTCACACTTTAAAACTGGTGCTTTTCTGACATTTACTTAATTGTGCTGTTTCGCTTCTTAGTTAACTTATACAGTATATAATACATCAATGCTGTAATGGAGCAAGACAAAAAGCACAGAGGTTAAAAATGTAATATCCAACATGTGTTTCTTTTTTAGAGAGGGAAAACAGTCTCTTAAAGGCATTTCAACATTCCTGTGTCCATTCTGTTAGTCCTTGTTCTGGCTTCTTAGAATATCCCATGGTGCAATTTTTTGTACAGTCCGCTTCTTTGCGAGTATCTCCTCTTTGAGATTTTTTGTATGAAGGTGTTGGAGTGTGGTTGAAGCCATGCAGTCTTATCATGCATATTGAATGGACAGAGAGGCATTGTTGATTGGCTTTTTATGTGCTTAAAGAAAGAGAAGGGGAGGGGCGTGTCTTTGATTTGCCACCATAGTCCATTTGGTGTTAAAGCAGGACAACTACTAGGGACCAGACTGAGCAGGATGGACATGGGGGTGGGGACAGGGGGTTTCTCCTTTCCTCTGTGAAGCTTTCCTGTCAGCGTAGATCAAGTGTGCAGCTGGAGGTGCGGCCTTATGTGGAACTGCTGCTGCTGGTGGTGGATGCCTGCCAACAATACAAGAGAATTAGATAAATAAGGAGAGGAACCACAGCATTGACAGCCTTGTGAGCGGCCAAACTGACAAATCTCATGCAGCCGATGTCTGTCACTCAGACAGGGGCTTCAGGCAGAAGACAGTGTGGGTGAAGGGGTTGGGCAGATCCTTGAATATGTAGTGGTGAGGTAGCAAGTCTATCAATGAATACCATGCTCCAGGATTACGTGAAGGAGAGTGGTTGCTAGGTAACTGGGTGACTGGTTTCACTTTGCGCCTCTCCTGCACAAAGAATTAGGTCACAATTCACACTACAGCAGACAGAAATTCAAAAGTGTCATTCTGTGAAGTCAGTAACACTCAGTTGAATTACATCTTTGACTAACTCAATCGTACAGAAACAGCACAGTGCAGTCCCACTCAGACATTCAGTAAAAGTGATGGGTCAGTAGGGGATGAACACAGATTAATCTTCACATGCACAGCATCCTTTTGAGAACATAGTGATTCAGTTAAAGACACATCAGTATTTTCTGACATGTGTATTAAGAGCAAAAAAGCCACATTGTGAAAATAGCAAAGCCGGCAGATAGTAAAATTATTAGTTGATTAGTTGAAGGGGTTTTTAGAGCTGTAATCTATGACCTTCAGGCAGAGCAGCATGTTGATGTTATTTTGTATTGAATAGTTTGTGCTGTATGAGCCTGGGAGACAGGTGTGTGGCTCTGGGACTGGCAATAATTGACTCTCACTTTGTTCACCAAAAGTAATGACTGCAACAGGAATACTGTTTTAATACTGCTTCATCTGG
The DNA here is from genome assembly GCF_001640805.2 of Lates calcarifer. Lineage (NCBI taxonomy): Eukaryota > Metazoa > Chordata > Actinopteri > Centropomidae > Lates > Lates calcarifer. The sequence goes on along the minus strand of NC_066840.1, from coordinate 11,684,617 downwards.
ATCACCACGTACATTAGTATATTATCAGTACCATTATGATTATTATAGTTTACTGTCTTTGTCCCCTGAGGCCCACAGGGGCATTATGTCAAATTCTACAAAAACTTTGGGGTGGGGGGACATAATCCTGAAATACTGGCAGAAGTAGTGTTAATTATTGTGTGTTAGATAGCATAGAGGGATTTTAGTGGGCTTTAAGGATGATACTGTAATATGAGTAACAGGAACCAAAATGTGGGCATGAAGAGGCCAACACAGGAGATTTGGCAAACTGCATGTGATGTCAACTAAGTGACCCTTTGCAATTAAAAAATCTCCTTCTCCAAAACAAATTAAACAAGACAAAAGAATAAAGAAAAAAACATCCACTGAGAACAAAACAAAGACAGAAAAACAATTCAAACACTAAGTTCCGTAACATCATTCATAAAAGGGCATCCGGGGCGGGGGAGTGAGACTCCTGCATACCTCCATCTGCAGAGTGGACTTCCCTCATTTAGGGTACTTTAGAGTGGGGAGAAAAAGAAACAAGCAATTTAATGGTCAGGTCATTGCAAGCACAAGGAAGGATTATTTGTGTATGTATCCTATGGTCACAGAGTTGGTGTCGAGGCGCTATGAATGAAATGTTATCTTTGAAATATAGCACAGATTGAGCATGACTAGTATGCCTTTATAACAGACACTGCAGCTTGTTATAATTAGTCCTAAAAAAGTGGGTTAAAACACAGTTTTGCATTTAGCAATACAGTATAATTGTTTTTTTCTTCCAGCAGCATACTTACCATAGATAGATAGATAGATAGGTAGATCCATTCACAGGTTAGCATTCATGATATCAATTTACAATATGCTGGCAAAAAAATCATTTTAAACTGTTGGTTCTGTATTTCAAGTATGTCCTGCAGTGTTGAAGAGCACAAAAAAGTCCAACACCACACAAGTAGCAGAGCTCATGTGCAACATCATGTGCATCAGTGAAAACACAACCATTCCACTGATATTCCACTGATATCACAACTTTGTTGTTATGGCTGTAAACGGTCAGCCACTTTGTGAAGAGGTCACACATACACACAATTGAGAACAGTAAGTATGTTCGGTGCAAAACACAGACAATATCAGAAGTGCAGGAAAAAATGATGTATGTAGTTCTATGCAGAGTACTGATGCTCAGTGTTTATGCATATTTAGTTATTCTGTTTTGTTTGAAATATTAATAATATTACTTTCCCATTGTATAAACCACAAAACATATTATAATTATTCTTTATTATCACTAATACTTGACGCAAACAAGATTTACTTGAAACTACAGTGTCAGTGACCGTTACTGAAAGTTAAGAATAAGGGGTTTATTCAAACTCCAGTTAGTGGCCATTTGTACCTGCAGAGTAGAAGCTGCTGAATCACTAGTCTCTGTCAGTCCTGTTCCTCTTGGTATACTGGACACGATGTATCTGGAGCCCTTTGGCAGAGGCTGTCTGACCACCAGTTTTCCTTTCCTGGTCTCTGCTAGAAACAGACTGTACCAGTAGGCATCGTTGGAGACCAGAGTGGAATCTGCGATGGTGGAGTTCCTCTCACTGATCACACTGTTCCTGCACTGAGGAGCCGCTTTGCTGGGTTTGGGTTTCTGACACTTGAGCACGATGGTGACTAATATGGTGATCAGCAGGAGAAATGACACCGAGCCCAGACCAATCACCAAGTACAGGTTTAGGTCTGAGAAGATGTCATACTCTAGAGGCACCTCAGTCATGTCAGAGTAGGCCTTAACAGCAGTCTCCACTGTGCTCACCTTGATGGTGACTGTAGCAGAGAGAGCAGGCTCCCCGTTGTCCTTGGCAACAACAACCAGTCTCTGGTGGCGTGGATCTCTGTAACTGAACATCCTCATAGTCCGGATCTCTCCGTTGTATTGATCCAGACTGAACAAGGTGGCGTCAGTCACCTGTAGAAACTGGTAGGTAATCCGAGAGTTGTGCACCGAGTCTGTGTCTAAGGCTATCACCTTGGAAACCAGAGAGCCTTTATCGGTGGATCTGGGGATCTTTTCCTCCACCACCGAGCCGTGCGCGCGCCACGGAGACACAATAACCGGAGTGTTGTCATTCTGGTCCACAATAATGATGTGGACGGTCACGTTACTGCTGAGTGGAGGTGAACCAGAATCTCTGGCCTCGATGTGGAAAAGAAACTCCTTCTCAATCTCATAGTCAAAAGTTTTTAGTGCGTAAAGATTACCGTTCTCTGGATTGATGGAGAACAGCATGGACATGGAGGTGTTGGCTATCTCCTTCTCTAAGATGAAATAAACTAGATACTGGTTTTCATGGAGGTCAGGGTCAAAGGCTGTGAGTGAACTGAGCAAGGCCCCAGGTGCGTTATTCTCCATTACACGTATAGTATAAAATGACTGAGGGAACTGTGGAACATTGTCATTAACATCCAGCAGCTCTAACGTCATAGTCTCATTGTCAGATAAAGGAGGAGAACCTCTGTCTGTTACAGTGAAAGTGATGTCATATTCTGGAACCTTCTCACGGTCTAATGGCTCTGACACCACTAATTCATAATAGTTATCAGAGGATTCTCTCAGTTTGAAAGGCATATTATCTGGAATATGAAGATCAACCACTCCATTGTCACCAGAGTCTTTATCACTGACACTGACTACAGCTATCACTGTGTCTACTGGCTCATTTTCTTTTATTGGACTTTGAAATGATTTAATAGATATTTCTGGGTGGTTGTCATTCATATCTGTCACCTGTACTGTCAGTTTACACTGTCCAGATAAGGAGTTAGGCCCCTTATCTGTGGCGATGATCTCCATTTCATAAAGTTTAATATCTTCATAATTAATCATCTCTTTCACTCTGATTTCACCATTTTCTGGATTTAGGTTAAACATATTTTGTGTTCTCTCTGATGTATACAAACTGTACGAATAAACAATATCCGAATTGGACCCCTCATCTACATCAGTGGCGTTTAGTTTGATTACTAGACTTCCAATCGGGGAGTTTTCCATCACATCTACGACGTATTTGTCTTTTTCAAATGAAGGGGCGTTGTCGTTCACATCGAGCACGCGAACAATAATGCTGGCTGTACCTGTGCGCGTGGGGACTCCACCGTCCACAGCGGTCAGTATCAGATTATGAACAGCCTGCTGTTCTCTGTCTAAAGCTTTTTTAAGTATCAAATCTGCAAACTTTGACCCATCTCTCCCGGTCTGAATTTCAATGGAGAAGTGTTCACTTGAGCTCAGGTGGTAATTTTTCACAGAGTTCGATCCAACATCTGGATCGACTGCGTTATTCAGTGAGAATCTCTCTCCAATGGGGCTTGATTCCGAGATGTCCAAATGCATTGTTCCTCGTCGGAAATGGGGAGCGTTATCATTAATATCCATGATTTCTACCTCGATATTAAACATTCGTATTGGGTTTTCAATCGTAGCGTCCAGTTTAAGAAAGCAAGACGTGGTTGTTTTCGATGGGCACAAAAACTCTCTGTCTATCCTCGCTAAAATGAATAGCTCTCCCGTGTCCTTGTTGATATCTAGATATTTTTTATTGGCTACAACATCTACGCGCATTTTCCTTCCCTTTAGCGTCCTCACATCTAATCCCAGATCAGTTGCTAAATTAGCAACGACAGAGCCTTCCTCCATTTCTTCGGGAACAGAATAATGGGTGACTGTGGATACCGTGCTGATGATGGCAGAAAGAAAAATAAATACGGAAACGTACCCTCTCCTGAATGACTGTCGGATATCATGCGCCATCATGGAGAGTCCGAACTTAAACTCTTGAAATGTGCAGAAACGTGAATAAATCGTCCTCTAGTTTAATGAACAAACGAACAGAGGATCTAACATGAAAACGTTTCTGTTCGCGTTGACAGGCAATGACGTGCATTTAATACCACCACTGACTCTCCTTCCTCCAATGAAATATCGTGAGAACGACGACTTCATCAGTGAGTGTGTTTTCCTGGATTGTAGCGACGAAAATAGTCTTGTATGAGTATTTGCAACTTTTTAAAACAATAAATTAATCTTATTTTAAACTGAGATGGAATGCGAGTGGATTTTGAATACAGTTTCAGAAACTGGAAATAAATATTTCTTTACGTTTTATTTTCTGATTTATAATTCTTCATTCTGTTGGTGGGACGTGAAATTCTGGCCATTTGATAAATCATTTTCAGTTTGCATTTATTGTATGTTTACATTTCTATATAAACGTTTTGCTTGTTTTTTGCTTGTTTTTGCCACATTTGCGTACAGTGGTTAAAGGCAGACAGTATGTATCACTGTGTCCTCTTTCCCTTGTGTTCCGCGAGTTTTACGCACGGGTGTCTGTGCGTAAAAACAATACCAAACATGAGGAAATGAAAACTGTCCGCATGTGCGTGATCAATAGTTTTACATTTCTGTTACTTCCTATTTAACGCAATGTCAATATCCCCAGCATCGTGTCTCGTTTCTACTTAATATCTAATGTTTGCAGAAAAATACACACTGGAATCAGGGTCATGTCTATAATGCATCTCAAGCATATATAAGACATAATAGTGCATTTATAATAATATAATCACGCACATCAACTTATAACAAGTTTTATCAAGTATTAGAAGCGGTGTACATAATTGTAATTTAAGTTTAGCACTTATAATGCTTTTTGCCTTCCTGCCAAAGTGACAACAGTGTTTGAAAGATAAATCTGAGTCCTGGGTTACACAGCACATTATAACTACCATAATTTTAACCACTTAATTGAAAAAAAAAAAAAAACATAGACAACCACTCTAACATATCATTACAGTTTTTGAGATGGAATATTGTCTTATAAACAACCGCTGAGGAAACCTAGTGTTTCAGCAGTTGTGAGTATTTCCTAATGTCATGCAACAGTTGATCAGTCACATGACATCTATGATTCCTGCCCAACCAGTAATCCCACTTAATCAATTTTAAATGTTCCCGCAAAAGTTTTGTGGTACAGTTTCCATGGTGCCTTCATACTTCAACTCTGAATGTCTGCCATGCATGTTCAAAGTATTGAGAGGGGTCCAGTTTTTGAGTAACAAAAAAAAAAAAAAAAACCTTTATGCCAGGTACCTATTTGCAACCTTTCCTAACTGGTGGATAAATACATTAAACTGGGATTGCACTCATTTTGTATTCTGAGGAGACTCTGTTATTTCAACTTTTATTTACCCAGTTTAGGTTAGCTGAGCTCACAGTAACACCCTGTTTCACTCTGTTGTACAATTACACCTGTCCTGGAAGGTTGCCCAATACTGGCCTAATCTTGTACCACTGGGTACTATGTTTGGTGTGATGGTGCCAATTTCTGTTTTAATTAAAATGAGAAGTTGTGTGTTTCAGAAAATAAAGACTTGACGTGCCTTTGATAATCATATACACATTAACTCGTTTGGCAGATGTGCTTATCCAAAGCAATATACAAGTTAGTGACAACACTAAAGCTTCAATGCAGTAGAAAACCATGAATTAAGTACAAAATACTGAATCTGTTAAATAAGACAAAGTGACAGGAGATAAAAGTGCATAGTTAGTGCTAGCACTGCATGTTATGGTGTTGCAGGTGCTCTCTGAAAAGATGCGTCTTCAAGAGATTCTTGAAGTTACAGAGTAACCTTCACCCCACCCCTGTGCTATGATAGCATTTGGAAGCTCATTCCACTATCAGGTAACCACAAAAGAGAACAGTCTGGACTATGATTGCTTTGAGTAAAGGGATAGCAATAACAGACAACAATACTTGCAGGAATGCAGTGGTCAAGAAAGAGCATAAGCCTGTATGATTGAGTTCAAGTAGTACTGTGATTTATTTATTTAATTATTTTCATGTCTTACACTTTACTTGTAGGCAGCAAATACTGCTCTTAAGTCCTCATAATTTTGTTATGGTATCTTACACTTGCTAATAACTTTTTACAGTGCTGTCACTTTACATAAAGATCACAAAGTCATGCTATAGCATATTGTTGATGTTAATGTGACATTATTCTGTTTCAGGATCTTGTAATTTAAAATCTGTTATGATATGTTAATTAAGTTCTCTATGTGTCTTTATGACTGGCTAAAGTTATAGTATTTATAATGTGCTGTGTAATCCATGGCTCCAGGATTCTTCTCACAAACACGGTTGTCATTTTGGCATGAAGGTATAAAGTACCTTTTACCTTACTACCTTCATAGAAACTAAGTGTTACGAGAAAATCTATTTAGGAAAGGGAAATATAAATTGTTTGTTAAATTGCTCAAAAAATTTCTCAAAATCACATTGAAATTGAACTAAAATTAGATGCCAACAAGTGTGGGAACTATTATCTAACACATTGTTAATGCAATGACATTATTTTTTATTTTTTTTTACTTCTGAAGCATAGTTCATTTTAGGCAGTTGTTAACTCTTTATACATAATAACCTTAAAGTAAGTGAGGAGGTAAGTACAAATTCTCAAGTGCTGACATTACAAAAATCCCATGACTGCTGTGGTGTATTTATAGGTATTCACGAAGTGAAGATGTATGGAACACATGTTAAATTTGTTTTTCCCCATACCTGCAGAGTAGAAGCTGCTGAGTCACTGGTCTCTGTCAGTCCTGTTCCTCTTGGTATACTGGACACAATGTATCTGGAGCCCTTTGGCAGAGGCTGTCTGACTACCAGTTTTCCTTTCCTGGTCTCTGCTAGAAACAGACTGTACCAGTAGGCATCGTTGGAGACCAGAGTTGAATCCGCAATGGTGGAGTTCCTCTCACTGATCACACTGTTCCTGCACTGTGGAGCCGCTTTGCTGGGTTTGGGTTTCTGACACTTGAGCACGATGGTAACCAATATGGTGATCAGCAGGAGAAATGACACAGAGCCCAGACCGATCACCAAGTACAGGTTTAGGTCTGAGAAGATGTCGTACTCTAGAGGCACCTCAGTCATGTCAGAGTAGGCCTTAACAGCAGTCTCCACTGTGCTCACCTTGATGGTGACTGTAGCAGAGAGAGCAGGCTCCCCGTTGTCCTTGGCAACAACAACCAGTCTCTGGTGGCGTGGATCTCTGTAACTGAACATCCTCATAGTCCGGATCTCTCCGTTGTATTGGTCCAGACTGAACAAGGTGGCGTCAGTCACCTGTAGAAACTGGTAGGTAATCCGAGAGTTGTGCACCGAGTCTGTGTCTAAGGCTATCACCTTGGAAACCAGAGAGCCTTTATCGGTGGATCTGGGGATCTTTTCCTCCACCACCGAGCCGTGCGCGCGCCACGGAGACACAATAACCGGAGTGTTGTCGTTCTGGTCCACAATAGTGATGTGGACGGTCACGTTACTGCTGAGTGGAGGAGAGCCAGAGTCCCTGGCCTCGATGTGGAAAAGAAACTCTTTCTCGATCTCATAGTCAAAAGTTTTTAGTGCATAAAGATTACCGTTCTCAGGATTGATGGAGAACAGCATGGACATGGAGGTGTTGGCTATCTCCTTCTCTAGGATGAAATAAACTAGATACTGGTTTTCATGGAGGTCAGGGTCAAAGGCTGTGAGTGAACTGAGCAAGGCCCCAGGTGCATTATTCTCCATTACACGTATAGTATAAAATGACTGAGGGAACTGTGGAACATTGTCATTAACATCCAGCAGCTCTAATGTCATAGTCTCATTGTCAGATAAAGGAGGAGAACCTCTGTCTGTTACAGTGAAAGTGATGTCATATTCTGGAACCTTCTCACGGTCTAACGGCTCTGACACCACTAATTCATAATAGTTATCAGAGGATTCTCTCAGTTTGAAAGGCATATTATCTGGAATATGAAGATCAACCACTCCATTGTCACCAGAGTCTTTATCACTGACACTGACTACAGCTATCACTGTGTCTACTGGCTCATTTTCTTTTATTGGACTTTGAAATGATTTAATAGATATTTCTGGGTGGTTGTCATTCATATCTGTCACCTGTACTGTCAGTTTACACTGTCCAGATAAGGAGTTAGGCCCCTTATCTGTGGCGATGATCTCCATTTCATAAAGTTTAATATCTTCATAATTAATCATCTCTTTCACTCTGATTTCACCATTTTCTGGATTTAGGTTAAATATATTTTGTGTTCTCTCTGATGTATACAAACTGTACGAATAAACAATATCCGAATTGGACCCTTCATCTACATCAGTGGCGTTTAGTTTGATTACTAGACTTCCAATTGGGGAGTTTTCCATGACATCTACGACGTATTTGTCTTTTTCAAATGAAGGGGCGTTGTCGTTTACATCGAGCACGCGAACAATAATGCTGGCTGTACCTGTGCGCGTGGGGACTCCACCGTCCACAGCGGTCAGTATCAGATTATGAACAGCCTGCTGTTCTCTGTCTAAAGCTTTTTTAAGTATCAAATCTGCAAACTTCGTCCCATCTCTCCCGGTCTGAATTTCAATAGAGAAGTGTTCACTTGAGCTCAAGTGGTAATTCTTCACAGAGTTCGATCCAACATCTGGATCTGCAGCGTTGTTCAGTGAGAATCTCTCTCCAATTGGGCTTGATTCCGAGATGTCTAAATGCATTGTTCCTCGTCGGAAATGGGGAGCGTTATCATTAATATCCATGATTTCCACCTCGATATTAAACATTCGTATTGGATTTTCAATCGTAGCGTCCAGTTTAAGAAAGCAAGACGTGGCTGTTTTCAGTGGGCATAGAAACTCTCTGTCTATCCTTTCTAAAATAAAGAGCTCTCCCGTGTCCTTGTTGATATCAAGGTACTTTTTGTTGCCTACACTGTCTACTCGCATTTTCCTTCCCTTTAGCGTCCTCACATCTAATCCCAAATCAGTTGCTAAATTAGCAACGACAGAGCCTTCCTCCATTTCCTCGGGAACAGAATAATGGGTGACGGTAGATACCGTGCTGATGATGGCAGAAAGAAAAATAAATACGGAAACATACCCTCTCCCGAATGACTGTCGGATATCATGCGCCATCGTGAATAATCCGTATTTAAGGTCTTGAAAATCTGCTATGTGGTGGAGCAAGGAGAATCAATTCTTTCATTCAGTTATGACGAGCAACGAGGGTCCTAACTGAAAACGTTTCTTTATGCTGGTATCAGCAGAGATGTACGTCTAATAAGCCTGCCTGCCCAGTCTCCAATCAACTATGTTGAGAACGATGACCTCATCAGTGAGTACGTTTTCGTGGAGAGCAGCGACCTACATAGTCCTTTACAAGCCCTTGCGCCTCATCAAATATCGTGGATTTCATGGTTTCGTTAGACAAAAATGAGTTGTGAGCAAATTTTGATAAACCGTGTGATCAAATATTTGACTTTTTGAACGTATTTTAATCTATATTTTACGGAAGTGGAAGTAACAATTACAAGTTCTAACATTTTATTGCTTTACTGTGTTTATAAGTATGCAAACGTACTGTTATCTTATTATATGTTAATTTTACATATACTACTTCATATTCTGTCAGTGCAGATAAGTGATGTGAAAACCCTTGCCTTCGTGTTTGACGTTAACGCAGTATTGTGTGTATTAAATCCTCCTAATATGGTTATATAAATTAATTTACACGCATATTAGGTGTCTATTTTAATCTGTCTGGCTCTTACACATGCAGTTTCGAATTTAAACCATACCTACAGTATGCAAGAGGAACTGATTTATAGAAAGCACAGAGGTTGCCAACACACATTGATTTGTCTAGTTAAACTCAGAAGAATCATTTTAACGTTTAAATAACTGGGTGTAAACTTTCATTACAACTAGTAAGAAGAAGGCAAATATGTTTCTGTACTTGATTACGAAACATTAATAAAATATGAATTTTAAGAGTTTGTATCTCTATGAAGGTTACATCTAGGTAGGTCTTAAAAAGAATTATGAATCAGAATCTTCATCATTGCAACAACCAAATAACCACTACCATAAAATGCAGTAATGTGCACAGCTTTGCTGGATGCACATGTTTGATGAAGATCAGTGCCAATCACGTTGAACTGAGATTTTTCCATACCTGTAGGGTGGAAGCTGCTGAGTCACTGGTCTCTGTCAGCCCTGTGCCTCTTGGTATACTGGACACGATGTATCTGGAGCCCTTTGGCAGAGGCTGTCTGACCACCAGTTTTCCTTTCCTGGTCTCTGCTAGAAACAGACTGTACCAGTAGGCATCATTGGAGACCAGAGTGGAATCTGCGATGGTGGAGTTCCTCTCACTGATCACACTGTTCCTGCACTGAGGAGCCGCTTTGCTGGGTTTGGGTTTCTGACACTTGAGAACGATGGTGACTAATATGGTGATCAGCAGGAGAAATGACACAGAGCCCAGACCAATCACCAAATACAGGTTTAGGTCTGAGAAGATGTCGTACTCTAGAGGCACCTCAGTCATGTCAGAGTAGGCCTTAACAGCAGTCTCCACTGTGCTCACCTTGATGGTGACTGTAGCAGAGAGAGCAGGCTCCCCGTTGTCCTTGGCAACAACAACCAGTCTCTGGTGGCGTGGATCTCTGTAACTGAACATCCTCATAGTCCGGATCTCTCCGTTGTATTGGTCCAGACTGAACAAGGTGGCGTCAGTCACCTGTAGAAACTGGTAGGTAATCCGAGAGTTGTGCACCGAGTCTGTGTCTAAGGCTATCACCTTGGAAACCAGAGAGCCTTTATCGGTGGATCTGGGGATCTTTTCCTCCACCATTGAGCCATGCGCGCGCCATGGAGAGACAATAACCGGAGCGTTGTCGTTCTGGTCCACAATAATGATGTGGACGGTCACGTTACTGCTGAGTGGAGGAGAGCCAGAGTCCCTGGCCTCGATGTGGAAAAGAAACTCCTTCTCGATCTCATAGTCAAAAGTTTTTAGTGCGTAAAGATTACCGTTCTCTGGATTGATGGAGAACAGCATGGACATGGAGGTGTTGGCTATCTCCTTCTCCAGGATGAAATAAACCAGATACTGGTTTTCATGGAGGTCAGGGTCAAAGGCTGTGAGTGAACTGAGCAAAGCCCCAGGTGCGTTATTCTCCATTACACGTATAGTATAAAATGACTGAGGGAACTGTGGAACATTGTCATTAACATCCAGCAGCTCTAACGTCATAGTCTCATTGTCAGATAAAGGAGGAGAACCTCTGTCTGTAACAGTGAAAGTGATGTCATATTCTGGAACCTTCTCACGGTCTAATGGCTCTGACACCACTAATTCATAATAGTTATCAGATGATTCTCTCAGTTTGAAAGGCATATTATCTGGAATATGAAGATCAACCACTCCATTGTCACCTGAGTCTTTATCAGTGACACTGACTACAGCTATCACTGTGTCTAATTCTATGTTTTCATTGACTGGACTCTGAAAAGATTTAATAGATATTTCTGGATGGTTGTCATTCATGTCTTCAACCACAATCTTTATGGTACATTGTCCTGATAAACTATTAGCTCCATGGTCAGTTGCTATAACTTCCATATCATAAATCTTGAAATCCTCGTAGTTTAGCATTCCCTTGACAGTAATTTCACCAGTGGAAGGATTCAGATTAAAAGTTTCTTGTGTTTTCTCTGACGTATATAAACTATATGAATAAGTTATATCAGAATTTGACCCCTCATCTAAGTCTGTTGCACTGAGATGAATAACAAGACTTCCTATAGGAGAATTTTCCATTATTTTTATGTCATAACTCGGTTTTTCAAAAGCAGGACCATTGTCATTCGTGTCCAATACACGAACAATAACACTGGCAGTACCAGAACGAGCAGGTTTTCCTCCATCCACAGCTGTGAGTATTAAATTATGAACAGCCTGCTGCTCACGATCTAATGTCTTTTTTAAGATTAGTTCAGCAAATTTCGACCCATCTCTTCCTGTCTGAACTTCAATATTAAAATGTTCACTTTCACTCAGATAGTACGTTTTAACTGAATTGCTTCCGATATCAGGATCAACAGCATTACTGAGAGAGAATCTCTCTCCTTTTGGTGTCGCTTCAGATATGTCTAAATGTATGACGTCTCTTCGAAATTGTGGGGCGTTGTCATTCATATCCAGAATTTCTACTTCTATGTTAAAAATTCGTACTGGGTTGTCAAGTATTACCTCCAATCTGAGATAGCATGATGCTGATGACTTCGTGTTGCAAATATATTCTCTGTCAATCTTCTCAACAATGTACAGCTCACCAGTCTCTTTGTTCACATCCAGATATTTCTTATTTGCTATGATGTCAAGACGCATCTTCCTCTGATTCAGTGTTTTAACATCCAGGCTGAGATCAACAGCAAGGTTAGCGACGACTGATCCTTCTTTCATTTCCTCGGGTATTGAATAATGAGTCACTGAGGTCGATATGTTACGAACGTAAGAAAAAAGAGTAAGAACAACGAGCAGCACGTACCTTTTGCAAGACTCCATTGTTACAAACGACCGCGTTTTTGTGTACGTCTTTTCTGTGGTTCAGACTTTATAATGTAGGTTTCAGGTAACATTAGGTTTAGCTGTAACGTCCCTGATCCCACGTATTTTCACACGTTTAATCCCAAGAATATTTCGGCACTAAAAATGGACGAGCGCGTTTTCGGAGCGTCGTTTCAGCACCACGGAGCTGTCCGGTTGATTCACGATCTGCCGTAATGTCAACCGGTCAGTGTCATGGCGTTTATGAGCTGGCATTTTACTAAGAAAACAGCGCCACCCTTTAGGGTTTTAAAAACTATTGTAGCTAGTTTAACACGATGACCCTAACATTTCGTGTATTAGTATCAATGTCAGTTTAAACTGCGTATTGCGGACAAGAATGATAAAATTTGAAAACGTTCTTTATGATTTTAACTGATGAAGCTTATTTTGATTTTTTTTTTTTGTATCATTTAAAAAGAAATATTACTTAATATTGATAAATGTAGACACAAATGTGTGTATTGGATTCCTACCTGCAGTGTGGAAGCTGCTGAGTCACTAGTCTCTGTCAGTCCTGTTCCTCTTGGTATACTGGACACGATGTATCTGGAGCCCTTTGGCAGAGGCTGTCTGACCACCAGTTTTCCTTTCCTGGTCTCTGCTAGAAACAGACTGTACCAGTAGGCATCGTTGGAGACCAGAGTGGAATCTGCGATGGTGGAGTTCCTCTCACTGATCACACTGTTCCTGCACTGAGGAGCCGCTTTGCTGGGTTTGGGTTTCTGACACTTGAGAACGATGGTAACTAATATGGTGATCAGCAGGAGAAATGACACAGAGCCCAGACCGATCACCAAGTACAGGTTTAGGTCTGAGAAGATGTCGTACTCTAGAGGCACCTCAGTCATGTCAGAGTAGGCCTTAACAGCAGTCTCCACTGTGCTCACCTTGATGGTGACAGTAGCAGAGAGAGCAGGCTCCCCGTTGTCCTTAGCAACAACAACCAGTCTCTGGTGGCGCGGATCTCTGTAACTGAACATCCTCATAGTCCGGATCTCTCCGTTGTATTGGTCCAGACTGAACAAGGTGGCGTCAGTCACCTGTAGAAACTGGTAGGTAATCCGAGAGTTGTGCACCGAGTCTGTGTCTAAGGCTATCACCTTGGAAACCAGAGAGCCTTTATCGGTGGATCTGGGGATCTTTTCCTCCACCACCGAGCCGTGCGCGCGCCACGGAGACACAATAACCGGAGCGTTGTCGTTCTGGTCCACAATAATGATGTGAACGGTCACATTACTGCTGAGTGGAGGAGAGCCAGAGTCTCTGGCCTCGATGTGGAAAAGAAACTCCTTCTCGATCTCATAGTCAAAAGTTTTTAGTGCGTAAAGATTACCGTTCTCTGGATTGATGGAGAACAGCATGGACATGGAGGTGTTGGCTATCTCCTTCTCTAGGATGAAATAAACTAGATACTGGTTTTCATGGAGGTCAGGGTCAAAGGCAGTGAGTAAACTGAGCAAAGCCCCAGGTGCGTTATTCTCCATTACACGTATAGTATAAAATGACTGAGGGAACTGTGGAACATTGTCATTAACATCCAGCAGCTCTAACGTCATAGTCTCATTGTCAGATAAAGGAGGAGAACCTCTGTCTGTAACAGTGAAAGTAATGTCATATTCTGGAACCTTCTCACGGTCTAACGGCTCTGACACCACTAATTCATAATAGTTATCAGAGGATTCTCTCAGTTTGAAAGGCATATTATCTGGAATATGAAGATCAACCACTCCATTGTCACCAGAGTCTTTATCACTGACACTGACTACAGCTATCACTGTGTCTACTGGCTCATTTTCTTTTATTGGACTTTGAAATGATTTAATAGATATTTCTGGATGGTTGTCATTCATATCTGTCACCTGTACTGTCAGTTTACACTGTCCAGATAAGGAGTTAGGCCCCTTATCTGTGGCGATGATCTCCATTTCATAAAGTTTAATATCTTCATAATTAATCATCTCTTTCACTCTGATTTCACCATTTTCTGGATTTAGGTTAAACATATTTTGTGTTCTCTCTGATGTATACAAACTGTACGAATAAACAATATCCGAATTGGACCCTTCATCTACATCAGTGGCATTTACTTTGATTACCAGACTTCCAATTGGAGAGTTTTCCATGGTATCTACGACGTATTTGTCTTTGTCAAATGAAGGGGCGTTGTCGTTCACATCGAGCACGCGAACAATAATGCTGGCTGTACCTGTGCGCGTGGGGACTCCACCGTCCACAGCGGTCAGTATCAGATTATGAACAGCCTGCTGCTCTCTGTCTAAAGCTTTCTTTAAAATCAAATCTGCAAACTTTGACCCATCTCTCCCGGTCTGAATTTCGATGTCAAAATGTTCACTTTCACTAAGATGATAGTTTTTTACTGAGTTCGAACCAAAATCGGGATCAATAGCATTGGTTAGTGAAAAGCGTTCCCCTGCTGAGGTTGATTCGGATATGTCCAAATGCATTGTATCTCTACGAAAATGAGGTGCATTGTCGTTAATGTCCATTATCTCAACTTCAATATTGAACAGTCGAATCGGGTTTTCAATTGTTACATCCATTTTAAGAAAACACGACGGATTCTTGCTGTTGCATAGATACTCCCTGTCAATAGTCTCTGCAATGAATAGCTCTCCTGTTTCTTTGTTGATATCAAGATA
This sequence comes from Lates calcarifer, assembly GCF_001640805.2. Taxonomy (NCBI): domain Eukaryota; kingdom Metazoa; phylum Chordata; class Actinopteri; family Centropomidae; genus Lates; species Lates calcarifer. The sequence goes on along the minus strand of NC_066840.1, from coordinate 11,669,459 downwards.
TCTCTTATTATCGATGACATCCAGTCTCATTTTACGGTGACCCAAGGCTTTTGCATCGAGGCCTAAATCCAGTGCTAGATTAGCAACCACAGATCCCTGCTCCATCTCTTCGGGAATTGAGTAGTGCGTAACGGCAGATGTAGTGGAGATAATTACACATAACAAAACAAACAGCGAGACATACCCTCTCCAAGGCCGGTGGCGGAATTTAAAATCCATGATCATTAGTTTGTCTTTGTCGGCAGTAAGAGGATCTTCAGGTTATCAGAGTTTATATGTCGGCTTCGAACCAGCGTTACTGTATGAAAATACCAAAACGAATTATTATATGTCGACCATTGCCTTCCTGACACGGGAGCAGTGTAAAAATGGCTGCTCTTTTTCTTTCAGCAGTCTTGTTACAGTTACGTCACAAACATGTTGTTTTTGGTGGTAAAGAGCGACACTCTGTGTCCAAAGTAGCTGGCGATAGCGGTGGACCCCTAAATGAAGATCTACAATTGAAATCTTCACATTTAAAAGTAGAGCTACAATTCCTTGTGGAAATCAATAGAAATATGCTGTAAAGATATTTTCTGACACTCAGGAAGTTAGTACTAAGGTATACTGAAAGAAAACAACTTGAATGAACTGCATGCTGCAGACGGAATTTACACACGGATGATCAGGTTTTGGATAGAAGTGATTTAAAAACGAACGAATGAACAGCTGATTTTTCGTTTTGGGTTATGGAGTTGGGTATTTTACATCCACTTTGAAAAGGTGGATGTCAAAATGAGTAGGACTTATTGGTCAAAAATTCTATTCCAGAACTGGATGGAAACAAAGAAACACTTATCAATACCAGCTGAGCAGAAGGTTGCATATCACTCAAGGTCATTCTTTTGGTTTCACTGAGGACATCTCTGTGTAAAACATGTTTAATTGCTGTTTTTCCATACCTGCAAAGTAGAAGCTGCTGAGTCACTAGTCTCTGTCAGTCCTGTTCCTCTTGGTATACTGGACACGATGTATCTGGAGCCCTTTGGCAGAGGCTGTCTGACCACCAGTTTTCCTTTCCTGGTCTCTGCTAGAAACAGACTGTACCAGTAGGCATCATTGGAGACCAGAGTGGAATCTGCGATGGTGGAGTTCCTCTCACTGATCACACTGTTCCTGCACTGAGGAGCCGCTTTGCTGGGTTTGGGTTTCTGACACTTAAGCACGATGGTAACCAATATGGTGATCAGCAGGAGAAATGACACTGAGCCCAGACCGATCACCAAATACAGGTTTAGGTCTGAGAAGATGTCGTACTCTAGAGGCACCTCAGTCATGTCAGAGTAGGCCTTAACAGCAGTCTCCACTGTGCTCACCTTGATGGTGACTGTGGCCGAGAGAACAGGCTCCCCGTTGTCCTTGGCAATAACAACCAGTCTCTGGTGGCGTGGATCTCTGTAACTGAACATCCTCATAGTCCGGATCTCTCCGTTGTATTGGTCCAGACTGAACAAGGTGGCGTCAGTCACCTGTAGAAACTGGTAGGTAATCCGAGAGTTGTGCACCGAGTCTGTGTCTAAGGCTATCACCTTGGAAACCAGAGAGCCTTTATCGGTGGATCTGGGGATCTTTTCCTCCACCACCGAGCCATGCGCGCGCCACGGAGAGACAATAACCGGAGCGTTGTCATTCTGGTCCACAATAATGACGTGGACGGTCACGTTACTGCTGAGTGGAGGTGAGCCAGAGTCCCTGGCCTCGATGTGGAAAAGAAATTCCTTCTCGATCTCATAGTCAAAAGTTTTAAGTGCATAAAGATTACCGTTTTCTGGATTGATGGAGAACAGCATGGACATGGAGGTGTTGGCTATCTCCTTCTCTAGGATGAAATAAACTAGATACTGGTTTTCATGGAGGTCAGGGTCAAAGGCAGTGAGTGAACTGAGCAAGGCCCCAGGTGCGTTATTCTCCATTACAAGTATAGTATAAAATGACTGAGGAAACTGTGGAACATTGTCATTAACATCCAGCAGCTCTAACGTCATAGTCTCATTGTCAGATAAAGGAGGAGAACCTCTGTCTGTAACAGTGAAAGTGATGTCATATTCTGGAACCTTCTCACGGTCTAATGGCTCTGACACCACTAATTCATAATAGTTATCAGAGGATTCTCTCAGTTTGAAAGGCATATTATCTGGAATATGAAGATCAACCACTCCATTGTCACCAGAGTCTTTATCACTGACACTGACTACAGCTATCACTGTGTCTAATTCTATGTTTTCATTAACTGGACTCTGAAATGATTTAATAGATATCTCTGGGTGGTTGTCATTCATGTCTTCAACCACAATTTTTATGGTACATTGTCCTGATAAACTGTTAGCTCCATGGTCAGTTGCTATAACTTCCATGTCATAAATCCTGAAATCCTCGTAGTTTAGCATTCCCTTGACAGTAATTTCACCAGTGGAAGGATTCAGATTAAATGTTTCTTGTGTTTTCTCTGATGTATATAAACTATATGAGTAAGTTATATCAGCATTTGATCCCTCATCTAAGTCTGTTGCACTGAGATGAATAACAAGACTTCCTATAGGAGAATTTTCCATTATTTTTATATTCAAACCTAATTTTTCAAATGCAGGAGCATTATCATTTGTGTCCAACACACGAACAATAACACTGGCAGTACCAGAACGAGCAGGTTTTCCTCCATCCACAGCTGTGAGTATTAAATTATGAACAGCCTGCTGCTCCCTATCTAATGTCTTTTTCAAAATTAATTCAGCAAATTTTGACCCATCTCTTCCTGTCTGAACTTCAATATTAAAATATTCACTTTCACTCAGATGGTATGTTTTTACTGAATTACTTCCAACATCAGGATCAACAGCATTACTGAGAGAGAATCTCTCTCCTTTTGGTGTCGCTTCAGATATGTCTAAATGTATGACGTCTCTTCGAAATTGTGGGGCGTTGTCATTCATATCCAGAATTTCTACTTCTATGTTAAAAATTCTTACCGGGTTGTCAAGTATTACCTCCAGTTTAAGATAGCATGATGCAGATGACTTTGAAGGGCAAAGATATTCTCTGTCTATCTTCTCAACAACATACAGTTCTCCAGTCTCTTTGTTCACATCCAGATATTTCTTATTTGCTATGATGTCAAGACGCATCTTCCTCTGATTCAGTGTTTTAACATCCAGACTGAGATCAGTAGCAAGGTTCGCGACGACTGATCCTTCTTTCATTTCCTCGGGTATTGAATAATGAGTCACTGAGGTCGATATTTTACCAACGAAAGAAAAAAACGTAAGAACAACGAGCAGCACGTACCTTTGGCCAGACACCATTGTTACAACGGACCGCATTGTTATATGTGCTTTCGCCGCACTTCTGACGATATAATGTACGTTTCCAATTACACTGACTTTGGTATAACGGGTTTGACCCCAAACGTATTCACGCAGTTTTCATCCAGAAGGTATTTCAGCACTAAAAAGGATAAGCGCGTTTTCGGAGCGAAAATTCAGCACCAAGGAGCTGTCCGGTTGATTCTCGATCCGCCGTAATGTCAACTACAAACTGTCATGGCGTTCATGCGTTGGCAATTTACTAACAAAACAGCGCCACCCTTTAGGTTTTGCAAAACTCTTTTAGCTACGTTTTAACAAGATGATCTTAAAATTCCGTGTATTACTTTAAATGTGATTTTAAACTGAGTATTGCTAACACGAAAATTGAGAATTTTTGGCACCATTTGTGACTTTAAATGATGAAGCTACATTTTTTCAAAATTTTAAAAAATGTTAAATGAAATATGACTTAAGTTGATAAATGTAAACACAAATGTGTGTATTAGATTCCTACCTGCAGAGTGGAAGCTGCTGAGTCACTAGTCTCTGTCAGCCCTGTCCCTCTTGGTATACTGGACACGATGTATCTGGAGCCCTTTGGCAGAGGCTGTCTGACCACCAGTTTTCCTTTCCTGGTCTCTGCTAGAAACAGACTGTACCAGTAGGCATCGTTGGAGACCAGAGTGGAATCTGCGATGGTGGAGTTCCTCTCACTGATCACACTATTCCTGCACTGAGGAGCCGCTTTGCTGGGTTTGGGTTTCTGACACTTGAGCACGATGGTGACCAATATGGTGATCAGCAGGAGAAATGACACAGAGCCCAGACCAATCACCAAATACAGGTTTAGGTCTGAGAAGATGTCGTACTCTAGAGGCACCTCAGTCATGTCAGAGTAGGCCTTAACGGCAGTCTCCACTGTGCTCACCTTGATGGTGACTGTAGCAGAGAGAGCAGGCTCCCCGTTGTCCTTGGCAATAACAACCAGTCTCTGGTGGCGTGGATCTCTGTAACTGAACATCCTCATAGTCCGGATCTCTCCGTTGTATTGGTCCAGACTGAACAAGGTGGCGTCAGTCACCTGTAGAAACTGGTAGGTAATCCGAGAGTTGTGAACCGAGTCTGTGTCTAAGGCTATCACCTTGGAAACCAGAGAGCCTTTATCGGTGGATCTGGGGATCTTTTCCTCCACCACCGAGCCGTGCGCGCGCCACGGAGAGACAATAACCGGAGCGTTGTCGTTCTGGTCCACAATAATGATGTGGACGGTCACGTTACTGCTGAGTGGAGGTGAACCAGAGTCTCTGGCCTCGATGTGGAAAAGAAACTCCTTCTCGATCTCATAGTCAAAAGTTTTAAGTGCATAAAGATTACCGTTCTCTGGATTGATGGAGAACAGCATGGACATGGAGGTGTTGGCTATCTCCTTCTCTAGAATGAAATAAACTAGATACTGGTTTTCATGGAGGTCAGGGTCAAAGGCTGTGAGTGAACTGAGCAATGCCCCAGGTGCGTTATTCTCCATTACACGTATAGTATAAAATGACTGAGGGAACTGTGGAACATTGTCATTAACATCCAGCAGCTCTAACGTCATAGTCTCATTGTCAGATAAAGGAGGAGAACCTCTGTCTGTAACAGTGAAAGTGATGTCATATTCTGGAACCTTCTCACGGTCTAATGGCTCTGACACCATTAATTCATAATAGTTATCAGAGGATTCTCTCAGTTTGAAAGGCATATTATCTGGAATATGAAGATCAACCACTCCATTATCACCTGAGTCTTTATCAGTGACACTGACTACAGCTATCACTGTGTCTAATTCTATGTTTTCATTAACTGGACTCTGAAATGATTTAATAGATATCTCTGGGTGGTTGTCATTCATGTCTTCAACCACAATTTTTATGGTACATTGACCTGATAAACTATTAGCTCCATGGTCAGTTGCTATAACTTCCATATCATAAATCCTGAAATCTTCATAGTTTAGCATTCCCTTGACAGTAATTTCACCAGTGGAAGGATTCAGATTAAATGTTTCTTGTGTTTTCTCTGATGTATATAAACTATATGAATAAGTTATATCAGCATTTGACCCCTCATCTAAGTCTGTTGCATTGAGATGAATAACAAGACTTCCTATAGGAGAATTTTCCATTATTTTTATATTGTTACTAACTTTGTCAAAAACAGGAGCGTTGTCATTAGTGTCCAAAACATGAACAACAATACTGACAGTACCAGAACGAGCAGGTGTGCCTCCATCTACCGCTGTGAGTATTAAATTATGAACAGCTTGCTGCTCCCGGTCTAAAGCCTTTGTCAAGATTAATTCAGCAAATTTTGACCCATCTCTTCCTGTCTGAACTTCAATATTAAAATGTTCACTTTCACTCAGATGGTATGTTTTTACTGAATTACTTCCAACATCAGGATCAACAGCATTACTGAGAGAGAATCTCTCTCCTTTTGGTGTCGCTTCAGATATGTCTAAATGTATGGCGTCTCTTCGAAATTGTGGGGCGTTGTCATTCATATCCAGAATTTCTACTTCTATATTAAAAATTCGTAACGGGTTTTCTAGGATTACTTCGAGTTTGAGATAGCACGACGCTGATGACTTCGTTGTGCAAATATATTCTCTGTCAATCTTCTCCACAATATACAGTTCTCCAGTCCCTTTGTTCACATCCAGATATTTCTTATTTGCTATGATGTCAAGACGCATCTTCCTCTGATTCAGTGTTTTAACATCCAGGCTGAGATCACTAGCAAGGTTCGCGACGACTGATCCTTCTTTCATTTCCTCGGGTATTGAATAATGAGTCACTGAGCTTGATATGTTACGAAAGAAAGAAAAAAGAACAAGAACAACGAGCAGTACGTACCTTTTGCAAGACTCCATTGTTACAACGGACCGCATTGTTGTGTGCATCTTTACTGTTGTTCAGTCTCTATAATGCATGTTTCCATTAATACAAATTTTTGCTGTGGTGGCCCTGATCCCAATTTTAATCACACGTTTAATCCTAAGGACTTTTCAGCTCTTAAAAGAACCAGCGCGTTTTTCGGAGCGGATTTCAGCACCACGGAGCTGTCCGGTTGATTCACGATCTGCCGAAATGTCAACGACTGACTGTCATGGCGTTTATGAGCTGGCATTTTACTAATAAAACAGCGCCACCCTTTGGATTTTGCAAGATTATTGTAGCTAGTTTAACATGATGACTTTAACATGTCTTGTATTAGTATTAATGTTAGTTTAACCTGAGTATAGCTGGCAAGAATCATCAGATTTGTAGATAACCTTTGTGACTTTAGCTTGATTGTTTCTTTAAATATGAAAAATGAAACGAAATATTACCTAATAATGATGAATGTAAAGAAAAATATGTGTATCAAATTCCTACCTGCAGCGTGGAAGCTGCTGAATCACTAGTCTCTGTCAGTCCTGTTCCTCTTGGAATACTGGACACGATGTATCTGGAGCCTTTTGGCAGAGGCTGTCTGACCACCAGTTTCCCTTTCCTGGTCTCTGCTAGAAACAGACTGTACCAGTAGGCATCGTTGGAGACCAGAGTGGAATCTGCGATGGTGGAGTTCCTCTCACTGATCACACTGTTCCTGCACTGAGGAGCCGCTTTGCTGGGTTTGGGTTTCTGACACTTCAGCACAATGGTGACCAATATGGTGATCAGCAGGAGAAATGACACAGAGCCCAGACCAATCACCAAATACAGGTTTAGGTCTGAGAAGATGTCGTACTCTAGAGGCACCTCAGTCATGTCAGAGTAGGCCTTAACAGCAGTCTCCACTGTGCTCACCTTGATGGTGACTGTAGCAGAGAGAGCAGGCTCCCCGTTGTCCTTGGCAACAACAACCAGTCTCTGGTGGCGTGGATCTCTGTAACTGAACATCCTCATAGTCCGGATCTCTCCGTTGTATTGGTCCAGACTGAACAAGGTGGCGTCAGTCACCTGTAGAAACTGGTAGGTAATCCGAGAGTTGTGAACCGAGTCTGTGTCTAAGGCTATCACCTTGGAAACCAGAGAGCCTTTATCGGTGGATCTGGGGATCTTTTCCTCCACCACCGAGCCGTGCGCGCGCCACGGAGAGACAATAACCGGAGCGTTGTCATTCTGGTCCACAATAATGATGTGGACGGTCACGTTACTGCTGAGCGGAGGAGAGCCAGAGTCCCTGGCCTCGATGTGGAAAAGAAACTCCTTCTCGATCTCATAGTCAAAAGTTTTTAGTGCATAAAGATTACCGTTCTCTGGATTGATGGAGAACAGCATGGACATGGAGGTGTTGGCTATCTCCTTCTCTAGGATGAAATAAACTAGATACTGGTTTTCATGGAGGTCAGGGTCAAAGGCTGTGAGTGAACTGAGCAAAGCCCCAGGTGCGTTATTCTCCATGACACGTATAGTATAAAATGACTGAGGGAACTGTGGAACATTGTCATTAACATCCAGCAGCTCTAACGTCATAGTCTCATTGTCAGATAAAGGAGGAGAACCTCTGTCTGTAACAGTGAAAGTGATGTCATATTCTGGAACCTTCTCACGGTCTAATGGCTCTGACACCACTAATTCATAATAGTTATCAGAGGATTCTCTCAGTTTGAAAGGCATATTATCTGGAATATGAAGATCAACCACTCCATTGTCACCTGAGTCTTTATCACTGACACTGACTACAGCTATCACTGTGTCTAATTCTATGTTTTCATTGACTGGACTCTGAAAAGATTTAATAGATATCTCTGGGTGGTTGTCATTCATGTCTTCAACCACAATTTTTATGGTACATTGTCCTGATAAACTATTAGCTCCATGGTCAGTTGCTATAACTTCCATGTCATAAATCCTGAAATCCTCATAGTTTAGCATTCCCTTGACAGTAATTTCACCAGTGGAAGGATTCAGATTAAATGTTTCTTGTGTTTTCTCTGATGTATACAAACTGTATGAATAAGTTATATCAGCATTTGACCCCTCATCTAAGTCTGTTGCACTGAGATGAATAACAAGACTTCCTATAGGAGAATTTTCCATTATTTTTATGTCATAACTCAGTTTTTCAAATGCAGGAGCGTTGTCATTAGTGTCCAACACACGAACAATAACACTGGCAGTACCAGAACGAGCAGGTGTGCCTCCATCTACAGCTGTGAGTATTAAATTATGAACAGCCTGCTGCTCCCGGTCTAAAGCCTTTGTTAAGATCAAGTCAGCAAATTTTGTCCCTTCCCTTCCTGTTTGAACTTCAATATTAAAATGTTCACTTTCACTCAGATGGTACGTTTTCACTGAATTGCTTCCAACATCAGGATCAACAGCATTACTGAGAGAGAATCTCTCCCCTTTTGGTGTCGCTTCAGATATGTCTAAATGTATGACGTCTCTTCGAAATTGTGGGGCGTTGTCGTTCATATCCAGAATTTCTACTTCTATATTAAAAATTCGTACTGGGTTTTCTAGAATTACCTCCAATCTGAGATAGCATGACTCTGATGACTTTGTTGTGCAAATATATTCCCTGTCAATCTTCTCAACAATGTACAGCTCACCAGTCTCTTTGTTCACATCCAGATATTTCTTATTTGCAATGATGTCAAGTCGCATCTTCCTCTGCCTCAGTGTTTTAACATCCAGGCTGAGATCAGTAGCAAGGTTCGCGACGACTGATCCTTCTTTCATTTCCTCGGGTATTGAATAATGAGTCACTGAGGTCGATATGTCACGAAAGAAAGAAAAAAGAACAAGAACAAGGAGCAGCACGTACCTTTTGCAAGACTCCATTGTTACAACGGAAGGCATTGTTGTGTGCGTCTTTACTGTTGTTCAGTCTTAACATTGCAAGTCTCCATTGATAATGAATTCTGCTACAATGGCCCTGATCCTAAACGTATTCACACAAATTTAATCCCGAGGATATTTCAACGCTAGAAGAGACCTGCGGTTTTTCGGCGCGGCGTTTCAGCACCATGGAGCCGTCGGGTCGATTCACGATCTGCCGGAATATCAACTGCTCACTGTCATGGCGTTCATGGGCTGACAATTTACTAACAAAACAGCGCCACCTTTTGGGTTTTTCAAGACTCTTTTGGGTACCTTTGCCGTGATGACCTTGAAATTTCTGTATTAGTATGAATGTGAGTCTAAATTGAGTATTTCTGACAAGAATAATGTGATTTGTTGGCATTTTTGTGACTGTACCTGATGAAGCTTAATTACTTACATATTTCTGAATTATAACACAAAATATGCCTACATGTTGATAAATGTTAACACAAATGTGTGTATTAGATTCCTACCTGCAGAGTGGAAGCTGCTGAGTCACTAGTCTCTGTCAGTCCTGTTCCTCTTGGTATACTGGACACGATGTATCTGGAGCCCTTTGGCAGAGGCTGTCTGACTACCAGTTTTCCTTTCCTGGTCTCTGCTAGAAACAGACTGTACCAGTAGGCATCGTTGGAGACCAGAGTGGAATCCGCGATGGTGGAGTTCCTCTCACTGATCACACTGTTCCTGCACTGGGGAGCCGCTTTGCTGGGTTTGGGTTTCTGACACTTGAGCACGATGGTGACCAATATGGTGATCAGCAGGAGAAATGACACAGAGCCCAGACCAATCACTAAATACAGGTTTAGGTCTGAGAAGATGTCGTACTCTAGAGGCACCTCAGTCATGTCAGAGTAGGCCTTAACGGCAGTCTCCACTGTGCTCACCTTGATGGTGACTGTAGCAGAGAGAGCAGGCTCCCCGTTGTCCTTGGCAACAACAACCAGTCTCTGGTGGCGTGGATCTCTGTAACTGAACATCCTCATAGTCCGGATCTCTCCGTTGTATTGGTCCAGACTGAACAAGGTGGCGTCAGTCACCTGTAGAAACTGGTAGGTAATCCGAGAGTTGTGCACCGAGTCTGTGTCTAAGGCTATCACCTTGGAAACCAGAGAGCCTTTATCGGTGGATCTGGGGATCTTTTCCTCCACCACCGAGCCGTGCGCGCGCCATGGAGAGACAATAACCGGAGCGTTGTCGTTCTGGTCTACAATAATGATGTGGACGGTCACGTTACTGCTGAGTGGAGGTGAACCAGAGTCTCTGGCCTCGATGTGGAAAAGAAACTCCTTCTCGATCTCATAGTCAAAAGTTTTTAGTGCATAAAGATTACCGTTCTCTGGATTGATGGAAAACAGCATGGACATGGAGGTGTTGGCTATCTCCTTCTCTAGGATGAAATAAACTAGATACTGGTTTTCATGGAGGTCAGGGTCAAAGGCTGTGAGTGAACTGAGCAAGGCCCCAGGTGCGTTATTCTCCATTACACGTATAGTATAAAATGACTGAGGGAACTGTGGAACATTGTCATTAACATCCAGCAGCTCTAACGTCATAGTCTCATTGTCAGATAAAGGAGGAGAACCTCTGTCTGTAACAGTGAAAGTGATGTCATATTCTGGAACCTTCTCACGGTCTAATGGCTCTGACACCACTAATTCATAATAGTTATCAGAGGATTCTCTCAGTTTGAAAGGCATATTATCTGGAATATGAAGATCAACCACTCCATTATCACCTGAGTCTTTATCACTGACACTGACTACAGCTATCACTGTGTCTAATTCTATGTTTTCATTGACTGGACTCTGAAATGACTTAATAGATATTTCTGGATGGTTGTCATTCATGTCTTCAACCACAATCTTTATGGTACATTGTCCTGATAAACTGTTGGCTCCATGGTCAGTTGCTATAACTTCCATATCATAAATTCTGAAATCCTCATAGTTTAGCATTCCCTTGACAGTAATTTCCCCAGAGGAAGGATTCAGATTAAATGTTTCTTGTGTTTTCTCTGATGTATACAAACTGTATGAATAAGTTATATCAGCATTTGACCCCTCATCTAGGTCTGTTGCATTGAGATGAATAACAAGACTTCCTATGGGGGAATTTTCCATTATTTTAACATTATAGATCGCTTTTTCAAATGTAGGAGCGTTATCATTAGTGTCTAAAACACGGACAATAACACTGGCAGTACCAGAACGAGCAGGTGTGCCTCCATCTACAGCTGTGAGAATTAAATTATGAACAGCCTGCTGCTCCCGATCTAGGGACTTTGTCAAGATCAATTCAGCAAATTTCGAACCATCTCGTCCTGTCTGAACTTCAATATTAAAATGTCCACTTTCACTCAGATGGTATGTTTTCACTGAATTGCTTCCAACATCAGGATCAACAGCATTACTGAGAGAGAATCTCTCTCCTTTTGGTGTCGCTTCAGATATGTCTAAATGTATGACGTCTCTTCGAAATTGTGGGGCGTTGTCGTTCATATCCAGAATTTCTACTTCGATGTTAAAAATTCGTACTGGGTTTTCTAGAATTATCTCTAATTTTAGATAACAAATTGACTTTGTGTTGCAGATGTATTCTCTGTCAATCTTCTCAACAATGTACAGCTCACCGGTTTCTTTGTTCACATCCAGATATTTCTTATTTGCGACTATGTCAAGTCGCATCTTCCTCTGATTCAGTGTTTTAACATCCAGGCTGAGATCAGTAGCAAGGTTCGCGACGACTGATCCTTCTTTCATTTCCTCGGGTATTGAATAATGAGTCACTGATGTCGATATGTTACGAACGAAGCAAAAAAGAATAAAGAGCGCGTACCTTTTGCAAGACTCCATTATTCCAACTGACCCCATTGTTTTTGTGGATTCGCCGCAATTCAAATGATACAATGTAATGTTCCTGTCACATCGAATATTGCTCTAATGGTCAGTTTCCCAAGCATGTTCACACAATTTTAATCCCGAGGATTTTTCGGCGTTTAAATGGGCAAACGTCTTTTCCGGAACGGCGTTTGAACGCCACGGAGCTGTCCGGTTGTTTCACGATCTGCCGTAATATCAAGGACTCGGTGTCACGGCGTTCAAGGGCTGGCATTTTTTTAACAAAACAGCGCCACCCTTTAGGGTTTTAAGAACTATTGTGGCTAATTTAACACCATGACCATGACTTGTCGTGTATTAATATCAAGGTGAGTTTAAACTGAATATTGCTGACAAGAATTATCATATTTGACGACAGGCTTTGTGATTTTAACTGATGAAGCTTAATTTGATTTTTTTTTTTTTTTTAGCGTTTTAAAAAACGAAATATGACTTAAAGTTGATAAATGTAAACACAAATGTGTGTATTAGATTCCTACCTGCAGAGTAGAAGCTGCTGAGTCACTAGTCTCTGTCAGTCCTGTTCCTCTTGGTATACTGGACACGATGTATCTGGAGCCCTTTGGCAGAGGCTGTCTGACCACCAGTTTTCCTTTCCTGGTCTCTGCTAGAAACAGACTGTACCAGTAGGCATCGTTGGAGACCAGAGTGGAATCTGCGATGGTGGAGTTCCTCTCACTGATCACACTGTTCCTGCACTGAGGAGCCGCTTTGTTGGGTTTGGGTTTCTGACACTTGAGCACGATGGTGACCAATATGGTGATAAGCAGGAGAAATGAAACTGAGCCCAGACCAATCACCAAATACAGGTTTAGGTCTGAGAAGATGTCGTACTCTAGAGGCACCTCAGTCATGTCAGAGTAGGCCTTAACAGCAGTCTCCACTGTGCTCACCTTGATGGTGACTGTAGCAGAGAGAGCAGGCTCCCCGTTGTCCTTGGCAACAACAACCAGTCTCTGGTGGCGTGGATCTCTGTAACTGAACATCCTCATAGTCCGGATCTCTCCGTTGTATTGATCCAGACTGAACAAGGTGGCGTCAGTCACCTGTAGAAACTGGTAGGTAATCCGAGAGTTGTGCACCGAGTCTGTGTCTAAGGCTATCACCTTGGAAACCAGAGAGCCTTTATCGGTGGATCTGGGGATCTTTTCCTCCACCACCGAGCCGTGCGCGCGCCACGGAGAGACAATAACCGGAGCGTTGTCGTTCTGGTCCACAATAATGATGTGGACGGTCACGTTACTGCTGAGTGGAGGAGAGCCAGAGTCTCTGGCCTCGATGTGGAAAAGAAACTCCTTCTCGATCTCATAGTCAAAAGTTTTTAGTGCGTAAAGATTACCGTTCTCTGGATTGATGGAGAACAGCATGGACATGGAGGTGTTGGCTATCTCCTTCTCTAGAATGAAATAAACTAGATACTGGTTTTCATGGAGGTCAGGGTCAAAGGCAGTGAGTGAACTGAGCAAAGCCCCAGGTGCGTTATTCTCCATGACACGTATAGTATAAAATGACTGAGGGAACTGTGGAACATTGTCATTAACATCCAGCAGCTCTAACGTCATAGTCTCATTGTCAGATAAAGGAGGAGAACCTCTGTCTGTAACAGTGAAAGTGATGTCATATTCTGGAACCTTCTCACGGTCTAATGGCTCTGACACCACTAATTCATAATAGTTATCAGAGGATTCTCTCAGTTTGAAAGGCATATTATCTGGAATATGAAGATCAACCACTCCATTGTCACCTGAGTCTTTATCAGTGACACTGACTACAGCTATCACTGTGTCTAATTCTATGTTTTCATTGACTGGACTCTGAAAAGATTTAATAGATATTTCTGGATGGTTGTCATTCATGTCTTCAACCACAATCTTTATGGTACATTGTCCTGATAAACTGTTGGCTCCATGGTCAGTTGCTATAACTTCCATATCATAAATTCTGAAATCCTCATAGTTTAGCATTCCCTTGACAGTAATTTCTCCAGAGGAAGGATTCAGATTAAAAGTTTCTTGTGTTTTCTCTGATGTATATAAACTATATGAGTAAGTTATATCAGCATTTGACCCCTCATCTATGTCTGTTGCATTGAAATGAATAACAAGACTTCCTATAGGAGAATTTTCCATTACTTTAACATTATAGATCGTTTTGTCAAATGCAGGAGCGTTGTCATTAGTGTCCAAAACATGAACAATAACACTGGCAGTACCAGAACGAGCAGGTGTGCCTCCGTCTACAGCTGTGAGTATTAAATTATGAACAGCCTGCTGCTCCCGATCTAAAGCCTTTGTTAAGATCAAATCAGCAAATTTCGTCCCTTCTCTTCCAGTTTGAACTTCAATATTGAAATAGTCACTTTCACTCAGATGATATGTGTTTACTGAATTGCTTCCGATATCAGGATCAACAGCATTACTGAGAGAGAATCTCTCTCCTTTTGGTGTCGCTTCAGATATGTCTAAATGTATGGCGTCTCTTCGAAATTGTGGGGCGTTGTCGTTCATATCCAGAATTTCTACTTCTATGTTAAAGATGCGTAATGGGTTTTCCAGTATTACCTCCAGTCTGACATAGCAAGCTAATTTTGTGTTGCAAATATATTCTCTGTCAATCTTCTCCACAATGTACAGCTCTCCAGTCTCTTTGTTCACATCCAGATATTTCTTGTTTGCAATGATGTCAAGACGCATCTTCCTCTGATTCAGTGTTTTAACATCCAGGCTGAGATCAGTAGCAAGGTTCGCGACGACTGATCCTTCTTTCATTTCCTCGGGTATTGAATAATGAGTCACTGAGCTTGATATGTTACGAACGTAAGAAAAAAGAATAAGAACAACGAGCACCACATACCTTTTGCAAGAGTCCATTGTTACAAAGGGCCGCATTGTTGTGTGCGTCTTTACTGTAGTTCAATCTCTATAATGCAGATTTCCAGTAATACTGAATTTTACTGTTGTGGCCCTGAACCCAAACATATTCAAGCATTTCTGATCCCGAGGATAAATCAGCACCAGAGAGGACGAGCGTGTTTTCGGCGCGGCGTTTCAGCACCATGGAGCTGTCCGATTGATTCACGAGCTGCTGTAATCTCAAGCACTGACTGTCATGGCGTTCATGAGCTGACATTTTACTAACAAAACAGCGCCACCCTTTGGATTTTGCAAGAGTACTGTGGCTAGTTTAACATGATGACCTTAATAATTCGTGTATTACTATCAATGTGAGTTTAAATTGAGACCCTTGGCCCTTGTGACTTTAACTGATAAACTTCATTGTTTTTTTAATATGAAACTTGAAGCGGAATATAACTCATTATTGTTGAATGTAAATACAAATATGTGTATTAAATTCTTACCTGCAGAGTGGAAGCTGCTGAGTCACTAGTCTCTGTCAGTCCTGTTCCTCTTGGTATACTGGACACGATGTATCTGGAGCCCTTTGGCAGAGGCTGTCTGACTACCAGTTTTCCTTTCCTAGTCTCTGCTAGAAACAGACTGTACCAGTAGGCATCGTTGGAGACCAGAGTGGAATCTGCGATGGTGGAGTTCCTCTCACTGATCACACTGTTCCTGCACTGAGGAGCCGCTTTGCTGGGTTTGGGTTTCTGACACTTGAGCACGATGGTGACCAATATGGTGATCAGCAGGAGAAATGACACAGAGCCCAGACCAATCACCAAATACAGGTTTAGGTCTGAGAAGATGTCGTACTCTAGAGGCACCTCAGTCATGTCAGAGTAGGCCTTAACAGCAGTCTCCACTGTGCTCACCTTGATGGTGACTGTAGCAGAGAGAGCAGGCTCCCCGTTGTCCTTGGCAACAACAACCAGTCTCTGGTAACGTGGATCTCTGTAACTGAACATCCTCATAGTCCGGATCTCTCCGTTGTATTGGTCCAGACTGAACAAGGTGGCGTCAGTCACCTGTAGAAACTGGTAGGTAATCCGAGAGTTGTGCACCGAGTCTGTGTCTAAGGCTATCACCTTGGAAACCAGAGAGCCTTTATCGGTGGATCTGGGGATCATTTCCTCCACCATTGAGCCATGCGCGCGCCACGGAGAGACAATAACCGGGGCGTTGTCGTTCTGGTCCACAATAATGACGTGGACGGTCACGTTACTGCTGAGTGGAGGTGAACCAGAATCTCTGGCCTCGATGTGGAAAAGAAACTCCTTCTCGATCTCATAGTCAAAAGTTTTTAGTGCGTAAAGATTACCGTTCTCTGGATTGATGGAGAACAGCATGGACATGGAGGTGTTGGCTATCTCCTTCTCTAGAATGAAATAAACTAGATACTGGTTTTCATGGAGGTCAGGGTCAAAGGCTGTGAGTGAACTGAGCAAAGCCCCAGGTGCGTTATTTTCCATTACACGTATAGTATAAAATGACTGAGGGAACTGTGGCGCGTTGTCATTGACATCCAGGAGATGCAAAGTTATCGTCTCATTATCAGATAAAGGCGGTGTTCCTGCATCTGTCACAACCAGTGTGATGTCATATTCAGGTACCGATTCACGATCCAAAGGCTCAGACACTATCAGTTTATAATGCGTGGGTGTTTCTGATGACTTGTTAAGAATGAAAGGCATGGCGGGAGGTATAGATAAGCTTACTTTTCCATTATCACCAGTGTCTCTGTCACTTACGCCTATCAGAGCAATAACACTTCCTACTGGGATGTTCTCATCCACTGTGTTTTTAACTGACTGTATTGTGATGTCTGGATAATTGTCATTCATATCAGTCACGTGAACGACTACTTTACACTGGCCCAGTAAAGGATGTGGCCCTTTGTCTCTGGCCTCAATGTGCATCTCATAAAACGTCATATCTTCATAGTCGATAGTGCCCTTCACAGTTATCTCTCCTGTGTTCGGGTTTAGTGCAAAGACATCTTGTGTTTTTTCAGACGTATAAAGGGTGAATGAATACACAATCTCTGAGTTCATACCCTCGTCAAGGTCTGTAGCGTTAAGCCTCATCACTAAGGTTCCGATCGGGGAATTTTCTGTCATGTTAGTTGTGTAAGTCTGCTTGTCAAACCGGGGAGGATTGTCGTTTGTATCCTGTACTCTAACAATAATATTGGCAGTGCCGGAGCGCACAGGGACCCCGCCGTCCACAGCAGTCAGTATCAGATTATGAACAGCATTCTCCTCTCTATCTAAAGATTTGGTCAACACCAAATCCACATATTGAGTTCCATCACTGCCCGTCTGAATTTCGATGGTGAAATGTTCACTGTTACTGAGTTTGTATGTTTTGATTGTATTTATGCCAACATCTGGATCCACAGCGTTAGGCAGGGAGAATCTCTCTCCTGGTGTTGCCGATTCTGAAACGTCGAGCTCTACCCTGTCTCGTCGAAAATGTGGAGCGTTATCATTTATGTCTGTTATTCCAAGTTCAATGTTGAAGATACGTAAGGGGCTTTCTATGATAACATCAAGCTTTAGAAAACAGGATGTAGGTTTCGCAGGACAAAGATATTCCCTGTCCATCCTTTCCACGATATACAGCTCCCCCGTCTTTTTGTTAAAGTCTAGATACTTTTTGTTAGTGAAAATGTCAAGTTTTACCTCTCGTTGTGCCAAACCTCCAGGTTCAAGTCCCAAATCCGCAACGAGATTAGCCACAACAGAGCCCCTCTCCATCTCCTCGGCTATGGAGTACCGTGTCACAGACAAAGCACTGGGCCATACTGCACACAAGACAAAGACAGTGCCCCAAAAATTCATCCTTTCATCTGCAGGGAAAAATAATCCAGCTTCTAAAAATATTTGTTGTTTATGTTTTTTTCTGGATCTGACAAAATATCTTAGGGTCCATTTGTTAATTTAAAAATAAAACGCATAAAACCCAGAGAGCTGTGTCCTGCACAGTTTACAAATGGGTGTGTCATGACTTCAGGGAGAGAGATGAGTTATGCTTTAGTGGTCAACAGCGACACCATGTGACAGATACTGCACACATGGACTGTTTAGTATCAGCGTAGTTGGCCATGAGCTGACAGTGACATGTAGCAGGATTCACTTATTCACTATTTTTGAATTTTCTTGTGTAAAAGATTTTTAGTTTTCTCTCATGAACAGGTTCATTTTAAATGCATGATAAAACTGATCCTTTTCAGTAAAAGTGCAATGTGCTTCCTAATCACAATGTATTTTGCATAAGTTCACCACATTGGTTTACAGGTTGATGAAAAGTGATTAGATTAGTGTCAGGGAAACTGATTAGCATTTTAGGTACTTGAAAAACACAAAAATCATGTGTCTGTCATTTGTGACACACATTTTGTTCTTGGGACAAACCGGCCTTTGTTTTAATATAATATATTATAATCTCCTCCCTGGTATCATTTCAGATGATCTGCTGATGCTGCAGTCACTCGATACCAATATGCTGTTGCCTGTCCCTAACTGGCAGACTGCTTGGATCTTACAAAGTGCTTCCTAGTGCAGATATATGGGAAAAATCAGGAAGGTTCATTTAATGTCTTCAAACCGTAGTTGAGCACTAAGATATTTGTTGCACTGTAGTTGCAGTGTGTATTAAGCGTGTTTTTGGTGCCATTTTTCACCATAGTTAGAATTATAGGTTGGTCTCTGTGGATAGAATATTGCACCAGGATGGCATCCCACTTTTGTGTATGTATAGAGGTTTCTTCTATGTAGCAGTGTGTATGTCTTTTAGAGGTAACTCGCTCCCTGTCAGGTATCCAAGGATGTGATGCATGTGAAATGGTTACACAGAGTGTTGATGCTTAGGTTGCATGTTTAAATGTGATTGGAATTAGGGAGACCAAAGGACATTCTTGACTCTACATGAATTTCAGTCATACAGAATAGTTCAAAGACATGCAGGTAAGGTGAACTGGCCACTCTAAACTGCCCTTAGCTGTGTCCGTCAATGTGTGTTGGTTCTGTTATAGACTCGCAGCTTGTTCATGGGTTTACTCCACCTCTTTGCCACTTCCTGCTGTTAATTCAAAACATTTTAATTTATATTGTGACTAATTATAGTAATGGGTAAAATGTACATTAAGAATAGTGCCCTGCTTGTTGTGATTTTTCATACCAGCTTTTTGTACTTGCATTTACACACACACACACACACACACACACACACACACACACACACACACACATACACACATATATATACACACATATATATATACATAAAACAGAGGAGCCACAGGAAATTAAAAGTAATAATGGTTTCTGGCCAGTTGTTTTTTAATCCATCTGGAGCCAACATAGGCTACAAAAAAATATTACAGTATAAAATGGATAATGAGTTTGAAATAAAGTTGTTTTTCCCCCAGTGTATATGACATGTTCATCAGGAGCCAAACTATAGCATTTTGTCGGGTATCAGCACAGCCTTATAAGTATAATTGATATGAAATTGTCATTTTGGCAAACAAATCTCACTCAGTCTCAAAAGTCTACAGTGCTATATATCACTCAAGCCAATTAAACCTCCCACTCCCAGTCCAATGGCAGCTTTATACACTGAGTCAGTGAAAACCACCTGTTCAGTGCAAATGAAATTCACTTCAAGCTATTAATTTTGAGCTTTGTGGCAACTTGCAGTGTGATGAGTGAGTTGATCATGTAATCATAGCTATATAATTAAAATGCCTGAAGATACCACTCATAGCCCATCTTGCCAGAAATATTATATGTGCATCTTAGTTGTGGAAAAGCCTAGTTTAAAGCTTAGAATGTGTTGACACAAATTGGAAAATGTATTCCTCTAAGTAACTATATAAGCAATTGTTGCACAGACTAGTTTTTCAGATTACTTTTGAGGATATATCAACATTTACACCCCGCTGTGGCCTGCCTGCCTTCAGACCACCATGTATACTCTTAAGGTGGAAAGGATCGTGTACAGATTGCACCTGTTAGAGTAACTCCCCTCTGTTACACAGAGCGGTCTGAAATGTAGAGTACAAGACCTACATAAAATACAATTACCTCATAATTGTCCTTAAAAATACTTTCCATCAGTGGCTGTATGTCAGGCCACAGTGCTGACGTCATGTATGATTCTGACTTTAACCCTGCTGTGGTCACATTATTCATCTCTACATAGCTAAGTTTAAGAGAGTTTCCCTGCTGCTTGTTATCTTTCATATTAGCTTTTATTTCTTGTTTTTTCCCAGGGTGCTATTCAGATCTCTCTGGCCCATGTTTGCTGTTTTGGTTTCTAGGACATGCTGAAGATCCTAGTCAGATAGCCTGGTTATTTTACTGTGACAAACTCCAGACAGATGTTTGTTACATTATGAGCCAGAACACAGGCTTACATATTTAGATCTTGTTTTGACAAAATTCTCTTGCTTCATGACTCAGAACTTGGAAATTGAGTTTTACCTACCTGGAAGTTATTGATAGTATTGAGAGAAAAGTACAATCAGTATTTATGAGCATAAAGTTAAATATTTACTGAAATCATACTCAGTAATTGTCATTAAGATACACTGATTAACAATTATGACTGAACTGCTTTAGAAATTGCCCCTTTATTTTGGCGTGTATCATTTTTCAACAACACTCACAGTCACTGTTATCACATAGCCACAGTGGTCATTAATTACACTGTTAGCAGAACCTGGGACCTTAGCTCTAATGTTTTTATGTCTTTAAAACACTTCAATAGCTGTGCTGTTACTCTAAGATTATTAATCTAAATACTCTTGTTCACCATGAACACAAACATTTAGCACCACACCTATAGCTTGCTAAAAGACAGTATGTCAGGCATAATTGGAAAAAATGCATCTAAATACTCCCCATCCACCCTCCCCCACACACTCACAGACATGCATACGTGCATGTCATGCATATGGCAAGAGCAAAACAGACACACACCTTATCTGGATTTGCATTTTCTCAGTATGATGTAAATCTATCTAAATGTTTCTAGATTTGTCTGTTCTTTTTTCATACAGAAAAGTAAGATCAGAAACAGCCTTCATTTGATCATTAACAACCAGTCTTACTAATGATATGCTAATTTCTGTTGCTTTAGTCTATGTGTATTTGTCTCAAGTAGAAATAGAACTTAATTAGTTCCTCTGCTCCTCCTGCCTCCCCTCGCAATTGTTTCTCTCTCTCTTCATAGTAGTGTGTTCAGCCAATCTCCCTTTTTTTGTCTGACACTGTTCTGAGTTGCATCATTTTATCCTCCCAGCACCACAGTCCCTGATTTTTCTATAAAATGAATCTACTCTTCTAACTCTCTTTGTTTGATGTGGAACGATTCCTACTCAATGCTGCCATCTGCTGGAGAAATCTGTGTTTAAAGACGGTGCAAATGCTCCTCAAAGGTACATTTACTGAGCTCCAAGCCATAGTAGGATGTAACCAAGTACATTTATCTAAGTACTTTACTTAAGCAGATAGAAACACAGGCTCTCTATACTTCTGATCCACAACATATCAGGATGAAATATTGTGCTTTTTACTTACTTACTATTAACTTCATCACAACCAGCTGCAACATTCAGATCATCTTGCACATCAATGCATCAGTAATTCAGTTATATTATATACTATAGTAAAACACTCCAAGGGGCCATAGTTTTAGTTTTGATACTTTATCAATGTACATAGCTGTTACTTTAATATTTTTAAGATAAGATAAAATAATACTTTATTAGTCCCACAGCAGGAAAATTCGCATTGTTGAAGTAGCAGCAAACAGAGATAGCAAAATAGAAAAAGGCATCAGTAAGGAAACAATAGATACTAGTAAATACAAAACAAGATATAATCAAGACGATATATGAAAAATTATAAACAATGTACACAGGACTATATACACAGTAAGAAATAGGATTGAATACAGATATTTTATGTAAGTCGAATTCATGCATGACCATTGTAACAGAGTTGGTGTTGGTTTGATTGTTTTTAATGAATATATTGTGCCTCCAGAGCAATAAATCCAACATACTGCGCCACTGTTCATTAAGTAACGTCAGATGCGCCCTCTGGTGGACAACTGGCGAAATTACAGCTGGTTGGAAAAGAACCACAGGTCAAACACATTTCAGCACCATGGCGATGGACAGCTCCCAGTGCGAATGACAAACATGGTTAAATGATGTGAAGTGACACAGCTTCATCTGTGTTCAGTGTCATATTCTTGAAAAGGAAGAGACTGCGATATTTTCAACTTCTCTAGAATGTAATTTTAGCAGTCATAACACAATAATGTCACTACACTATTTCCCCAACCGCTTGGGTTTTAACTTTACAGTTGTTCTTGAGTCAGAGAAAGTAAGAAAAATCCTACACATCTATGTTAGGAATAGATCCCTCAGTCATCTGAAAATAAGCTGACCTAAATACGCCTGCCCCTTCAGCCGTCCCTATGGATCACCTTACAGCAGAGAAGGTTAGCCTCCATGTTCTCTGTGGACACCCGTTTCCTTATTAACCGAATTATTTTAAATCTGAACCATACAACGACCTAATTACGCTGCTCATTTCTGGCCAGTGGCCAGCTCTCATCTGTTGATGATAGGAACTAATTCCCTGAGAAGTAAGACGTAAAAGGGCACAGAGAGAGAAGCCACAGGCCTCCTCGCTCACGTCCAGGTGTGGCATTTGGAACTGAGGCCCCCGCTTCCCCTGACGCTTGTATTCGTGTTGGTGGTCTTAATTAAAGTGATATTTCGAGAGAGGAGGTTCTGTTTGTTCAGTTAATGAACCCCACTATTCTCTGCGGGCAAATGGAAATGCAAGCACTCCAATTAGCATATGTTAGCATTTTACTCTGTTTATTCCTCACTGTGGAAAACAGCTTACCAAGGCGAAAAGCTTTCCACCCTTGTAAGAGTAGCTGTGGAACTTTTTCACCCCAAAATAATTGACTCAAGCTAATTAAACATAGATCTAGGAAACTTACATCTAAATGCTTTGTGCATGTAGATCGACTGAGGCCGTGTTTGCGCGCGCGCGATGGATTAGGTCTTGAGTTTTATTAATTACAGCAGACCAATCATGCTCATTCAAGAGACATAAGAAAGACCATGTGAAAAAAATACTTTATTTTCATAAATGTATACAGTACATGTACGGGGTAAATTCCCCGTCTTTACAGTTGTCTGCGTCCTGTTGCAGCTTGCATATACATTATCATACTATTTGTCATATTCACACAAGCTCTGTTAGCAAACAAACATACAAAAAGAAAAAAAATCATGTTTTTTTTCCTTTCATAAAACCTAAAAATGTAAATTCATACGGATGTGCAAAATTATTGTCCACTAATGCTTTTCAAAACATTTTGGATGTAACTGCTGCTCCAGTTTGATTGTCTAAATAATAATAATAATAATAATAATAATAATAATAATAATAATAGGCAGACACATACATTGACCATGTCGCAGTGACTTGTCATATAAATAGTCATCAGACTTTTCCCTTCAGCGTTTTAGCTAAATGGATTGTTCATTATTTCTCTGTATTTTCATACCACCTGTAAATCATATATATGTTCATTAATTTATGCACTGAATGGTCTCTTCCTCCGTATTCCCTTGAGGTTATCCATCAGTTTCATAATCCATTCAGACAGTCATTTAAAAGTCAGTCGTTGTACAAGTCATTATTTATAATCGCAGCCTCTCCCTGGGGGGACATCTGAAGGCGTCGCTTCTTGCCAAAGGTGGAGAAGGAGTTGTGGACGTCCAGCTCGCTTCGCTGTGCAGCGGGCCTCAGGGTGCAAAAACCCGATGGTGTCCCCGGGATGTACACATTGTGGTGGTAGTCAGGGGGTGGGTGAGGGTGAGGGTGGGAGGGGATCGATGGCTGCTGCTGCTGGGGAGGAGGTGTACACCGAGGAGTCCAGGGACGAGAGGGGACACCACTGGTTGAAGGAGACATCTTATATTCTGTAGTAAAACAAGGAGTGGAGGAGCAGCTACTAAATTATATAATATTGACTTACTGCTTTAACTCTTTCATTTTCTAAAACAGAGTTTAGTGCTATTGTAGTCAGGGCAGTAATGATGCAGAGTATAACCAATCTCATGTTGGTGGTAGTAAAGACAAACTGAGACTGTACCAACAAACCAATGAAAGGAAGAACAAAGGAAAACAAGAAGTCATTATATAAAGGCAGTGTTATTTACTGTATTTGTGTCTGGGGTTACTGTACATACATATACAACCCTCAGTGTGTGTGGTCTTGCTGAAAGCTGTTTGTGCTGTGCTGTGTTTGGCTTGTCCTACCTTTCATGCCTCTCATGTGAGTGCCCCAGGTCCAGTACTGTCCAGGTGCCATGGAGGTGACGTAGTTTTCTGGGTCTGCATGCATGGCCTTACGCATAAGGGTGCCGTCCATGTTGATAGAGTTGTAACTACAAACAAGATGCCAGCACACTTAAATCAATTTAATCAATTCAATATCTGTATCCAGTTTAACAGGAGAGAATTATCCTTAAACACAAAGTAATATTGATAAAAATGTAAGGGTGCTTTACATTAGGTTGACAGCATGCAAAGGTCAAAGGTCAAACGTTACCTTTTAATGGAGGAGTTCTGATTTTTTGTGAGAGTCCAGTCTGTGTTTGGCTGCTTCAGCTGCAGAGAAAGAGCACAACAGAATTCAATCTCAACTTAATAAAAAATTCCGCATCATATAAATGCTCATGCCTATTTTAAGAAATTCCTCTTCAAAAAGAAATTTCAATCAAACTGGTTTTGATTTTTTTTTTTTTTTTCAACTTTGTCTGTTGATTCTGCCCTCTTGAATCAGTAGAGGTCAGTGCTAATTGACATGAGAAGCGGTCTATCACTGTGTTTGTCCTGAAATGGAGACATGACTGTTTTCAGATGGATCGTGGCTGCCGCCCTGTGGATGTTTGGCAGAATAGATTGTTTTTTGAAAGCAGAGGTGCTGTTGCCTTCAGCTACGACTCGCCTGTCACTTAGTTTTGCTTTTATCCTCTGTGGCGCAGCGGGAGGGGTGAAGGAGAGCACCCGAGTGATATTTATTCCGGGTCTGAGTCTCATAGTATGGATTCCACGCTCTATTAATTCACTTAAAGTTGTTAACAAGGAGAATGCGACGTAAGCGTATTATTAGAATCGGTATTCAAAATACACTACTCGCCAGCTACGCACAAAACCAATTAGAACCCCACCGGGATGAAACGAAACATGATTTTAATCTTCAAAGGAAACCGTGCCAGGGAGGAAATTAAGAAAATTACACACGTCATTGTTTTGTGGATTTTATGCATCATTTTACATTAATATTTGCCTGATGCTCCTCGAGCAAGGTTTTTAATTAAAAGTCTCACAGAGAGCCTTGGAAAGTTTGCGGTCCTTGCAGCTGTAGCTATATGCACAGCCTCAGCACGCATATACACCGTGGCACTTACACACGTGCACGCACCTGTCCTGCGTGTTTTTACACGCTTGGATGTGTGTTTAATCTCTCTTTTCACCTTCAATTCGTCAACTTAAGCAGGCCTATGTACTTACTTTGTGTGACGCTCAGATACTTTCATTGTGATTTGTCTTTGAGATTTAATGTGTCACTGACGACCTCGCGACGACTCACGAGGGTATACGCCGAGGGACACCACCGGGTGAATTAGGGGAACCAATTAACGATAGGAAGGACACTTTCTCCTGAAGGAGCATAGCTGCAGGCAGAACAATCACCGTGACCTCGAAATCCCTCTTGTGGCCAGAGGTGTATGTGCCAGTGACCGAGCTGACATTTCTCAGTCTGCCTGGTGGAGTCTGGTATCAAGACTCTGAGTCTTTGTCCCTGCGCCTTTTGATGAAAACAGGCAGACGACAATGAGCAATACGCACACATTTACGGTCTGCTGCCCCGTCCATTAGAATTAGAAAACACTGATGTAGGCATCCAGCCTCCGTAAATTCCCTCTGTCCTTGTCTCCTTCCTCTCCCCTCCTTCTATTTCACCCCTCCTCTTCCCCCGTCCTTGCTCGACAAATACGAAGCCACATCTCTCTCTCTCTCCCTCTCCCTCTCTCTCCTTGTATCCAGAGGACAACGCCGGGGCCGATCTACAGGCGGCCCACGTCTCAGTCCAGCCATGTCCTTGCACCCCCTCCTTCTCCTTGCCCCCTCCCCTCTCGATGTCCTCCCCTGTCTCCCCAAAACCGGCCATTTGCCATTTTTCATCAATAATGGACAGCCCACCCCCCGCGAATACGCCACATTGTGTGTAGTATAATGGTTCAGCAGTGCTCGTGCCCTTGAGGCATAGTTAGTGAGGTTATCTGTCCTATATTGTTAGTTTGAGAACAAGAAGGCGTGTCGCAAACCCCGATTGATCGAACAACAATTGTCTGAACCCAAGGCAGATGTATTCAAAGAACTGCCATTCACCTTGTCCGTCTTGTATATAACCTTGACTTTTTCTTCAAACTCAGGTAGACGTGCTGGAAGCAGGTGTGTGTGTGTGTGGTGTGTGTGTGTGTGTGTGCTCCCTCACTGCATGAAAAGTATGGTGCAATAATAGCACTGGATGATGCAGACATATACAATCATACAATCTCCCAGGTCATAAGCTGTTATAATGAAGTTCATTAATTATTATTAAAAGCCAATTTTTCCCCACGTGTGAATCAAAAACGTGACGTGAAGACTCCTGGAAATGTCACCAAGACTGAACAGGGGAGTCAGCCTGAACTACATCTCCTTTTCCTCTCACACGGTAATTGATATCTCACTTCATCCCATACAGATGATAAGACACGGTATGCGCACAGCATATGCTCCTCGCAAGACAGAGCTTTACACTTTCATTAACATGTCAATTAAAATGTAATCTCACGTCATCTCATCTCATTTCCCGGGTGCAAAACATTACCATAGGCAGAACAATTATTGCCATAATTATAAAAGCAGTGGAGACGACATACTGTGTAACACACTTATTAGCAAAAGAGAGAATAGGGGCAAATCATGGCTTTGCTCAGGTTTTTTTTTTCGCTCAAGTTGAGTTAAAATCTGTCTGGTTTGCCTGATTTGACCTTCATGAGAGAATGTCACGGTCTAGATTCTTATCACATAGAAAACTGAGACGGAGTTTGCTGAGAGAAACAGGCAGGTTTTGGATGGAAAGCATAAGCTCTCGCATCTTATATTGTGCTCTGATTTCACTATACCTCATTGGGAGTAGTTGCACCGTTGTTCACAGATGCGCTCCGGCTTTGCGCGTTCCACGAGTTTTCTGCGCTCTTCGCCTCGTTGTTCCTCGGTGTGCTGCCGGGGCTGCACGGCTTCAAAAACATAAAGTCACTTTTGGCTGATTCGGGGGTCAGGCACACTTTATAACAATATGACTGAGAGAGACTGCTGTTTCCATTCACCTCCATGCAGTTCGTGGGCACTTTGGCGGCGGATGAAATCTGCAGGTTGAGGTTGGATTTTTTGAACACCTCCGGGGGCGGCTCGGGCTGAAACCCCCCGCAACAGCAGCAGGCGAACGGGGGCAGGTTGTACCCGCTGAGGGTCTCCCTGTCCTTGTAGCATTTCACTGCGGCCAGCACGATTATAGCCACCAGGAATATTAAAGATATCGTGCTCAGTGACACGATCAAGTAGAGAGCGAGGTTTGAGGGGGGTTGTGGGCTGAGTGTGAGGTCTCCGAAATCTGACAGCGACTCGGGCACGCTGTCTACCACTGTGAGGACAATGGAGACGGTGGCGGAGAGCGGTGGCTGCCCGTTGTCCTTGACTAATATTACCAGCCTTTGCCTTGTTGCGTCTTTTTCCACTAACCGGCGAATAGTCCTGATTTCGCCCGTGTACAGAGCCACACTGAACAGTCCCGGGTCTGTAGCCTGCAAGACCTGATAGGATAGCCTTGAGTTTTGCCCTGCGTCCGCGTCTAACGCTGTTATTTTGGTAACCAGATACCCAGCGTCT
This sequence comes from Lates calcarifer, assembly GCF_001640805.2. Taxonomy (NCBI): domain Eukaryota; kingdom Metazoa; phylum Chordata; class Actinopteri; family Centropomidae; genus Lates; species Lates calcarifer. The sequence goes on along the minus strand of NC_066840.1, from coordinate 11,641,420 downwards.
ACTGACCGCGGAACCACCTCTGTGGCTACGGTGCCGTTTTTGGGCAACGGGGACACAATGACAGGTGCATTGTCGTTCTGGTCCAAGACAAAGACGTTGACTGTGACATTGCTGGCGAGAGGGGGGAAACCAGCGTCCTGCGCCTGGACCAGAATCTGAAAGTTTCTAAGTTGCTCATAATCAAAAGAGCGCAGTGCGTAGATGTTGCCGTTGTCAGAGTTGATGGAGACATAAGTGGACACGGGCATGCCCTGAATCTGACCCTCGAGAATAGAATAAGACAGATACGCGTTCTGGTTAGAATCGGGGTCGAACGCAGTTACTGAGCAAATGGAAGCGCCCGGGGCATTATTCTCGGTCACATAAACTGTGTATGAAGGTTGAGAGAACCGCGGGGGGTTGTCGTTAATGTCAGACACTTGGACGAGGATGGTTTTCCTGGTGGAGAGCGAAGGAGAGCCCAAGTCGCGGGCTGTGAGGGTGATGTTGTACTCGGACACCGCTTCCCTGTCCAGAAACTCGCTCGTCACCAGAGTATAATAGTTTTTAAATGATGAATGGAGCTGAAAGGGAACGTTGTTCGGAATTTGGCAGTCAACGTTCCCGTTCTCTCCCGAGTCCCGGTCCATGACGCTGATAACAGCTATCACAGTGCCCGGTGGCGCGTCTTCCTGGACAGGAGTGGACACCGATGTGAGGATGACTTCGGGCGCGTTGTCATTCACATCCAGGATGTCTACCAGTACTTTACTGTGCACTGCCACAGCCGAGGGTCCCCTGTCTTTTGCCTGCACATACAGCTCGTATACACTGGCTTTCTCATAGTCCACAATACCCTTCACTCGGATTTCACCCGTGTATGGATCCACGCTGAACAGTTCGCGCACCTTGAGTGGTGCGTGCCCGCTAAACGCGTAGGTCACCTCCCCGTTAGAGCCCTCATCCAGGTCTGTGGCGTTAAGCTTCAACACCAGCGTACCCCTCGGCGCGTTCTCCACTAGGCTCGCCCGGTAAACTGAGCGGTCAAACACGGGCACGTTATCGTTTGCGTCTAACACCGTTATAGTTATCAGTGCTGTCCCAGAGCGTTCCGGTGACCCCCCGTCAAAGGCTGTCAGAACCATTTCATGTTTTTTCTGCTGTTCTCGGTCCAGTGGGGTGTCCAACACGAGCTCAGCAAACTTGCTTCCATCATTGCGCGTCTGGATATTCAGTATGAAGTGCTCGTTTGAGCTTAGCTGGTAGGAGCGCAGAGAGTTGGTGCCCACGTCCTGGTCCTGTGCGCTCTCTAAGGGGAAACAGGAGCCGGGCGCAGCCGATTCTGTGATGTCAAGATTAAACTCACTCCACGGGAAACTGGGAGAGTTGTCATTCACATCTAAAATCTCTACTTCCACTCTATACAGTTCTAATGGGTTTTCAATAACCACTTGTAAGTGTAAAAAACAGCTCGGGCTTCGTTCACACAGCTCTTCTCTGTCTATCTTTTCGTTGACGAAGAGAATGCCATTCTCCAAGTTCACTTCTAAATACTGCTTATTTGCGCCGGAGACTATACGAAACCGACGGGCTGACAGCTTGGCTACATCCAAGCCCAGGTCTTCGGCGATGTTTCCCACAAAAGCTCCATGCTCCAGCTCTTCGGGAATGGAGTACCGAATTTGCGCAAGAACCAGGTCCACTACACACGCACACAGAAGCAGAGATATAACCAGCCCAGTCACCGGTACCCAACTGCCTCTGGAGAGTCTATGATCCATTTCAGCGGCGTGCGTAAAATCACTTCACCCAGACATCTTTCTCCTTATAAAGCGATTCAGCTGTGCAGCTGAAAAGTATAAGCGTAGAAGCAGAGCCTGTCCCGAGTTTTAAAAAAATCTCCAGATGTAAGTTTGTAACATCTATGTTTATGGATAACTTTACTGAGTAGTTAAGCTGAGGGAACGGGAGAAGAGTGAAAGCACCCCTCTCTCTCTCTCTCTCTCTCTCTCTCTCTCTCTCTCTCTCTCTCTCTCTCTCTCTCTCTCTCTCTCTCTGTTGTGCTCAAAGCGCAACACCGGTAGTGTGTGAACGGGGGAGGCTCGCGCTTTGATTTTCCAGTGTATTAGACACTCGGAGGAGCTGGTAGAGAGGCGTGTGTGTGTGTGTAAGAGAGAGAGAGAGAGGAGGCAGAGTGGGGGGGTGGAGGATGGAGGGGGTGGACGTAGCTTCTCGCAGCTCCGTATTGGAGGACGCCGACGCGAAGTGCGACTCTAATTACTCTAGACGTTTAACCCTTTCGTATCCTCGTGTCTGACCCATTAAAGAGACGAGAGGGCGTAAGTTTGACACCAGACGTCAGAGCCAGATTTGGATTAGGGGACAAATTGTGTTGTGGGTGTCGTTTTCTAGGCTGCATTTAACAGATGAGGATGGACAAGGATTTGTCTTGGTGACCACAGTGCCCTACAGGCCCAGGATGGCAGTGGTAGCTACCATTATTTTTACTTTGATTTATTATAACTCCCATTATAGCTTCAGAATAAAAGAATGAACTATCCTCCCGAGGTTCCACCATTACATGTTGCAATGCAGAAAACAAAAACACACTGGCCTATAAGCACTCTTTCTCTTCGCCTCAAATGGGCCAGTGGCCACAGCCAGTAGGCTCCTGGGATTCCATAATGCTTTTTAATGAGGGCCCTTTGAAGATGAATGCCCACATTGCAAAAACAGTCCCATTCATTAATCATCACACACGAAATTGGGTTTTACAAAAAGAATCTTTGATGGGTCAGGGCATTCAATTTTAATCAGTGTTTAAATGAGTGTGAGCGACATTTTGGAGCTTAAAATGACTGTATAGTGACAATCATGAGTGGGAGATACACTCATACAAATACGCATTACACGACTTTAATTCACTTAAGTAGGCCTGGACATGTATCAACACAATCAACATAAAAGCAATGTCATAAAGCCTTAATCACACTTGTATCTAATCAGGTATTATAGTTGGGATTAGATAAACATCACATAGGTGATGTGTTTACAGTTTGAGGGTAGCAGAAAGAGGCACGCATGAATGAATGCTGGGGGGTGTTTTCGAGGATTAAAATCTACACCATAAGTGACTTCAGTCGATCAAAGTACAACCACTGAGCACTGTAGTTTTTTTGTAGGACAAAGAGGACAACTCGAGCCTCTTTTGAGTGCGGAACATGTTTGTTCAGATCTAATCTTTTCCCTGTTAATCCTGGTCAGTTAGACAACCACTGAACCACAGAGAGAGTTGAGAGGGAAACTAAAGGATGCCTTTGTGAATTCGGGTTCGTCTCCACACAGACACGAGTGGCATCCTAATGTAAAACGGTGGCTTGAGATCTGAAAGTCTCTTCTTGGGACTGACGACACAGGCTTGGCCCCCGGGGCAGCGTTTGGGCTTGTTAGCTACCAAAAAAGAAGGAAGAAAACGAGAGGGAGATGAGAGAGAAAGAACAAAAAACAAATATTTCTGCTTCCCAGGGGCAATGGTTTCCTTGTACACATCATCGCTACATGTTTCTGTGAAACTGCCCCTAAACCTGACGACTGCATCCTCTGTCGAAAATTGTGTTGATGGTTGGTCCTCTGTGAGAATGATCGGGGGAAACCAAGCAACACTGATGTCTAATGTTGTTGTGATATTTTCACTTGGAAAAATCAAACGGGCCTAGTGGGAATACTACAGCTCGGAGACAGTGGTTGTTTCTGACATTTCTAAGCAGCCAAGAGAATAATAACTTTAGGAATCAGGGAATGGGGGTGGGGCAGTATAATTCATGTTCAGTCTGGTATTTAACACGAGGATAACAAAGGTCACGAGTCACAACTTACTTTTGAATAAAAACTGCAGTGCTATCAAATGAGTAAATGCTCATTACAGAATAAGATGTTACATAATAAGTATCACTTATACTTTTCCCTGGGAATAAAAGTTGTCCCTGACCTATCTGTCCAACAAGCAGCCTTCGAAATGCAACACCATCCCCTTTTCAGGAAAAAAAAAAAAGAAGAAAATCCCCAGGTTTAAATAAGCAGAAAACACAATCTGCTTGCAGACTTAACCTCAAGCAGATGGTTAAGCTTCTCCAGAAATGATTACATTTCTGGAAAACTAAAAAAAAAAATCACCACCACCAGTTCCATTGCTTTCCCCTCCTTTTTAATTAACGGAGTGAAGGATTAGTGTGCAGCTATCCGGGATCAACCGTACTCCGACGGAAGAATACAAATGTTTTGTGATAAATAATCCCAAAGCACTCCGGCCGGCGGTCCCTCAGTGCCTGTTACATTAACATGCATTACACGGAGCATTAAGCTGGTCTCATCCGCCCCTATCGCCTCGCTCACCCCATTGTCCGACTGAAAGACAGCCATTACTTTCTCTCAACTACCGCTCAACAACCACCTGACCGTGACCTGTCACTCCGACCCTCTGGATGGTGTGTCACGGGTTGAAAAGGTGGCGATGGATGGTGACAAGGATTTTAAAGGACTAATGACTGAATTATTTTTATTGATTCTTTTACATGCTTAAAATGAGAACGCTTCAGTTTAATTTTTTCAAGGCTTTTCAGTTGACCAGGTATAGGCTACGTTTTATTTGCCCCACAGTATGCTCAAGCGAAGCCAACTGGATCAGTTTTATTCGTGATCTTGAGCTGCCATCTAGTGGGTACTATTCGACAATGTAAAACTGTGAAAATAAGTAGGCCTTTTGCAATCCCAGTGCCATGTCTCAGCAACAGGGTGGTGAGCAATTGAGGGGCCCCATTCAAAAAGTATTGTATAAAAATAAAAGTTTAGTTTAGCTTTCAGTACAGAAATATTATCAAATTTATTGGCCAAGTATGTAGACACGGAAGGAATTTGAATCAGATTCTTATAGATACATCCAGAGATCAAAATGCTGACCTTCGTTCACACTTTGAAACCCACTGGCTGAAACACATGACTAGGGGATGATGAGTCCATTTAACCATTATAGTCTGAGTCACCAAAGTCATCAAAAAGTCTCAGACATAAAGAACTTTTAAATATTAAGACATGTCATAGTAATAACTGGGCTCATCAACCACCAGGTCATGAATGTGAATCTTCTGGAGAAAACATATGACTATAAAGAAGTTAATAAAGTGACAGAGTGAGGGTGAGGTGTGTTACTGGACTGGACAGAAAAAATGTTAAAGATACATGGTAGCAGACCAGCGAATAAGTTAATATAACCTAACTAAAGTGAGACAAGGGTGAGATGTTAATGATGTTACTGTACTAGTCTACATGTCAGGCTAATTAATGGGAATAAATAAGATTTTATATAATAATGATTGAATGGGTGTCCTACTTTCAGAATATGCCTCTCTTAAGCACTTAATATATTTATATAGTAAAAGCTCATTAATTGACATACTTTGAAACACCAACCAGGATCTGTAGTTTTTATCTAAATCAGAAGCCATTATTTATTGTCTGTAGTGGTCTTGGTCTTTTTCATCTGTGATCTTAGTGCGCCATCTACTGGATTATTTACCAGCATACAGACTATTGTTGCCAAAGACTGAAAACACCGTGCAGCGCTTAGACTGAAAATATTCTGTTATCAAAAGTGTTGTTTGCTTCAGTGACATCTGCGTTTGAGAGTTGGTTTCTACATCCTCATCCTTCCTCATCGGTTGAGAATAACTATGTCATTTGAACCTTGTTTGTCTTTACCTCATTTGTAGATGTATGAACAAAACTAAGCAAAGAAATTACATTAAAGTAGATTCAGCAAGCATTTCCCCTTATAAAGATCATTATCATTACTACGAGTCGGAGGATGTTATTTATTTATTTATGGATTTGTTTTTGCAGTTGACTTACACGTTTTTGCCTAGTTACCAGTAATGACATCAGTTGTGGTTGATACATAGGATTTCAGCAGATAATTTCTCCTGTAGGTCGTAAATGCGTATCAAAGTGAACTTTTCATAAGAAACGCTACATTTCTAAATATAGAGAGCAAAACACCGGACAGCGCCCGTGGTCGAACCCTGCAGCCCGCGGACCGTAGAATGGAAACTTCGGTGTAGGAAGTAACCACTGAGCTAAACCGGTGCAGTCTGCTACACCGTATAACTTCTTTATATATGTGAGAAAACTGCTATTCATGTCGATGTGTACAGTCTGTTTTCAGGGTTCCATCCAAAAGTGAGCAATGAGTTAAGAACCACATTTTGAATATAGACGGGGTCATTTTACATTTAAGTAGAATAGGGTAATGAGTGAGGGTAAAGATTAAAAAGTAAGACTGAGGCGGCTGGAGAAGGGCGGACAAGTGCTTCGCTTCCTGAATAGGCAGGTCTACTGGACACCACGTGGTGTAGTATGGTAACTCAGACCCGATCAAGCAGTGATGATTCATAAAATTAATATGAGTGAGCAGTGATATTCTAGAGAGCCAAAACAATAAACAAACCGCGATTAACTTTTTAGAAAACACTTTTTTACTCTTTGTCCTTTGATTTTCTTTTTTTATTATTATTATTATCGTGTTACTGTTTTCTAGTTTCAAAAAGACATGTTCTCAGAAACGTAGCCCGTGTGACTCTGACAGTTTCTCTGACATTTATCTTATATTTTTCATCATAATCCCAAAGGTGAAACAGGGTGAGTTCACGTCATACCCGGATTAAGTTTTGAGTGGCGTCTTCCTGTTTGGAAAGTAATTGGCGTGTTGATACAGAAAGAGAGAAAGGAAAGAGAGGACACAACAAAACTCAGACACGAGGAAAGCGAGGTTGTTTTCCACCTGCAGTTCATCACTCTCTGCTGTTTCTGTTTATGTTGGTCGAAAATGCCATATCAGTGCAGATTAGATTTATGTGCTTAACATTTGTCAGCTCATTTTAATCACTATAATTTACCTAACAGACTATTTCAGCACATTACAGTGCATTTAGATTATTCGTTATCTACATACTGAGCTGCATTATCTTAAATGAAATTTATTCTAAAGGTGGAGAGATGGTAAAACCAGACAACAGAGAACTGGTTCATTGCACTCAAAAATATTGAGCCATCTTACAGCGACCTCTACTGGAGACAAACTAGTAGGCTGAGCTGCTGTCACTGTTGAACAGCGCGCCAGGGAATACAGTGAAATGTTATTTGTCAAGCTAATGAATCACAAGAAAAACTGTGATAAAGTGTTTTTATTTTTATCTATTAATTATCATAGGAATATATAGATCACATTCTTAATATCCAAAAGTCATCTGATGGTGTGTGTGTTTAAGTGCCTATGCTACAATATCATACCATGATCATACAGCTATTTCTCCATAGACGAATCTTTCTGATGTTACAAATGGATTTTAGCATGTAAATCTCAGACAAAGAGCCTTTAGAAAGAATGAAGAGGAAAAGGGATAAAACACTGGACACCACCCGAAGTCGAACCCCACAGTCCTCAGTCTGCAGGATGCTACTTTCTTAGAGGGACAGAAGTAACCACTGAGTTAGGCCAATGCAACAAATCAACCACAACCTCATTAAATACATGAGCAGTTACTGGACATGCTGATGATTGGTACATGAGCTGTGCTATTCTGTAGAAACTCTGAATCATAAAAAAGCCACAGTTCACACTTTAACAAAGGCCGTAGCTTGCTCTTTCTCCTAGGACTTTATTTATTCTTTCTTGAATTAATGGTTGGGGGGGGCACAAAAAAACACAGACATGATGAAAGAGAGGGTGACTTCCACCTGCAATTAGCTTCACTTCATCACTTTCTGCAGTTTCCATAATAACCCGTGGAACTCTGTCCTCTGTGTCACCACAACATCTATCAGAGGAGATAAACTGAAAAAGAGAAATGAAAGGAAAGGTGAGAGGTCACTCCAGACAGAGAGATAGGTGCAAGAAATCATGGGGGAGGAAGGCAGGTGAGAGGAGATAAGACAAGACAAAGAGGGAAAACAGAAAAATGTTAAAGATGCACAGTAGCAGCCCAATGAATGAGTTAATATAACACAAATTAAGTGAGAGTGAGGGTGAGGTGTGTGTTATAGGTACTGGACTTTAGTTTACACTTCGGGCTAATCTATTAAGAGATATAAGGTTTTACATAATAATGGCTGAATTGGTGTCGTTTCAGAATAGGCTTCTGACAAGCACTTAATATATTTATATGGTAAACGCTCATTAATTAAGATAGCTTGAAACACCAATCAGAATTTGTCAATTAAATTCTGTAGTTTTGACTTTGTCCCAAGCATAGATCATTATTTATCGTCTGTATTGTTTTTGGTCTTTTTCATCTACTGGATATTGATCGGCATAACGGCTACTGTGACCAAAGACTGAAAACATCGTGTAGTGTTTACACTGTAAATGTTGTCATATCAAATTATTTGTGAGTTGTTTTCTACATCGTTCCTCATCAGGTGAGAATAACTGTGCCATTTGTACACGGTTTTTGTCCTTACCCCGTTTGCAGAGGATAACTTTATATGTTGTTCTAAATATTAATTAGGATACTTATTTAGGAAACCGTGATGTAATGTGAACGTAATAAATGTGTGTCATATATGAAATATCAGTGCAGATGAGATTTATGTGCTTAAAATATGTCAGCTCACTTTAGTAACTAAAAGTTACCTTACAGCCATTGCAGTGCATTTTGACCAGGCTGATGGCACTGTAAAATGTTGAGCCGTCTTACAGCGACCTTTTTTGTCGAGAAGATGAATCACGTTCAATCTAACACATACAAAGGTCATCTGGTGGTGTGTAGTGTGGTTTTACACTATAACACGTCCATGTCAGGTTATTCCTCAACAGATATATGTTTTTATTATGATTAATGGCTTTATGACGTACAGTCCTCAGACAAATAGTCTTAGGAAAGTTTGAGAGAGAAAACATCGGACAGCGCCCGTGGTCAAACCCAGCAGCCGGTGGACTGCGTCGGCCTGTGCTGACAGATGTAACCACTGGGCCAAGCCGATGCGACGAAATGAGGAGTATAACTTCTCTATGTACATGTGCAAATTATTGTTCGCGTTGATGACTGGTAAGGTCTGTTTTCACGGTTCAGTTAAAAAGTAAACTCTGTTTAATGACAGGATGACTTTACCATGAAGCAGAATAGTGCAATGAGTCCGTAGTGGTAGTACGGTTACTACATACAAGTGATATGAGTGAGCACTGACGCTCTGTAGATAATGGAAATGACAAACACCATAATTAACTCATCAGAAAAGGCCTCTTTTTACTCTTTCTCCAATGATTTTTTTGTGTTATTTTATTATATTCTTGTATTAAAACTATCATCAGAAATGTGACTCTGAAACTGTAGCCTATAGTATCTATTATTTCAGCATAATCCGTAAAACTAATGAGCAAATCAAAACAAATCTAAACAGCAATCATTTAATTTCTCTCTTATTAAAAAATCACCACTGATTGTAATGTTGGTGGTGTTTTTGCAGCTAACTTACAAGCTTTTGCCTTGTTATTGGATTTCAAAGCTACTTAGAACCATTAATTAACCCTAGCAATGATTTTCTATTCATTATTTTTTTATATAATTTTCTCGTATTAAACGGATCTATCATTAGAAACGTATGTGACTCTAACACTGTCTACAGCGAATGCAGTCCATGCTTTCAGCATAATACATAACCCCAAAGGTGAAACAGGGTGAGTTCATGTAATACCCGGATGAAGATTTGAATGGCGTCTTCCTGTTTGGAAAGAAATTGACGTTTTGTCATGTTGACACAGAAAATCCACTAGGAGGCGCTAAAGACCAATAAAAGACAGGCCACAAGTACAATATCTACTTTTTTCTCTGTCTGCCTCTGACACACGCTGTTATACACACATGAATTACGGGTCATATATATATGAAGAAGTATTAGTATTAGTCTCTCTCTCAGTGTAAATACATGAAATGTTTGTGTGTGAATCTCCTTTGCTATGATGTATGAGTGTGCCTGTATGACCCCTGAGATTATTTTGATTACTTCAGCAGATGTGACTGTGTGTGTGAGAGAGAGAGAGAGGAAGAGAGAGAGAAAGGAAAGAGAAGAGACAACAAAACACAGAGACATGATGAAAGGGAGGGTGACTTCCACCTGCAATTAGCATAATAACCTGCTGAACTCTCTCCACTGTGTCACCACAATATCTATCATAGGAGATAAACAGAGAAAGAGAGATGAGAGGGTGAGAGGAAAGGTGGGAGGTCACACCAGACAGAGAGATAGGTGCAAGAAATCATGGGGGAGGAAGGCAGGTGAGAGGAGATAAGACAAAGTGGGAAAACAGAAAAATGTTAAGGATGCACAGTAGCAGACAAAGAGGTGAAGTGGTAGGAAAATGAAGACCAGGGATAAGGGAGAGAGGAGGGAGAAAAAAGAGGGAAAGAGAGAGAATAGAGGGTTTCGTCCACATGCTCCTCAGCTGTGTAAACTGAAGGTCTCTGCTGCTTCTCGGATTCCCCCAAAGAAGGGGGATATTTATAGGAGGCTGGCAGTGGCAGTGAATGGACCCTTGCTCTGTCACACCCACTAATATTATTATTATTACTTTATATGCGCAAAAATGGAAAATGTCAGCAACCTGAGAGGCCTGCAGAGACAGTGCGTGCATGTACTGTGTCTCACTCCCTGTCAGTGTGTGTGTGTGTGTGTATCCTCATGTTCGTGAGAAAGTGTCTGTTGGTGAGACGTAGCATTTATATGTAACGGGCAAAAGAAAGAAACGAGAAGACAGAATTAAAGAAAGAACAGAAAAACAGGGAGAAGCTGGCATGTATCGAGGGGTGTAACCTGATCTACTGAACTTATTAGAGCTGTCACAGAGTGAGAGAAAAAGAGAAAAAGAGAAAGAGAGAAAGAGAGAGAGAGAGAGAGAGAGAGAGAGAGAGAGAGAGAGAGAGGTGGAGCAGGGCTAGACAGACACAGACATGAGCACATATTCCAACTCCAGATTATAAGATTCCCGCAAGTTGCAGACGTGTTGAAACAGACTACACACAAACTCACATGCACACAAACTCACACACAGGTCCACGTCCACCTGGTAACAGATGCAAACTGAGGCACACATGCAGAAACACAAACAGTCTGATAGACATAACAGACGTGCACGCGCACACACACATGCTGGGAAGAGAGGAAATTCCACAGGGAACAGGTGGGAGTGGCGATAGCAATCTATCAGGACGACTTTGATCTTCCCCATGCCTCTGTCACCACCGCTGAAATACACTGGATGGATCAGGCCAACCTCCAATTAATCATAATGTGCATACACACGCCAAGATTTAAGAACAGGACCAGACCAAAATACTTGCAAAGTAATAACTGTTGTTTTGATGTCAGGCTGCATGTGCACATTGAAAGTAAGTTGAAATACCTCCTAAATTACGCAGCGCTGACTGTCTGTTTGTCTGCCCACGCTTCCGTGTGTTCTGTCCAAAGTAAAGCAGAGATAGAGCAACAGTGGCATCTTTTTTTTTTCTTTTTTTTTTTTAGAGAAAATGATCTGAAGGGGGCAGTGTTTAGAGAAGCTCCAGAGAGTTATACCTGAAACATTACAAATAACATCATGGGAACGTTTGATCCAGATAAGTGAAATAAAACAACAGCCCATCATTATCACGGCTAACACAGCCGCATTGAATCATTTAATGTTTATAATTTCTCATGATTGTCAACAAGATGATCTTTGATGAGATTCAAGGCTGGGAAGAAAAACACGAGGAAGGGAAAGAGGAAGAGAAAAGGGAGACGGAAGGGAGACAGAGACATGGCTCTGGCACAAATGCAGTGTCTGCTGAGGACAGATGTCAAAGCTCAAGTGTGTGTGTGTTTGTTTGTGTGTATGTGCATGCACATGTGTGTATGCATGTGTGTTCTGGGCGACCTGAACCTCAGGGCATATTAAGCAAAATCATTCAGTACAATGTCTCATCACAAGGAAGAAAATACCAGAATGTCTGTATTATCAGCCAAGAGACTCTCACTCTCTCTCTCTCGCTGTGTGTGTGCATGTGTGTGTGTGTGTGTGTGTGTGTGTGTGTGTGTGTGCGTGTGTGTGTGTGTGTGTGTGTGTGTGTGTGTGTGTGTGTGTGTGTGTGTGCATGTGTGTGTGTGTGTGTGTGTGTGGGCGAGTGCCAAGGATGAGATGAGAGTGGAGAGCCCCTGCCTTAGGGGCCACAAAGACAGTTGATTGACAAGCCACATGAACATGAATGTGCCTGTGTAACCCTCTCCGTACGAAATCTTCATAATCACACCACTTCTCCTCTTTTGTCCCTCCTCTCCACCCATCCCTGCTCCACTTCTTCCCCCTCTTTCCAGCCCTCTCCATCCTTCTCCTAACCATCCCTCCTTCTTCCTCTTCTCTGTGCCCTCCAGGTCTTTTTTTTATAAGGAGGCGGGTGTATATTAATGACCCTCTCGGTAATTAGCTACTTTAAAGCATAAAAAGTCATGAATGGAGGCCTGCCCATGAACAGGTTTGCACATAAACACATCGGTCAGCTCACAGAGCGTGCTGCGTGGCCAAAACACGAGCTGCAATCATGAAAACATGCAAGGAGGGAAAAAACTCAATCGTGACGGAAACCGTTTGCAGAAATTATTCATTTCCCTCCTTTTTTATGTTTTCCTTGTGCTGACTGTACACCCCTCCCTCTCCCCAGTCTCCCTCTTTCACTCTCACTCTTTCCCTCTTGCACATTCCACTCCATTTTGCATATCTCTGACCCCCCACCCCTGCACTATACCTCACCACTTTTAAAACAACTGCCCCCCCCCCCCCCCCATTCTCTCTCTCTCTCTCTCTCTCTCTCTCTCTCTCTCTCTCTCTCTCTCTCTCCACCTCATTCCCGCCCTCCCCTCACTACCTGACATTGTGGCTCGATGCCCAATGAGTCACACCTCTGCTAAAATCATCAGAGATGGAGGGAGGGAGGGAGGAGGGAGCAAAAGAAAGAAATCGTCAGGGAGAGAGAAAAAGCAGGAGAGTATGACAGAGAGAAAAATATAGAAAATAAAAATGGGAGGAGAGAAAGTTAGAGAGGCAGAAAGAGGGAGCCTCCGGGGAGAGAAAAGAGCATAGAGTGCGTTTAACTTTTTGACTCCAGTAGTCAGTGTGTGCTTGTCAGTAACAGTTAGCCAGTAGACAACAACACTTTCCACACACTGCTTAGGCACACACACACGTGCACAAATACACGCGCACACGCAGGCATACACAAACATAGCCACACAATGACATCGTGCATTAAGCCCACCTGCATGCTCTGCAAGTACACACACACACACACACAGCAATCAGACATGCAAACAAACCAGAGTAGAAAGTGTGGCTGCAGCTCTGCCTCTCTACATCAGCCTCCCCCACCCTCTCTAGCCGTTGCCCCTGGATACCACACAAACACTCCCTGTTGGGCAACACTGGGAGTCAGGAGAGGACGTACATGGGTCACACACCTCCCCAAGCGCTATGAGTTTGCAAGCTGTTGTACGTGTGAACATACATGAGTGTGTTTGTGCGTTTTGTGCATATGTTTCAGCCGCTGAGTCGTGTTGTTTTTTGCGTAACATGCAGTTGCAGTCTCCCCTTCTAGAAATGTGCCTGTGCACAACAAACAAGTGAAAGCAGTGCTCATTTCCAAGATGCTGCATGAAAATATGTGTGATGAATATCACGTGGGAGTGTGTGTGGATTGTCCAAGAAACAAGGGATCAAAGAGGGGAAAGAGATAGACGAGCTCGCCAGATGCAGTAAAAACTGCTGTGACAGTGTATCCACAGCACAAAAACCCAAAATGGAAGGGTTAATGGTAGGAAGGACAAGTGTTGTCTACTACAGTACGTCTGCCTGGTCCTCTGATTTTACACATGCTGACCCTTATTCCTGAACTGTGGCCTTGGCTTGCTCGTCACAGTGGGGGCGCAGGCTTTAACGAGGCTTGTGTTTTATGAACCCTGAGGGATCGCAGCAAGCTGTGTGGATGTTGCTGTGTGCCACGTGCCTGTCATCATTCAGCAGTGTTGTTTTTGAACATTTCTGTGCCTCAGTCAAACAAGCCTATGCTCCTGACAAACAGGCTTACTCTTTTTTGATGTTGAATCGATAGGTCTGGCAAAAAGTAAATCAATCAGTCCATCAATCAATTGTTTTTTCTGTCTTAAGGATCCTCAGGTTGGCTTATCACCACATGTCCAGATGGAAGGGAACCAAGTCAGTTTCATGTTTCCTTTATCTTGGGTTTTGCACCAAGGGATTCATTTTGATTTTAGGGAAACTGAAAGACTGCAGCTGAAGACTCTTTAGAACCTCTACAAATGGCACAATCTATTCTGCTTTGATGGGGTCAATCCTAACTGAAGCCCCGGGCTTAGGAAGCGGAACAGGCCTCTACCCATAGCTGTAATGTTTTTAAAGCCATACCAGCCAGCCACAAAGCTCCTTTTGCCCTTTGTACAGAACACACCAGACAAAACCTTGGAAGCCATCCACTGCAAAGCACATTCCCAAAGTATTTCTTTTTTCTTCTTTTTACAAGTGTGGGATGGGGTCGAACAACAATTACGGTAAAATGTGACTAATATGTCACAGACATACTGGTGTGTTTTTTTCTGACCTACTCTTTCTTTTTTTCCCCTTTTCCATCCATCCTCTTCTCTCTTCTTGAAAATTCTTCCCTTTCACTTCAAACCCCTGTAATTACAAACAAAAGCGCTGACTCTTCTCCAGCTGAAACAATGATAATGATGGAGAGTAGTAAGTGTGTGTGTGTGTGCGTGCGCGCGTGTCTTCATCAAAGCGGCGTTGACGTTGATGGGTGTAGAGAAATGTGTGGAGGACAGCGAGGATTAACACAATCTGGGCATGACGCCCCACAACTGAGAGAATGGTGCGTCTGTGTGTGTATGTGTGTACATATGTTGACTCTGTCTTGATAGCAATGATCCAACACACAGCTGCTCTCTAAGCTTGGCATTTAAATGAGGCAAACAGACACTTGGAGCAAATGGAATACAGACAGAGGCGGTGACAACACAGACAGATAGAAGAGATTTGAGGAGCAGCAGCAGACTCCAGAGCAGGTTGCAGTTGTACTTAGGCTGAAAATGCTGTAAATAACACAATAGCAACAAGTATATTGAGGCTGTTCAAGACAAAGAAGGTGACGTGACTGTGATTATCATACCTCATCTTTAGCAATCATTTGACTCAACTTGTTTTTTTGTTTGTCTCCGAACCTCACACTCTCATACCAGAACCCCAGTGTGTGGCTGAACATTGGGTGCAATACACAGAGTGTGTGTTGCAGTAGTATCTAGGCCACATGTATGCATGGTTTCGAGGTAGAGAGAGTGTACTGCCTGGTTGTGTTTGGAGCGGGCCCAGGCCAGAGGAGCTCAAAGCACTGAATGTCATCATCAGAGCTGTCGGAGAGCCAAGCAGTAATCACACCCAGATCACCTACACGCTCACGCCAACTTACAACACCAGTCACCCCAGAGTGGTGTGTGAGTGTGTGTGTGTGAGTGAGTGTGTGTGTGTGAGTGAGTGTGTGTGTCTAAAAAAAAAAAAAAGACTGATTGAGAGGGAGAAAGAAAACTAAAGACAAGAAGTATATGTGCATGCAGCAAGTATGCATCCTGTGTTACCGTAAAAAGAGTGTGTGTGCACAGACAGGCATGTGGTCATAATGTGAGCAGTGAGTGAGTGAAGGCTATGAATGTGTGTGCTGGAGAAGAGGGTGTATTTTTTCTTTCCTCTTTCTTCCTCCCTCTCTCCATGTCAGTCTTATATCCCACCCCTCTATTTTCCATTTTTACATGCAGCTCCAGATGTGAAGGCAGTGAAATATTAAATTACAGAAATGGGCTTGTTTCTGCACTTTGGCTATATCAAAAACAACCCAGCCTCTGCTCTCTCCTGACCCGACACACACACTTTCTCACACTTTGACAATCACGTTTCAACTGTGTATGACCGTTCACTACAGGTGAAAGAAGCAAAGTACTATAATGCTTGTTACTCATTGAGTGTATGGGTACTTTCTTCAGTATATTTATTTTTAAAGTCAATGGGTTTGATCACATTTTCAGTTTCATAACAACATTCATTTACTATTATACACAATGCATACATATGCTGCATTAGAGTCAAGCAGCAACCACAACATGGATCATGGAGCTCTTGCAAAAGTGTCTTGAGGTGCAGTGCCACTAAATGCCACTAGAAGCTGACTCCAAGATAACTCACACTACACTGAGCAGCAGACCATTTCACAGTTGCTGATATAAACATTGTTAAAGGGTTCATGTGTGTTTAATTTTGTAGTTTTTGGCATTAGTAGCTGATAGGAAATAAAATTGGGACTGAGACATTACACCAATTCTAATTAAACTATCTATATAATAAAAGGCTTTTGTGGCCATCTATTGTGATAGTTATTGTTTCATTAAGGGAATAGTAAGTCTTAGTCTAAGATTTATATGATTATCTCTGATTATCTCACTCACTTATGGTGGTTGCCATCTGCTCCAACTACATTAGCTTCACCTGGATTTACACATTGGCTGTGTTTGGAGAAAAAATGGTACTGAAGGTAAACCCAAAACCAGGCTTCAAAGGTTACCTTCAAAAACATAGCAATGTTCATATTTTTCAGGACCACATTTTATAAATAAGATGCATGTAAAGGTTTGTTGGATCCAAATGTAATGATTGGATCGCGGATGTTATATTTACACAGAGAATAACATTGTGAAGTTGCAAGGAATGGATATATAGAATAAATCATTGATTCAATTGCCATTTTATTAGGTGCACTGGCAATTCAATACAACAGCTCTGACATAAATTCTACCTGAATTTATAATGTTATTGTGGACACTGTGAGAAATGTTATTTTGTTATATTTTGTTATTATTATGCAGTCCAGTTCAACACATCATTAACTATGACCTCAGTGCCAAAACATATAATTGCATCTATGACAGTGTCAATGAAAACTGAGCATTATAGGCATCATAAAATGTGTTTTAGATTGCATTAGATTCCACAAATTTGTCTAATAAAGAGGTAATTGAGTGGAAGTTTGTTTATTACAGAAATCATATTACTTCTACTCAAGATAATTTGGGGGAAATGTATGAAAATTAATTATTTTATCCTACTTGAGTTTTTTAAGAAAAAATTTGCATGCCCTTTCTCAACAGACAAAAATTTCAGAAGACACTCA
Organism: Lates calcarifer; assembly: GCF_001640805.2. Taxonomy (NCBI): domain Eukaryota; kingdom Metazoa; phylum Chordata; class Actinopteri; family Centropomidae; genus Lates; species Lates calcarifer. The sequence continues at coordinate 11,624,135 of NC_066840.1, read as the reverse complement.
CAGTATTATACTCTTGTGCAATTTGGTAGTAGGAAATGGATGAAAAACAGGAAGTTCAGTTCAGTTCAATCTGAAACAACATTACCAAAGCAAGAAGATAAATTATAAGGTGAGCAGCACTCTGTTATTCTCAGAGAACTGGAATGATGTCATGGAACAGAATTTTCTAAATGTGATGGTGAAGTCACAGAATGCATTGTGACATCACCACTGATTTGGGTGTTCTGATAAATACACACACAAAGAATGGTTTAGAAGGGATGTGTTGAAGTCAGTGTACTCCCTAATACCATCACAGAAATGGGAATGTGTTTGGTGATTATAGCTGTACCTGAACCAAATGATGAGTCAAGTTGCTGTTCGAAAGGTAAGCAACAGTAACAGGCATTCATAATGAATACTGGTGGTTACAGCTAGACAGGTTTAAAGTAAAAGGCAAAAAAGACAAACCTGCAGACACCCAGTCTTAACATATAGTTGTATAGTCAATTGTTTTTTTGTGGTCCTCATTTGACATAACAGATCTTAAAGTCAAGCAAGACAAGTTACAATTACACAAAACCATGTCTTAAATGTTTGAAACCCCTCTCAGTCTTTTGCTTCATATCACATCTCCTGATTATTCAACAGACAACACACTGGCATCACAGACAGTGATATGACATCAGTAGCTAATATAGCATTACTAGCTTGCAATATAATGTTACAACACCTCCCTCCCCAAAAAAATCTACACTCTCCCTTCTGCACATATTGTTCTGAAAGTGTAGCCCCCTGCTCACCTCCTCCATAAACCCTGAGCTATCCTGGGGATACACATGACTTACTGATTGAGTGTAGACAACCTGATAGCAGTTTAGGATCACAGTAGAGTTAACACACTGTCAAATGCCATGCAATGAGCACCTCAACAGAGGACAGATGAGAGTAACATGTGAGCGTATGCTGGGCGTGTGTATGTCTGTGCATAGTATATGAGAGGGGTGAGTGTGAAATGTGTGTGTATCTTGTGTGTATGTGTGTGTATGAGTGAAGTGTGTGTATACGTCTGTTTGTGTGTGTGAGGGCTACCCTGCTCAGGGCATTGACTGAATTGTTTCCACATGTGTCTTAACACAGAGTTCTGGGCGGGTTTGGAGGACAAGGGAGGAGAGGGGGCTGCTATAGTTGGTGAGGAGTTGGGGGGGGTCAGGTTTCATAGCACCATGCAGCACATCTGGGCTGCGAGAGCAGAATTAGAGTTCCCACGACTGAAAACACATAGCCTACACACACTCACATGCGTCTGCACACACCTTGATAAACCATGAATGGTACACAAACATGTGTAATGTGAAAGCAGTGAGCATGTGTGCATCCACCTCTACAAATACCACTTTAACACACAACACACACACACAGCTACCACACACATTGTATTACACAGTTCCTCATTTATGTTATGCAAGTGCTGCTTATTGTATCACGCTCTGTTGCTTTTTAACCCTGGTCTTTCTTATCCTTAACACACACACACATTATCTCATGCATGCCCGCACACACACACACACAAATACACACAACACACACTCAAACACCACTTCTTCCCTGGCACAGCTGTCCCAAATGCTGCGGGCACACGGGCGTTTCACTGGCACGACACATGGAAGGAAAATCTGAATGTGTTCTCACTAATCATTCCCCTATTCCACCCAGAGAGAGAGAGAGAGAAAGAGAGAGAGGACTAAAGGATGAGGACGGACAAGCGCAGGGACTGGACGACCTGTATAGCAGGTGTTGAAAGGTGAGGAAACAGGAGACAATGTGAGCGTCAGAGCGAAAACCTGAGAAGAAAGAGAGAGTGACAGAGAGGGATAAAAGCAGGTTAGAGGTGAATGGGTAGGGAGAGCGGGTGAGAGAGAGAGAGAGAAAGACAGAGTGAGATGGGATAAATGGGGGCATGCCAGTTCCATAAATGTTTAATTGCCAGCAGGTTTATTCATGTTAAGAGAGAGAGAGGGAGAGCAGAAGAAAGAGAGAGCTTAAACAGTACAAAATCTGTCTAGAGCCCCCAAATCTAATTTACACAACAAACAGAGAGAGGAGAGAAGAGAGGGCAAAAACGGAGGGGAAGAGAGGAGGTGGGGGGGGAAAGAGAAAAGGAGAGGGAGAAAAATGCTAATTGGCTACAGTTGGGCATGTCTGGCCTGAGATGAAAGAGGAAGAGGACAGAGAATGAGGGAGCAGGAGGGAGGGATGAGAGCGTAAAGAGAGAGAGAGTGAAGGAGTCAAGGAAGAGCATGGACTACGCAGACTTGATGAATGGATGGATGAATGGATGGATTGATGGATGGATGGGAATACACATGGGTGAAAGAGTGTCATCTGTAGTTTACATCACATAATGTATTCCAGCCTTTACTGCTGTTTCTTTCCTTTTTTTTCTTCCCACAACTGTTACTCAAGCCTGCATTTTTCTTTCCTAAAAACAATGGAATGAATGAAAGTAAGACGGAGAGATGGTGGTGCCTTTTCATTCACATAAATAATTGTAGAGAAACATTACAAGTGTTGAGACTTGTTGATATGAAGGAGGATGCTACAGCTGATGACCACTTTAATATGGAAAATATAAATAAATCTCCAAACATAATTGACTTAATTGCCATCATCTCTCTGCTTAACTCACTGCTGTTATTGTTACTGTAGATTAAAAAGGGCAAACCCAATTCAAATGTCAGTCATGCGATGCGGGTAACACATGATTGGCATTTGGTCAGTGGCTACTGGTAGTTGGGCTAACCATCAAAATGGATGAGAAGAGAGGACGGGCTGCGTGGTGTTGTATTTCACTATTTCACTCTTATTTACACTGCAGCAGCATTTCACCATCTGTAGATGCATAGACTTTGAATGGAATCCACAAATGAGTCAGAATGGACTTTCCCAGCTGTGCAGAGGTTTGGCGTTGTCTACTGTACTGGTGCAGGGATACTGGAACTGTTTCGGCTTGGAGAGTCCTTCCTGAATTGAAGCAACTCGTAACCTCCAACTGCTGCACAAAAGGCTTAAAATTCTATTGGTCTCCGGCGTAAAGTGTACCTCGCACTCCACTCTGTTTATCTCCCTCACCTCACCCCATTTTGTCTCTCACTCTGTATATCTCTCTCCCATTTTGTCTCTCCTCATCTCCTGTTCCATCACATTTTACACCTCCTCCTCCCTGCCTCCCCTGTGTTTTCACTTAAGCTTATTCCCGAATCCTCCCCCCCCTAAGAGCCACGTGTGGAGAGCAGAGCCTAAATGTCAGAAAGAAAACATGATACCAGCTTAATAGGTCAGCAGTATCCAGGAAAAGGTCAGAGTGTTTCTTGGGCTTGGCCAGCCGGTGGATCTGGCAGGATGAGGACATGTTTGTAGTAGCTGAACCAAAGGTAGGGACATTCTTAAAAAGTCTCTCTGCCTGTCTTTCTCCCTCTGTAATGCAGACCTATGTCTCCAGGCTGATACAGCATCTGTGCTTTGTTAAACATATTACTGTTATGCAAGAATCTGGGGCAAAGAACAACAACACTTGCTAAATATTTTGTTTATTGAAGTTAAAAATGCATTCAATTGCGGTCATGAATCCTGTGTTTGAGAAGCCGTCACTCTGATTAATCATGAAAACAAAGCAGCATTTAAAAGGAAAATAAACCCAAGGTGGGCCACTGGTAGAGAAATCGCCTTTGGTGTGTACCTGACTAGGTTTGGACCAGGGCCAGAGCTGGGCCAGGAAAGCAGGTCAGGGGGTACTGTTCTGTGGGAGATCTGTTTGGAGTCTGCCCCATGTGTGTTTTTGTGTTTAGCGCGGTTTAGTCAGTCTCCGATTTACAAACATTTAAGGCCCTGCTGCTGCGCTGTTTCATTTTTCATTTAGTCACAGCCCAAGGCCATGTCCCAGATTGGAGACTACTACACAGCACACCGCTGCACTCTGCACTGCACCGAGCCGCTCCCCTCCTCATCGTCTGGTCTGGTCTGAGGAGATGAGGACCTGCCAGTGACCCCATAGCCTGCAACACACACATTCTTGCACATTTCTATATGCACGCTCGCACACACATAAACCTGAGCAGAAAGCAGACATATTTCTGCCCGTGCACACACAAAACACACACACACACAGGCGAGTCAAGAAAACACAGACAGATAGGGAGACCGAACACACACACGCAGACAACATGTGGAACAGGCCGTCTAATTCCACTAATACGAAAAAATCTGCAGAGACAGACAGGTATGACACAGCAGCCACTACAAACACAAAGAGAGACATTACACACTCGAGTGCACATTTAAGAGTTTAGTGAGGTTTAACTTTAACACATAAGTATGCACCCAGGCACACAGTTACACACACACACACACACACCCCAAAACACCTGATAACTAGTCACATGCTTGCTACACACACACACACACACACACACACACACACACACACACACAAACATGTATAAATATACACAGATGCGTGACCACTACATTTGAACTTAACTCACACCAAACAGAAATATGTACACAAAGAAAATGTACGCACACACTCACACACATACAGTAGATACAAGTGTGTGCACACAAACACACACCTGCGGTTTCAGGCCAGCACACAGAGAACTCTTTAGTCTTCGAGCTGTCTGTCCCACTTAAAGTGAGCACTGCCTGTGAAGAGGACCTGACAGACAGAGAAAACACACACATACACACATGCACACACACTGCGATGAGTACACTGCTGGAGCAGAAGACCTGACTAAGCTGAATTTCCCCCTGCTCCCCTTTCCTATTTTCCATCTGCCTCAGCGTAGGAGAACCTGCGTGGGGAAAAATAATGCCCACCATACACACGCCACACTTCACTTTCTCTACTCTCGCTGTGACACTCCTTTGAACGTGCGCAGACACATACATACACACTGCTAATCCGCTCTGTCAATCTCTACAGTTTCCCTCTGCTTTCTATTCACCAATTTCTTTCCATGCAGCCTCTCAGCGTTCTCCACTCATTCTCCTGTTTTCCTCAACTCCAGCCTTATCTCTTTTTGGTCCCCTATCTCCTCCATCTCTCTTCCTCCCTCCATCCCTTTGTTGTTTCTGTGGTGCTGTGTGGTTGACCAACAGCCAGGGAGAAACAAGTGCAGGAGTGCCGGCCAAACTTGCCTGCCTCTCCGCCCAAATTACATGGGACAGTCCCAATTACCCTGTGGCCAACCAAAGCATTTCCTGGGTTAGCGCTAGTGACGCGTGCCCCCCCTTTGCTGTGGTTACAGGGGGTGTCATTAGACGCTTGTTTTACTGCAACCCCAAGAACGTGCCCGCCGGCCGCATCCACGCCACGGGAAGCACGGCTGCAACGTTCCAATAACTTCTCCAGGCCTGATGGATGACAAATGGGAGAAGGTTAGGGGTAACTCTGGAGCTTGTAGTAAATTCCTGCCGGCCAAGAGGGAGATGCAAAGGGAACATTGCAGGGAAAATAAGAAATTCTAGACAAGCTGCTGTGACTTCTGGGAAGCAAATAAGTGTGAGCTGTAATGTTTTGTGCAATTCCAAACACTGGGATTAAATAAGGAGAGCTTTTTTGGACAGGTTTCCCCCAGTGCTATGCAAGGTGTAAAGCGCAGATGTGAAGGGAATAAATCGTATATCCTTAGAAGTCTGATTTTGACAGCAGCACTGGAGGTTGAAAATTCAGCAAAAGAGGTTGCAATAAAACACAGGCAGTACTAAACTGTAAGAGATACAAATGATGGAACTGAGAAGAATGCAGAAGAATGTTGAAAACAAGTTAGACATGAGTAAAGTTATGTTTTCAGCTTTATGCCATGATCTTTATTTACACATGACATGTCTATGGATACAAATGTGTGCTTTGCTTGAATATTTTCATGTTATGTCTCTTTATACTTCTACTCCATCTCTCCTTAGAGGAAAATACTGTACTTTTTACTCAACTACATTTATTTAACAGCTCAGTTGACTTTTTATTTCATATATTAAGTTTTTACATTCAAAATTATACCATTATCCTAAAAAATAGGGAGTGTTGTTTTAGATTTTTTATAAAAATGAATCAAATTGGCTCCATCTCAACCAGCTAAAATGCTGCTGATATGTTAATGTATTAGAAATAATAATCCAATTATTGCATATGATATCATAATCAGGGCTTTTACTTTTTATACATGAATTTGATTTTGCTGATAATACTTATGCACTTTCATCTGAGTAAAACTTGGATTTGAGGACTTTATCCATGGCTGCACATGATGATACAACACAGACGGTCTACAGTATGTCATAGAAAAAAAAATGAAAACATAAACCAAATTTCCATATTTCTAAATCAGAACCAAACAAAGGAGGAGAAGGGCGGGAAAAGAGTGAAAGAAATAGATCTCATGGAAGAAAGTCGGCAAATGGAGAAGGGAAAGAGTAAGCGACTGACGCACGGAGTGGGATGAGGGTTTTTTTTTTTTTGGTGGGGGGGCATGGGGTTGCCTGGCAAGAGGCAGAGTGACGTAATGGATGAGAGGAGAGAGGGATTAGCTGAGTGACAGAGATGAAGGGATGCTCTCTGGTGTCACCCGTCCTCACTCTCACTCCCTCCATCATTCTTCGGGAGCATCATGGGGCTGCAGAGTGTGTGGCAGCTGTGCATGCCAGCTGCGCGCAAGTGTACATGTGTGTAATCAATTTGTTTGCATACGTTTCAAAGTCTGTTTATGCACATGTGTGTATTGTATGTATTAATATTCCTTCTGTCAATCTGTCAGTATTAATGTGCACCATGTGTACAAAGTGTGTGTTTTGTATGTGTGTGTAGTGTGAGTCTACATGCAATGTGTCTACTTCTAGTTGCCCATCTGGTGCTGCTATGCTGTGCTGCTCAGCCAGCTCTCTAATAGCTCCAATAAGCCTGTGGTTTGCTGCCTCATACACACACACACACACACACACGTATATACACAGATATGTACACACTGACGCATAAATACACACACATACTTACACACTTAACACAAACCTTTACACACATGCTCCTCTCGCTGTTATTCTTCTTCCAAGAGAAAGAGGCCGAAAAATGACCATTTATTTACTTTGAGCTCTGGGGCTGCGGCAACATAGCCTGCCAGTACCAGAAAAAGAGAGAGAGAGAGTCAAACAGCGAAACAGAGGAGGGGGTAGGAAGGCAAGAGGTAGGCAAACAACAGAAGAGGACAGAGGGAGGAATGGTGGATGAACAAGAAAAGATTGAGACAGAACAAGCTGAGAGAGAGGGAGAAGGTTTGCTGGTGGATGTGGAGTAGCGAGCTGTGGTTTGGTCCAGTGCAGCGTTTGGTTGTGTTACAGTCTGGCTGTGGCTTGTGTGGGTTGGGCTGAAGCAAGCAGGGAAACAAACCCGGGCAAGAAAGTAGCTGAATTCACTCTGAGCACTTGAAAACACACGTTACAAGTGCACAATAAACTTATCTTCCAAGTGATTTTTAGTTCGTGTTGAGGTTGTGTAAGTGTCTGATGAGACGAATTAAGGCTCACCTCAAGCATTTCAAATATTTTGAGCTGTATTTATGTTTGTCCAGGTCTGCTGGAGGGAGCATTCCGCTCTGCCCTGCCCAGCCTGCTCCTGGCCTGACTGCTGGGGCTCCGTTCAGTAGCAGAGTGTCTTTCCAGCTAGCGGGGCCACACTGGGTCCAGTTCCAACAAACTGAGAACTTATTTACATTCGGGGGGAAAATACACCTTTTCAAATATGCCCTTACAAGCCATTTCAAGCCAGAGAAATATTTCTACACATGTAAACAGGACAAATTGTCAGCTCAACTTTGACGTGATTCCCCTGGATGTGGTGGATTACACTCAGATTCAAAGCCAGGTTGTTCCAGTTTATCCAACAAAACAGGTCTCTCTTCAACTAGATGTTTATTTGAATCCCCTTGGGAAAAGCCAGGTGTTGCCAGTGTACACAGGCCTAATGTGGTTTGGGGAGTTTACCTCGGAGTGCAGACTACAGGTGCTTGTAGGAGTGTGCTGCGGTGCTCAGAAGATAAGATGCTGAGATGGGAGGAGAGCATGTGTCCCACGACCCCTGAGCAATATGGTCCAAGTCAGGAGATAGAGAGCCAGACTGACTGACGAACTGACAGATGAACAGACACACACACACACATATACACACACACACACACACACACATACATGCATGTAGACTGCCTGTCTGCTCTGAAGGCCAAGGTTGCCACAGTTACCTGCTCTCTCTTTCTGTTCCCTCTTCTGCTCTTTTTCATCCCTCTTTCTCCCTCCCCAGTCCTCTGTTAATCTGTTCCAGAGCATTGTGATCACATGGAAAAAAAACATAGCAAGTGCACATATTTCGCCCTTAGCCAAGACTGAAAAACACACACACACTCACAGGGGTGGGGTAGGGTGTAGGGGAGGGAGGGTGAGGAGGAGGGGGTTGGCGGGGTGGGGGTGTATGATGGGGAGAAAAAAAAAATAAAAGCGAAATAAACTGTTTATTCAAAGGCAGCGCTGAGCCCTTTTGTTGTGGTGGGGACCTGTCTTTTATTAGCAGCCTGAAAAGCCTTCAAAGGCTGGAAAGACAGAGGACATGCCAACAGACGAGTGTATACAAGGCGGAGGGGGGGCAGAGGGGGGAGATAGGAGAAAAAGGGGGTGGGGTGGGGGGGTATTGTAGGGGACAGGGCAAAAAGGTTTAGAGAGAGGCAAACGAATAGGGTCTGGGGACATGAATGGGTAGAAAGGTCTTGAGGGGGGGGGGGGGGTGGGGGTGGAGGAGGTGATGGAGGGTTGAGAACTTGAGACTGTGCCACTGGCAGCGAGGACACACAGCGAAGGCCAACGCAGGAGGAAAAAGGAGGGGGGGGGGTTGCTGGGACAATTCCAGATGGACCATAATATGGGGAAACTGTTCAGGCCTGTTCTCATATGTTTGCAGCTTTTTACACTGGCAGGACTTTCACAGAACCTTGTAACTGATTTTGTCAGTGTGTGTGTGTGTGTCTGCTGGGGAGGTTAAGAGGAGAATGATGTTTTATATCAGATCTTGATAGTTCTAAAAAAAAAAGTTCTGGCAAAGATTATTTGGCATGTGTGTGTCTGTACCTAAATCTGCACACAGTTATGAGTGTGTGTTCATCAGCGTGCTGTGTGGTAAGTGTTTGTGCGCATAAATTTACACGTGTGAGAGAGATGGATGTATTAGGGGATAGCATGGAGAGGCAAAGGGAGACATTCTCTCATTGCGTAACTTCATCTCTGTTATCTCTGCTCTCAAAGCAAACTGTCAATGCTGCCTTCCCACCTCTCTCTCTCTCTCTTTCTTTCTCTCACTCTTTCTGGATCAAGTCTTCAGGGGCACAGCCTTTTCGCTTTCCTTCCCTCTCACCCTGCTTTCCATCTCATCTCCTCAATTCAATCTGTTTGTCTACTTTGGAAAAGTGCTGTGAAAGTGATGTGGCCACTATGATCCAACCTTAAGGCGCTTTGTGTGTCTATGTGTGTGTGTGTGTGTGTGCACTCACTCAAAATATGCTGATGGTATGAATCGTGTGTGTGCGTATGTGCATAATGCGTGCAATCTATTTTAGTATTTGCGCACTGTGTGTATGCGTGCACACTTTTTGCGCACAGTGACCGCTCTTGAAGCCGAATCAAAGTGCTCTGCTTTCAATAAGAGTCACAATCAGCAAAGTGGCAGCAAGCGATGACATCACTGCAGCTGGGTCCCCAGCTGGAGCACAGAAAGGACTTTGGCAAGTGCGTGTGTGTGAGTGAGTGTGTGTGGACATATGTGTGTAACGGAGTCATGGACCAGCATATGCATAGTTTATTTGTAATATGCATATTTCATGCAGTTCGTTAACTCTGTGGCAGAGCAAAATGCAAGCAGGTTCATGCCAATGTAGAACCTTTCCCCGCAGCGTTTATGAGTGTGTGTGCGTGTGTGTGTTTGTGTGTGTGTATATGGTGGCTGAGAGCGTAAGTGAGACTTTCCAACCTCAGTCGTCCCCATCAGTCTCTCTGCACATTCTGTGCCTTGTTTCTATTGGAGCAGACAGTGCTGCGGTGAGAAAAACAACAAGAATTTCATCTGTCATTGATTAAGCCCATTAACGGTGGTGTCTGATGTCTTTTACACTCATTCCACACACACCGACATGCAGCTGCACTCACAAACACACAAAGTTACACGCACACACACACACACCCCCTGACTCCCCCCACTGCATTGCTACCAAGACTACCATACAGTAACGGACACACGATGGAACATCATCAAGATCCACACCATTAGTGTGTGTGTGTGTGTGTGTGTGTGTGTGTGTGTTTGTGTTGGGTGTGAATGGATTTTCACACGCTAAGTCATGCAAGCCGGAAAATACTGATCATAAACTTCCAACCAGCATGAGCAACCGACAACCCCACAGAGAGCCAACACACACACACACACACACACTCTCTCTCTCTCTCACACACACACACACAAACAACATGCTACTGGACGCACAAGCTACTGACGCAGTTTACACACACTGACATATATATACACACACACACACACACACACACACTGTAAACTGCTCACATATGAACAAACCATGCTTTCAAACACACACACGTACAACACAGCCACTGAAAACACACTGCTACTGAGCATACCGCGCAACCAGACACTCCAAACTCACTAAACAAATGTCTGATGTTGTCATTCTGGTATTTACCACTCCACCACTGTCAGTTTATAAGCCAGCCTCGCTGCTTTGAATGTGCAAGCATTGTGATTTTAGCTGCGTGCTGAAAGTACAGCTCACATAATGTGACAGTTATTGGTTGAAAACAGAGCTGAAGTGCTACAGTTCCACTACGTCGACACAGTTTACATCTCTGTCTCACTGCAGAATAAAAACAAAGGCGTAAACTCCCACTCCCACCACAACACCTGATGTGATGACTTAGATGATGATTTTCCTCACAGAAGGCACAGTACTCTTGAAAGTGGTTTGCTGAAAACTCACTCCTGCAGTCTGTCTGCCTGAGATAATCTTAAAAGTCAGCTGATTCTGCCGTAGGCCAAGCAAATACAGTTTTACCAATCAAGGTCCACTTACTAGCTTTTTCTCGTGGTACTCCACAGCAGATGTAGACATCTCAGTTTTCACCTAAGTCTGGGGTTTCCACTATTTCCAAGTCAAGAATGAATTTTCATGCTCAATTGAGATTATTTTCTGTCATGCAGATTAGAGGAAACGGTGTGCAAAATGATGCATAAGATAGTTTAATCGCTCCACTTGATCCACCAGTGTAGCCAAAAAATGTCATCCTGAGTTAAAGTATCTTTATTCAGTACTGTAAATGTATAAAATTGTTTATTTACAATACTGAATATGTTAAGTGTTTGTGTCATTGTCATAATGTGTCAGAATGTCTTTTCTAAATTTTAATCTACTTAGATTTAAGAGAAATATCAGAATTCAGGTCAATCAAAGACAGAAGAAACATTAATTGAGACAAGTAACACTGGAAATGAGAAGGTAGGGAAACATACACAGATCAACCACAACATTAAAACCACTGAAAGGTGAAATGAATAGCATTGATCATCTCATTACAATGCAATGTTCTGCTCGAAAACCTTAGGTCCTGGCATTCATCTGGATGTTACTTTGGCACATACCACCCACCTAAACATTGTTGCATACAAAGCACACCCCCTCATGGCAACGGCTCTCTCCAATGGCAGGGGCCTCCCCCAGCAGGACAATACTCCCAAACTGCTCAGAAATGCCTCAAGAAAACACAACAAAGAGTCCAGGGTCTGTTGGATACAGTGGAACAACAAGATGTTGCAGGCCCTACCCCCCAACCCACAGGATCCAATGGATCCACTGCCAATGTCCCAGTGCCAGATACCATAGGACACCCCCAAAGGTCCCATGTTCATGTCCCAAAAGGTCAAAGCTGTTTTGGTGGCACGAGGGCAACCTGCAAAATATTGGGCAGGTGGTTTTAATGTTGTGGCTGATCAGTGTAAAGTCTCTGAACTCTACTGGAGGGATGAGCACCAGCCACTCTACCAAAAGATATCCCCTCATTTGGGGTTCTGATAATGGTGGTGGAGAGTGCTGTCTAACACACGCTGTGATCCGAATCCTCATACAGGTGTTCAGTTAGGGTTGAAATCTGGTGACTGCTAAGTCTAACACATATAATTCACATCATTTTCATACTCATCAAATCATTCAGTGACCCCACATGCCCTCTGTGGAACCATCTGCAATTATTATGTTTCTAATTTCTTATTTATTCAGTTTTCTCTGATTTGTCACCAGTCAGCAAATGAAAAATATCAAGTATCTGTGGTACAGGAATGCTGAAAAGTACCTATTTCTTTTGCCGTGCAGCGTTCGAAAATGTGTGGGAATATTTTTTTTGGCTCTGTTCAATACAGAGGAATTTAGATGAAAAAGTTTGTCATATTTAATATGAGTTTCTCTGTTCTTTTCCATTTTCAGTGTTCTATCCAATATGTAGTTGTTTGGGTATTTATAGTCTCTGAAGTTTCCTTTCACGTCTGTCAGTGCCGTTCTCACCAGATCATTAGAGTCCAGAATAGTTCCTTCATAAAAAAAAGATCATTTTCCCTCAAGCAAGCTGAATATGGGCTGTTGAGCTGAAGAGAATCATTTAACCAAATTGTTGTCCACCAGCTGTCACTACTTGATTCATTCATTTTGTTACTGCCGAAGCAAAGGGGAGTTATGACTTGTATGATATAAAAATAGAGCTTTCGAAGCTCATGAATTTATCGTGACTGCAATTTAATCATACAACAGTGCAACTGTGAGTTTCAAGCCAGTCAAACCCCAAAATTATTATCTGTATCATAAACTATACTGTATGTACATTGGCAGACCCCTTTACAAGGGCTCCAGTTTGTCATCCTCTCTGCAGTAGAGTAGAATAGGAAAGGAAAAAACAGAGCTGAACACAAAGCATACAGCAGCGCAGCAGAACAGGAGAGGAGAGCGAAGCCAACAGCAGAGACCTGGGGGAACAGAGCAGTGATGAGGGACGGCTACCAGAGACACCCAGCAACACACATGGGTGTGCACAGCAACCCACACACACCAGTGCACATGGGCCGTAAAACACACACACACATGATTATACACGTAGACAGGCCAGGAAAGGGCCAAGCGTGCAAACACGACCACATGAGTACCTGCACACAAAAGTGCAACACACCTGTGGTGCACGTGCACGCACGTCTTGGTTGCGGAGCACTCACACTGGCTGAACACATAAATTCCTGCTTATTGTTATGAATCCTTTCTTATCTGCACGTTTCCTCTCATCTTTTACCCCGTGCTTCTTTCTCCATCGCTGCCCTTCTTCTTCTATCAAATTCCAGAGATCCGTCACATTCCATATTTCCATCGCAGGAGACAGCCCCACGGCCCTGCCGCTCTCCAGAAGTCCACAGCTCTGTCCAACACACCAGTCTGCCTCCAGAATCCTGTCATGCGCTATAATTTAGCTCTTTCCAGAATGCTTTACTTTCCCTCTGACTGTCACTTCCCATACATCACTGTCATTCGGCTCGTCTGTCGGGGGTCTGGGAAAAGGGCTACGGGTGACTGAGCAGAGGTGTCATCAGATTCCTGTCTGAGTGTTTCTTGGTTTGTTTCCTGTGATCCTCACACACAAACACACGTACTTAACCTTCGTCTGAATGACAAAGGGCAGAGGTGTAAGGCAGGTGGGTTTGCACAGAGAGAGAGGCTGAGAAGAGAAAGGGAGAGAGTGACAGAAGCCAACAGAGAGAGTGTGAGCAGGGTGGAAAAGAGCGTGAGAGAAAGAGAAAGAATGAGAGGAAAGGGGAGAATAAAACAACAGGCAAAGTGGGAGAGAAAAGGAGAGGGAGAAAGCCTCCAGAGTGCTTTTTCGCTCCAATGGGACAAAAGGTTGCAGCATGACGGGGGTAGGTGTCAGGTGATGTGTGACAACTCCAAATTAAAGATGACATAATGGCGGGGGCCCGGATGGGGTCCAAACTGGGGGCTGACTGAGACTGAGGGTGGGGGCAGACCGTGGCAACCAAGTCGAGCTGGGCCATGCTGGGCTGGGCAGCAGGGGGCTACCCTGCAGGCTCCCTCCATATGGAACGCGTTAGCCTAGCGATTGCTAATGAAATGCAGGCTGACGTCAGGCAGACACCCACCCGTTGTTTGGCTGCTTAATTTGTTATAATATTTGTCTTACAAATGAGGATTTTGCCAGGACAGAGGAAGAGTAAGAGGCTACAGCTGCAGATGAACGGAAGGTGGACAAGGGGTATTACAGTAAGAGCCCAATGTTAAGGCGGGAAGTGAGGTTTGAGCATTTGCAGCAGAGGTAGAGAAAAGCTAGGGGGACTTAGCACAAGTGCTAACACAAGAAGGGCCAGGGCCTCAGCTGTCTAAGTGGGAGGTATAGTGACCGGAGGAATAGCATGGGTGGGTGCGCTGAAAAGGGAGGGACTGCTGTGAGAGCCTCGGAGTATGTGTTAATTGCATATGGAAGTTTTTAGCATAAACAAATATTTCTGCATTACTCAACAACAATTTGTTTTAGGAATGCATCATTCAGGCCACCCCTGCAGCTGCCTGCCTGTTTTATGCATCCTCATTTACACTCTTTCAGTAAGTGTTTTTTTTTTTTTTTATAATTTTCTCTCTCTGCCTCTCTCTCCCTCCCTCAAGCCCATTCACCCAGTTTCCAACATACAGAGGAGCCTTCCTAAAATAGGCTCAGTGGAGCAAGTTTAAGAATGCTTTTGTTATTCCAAAAGGAGTTGTGCTGTAATTGACCACCACCTGGGCATCTGGCAGAAGTCACAGAGCCGGAGAGAAAGGGATGCAGAGGGAGAGGAAGAAACTGTGGATGGAAAGAATGAAAGAAACGACAAAACAGGGATGAATAAATGGAGACTGAGGAAAGACAAGAAAGAAGGAGCGATTAATGGTGGAAGAGGGGGTGAATGATGGAAAGTTTGTGTGCTATGCCCCTCTCTCTCTCTCTCTCTCTGTCTCTTGCTCTCCCACTCTGACATGTCAATTCAAAGGTGCTTTATTGGCGTGAGTAATGATGGGAGGTGTTGCCAGGGTAATTACATAGCACATTAAAGGGTTTCATAAACATTACAGTTCCTCCTCTGCCCGGTGGCAAGGCTAAAGGGGCAGGGAGAGGGGAAAAAACAGAATGAGAGAAATGGACACAGAGAGAGGGAGCAGAAGAAGCACAAAGGAAAGCAGAGAGGAGGATTTGAGAGTAAAGGGCACTTACTGAAGAGGAGGGGGAAGAGGAGAGAAGGGAGGAGTGTGGAAGAGATGAACAGAAAAGATGACAGGAGTGAAGGTTACCATGCTCATGGATTCCATCGCTGAGCGCCTGAACATGAAACAGGAAGAAAAAAAACAACATGCCGGATCGGCGTCCAACACAAACCACAGCTGCAATTCACATCACTATGCATGGAGAGCACAGGATAACTCTCTCTCTCTCTCTCTCTCGCTCTCTCTCTCTCTCTCACACACACACTTACATATGCACACTGCAGCTTTAAAACACACACTTACACAACTTTGTGCATACCCTTGTTGACACAGTCTTTGCATATACTTATCATTCACACTATAGCCACAAACCCCACACACTCAGCTGTGCACAGTCTGTCACTGAGGGTCAATACACACTCACTCAACCAAACACACACAACCACAAGGACCATAATTAAACAAACATCCACCCAGTCGCTCAGCGTTGCATATTTATGTACAACCTCATTGGTCAAAAGCAATTAACTTGTACATCCTCACACAGCGTGCTACCCAGGCCCTGCCAATCAGCGTCAGACAGCATGCAGTGCCACTCCTGCTGTAAATCTCCATCACACAGGACTTTTTCTGTGTTTCCCCCCATCACGTTGTAGCATTTCATTTTCAGTTTCGTGCATCTAAATGTCAAATCAAATATTCAGATGGTCCCTGTTGTTGCTGACATTTATTTCCCTGGTTTTATTTTATTGGGATGGTCAGAAGTTCTTGAATAGTTGGCCCCCAAACGAGGTTCTGTCATAAGTTCCTGATCAAGTTGATATAAGATCCAGGTGCGTAAAAATGACGCCTTCCAAGTTTGATGTCTTTATGGTTTTTTTTTTTTGTTGTTTTTTGACAAACCACTTCATCAATGCAAAGTATCTAAACGTCAATGAGAAGTTTTGCCAGATGGCACAAAGGCGAAGATGAGACAGTCTAGCTGCTGGATCGCATGTGTTGTTGGATTTAGGGTCAGTATTATGCACTTGATGTGAAAGACTCAGATGTTTTGTATTTGTAGATAGTTTGGCAAACCTCATCCACAACAATGACAATAAACTTCTGAAGCCACTGAGTGAGGTCCATAATGAAAATAGCACCATGTTCGCTGTTAATAAGGCAGGTGTAGCCTGCAGTACCTGGGCACATTTCCCTCTGTAAAACCAGGCTCTGGCCTAACAATGACAAGCTAGATTGCATGAGTTATTACTCTGACACAAGTCCAAAGCACCATCAAACCCTCCAACTTGAAAGTGTCAAAGTAAAGTTATTCCAGCGCTTCAGCTGGGCTATGTATAGAGACAACAGCTGCAATGGATTCCCGGACGGAGGAGAGTAAACGTTCATATTCACTGGATTAATCTTGCTAAGCGAGAGAAGGGAGCAGGCTGTGCACCACCAACATCGCCGCTAATAAAAACAGTATTTTGCTTTTCTCTTCATCTCACTTTTCACTTCGGCTCACTATCGCACAAACGGCTTCTCCGCTAATTAATTCCTGCTCTTACTTAGCTGCAGCTGTCGATTCTCTCATCTCACAGACGCGGACAAGTGGCGAACAGGTTCTCATTTCAAAGCCCGGCACACTGTACACATTCCTTGACTTCGCATGGGCCCCCCTGTCATCAAAGGGCCTTTATTAAGTGTCTCATACATTTACACATTGGGGAACAGTTTAAACTTGGCCCGTGATTAACAGAGTGGGGATATCTATCCCAGAAACCAATGTTCGGCTGACATCTCAACATCTGATGTGAAGTTTAAGGTCCATGTCTGCAGGTATTAATCAAAGCCACAAGCCCCCACTCGTTTCTCTCTCTCTCCCTGCAGAGATCCCACATACACACAGGCCTGCCTCCTCGGTCCCTCCTCCCATCCAAACATATACAGCCCATACCTTATAGACAAAGCTAATTGGACACAATCCACTGCACTTGACACATCTGAAAACCCCAAATCTGCACAGTGTGTCACCAGGATGATGGATTGCATTTATACTGTTCAAAGTTTTCAAAGTGTCTAACACTTTAGAGTACACAGCAGGGGGATATCACTTGTCTGCCAACTTGTGTTTGACTACAACCAAACCAAGGCATTTCTAAACTTGACTCTTCACTCGAACCTCTACACACACACGCGCACGCACCAGCTCGACTGTCATAATGAGTCAACAACTAGCCCGTGGCTCAGGACGCTCCAAGCTCTGCATTAGGTCCCACTCCAGTCACCCATAACATAAGAGTCCAGCACACCATGCCTCTCCTCCACGATGACCTTGGGGTCAGGCCAGAATGCCCTCATATAATGAGAGTGCTGTTTGGGGATTTGTTGGACTGTGATAGAGAAAGGGCAAGCACACGCAATGCACCCTGGGTCTTTGTCTGGGTGCTGACGGTATTGACGAGCACTGATCGATGTTAATTGCTAGACAGAATGGCCATATTGACCAGGCTCCCTGGATGAAGAAGCCTGCAGGCCCAGTCAAAGGGGGAGAGAGAGAGAGATACAGAGAGAGAAAGCTGCTGGGCCCAGACCTACAGCAGCTACAGGGCCCCAGACACACACACACACACACACACACACACACAAACACAAACACACACGGCTCTCATTCACTTTAATGAGTCGAGAGAGGAACACAAAGGCATAACGTCCATCAATGCCAAGTCTATTCAACACAACAGAGGGTATATGCAAAAAATATGTGTCCTGGTGTGTGTCTCTTTGTGTGTGATTGTGCACATGTGAGTGCATGCACGTGTGCTTCTATGAATTATGTGTGCGGCAAAGTTGGTGTCCGTCAAAGTAAGACGGTTTCTGAGCATTGGTGGAAGGGGACATCCATGTATGAGAGGATGTGTGTGTGCATACAAGTTTCTCTCTCTCTCTCTCCCTCTCTCTCTATCTCTGCGTGTGTGTGTGTGTGTGTGTGTATGTTAGCTAAGGATCAATAGGCAGGAGCTGCAGAGGCAAAGACATGGGCAATCAATATGCTGGCTGCAAACAGAGGGAGGGACAGAGTGAGCAGATAAAAAACAGCCGGGGAGATTAAAGAGACAGATAGGGAGGACAGAAAATGTATAAGAGAAAGAGTGATGAGACGGAGGGGGAGAGAGAAGGAAAAAAAGGACTGGTTTCTTTTATCTCAGTTTTTCTTGACTTTGCCTTGTTTTGAGGTTACTGTAAATGTTTATCATTTCTAAAGCCAGGTATCACTGAGTTGCATCCAACCCCGTCTTTCTGCGAGCACACAACACCTGCCGATCATTTTGTTCATTTTCAACTCTACAGACATGGAAAACTATCAGTAATTTCTGAGAAGATACATATGGCCTTCAGTAAATGGACCTTTCATTTGTCCTTTGTTTTCTTTTTGCACTTCAACCTCAATCCGAGTTCATACTGCTGAGCCAGATACACTAACTCTTGTTTCCCAGAAGAATCTTTGTGTAACATAAATTTTACAGATTTACAATGTGAGTAAGCATCGGGATCCTTTTGGAAAATCTACTGCTATCTACAAATCTGCTACTACTGTTAAAATCAGGCTTTTGTGTCCAGTATGTGAATTGAGTTCGGCTCCTCTGCCTGTGAGTTCATTCTCTGCTGCTGCGCTGCTGCAGTCCCCATTCTGAACCCTTCCATCTGGGCTTAAGAGTACCAGACAGGCCCATACCTCATCACCAGAATGTGGTTCAAATCCTTCTCCACAACATTTACACTTGTGTCCCTTGCAGCGGTGCGGTGAGCGGCGAAAAAAGCACCCAGACACAGGTGCAAAGAGAGAGAGAGAGCCAGTAGTAGGAAAGAAGGCCAGAGGCTTGTCTATGGAGCATGACTGGAAAGGCATTCAACCACAGTACCCCTACCCAGCCCAGCTCAACCCTGTCCAGTCGCACAAGTCTGTGTGTGTATGTGTGTGTGTGTGTGTGTGTGTGTGTGTGATTTGAAAGTACAATGTTGAAAAGAATAAGCCTACATTTGGAGCCAAGATAACTGTCCCTGATGTATGAGGCCAACCCCCTCCCACCTCTATTACACACACATGCACACACACTCTTTCTTTCTCTCTCTCATACACACACGCACGCAAGCACAAATTTAGTCTCTTTCCCTCAATTCTTTTTCTCTCTGTGCATTTGTGTGTGTGTGTGTGTGAGAGAGAGAGAGAGAGAGAGGGAGAGAGAGAGAGAGAGAGAGGGAGGGAGAGAGAGAGAGAGAGAGAGAGAGAGAGAGAGAGAGTGAATGAAAGGTATGGCAGGAGTGTTGTGTTGGCTTGGCTGACCGTCTGCGGTTGTGCGGCGGTGAGAGGGAGTTTTGGGAGCGCAGAGCGGGCGTTGCTGCCGAAATCCCTGAGAAATGTTCGTTTTGGATCCGTGTCCGTGCTTACATACCGCCCTCCCGACTGTCTCCCATTCTCCGTTTCATTTTCCCTCTTAAGGTTTAACTTAAAAGTTATGAAATGGGGAGTCAAAATACATCACATGAAAGCGCGGCGACTCTGAAGGGTGTGTGAGTGTGTGTGTGTGAGAGAGAGAGAGAGAGAGAGAGAAAGTGCGCTGCCCTCCACCCTCTCCTGGGTCCGGAGCCGCTGAGGCTGCAGGGGTGAGGTTATCTTCAGGGGAGATAATGGAGGGGGCAAGAAGTCCGCTCGGTTTTAAGACAGATGTTCAATTGACTGAGGCAGGTGTCTTTACTTTATGGAGATTTTTAAGAGACAAAGAAAGTTTTTGCTACTTTCTCTTTTACTCAGAGACACTTTGAAGAAGCCAATCCGTTTGTCCTGAAATGCAGTTTAAAATAGTTTTCTCTGGAAACAAGTGAATTCCTCCCGATACCATGACATCACTCTGATTGTTTCCAATGCGTTTTACTTGTTTTAAGAATTTCCATAAACAAATATTAGTTGAAACAAGACAGAATAACGCAGACAATAGTCCAAAAGAAAATTGCCTGATTCTGGAAAATTATAGAAACAAGTTGGTTTGCATTGTAAACAAGTGAAATTATCTCACCTCATTACCAGATGTTTTTCACATAGAGCGGAACACTTGTTAAAATGGATATTTTTGCAGTGTAAGTTTGGTCGGCATCGCATAGCGACTGACTAATCCCATTTTGATCCAATAAGTGTGCGTGTGCGTGTGTGTGTGGGGAGAGAGAGAGAGAGAGAGAGAGAGAGAGAGAGAGAGAGAGAGAGGTGGGAGGGAGTGAGGAGAGGAGAGGAGGGAGGGAGGATTGATCCGCGTCTGTTAAAATCTTGTTCTGGTTTTTCTTGGAGTGAGGTCTGTGCCTGCCGACGCGCCTCTCCTGTGCAGCCCCCCTCAAGAAGAGCTTTTTAATGGAAGGAAACCTTGGAATTTTTTGAAAGGGTGAAGGATCTGCAATAATACCAGTGAAGTGGATAACAACGCACGGCTGGGCTTCTTCTTGCGTTTTTCTCCTCTGGTGTCTGAATGAAACAGAGAGGCAGATACAAGGGGAAGAGAAACGGTGCAGGTTCTGGACTGGGAGTCGATCTGTCAGTGTGATTTGGGGTAAACACGTTCCCAGTGCGCCCGTTTTAACTTTTTATTTCTCAGAAAACTGGCGAGCTCGACTCCTCTCCTCTTGCACCGCGGACTTCGTTTTTTTTTTCTCGGAACGAAGAGACTTTCGTGTTTCTCCCCCCCTTCATAGAAACTGCCTAAACTTTCTACGTTTAAAAAAATAAATAAAAAGATCAGATTGCATTTTCCCCCTTCAAACATTTTGGAGGTGATGTCATCGTGCTGTGTTTTGGCTGGTATTGTGTCGAGAGGGCGCAGGGAGGACTGCTGCAGCCAGGCGGTAACCAGCGGCTGAGGCGAGAGGGGAAGTCCGGAAAATCAGGTGCAAAGTGCGGCTGTCATTTCCTCGCGGTGTCGCGGGTGGCTGAGTCCGCCACCCAGTCACAGCTGTTCCCATCCTCTCCAGCCACCCCTCCCTCCCTCGTCTTTCTTTCCCCTTTATTATCCCCTCCCATTCTCATTCAGCACTCTCCATATACCCCTCTGAGCTGGACCGCTCCGGGACCTTATCGCCCTCTCTGTCGGACACTGTCGGTCGGTGTCACCTGAGCCACAGACCCGTTGAGCCAGCGTGGGGGAGCAGACATGACCGAGGCCGCCTTGCGTTACCCTGCGCCCGCAGAGCCCCCGTCTCCAGCTCGCCGTTTGCTCCATCAGCCAGCCCAGGTAGCCCACCTCCAACAGCTCCTGACCCCGCTCTGCTGGGACTAAACCTGCCTGTCTGTGCCGGGACAAACACTCCACCACTTTCTTTTACCACCTCACCTACTACAGAATTCATCTCGGAGAGCCAGAAGCTCGCTGTTGCGCTGAAACGTTACGCATTGGATTACGCAGAAGATTACGCACGCACCGCAGCTGTGCACAGGGCCGAGCATCACTCTGAGGGGTCAACAAGGTCGATTGGAGTTGGTTATCTGTGACGCGTGAGCGCGCTTTCACCTGTTCCTCTCCTTGTCGGGGACGCGCAGCGTTTAAAGCCCTAACCCCCACCCCCCCCTTTCTTGCTCCCCCGCCCATCCGTCTCTCCACCAGTCTGGACAGCTGTTAGAGGTTGCCCGGCGGTCACAGTGGCACACTTACCCTGGCCTCACACCCCACCTCGCCCGCGCCCGCACATTTACCCACGCCGGGGGAACCGGGGCACATCGCCGCCGATGCCAACGGGAGTGTCCGCTGACTCTTTGACTCTGCACAACATCCAGCGGATTCAAAACACACAGGGGGACTCTCCGGACTGTCGGACTGGCTCAGACCGAGCGAGGAGACCGTCTCTGGGCCAAGTTCCATAGTGGAGGGGGGAAGCAATGTGGTCCCTTCTTTCCACGCTGACCGTCTTGTAAGTCACTTTTACCACTTCATCGTGTAATAATCTCATCTATCCACTCAGCTCCTATCTCTTTCCTCAGTTGTTTAAACTAGTTACAGGACGGGCCTATAGCTCCAGATGAAGATGATGGAGAGGAAGGTTGCGGTGTCTTAACGATTACATCACTCCTCATCAGTCCCCATAGAAAACATACCATGGAAGGCCCTGTTTTGATTGGCTGACAGTTCAAGGTCACTGGGTCAGAGTCAGGGCCATGTTACTCATAAAACCTGCCATAAACATCTCCATCACCATCTGTACTTACTTCAGGGATGGCCAAGCTGGCCGAGGGAAGGCCATTTTCCCATCGCCAAGAAAATGCTTTTTTTTCCTATTGAAAATATTTCAGAAGTTGAGTCAAATAACACCGGCTTTATCTAGTGGAATAGGAAAATGATAAAGTGCCAAGAGCAAATCTAAGGGAGGAGGATACAGGCTCGGGGGGTTTGAGTTTGCCCATTCGAGGTGTGTCTTGTTAAAAGCCAAGGGATTTATTTTTCTTTCTTTGTGTCGGCTGTACTTCTCCCAGATGGCAGTCATCTCCAGATACTTCTCATTCCTCACACAACCTGGGCAGGGTGTGTGCTCTTGCTGCTGCTGTTGCTGCCGCTGCTGCTGGTGTCTGCCTGGCTGTCTCTCTCCGTCTGTGTCTCCCTCACACTCTCTCCACTTACTCACCTAACTGCCTACATCTGTCTTCCTGTCTTGCCTATATCCCCTTTTTTCCCACAAGATACTCACTCAGATAAAAAAGTATGAATTAATAACCGATGAATGATGGCGGCCCCCTGGCAGTGAGAAGAAGGAGCAGCCTCACTGTTTAGTCTGCTGGTTTTAGTTTAGGTCTACCAGGGCCAATCATCCCTCCATTTATTTCCCTCTTGCCTATCAGTTTTACCACAGCCACTTTACTTCATCCACATGCTGTTTTTACCAACTTGGTCATAAGTTTTTAGCCAGTGGGAAAAGCCAAAGGGCCTTTTCCTGCAACAACCTGTTTCTGTTCTTCTCCTACAACACCACAGCTCCATGTCGAGGTCTTCCTCATCTCTAACCATTGCTCTAACACAGGCCCTATTACTGCTGATACCACTCACACACCCACTAGCCTAACCACAATTCTTCACCAAGGCCCACTGCTCAACATCTGAAACTCTTACTCGGTGCCGAAGCCCACTGCTCCAGTGTTGGCCTACCACGCTAACCACTGCTACACACAGCTGAAACCGCCTTCTGTGTGCTGAGTCCCACCAGGCCGACCGCTCTCACTCCACGCTGGTGCCCAGTCCGCGGTGCTGAGGCCTGCTAGTCTCAACCGCAGCCTCCATATGGTCGATCTGCTGGGACGCAGGTTTATGATGTCAGACCCTTGCTTGTTTTGGCAGCCGGCCAAGGCGCACCGGGCTTTCCCTCTCTTCCATACCTCCTTTCTGTCTTTACTCTCCCCAACTTTTACCCCACGCTCTCTCGTTTTTCTCATCCCTCCCTTCCCCCGGCTGATCCCGTCTCCCTCTTTCCTCTCTCTCCTTCTCTTTCTCTCTGTGGCTGGCATAATATGGAGTGTCTGTGGTTTTTGTGGGAGCGGGGGAATCCAGTGCTGAGGCACTTTTCCTGCAGTGTCCTCGGCGGCAGTGCAGCCGTGGTGTTTTAACAGCTGAGAGTCCTCACAATGCACAGGCGCTCGGGTTTTTTCGGCTGCGCAGGCAAAATGTGAGGGCCAACACTTTACTGCGTTGCCCAGGATGTCTGCATCTATTAGGAGGACTCAGGGGCCAACACAGCAGCTATGGGAAAGAAGAAATGTTGAGAAAGAGGAGGGGGAAAGAGAAAGGAAACAAGAGGCTTGTGATGGTGTATGTGTGTGTGTGTGAGTCAGGAGGCAGTGACATGTGCTACGATGTGCATGAGCTGAACCCCCTTCCTCTTCTTTCCCATTATTTATCTTTTTGTCTACTTCTCACGCCAGACCACACTCTGTGGTTACACTACTGTCTCTCATTTTGCTTTTTTCTTCTCCTGTCTTCGAGATGTAACCTTAGTCTTTTTTGACCCTCTCTCCTCCATGTCACATCTGTGCATCTGCCCATTCTCTCTGATTTTATCTCCCACCTCTTTTATTCACTGTCAACCTTCCCCAGCTTCGTCTTCCCTCTATTTATTCTTACATCACCTTCCTCCATCCCGCTTTCTCCCGATCCCTTTGTGTACCTCTCAGTCCACCTCTCTGGCTATCTCCCTCTCTCAGCAGCGCGTATGTCTTTGCTTTGGCCCAGCTGTCAGCTGCCTGCTCCTCCTGTACACACACACACACACACACAAACACACCCTGCACACATCTGCACATCTGTGTGCATGCCCATGACAGTGCGGAGGAGTCATCCCGCTAACCCCAAACATAAAGGAAGATGGGAGGCAGGGAACGATAGGAGAAAGGTAGAGTGGACAGAAAGTGAGAGATAAAGTAGAGGAGAGAGGGAGGACAGAGTCAGTCAGAGAAAAAGAGTTGAGGAGAAAGAGAGAAAGGGAGAGGGAGGAGGCATGCAGAGAGATAGCGAAAGATGAGGTGGGGAAAGACAAAATTCGTAGAATTGCTTTTCAGCCCACACACTTGGTTCTGAACTTCATCAAGTCTTCAGCCACTAATTCAGAGCAGTTCAAGGACTGCCAGAGTAGAATTTGCGCAACACAATCACTCCCTCACTAAAGTTGTAAATAACATTTGATATATCCAAGGTCAAGGTCTAAATTTCAATTAGGCAATGTGATAAAGTGAGAAGAATTTTAATTTTAAGTGTAACCAGCTGTTTCAATCATAAACGTCCCTAAATGTTCAGATAGTCAGTAAGTCATAAGAAAAACTAAAGAAAAGTTATATTTTCATATGGACAATGCACATAAATCCTGCCTGCTACATCCCCACGGTTACTCCTCTCTGATTGATCCCTTCAATAAATCATCTTTCCACACATTTCGGTGGCTCATGTTCTCACTTATTCATAGCATCTCTAAATGTAACCACAGTCCGCCGTGCTCCAAAGCCACATCACAGCAGAGTGTACACCTGTAGTCCAACCCAGCTGTCTACATACACAGAGCAGCCAAATAAGCCAGCCGTTTCCCTCAGATGTCCAAACCAAAACATGTTCTAGTTGTCTCGGCATGTTTGCCATTTCGCCACGGTCCAATCAGGTCATTTGGAGGCCAGATTTTGGTGTGGCAAAAGTCAGGGACGGGTCAGAAAGTGGGTTTGGACAGAAGGCTGGTAGCATTACTATAAACAGTGCTGTGGGTGTTGTCTGTCTGCTGATTCCCTGGACATCTGCCTGTCTGTATGTCAAGTAACTGTGCCAGCCGCACACACAGCAGTGTGAGTAATCACCCAATAAGGAAAAGAGATGTTGAGCAGAAAGAACGGCAAAGAAGAAAGAAATGGAAACCATGGTGTCAAGCCTGACTCTTCCAGTATTTAATGTTGCTTACACATTTCTAAACTCATCTGTTTCTACTTTTTCCAGATGTATCCAGATGTTGCTGGTGATGTGCAATCCATTACAGGTTAGAGTCTGCATGCATGACAAAGAGTGATTGTAAGATAAGTTGTATATCGGTAGCACATGCAGTTTTTCAAGCCTGTTCATGACTTTCTGTTTCTCTGTGTGTGTGCCAACCTCTGGGCGTGTGTGTCTGCCTCTTGGGTGTGTTTGTGCGTGTGCTCCCAGCAGGTACTTGGTGTGGATGGAGTCAACTTCAGTGTACATGTGGAGAACCAGACGCAGGTGCGAGACACCATGAGCCGGCGACACCACCGGGTCTACCAGCTCTACAGCCGCACCAGCGGCAAACACGTCCAGGTGCTGGGACGCAGGATCAGCGCCCGAGGAGAAGATGGAGACAAATATGGTAAGACACACACAAACACTCACAAAGACACAGACACACACACACACACACAGTAAAACACAGGCAAACACTGGTGAATGTGAGTGTATGCGCACCAAGCAAGATGCCTACTTGCACACACACGCACACATGCTCACACAATCTAACGGCTGCAAGTACAAAGACTTAAAGGTTGACTAAGTGCATGCATGAGTGGATACAGAATGCAACTGTGCAGGCACACTCACAAAAGCACACACACATGCCTCCCCAGGCTTTGGCAGAGGGGCAGTGGAGCTTGTCTTGGGAGTACAAAGACCTCATCGACTGGCTGCTGACTCAATGATTCACAAGAGAGCAAAAGAAAGAGAGAGAGAGAGAAGGTGTTAGTGAAAAAAAACGTGTGAGTTAGAGGGAGAAGCCTAGCAGGTAGAGTGTCGGACCGAGTGTTAGAAACTCATCTCCTTCATCGATTCCCTCCATTGATTTCTCATCCTCCCTGTTGTCTCCTCTGGATTTAAAACAGCAGGCTTCCTCTCCCTCCCCTCCCTCCATCCCCTAACACTCCTTCTGTCCATCCCCCTCTCCCTCCCCCTCCCCATCCACCTTCTTCGTCTGTAATGATGTCTAACCCATTCTTAAACCGCACACACTAGAGAATCAATGGGCAAGAGAAAGCCAAGCCAGAGTTCATATTTCTGTGCGTGCTCCAGCGGTGGCTCATGTTGCACATCCCGCCCGTTCACAAGCATGTCAGGATGCTCTTCGCGCCACTTCAAGCCATAGATGGGATCATAGATGCAAAAGCCTGTTTTTTTTTTTTTTTTTTTGTTGTTGTTGTTGTTTTTAAAAAATACCATTGCAAAAAAATAAAAAACCCACCTAAAACTGACCAGCTATGAAGTATTACACAGGGCAAAGAAGGGGCGGGCGCATGAAGGTATACACATGAAGCGAAAGAGCAGAAGGGAGACGAGAGGAGAGTTGGGGGAAGAGAGAGGAAGAGGGCAAGAGGGAGGGAGGTATTGATTTCTCTTGACCCCTTTGTTGACTAAGGTCATGTAGGAACCATTTTAGGGATTTATTTTTAAACAGGCACAAGCGCTGTCTGAAGATGTGTAGTTAGTGAAGCAGCATTGCCTGGAAGGATGAGCATGCATGAACACAAACACACAGGAGCACATGCACACATACACACACCTTAAAACAACAGTATCTCAGGCGCTCAGTGTGAGTGTTCTCCCCGCCGCTCCTCCATGCTCCGTCTTACTCTTGGCTGTTATCTTTTTTACGAGGCCCATTTGTGGTCAGCGGCCTCACATCCATGTGTGCAACCGGGCTTATCTGACAACCATCTGTCCAGCCAGAGACATTTACATCTGTCTGTGATTTATCAACACATTTAATAGCAACTATGAATCCTTAAACTGTGATTCAGTGTGAAAGCCTTATCTGGTTTAAAAGCCAAATCTGATTTAATGGTGCATGGTAATCTCTGCAATTAGTGTCACACTACTTGGTGCTGAATCTGTTAGTGTTAGTGTTGTGTTAATGTTGCTAATGTGTAAGAAATTATGCTTGACTGTTGAAACTAAATGATCTAAATCTGGATTGCGCTAATCTTTCTACCTTTGATTTTTGTGTGGTACAGCCTTGTAAACCAGCGAAGTTCTTTAAACACAACATGCTGTATTTTTCTCTCTTGCCTTTGGCTCTAATGTCTGTCTGTCTCTCTGTCTGTCCCTTCACAAGCCCAGCTCGTAGTGGAGGCCGATACCTTCGGTAGCCAGGTGAGAATCCGGGGCAAAGAAACCAATTTCTACCTGTGCATGAATCGCCGCGGCAAGCTGGTAGGAAAGGTGAGACTTCTTTTTTCTAGAGACATGTTTATCAAAAACATCTTTCTGTCCTCCAGTTTCCTGACCAGCCTCTCTTTCTCTTTCTTTCTTCCAATGTGTGAATATGTGTGTGTGGGTACCTGTGGTTTCTCTGCTCTCTCAGAAGGCCAGTAATCGAAGTGCCGACTGCGTCTTTGTGGAAAAGGTTCTGGAAAACCACTACACAGCCCTGATGTCGGCGCGCTACACGGGCTGGTACGTGGGCTTCACTAAAAGAGGGCGTCCTCGCCGTGGCCCCCACACGCTCCCCAACCAGCAGGATGTGCACTTCATGAAGCGCTTCCCACCTGGGGAGCAGCCTGACCTCACCACCCCCTTCCGCTTCACCACCATCAGCAAGCGGGGCAAGAGGGTGCGTGCTACTGGGCCCCGCTAGTAGTGGCTAACGCTAGCACCCACTGTCTTGTCACCCAAAGCCTTGACCTGAGCCTGCCAATGGCTAACCCAGTCATCTCTTCTGTCACACATGACTGAACACCTCCCTTTGTTGGGACAAACATTGACCAGAAACTTGATGAATCATTCACGGGGTTTAGCTTTACACCTACTAATTTGCCACTACAGCCCCATAGTTAGTGATCATTCCTCTCAGTTTTAGTTCCCTTACTGGACCAACTGGACCATTGCTGGTTCGTGGCTGGAAGCTTCTATGGACCTGGTCTGCTTCCCCTCATTGGCCAGAAATACTGACAGGGAATCTGAAGGGCAGCCAGAGTCCCAGGCTCTACAAAGGCCTTTATTCCCCCACCACAAAAACCACAAGGCCTTCACGTCTCCTGTTCTGGACCAGCAGGACACTGTCAAGTATGGGATTACAACTGGACCATACAGAGAGAACAACGGTGGGAAAGACTGACTGAACAAGAGAGTGGGTGCTTAGCCTACGGATAAAGGGAAAACAGGAAGGAGAAGACAGGAAAACGGCGGAGTGGACAAAGGGATAGAGTGATCTGCACAGATCAAATGGACCAATTATGGACTGTTGACATGTGACGCACTTATTTGTCTCACTGCTAAACTGGTGGGAACCTGTGAGACTGTTGGACGAGTGGAAGGATGGATGACAAGAGGATGAATGAGGGAATGATTGAGAGAGTGACTTACTGAATAAATGCATGTTTGTAAGAAGACGACGAGGAAATGTATGTAAGAGTGTGTGCGCTTGCGTGTGTCTGTGTGCGTGAGTGAGTGAACGAGTGCACCAACAACCATGAGTGAAGCTGGATCACGAGGGACTCTGGAAAGGGACCGTTGCAGTCCCTGCATGAACCCGTGACAACTCACCGCAGGGACTGAAGCTTTAGGAACTGGAATGTATAAATAAAAAACCAAGCTGCACCAAATACAGCCAGCCAATCACAGCAAACCAAACCAACGACCAACCAAAGACAACTGGAGACCTTCTTCATGACTCCTCCCTACGCCATGCCCACCCCCCAACCCCCAAGGACACAACACCCTCAGCTTATAGGCGCAGAGGGTGACGAGCGCAGGGACGAGCACGGCGGGGAGGGTGCCTTCTCTATTAGCATTGCTATAGAAACGACCCAGGGGACGATGATGCTCCCGTGCGATAACCGTGGATACAGAGTGCTGCTACCAGGACATTCAGTGGAACAAACCAAAGTCTCATGCATACACACAGGAGAAAAAATATTAAAGGGAACAATTTATTGAAAGTTATATATATTATATATATAAAAGAAGACAGAAACCCTAAATAAGCAATCTTACTATGATGGTTACTATAATTATTATGATAAAATTATTTCATTTATTTATTTCAGCTCTGTGTGCAGCAGTCTTTCTCGACTCAGTAAACCTTACAGAAACATATCTGTGTCTCCAAGCCTCTTTAAACAGCTTCTTCACACACTCTCTTCTCTCAACATGTAGATTGTAGAGAGAGATTCAAGTTCACAGTTGCTCCAGTTGTGGTCGGTCATCTCTGCTCAACTAGAAACAAACAAACAAAAAAATTGATTGGCAACAGTTTTTTTTAATCATTAATAGTAGTTTAAGCTGTGTAGAGCCCAACATTTGCTTGTTCCAGCCACTGTAATGTGAAAGTTTGGTGGTTTTCTCAGGTTTCTATTGTCTGAACTGAATATCTTTTGGTTTGGAATATTGGTTAAACAAAACAGGCTATCTGAAGATATCACCTTGGACTAGGGATTGGGATTGGGCAATATGATTATATATGATTAGGGTTAGGGTTATGGTAAGGGTTATTTTAGGTCAGTTTGCAGAATTTTTGAGGTTTTTAATTCACTGGAGTAACCAAAAACAGATGTTGCTCCCAGTTTTCTCCCTAAACAACTTCTCACTTAAATACACAGAAAATGTATACAGTATATATCAATATTTTAATGTATATGCAAAGGATGATTAATTAAAAAAATATATCATGAGAATTATTTAGCTGCAGCTACAGCCGGCTTCAAAAGTATTAGAATACTACATAAAATGTTCTCTGGGAAAGTATCAAGGGCCACTAGCAGACTGTCACGCAACAACAAGAACTTGACTCTCTTGCTCCTGTGAAAGTTAGACCTAAGCTATGAAATTCTGCTATTTCCCACAACAATTCTTCAACCAGCAGATCTGTAATAGAGACAAGGTGTAACCACTTAAAGGCCACAGAAGAATGGATTCCCGAGTTTTTATAGTTCTTGTCGGTTTGGCTTGAAGTAGTTGCTGGAGCTTGAATCTCAGATATTGAATTACATGACAAATAACGAATCTAAGGTGGACCGGCTTTGCTCAGGAACCCCTTGAATTCACCTAAAAAAAACTGTTGAGCCCCAACTGTTGTGCAAAAATCAACAGTCATTTCCACATTAAAATGTTCAGCCATGAATATGCAGCACGAGGGGTCAGACAGAACAGTGGAAACAGGGAAACATGCAGTAGTTAGATAGAGTTTCATAGCTGCTTCTCCTCTCATCTATCCTGCTCTTATCCCCCCCTTTATCCCTCCCCTTCCTTCCCTATCCTAGCGGGAGGTCACTGAAGAGATGTCGCTGCCAAATGACCCAATCATGCCGGCAGACACAAACAGCTGACTCAGGGGGAAAAAAGGGTGTACCAGAGGATTCCTATTGCAAGGCAGCAGGCATCTGTGCTGGAGGGGGGTGGTATGAAGAGGAGACAGTGGGGTGGGAGGGAAACTGGGTGTGGGGGTGGGATAAAGAAGACAGAGTAGGGGGTGGTGGTGGTGGTGTGAGTGGTTCGTTTCTGGAACGTTGCTCCAGTTCCACTCGGGAATGATGGAAATATCCCGCGTAGCCAAACCCAGAGTGGAAGGTGTATGGTAATCATGTCGGGGAAGGAATGCCAAATATGTGCGTGAGAACGAAGCTGTGACCTGAGAGCTGCAGGAATTATGGGCCAAAATCCCACAGACCCAGAGGAAGCACACACACCCATATCCAACACATACACACATCATATACTAATGGTGCTCCACCAAGCATAAATCCATCCCACATAACTTATTCCCAGAATTTGAAACATTCTACTATACTGAACTAAGCCCAGAAATGTAGAAAACCAACCCCATCAGCAGGCCAACTCCCCTCCTTCTCCTAGTTCAGAGAATACACACTGTACAATAACCAGGCAGACGTATTATACAGCTCAAAGAGCTTTGCTATAAATGCACTGCTTTAAGCATTTCAAACATACATTCCTCCTTCACAGTTACAGTGTTTACCAGACTGAGAATGTGATCTACTGTAACAGGTTGTTTAGACTCCAAACTTGGCTACCAAACAGTACGAGCCCAAGTCAAAAACAGATTAGACTGTAGGAGATAGCTGAGTTTATACTCCCATCTGGTGGCCATCTTTGAAACAGTTACCACACAACACAAACCAACATTTGTTTCTTGTTAAGTGAATTTAAGCAAGCCTAAACTGTAAAAAGTAACAATTGTGAAGATAAATTTTTGCACACTGGAAAGTCTTACTTACAGGTGCATCATGTCAAAACTATTGACAGTGACGTATAACACATAAAATGTGGTTTTAAGTGAAACAAAGTTTACGTTATACTGCTTATTACTTTATACAACTAATGTCTGTGACAGAACCATTGAATTCTGCAAACTGTCCAACACACAGTTTAGAAACGTTTCATGTCGACAGTCTAAATTAATTTTACCTGAAGGTCTGAGGACTGAAACATTGTTAATAAAGTGAGTACAGGTAATTGAACATTTTGGGTCAAAATGTGTGAAAAGTAAAAGTCAGTTAAACACACACACACACCACACCACACACACACACACACACACACACACAATGTAGCAATTTTCCAAGGAATGCTCTGCATGTCTTCTGCATATCATCCTCTGCTTACAGGTGTGGGCTACTAATTCTTAAAGAAAGCAATTTAAAACTAAAATGCCAACATCCACATTGATAGCAGCAACAGTTGACTGACAGGCTTACATCCACTTATTTCATCTGTACAAGAACATTCACATGTAACTGCAGCTACAGCAGGTTGCACATTGACTTCTAAGTTCCAAGCACCATTTCTAATGTAGATACCTTAACGAATATCCTGATTATGTGTTGTGCATGTATATATATATATATGTACACATTTCCTGGCTGAAGAAACCTGGATGAGACCTTATCCCAGTTTCAAGAAACCTGGATATGCTGCGTGTAGTACTCCGATACACACCAGTATACTGTGACATGTAAACACCTTATCCAGATTACTAAACATTCCCAAAACTCAGGGGACTGAGCTGACAAACAATCAAAACACAACTGTACACAGATCATATACACAAGGATGCGAACAACCAGGTTTCTCAGTTAAACAGGCATTTTTGGAAAAAGTAGCTTTGCCAAAAAAAAAAGAAAGTTGGTCAGCTGAGAAGAGTAATCAGAAAGATCCTCCAGAGAGATCTAGTGACTGATCTTGAGGTAAGAATTTGTTTAGTCAGTTTTCTGGTTTCAGGGTTAGGGTCAAGTGTTTTCTTGTCAACAATCACCAAGTCTTTGTTCCCTGTTGTTTGTCTGAAGTAGAAAAGGAACAGATGAGAGCTCTACTGACTGTTGTATCTACAGGTCAGAAAAGAGGCAGCATAAGACAAATCCACACACACACACACACACACACACACACACAGACAAGAACAGACAGACAATTAGACACTCATTCATGTTACAGTTGGCTCAACACTCCACCACTGTCAAGTACTTTATTCACAATAAGGTCATTTTCTTCTTTAAAAAATCATTTTTAATATACAACACAATTTTTGACAAGACAACTCCGTTTACAGCTAAATTTGAGCTCTTGAGTTCCAGCTTCTCTCATAACCAAAGCAAGCACGTAGATGATGGGGGAGAGAAAGATGGAGTGAAAGGGACAGATGAACAAGGGTTGAAGTTAGAAGAAAGAATGAGGGAAAAGACAGTAAGAGAGAGAAAGAGAGAGGGAAAGAGGACTACGCTTAGTATGATTTTTGTACTAAGAACCAAAATACTCAAATAAAATTAGAAAATAACAGTAATAAAAAACAGTAAGAAAGTAAGAGTTAAAGAGAAAAAAAAAAGCAGAGGTGTACCGGGATGCTGTATCCAAGGCAACCTCACATGCATGTCTGTCTGTTTGACGCTTCTGCTCTGTTCTGCCGTTTCACAAGTCCACATACACAAACACACACTCACGCAAACTTGAGTGTGCGCGCGCCCCCATTATTCCAAGTGAGTGTGCATCTCTGGGGGGGGGGGTTAGAGGGGAGAGAGATAGGAGGGGGTGGGGGAGGGTTGGGGGTTGAGAGAGAGATTGAGAGAGAGAGAGAGACAGGGAGGAGTGAGAGGGAGTGAGAGGGAGCGGGGAGGTAATCCCAGACACATTTCTCTCCCTCGTTCACTCCCTCCATCTCCCATCGTTCCCTCCCTTTCCTAGAGCTGAGTAAAGAGTCTCTGTCTCCCGCATCACAGCTCCGGTCATCCTCTGTCCAACTGTGCCACTTTGTGTGTAAGTGTGTGTGTATGTGTATGTGTGTGTGTGTAATATATATATAAATATATATCTATAAGCAATTCCATATTTGTGGGAACCTGTTTTGGCAGGGGTTGAAAACTGAGGAGCAGAAGCTGCTTTAAGTTTCTATCAAGGGGACAAACGGGAGCTTGTGACTTATATAAGATCTAAGTTAATACTGTCATTAGTGTACTTTACAAAACATAAATTAACAGTAGAAGGTGAACTTCTTCGGGAGAGTTGCGTTGGTTCTGTAGTAGGGCATCTTCATTCAGTGTTGACCTGTGTGTATGTGCGTGTCTGTGTGTACATGTCACGGTACTGGCAGGCAAATGGGCACAAGCTTGAGAGTCTGTCAGAACGGGCGGGGAGGTGGAGGTGGCAGGGGGCATGGTGGGAGGTGGACAGAGAGATGACGAGGAGGAAAGAGAGGAGATGGCTCCTTTCCATGATGGACGCACCCATCAGCCAATCAGCCCTGGGCTCCTCCAAGGAAGGGTGCGGTGGATGGCGCCACCTGGGGGGAAAGAACAGAGCCTCCAGTCACACACACCGGTCAAACCTCATGTGTAATGCAGGAGGTTTTTATAGGAAGGTCTTATGAGCTGAGTGTGAATGTGTGTGTGCATCTTTGCACCTGCTATCTAGAAATGTAAGTGTAGGTGCGGGAGGGAGACCGTCCCTCTGACTGGCCATTGGTCGAGACGTTCAGGAAGTCCCAGATCAGAATGGTGTCGTCGTGAGAACTGCTGATGATCTGAAACTCATCGAACTGGAGGCGGAACACGCGGCCAGAGTGCTCCTGAAAACACACATTAGGAAATTATGTTATTATGTTATGTGCACAGTCAGACAGACTCTAAAAACATGGACATTTGTGATGTAACTACTGCAGCTGAAAGTGCAGCTTGAAACAGTCATGTGTCACTATTAACTTGTGAATTCAGTTCTGTTTCGCAGCCAACTCTCTGTGCTCAGTGCTGTTTTTACAGGACCACATTCCCACCCAAGACAACAACAAATACATTTTCAAAGTTTCAGAGATGCTGGATTTCACCCTCAAGGTTTCATGTGAAAGAACATTAGTGCTTAATGTTGTATTAGACAGAATTACACACATAAAAAGTAGCAACTGAATGGTCATCTCCTTAATATCTCCTCAATGATCCTCAAAATCAGCAGCAAGTTACACTCAAGTCAAACAAACCATTACTGAGTTAAAACTAATGTGAAAATTACTTGGTATTTTGAGAGAGGTTAAGAAGTTTGAGTTTCTTTTTAAATCTTTTATAGCTGAGATTTTTTAAGCCAACGTCTAAATTCCTTTAGAAAAGCTGTGGTTTAAGTAATTCGTGCATAAGCTCAATCAGTTCGCCATGTGGCAACACACTAAATCAATAGTAGTACTCACCACTAGAGTGCGCAGACATAATGTGCTGGCGGGGGCTCGTGGGTCCAGGGCTGCCTGCAGGTCCCACACCTTGATCTTACTGCAGAGAAACACGCGATGACAGAATGTCAGGGAACAAAATCCAAGTCTCTGCACACAAAACCCTGGGTGTTTACAACACTCACCCGTCGTAGGCGCCGCTGACAATCCTCTTGTTGTCAAAGCGAATGCAGCGCACCAACTCCTCATGACCTTCCAGCACTCGCAAACATGCCCCGCATTCTATGTCCCATAACCTGCAGAGAGAAAAGCCTTAGTAAATAAACACAGCAATAAAAGGACCCTACAGTATTCACTGCTCAATGTACATTTAATAGTAATATTTCAATATAGAAACCATATTTGTCTTTAATAGACAGCTAAAACTAAAGGCTCCTGCAACAAAAAAAAAAACTTGGTGGTAGAAAATATGATGGTTTTCATACCGGATTGTGTTGTCAGACGAGCCACTGACCACCAGACGGTCTCTGTACTGTAGACAGGCAATACCCCGCTTATGACCATTTAGAGTACGCACAAACTCACAGGTGCTGGTGCTCCATACCTACAGAGCGGAGACAAGACAGACAGCTTTGTAAAACAATGGCCAGTATTTATCCTGGTGAGGAGAGCATACCAAACAGACCAGTTGACATTCTCTGAAGCTCACTTGGTGGGTTGGAAAACTACAGAACAAGTCTGATATTTCTTGTTTCGTTGAAATTGCCTTAGGTCATATAATTCACAACTCCATAGTAAAACTTTCTCATGATCTGAGGGTCTCTAGTTTGAATTCACAAATGGCTTGAAGGAATACAGACAAAGAAAACTAATGTAAAACATGGTCTATTTTAATAATCGACTGTGTGCTCCAAACTTTATCAGATAAGTAATATTTAATAAAACCCTGCCCGGCAGCAAGAGAAATATTTAAGTATACAGAGAAATATTTCTTCTTTCCTGTTACCTTGATGGTGCGGTCCCCTGAGGCGGACACAATGTATTTGTCGTCAAAGTCAACCACGTTAACTGCAGCCCGGTGTCCCACCAGAACCCGACGTAGGCTGATGTCAGTGGGTGAGGCCATGTCCCACACTGCAATCGAACGGTCCTTGGAGCAGGTGACCATCAGGCCGTTGGCGAAGCGCAGGTGAAGAACTGCCTCGTTGTGGTGGATCAGTGTGTTCAGTACCTCACCCGTCATTACCTCCCACACCCTGCAGAGGAGGAGAGGCCGAAGGAGAGGGGCAGAGGGAACCGGGAAGAAGTGAAAACAGAAGTAGGGAAAGATGGCAGGGTCGCCAATTGATGAGGGCAAAGGTGACAGAGGGGGGAAAAGAAAAGGTGGAATGCAGCAGGAAGGAAAAACAGGGATGTGGAATGAGAGGGGTCGGGCGTGAGACAGAGAGGGAAGGAATGACAAAGGGGTGAGAAAAGTGGAAAAAGATAGGAAAAATTAGATGGGGGCAGCAGGACGAGTGGTCAAAATGAAAGAGAAGAAGATGGAGATCGGAAAAGACATGTAATGGGAGCGAAGGAAAAAGGAAAACAATGGAGACACGAGAGGATTATGTTTATTAGTTTTACAATGGGGAGTAACTCGGTTCACACATGCAAGCACACGCACACACAGGCAGGACTGGCTGTGACTAACATGTTACTGAACGGCACTGCTGGGCATTGAGAGTCAAATGCAGAACACACTGGAAAAGCTGACAACCAAACCTACAAACAAAGTGCCTGTCAAGCTGTTGCTAAGGAAGTGAAGTCACATTTTCCTTGGATACTGTCCAGTGAGTACGGCTGAAGTGTGAAGTACTAAGAGAATTAATGTTGAGCTTCTGTGTGCAGTAGCCAAGCAAGTGTCAACACACACAAGCCAGGTCTTTTAAATATCTGCCATAAAACATATCCCACTATCTCTGGTAATGACACTAAATCTAACTCATTATGAAATAATAAACTTCAGTATTTTATATTTCATTTGATATATACTGTATGTAGTATATTTACAGCCAGACTGTGAGGAGTAACTGTGGGTGGGAACTAATCATAAACAGGGGCTACACAGCAGGCTGCAGGTGTGAAAAACAGACCATGAGCAGACAGCGTGTGAAATGATAGACAGTATGTCTGCAGCAACAAAGCTATATTTTGAACACTGTAACAAAATTCAGATTTTGTGTTTTACCTGCTTGACAGCAGAGACAAGTTTTGCATGAGATTTGCATAAAGTTAGAGGAGGGTTTTGAAATGATAAAACACAACAGCCACTGTTTTTGATGATAAGAAAAATATCAATAATCCTTTCCTTTCCATGTGCAACTACTCAGTATACTCTACAGGTGCCCTCAGATGTGAATGCCAATTTAAACTGGTTGAAGAGAAGTAAATCTTTTCAGTGACTATTCTCTGTCCTACGATTTTACAACATCCCAACAAATAACCACTGGTTTCCACATCACAAGAGACATGCTCTGTAATGAGAAATACAATTGGGAATTGGTGTTGACAACACATCACTTCCACTTCATTTTAAGTACTGGCTAAAATAATATCTTATCACAATATTTAAAATATCTGAGGATAACAAATTTAATATCCAGGTATCTACACTGTGTTCAAACTGAAAATAGGTTAGTAAATATAAATAAATGAAACAGTAACACAGTAAATCCCATCAAGTCATCCAGACATCCAGCCTGTGAGTAACAGTCTTGCTGACACAGCTTTTAGTCCAACTCCATAATACAGTATGATCATTCTGTAAGACGTGTGTTGTACCTAGGGATGGAAACTTTCCATGGGAATTAACTGGAATAAACTGGAAATTTGCAGAATTGCAGGTTAGCCTGTAACAGGGAACTTAAATGTAGATGTATCTTGCAGCATAATCTTGGTTAAAACAACCAGATTTAATGCAAATTCAGTTGAATTTCTACCCTGCTCTGTGCACTCCTCCATCACATGCACAGATCATTTCTAGAATCTGAATGTGTTTATACAGTAGCTATCTAACCAGTAAATCAGACATGCAAAATGTAAGCTAGCTAACACCATTTCATTGACAATTTGAGTCTGTTTCTGCCTCTTAAGTTTTTCCTTGCCACCGTTGCCTAGTGTTTTCTCATGGTGGGAACTGTTGGATCTGTCTTTGTAAAAATTATAACATACAGAGTACGGTGCAGACCTGCTCTATATGGAAAGTGCCTTGAGATAACTTCTGTTGTGATTAGGCGCTACATTAATAAAAATGTACTTGACTTGTATTGAATTTAAGAGGCTAGCTATCATGATAGAGTGCTGCTTCCCAAACAAGATGGTAGCTAGCTCAACTGTGATGCTGTTTGTTCAGCCAGTTTTCTGTTCATACAAGACTGTAGTTTAGAGTTTGATTCAGCAGCTGATTGATGAGTGTTCATCTATTCATCTAGCCTGTGTCTATTCATATATCCAGCATCAATCGTAAAATATTTTTTATGTTTTCAACTTGGAATATTTCCAAAATTCCCCAGCTTAACTTCCCATGGAAAGTTTCCGGAAATATACCAGAAATTTTCTGCCCCTTCGCAACCCTAGTTGTACCTGACAGTTGAGTCAGAAGAGCCGGTAACGATGACCCGCTCATCATACTGCAGACACAACACTGAGCCTGTGTGACCGGTCAGTATCTTCAGACACTCCAGAGACTGCTTATCCCAGATCTATAAAAAGGACAAAAGACAGGAGTATAAGGATGAGAGGGATGGAAGACGAGTGAAGCAGAGGGAGATATCGACAGAGGACACAGAAAAAGAGGGGAAATAAGTGGTTTTGAAAAGGTTGCAGATTTGGGTCATGCTAAGAATGGTCTATTCTTACAGCGCTGTTCATACACTGTTCATGCCCCATTTCTCCACTGTTGTGCAGAGCTGTGTGTGTGTTCAGAAGAGAGCCATTCAGCGCTACCCTGAGTGTGCGTCAGCCTCCTCCAGAACAATAAGACAAATCCGTTCCTCTCCTCCCTCTATCCTCCCCTCCTCTTCATCATCTTCTTCTCCTCTCCCAGGCCAGACAGACGAGTAGAACACACAACGGGTCTGGAGCTGAGCCCTTTTATCCTATAATTCACTTGTGTTATGTCTCAGTGTCTGCTGGTTTAGCTCAG
The DNA here is from genome assembly GCF_001640805.2 of Lates calcarifer. NCBI lineage: Eukaryota > Metazoa > Chordata > Actinopteri > Centropomidae > Lates > Lates calcarifer. The sequence continues at coordinate 11,584,451 of NC_066840.1, read as the reverse complement.
CGCCACAGACAATAAGATGATAAGCCATACTGAGCCCGAAGAAAAAAATTCAATTCATAAATACACAAACACAGGTTGGAGGAAAACCACCACACACACACACACAGCATACATGTGTTTCTCACAGCCAACACTTCTGGCTCTCTCCACTACTAGTGCTTAAACATACAAATGGGATCAATGTTAATTAGTTCCTACGAGTCAGTTTGGGCCCGTAGGGCAGACTGATACATGCCTACAGTATGTTTTCACTGCCTCAGCAGCAGGAAACAACAAATTATGAAAATTTTAAAAAACATAAACTGGTTTCACGTTTATTTTGGCTCTTATTTTTTCGGAAATGTCACTCGGTGTTGATCAAAGAAATCAGTTTTTAGAGATCGAGATGGTAAGTCATTAAAAAAAGATTGAGTTGTGAGGCAATACTTTGCAATACTTTTTGGTCCTGCTCAGAGTTTCACACCCTGCTGCTTTGCTGTTGTATAGAACAGGTGCTATCAGCTGTAATTCTAAGTGATGAGACTTTCTTTCCAGGAGCCGTTAATGCACTGCTCCCTCTTGTACCCTCCACCTGAATATTGATGACAGGAGCGACTTGACATTAGCACAGAAGGAAATTATAGCTTATGTGATAAAACAGTCTTTTATTAAACTAAAAATCAAAGTATCTGCTAATACGCCCACTCTACACATCTCTGAGACAGCTTTGAATCTGAAGGGTGAGAGAAAGGACCAGTGTGTGGCAGCGTGCAGTGGCAATGATAACAGTCCTCTTACAGTCTTACAGTCCTCAGACTGCCCTAGATGTTTTAAACTTTAAAAGACACATACCTTGATGGAATTGTCCCTAAGGCCACTGATGATCTTGTCGTCGTCGTACTGGAGACAGTAAACCCCTTTACTATTTTCTGAGCGACACTGAATCCTCTGCAAGTTGTGTCTGCCACATCGCCAATTAGCCTCAATAGTCTGGAGGGAAGAGGGAGAGACAATGAGAAAGACAAACACAGGAGACTTCCAAAGACTAGATAGTAGCACTGTATTTTTACAGATAGACATTATGTTATTGGAGTGGACAGAAACAGATGCGAGATGTAGTAAGATGGAGAGTTGGAGAGTGGTCATGGGATTATATATAATTAAAATGTAATACCAATACAATTAACTCAACTTTATTAATTTGCTATTATCAACATTTTCTGTGTGTTGGAAGCAACATTTGCAGATCATTCTGCCTGAAAAAAGCTGCTGTGTACGTGTGAATAAACTTGCTGCATTTTAAAAGACAATTAGATTAACCAATTTCCCACTGGTTAATCTAATATTGCAGTCAAGTCAGTCTTTTTCTAGCCAGGTGAATGTCAGAGATGCATATACAATATAAACCTAAAAGTGTGTTATGATCAATTGTCTCAATTGAGAGTCCAGATGAGCCACAACACAGAGGGGAAATAATAAATGGTGTAATAACAAAAGCTGTGCAAAATACTGAAATCCATTTAGCTGTTGTGTCTTACCTCTATGTCTTGGATGATCTTGGGATAAAGGGAGTGATAGTAGGAGTTGGGTGGGACTTCTGACGTGCGGTTCTTGAACAGATATTTCTCCCTGAGGGAAGAAAAATATAAGGTCGAAGGCTGCTTTGTGTCCACTGGGATTTTTCTTACCTACAATAGACACTTAAGACCAACACAGTCTAATGTTACTGCTTACCGCCTCAATTTCCTCACCCTTTATCCTAACTTAAATGCCAAAAACAAGACTAACAGGCACTCTGGGAACAAAAACTTTACCTCTATTCTCAACCTGCATCCACTTAATTTCTGCCAGTGTCAGACATTTTTTTATCATTATGTAACAGAGTAATAGGATAGCCACCACTCAGTGTTTGTGTTTGAAGTCTCACCACTGATGTCTCTCAGACAAGCCTTTCCAGAGCGGGTCAGTGCGGACCATGCGTTCGATGAGTTTCTTCCACAGCATCCCCTCAGAGATGACCCTCTGCCACTCCTTACACACCAGCTCTGCCGAGCACAGCGAGCGTGCATCCAGGAAAGACAGGATGTTCTCCGCTATGTGATCCAAGCCTTGGGCTAGAGAGAGAGAGAGAAGGAGCCGAGTAATGTTTTGCTGCAAAATTAATAGGATTTCATCTGGTCTGTTTCTCTTTGCCTGGGGCTCATTATTTGCGTTTTTTTATTTTTCAAAAATAATCTGTGAATTTATAGGTATTTATTTCTAATATAAAAAAATCCCAAAAGAATCTGTGAAAGCAAATCAATAAAACAAAACCCTAGGTGATAATTTCAGGAATACCATTTGTAGTGTAATCTTCTCTTTTCATAAAATTCTACTATTACAATTTTTATAATCATACATCATATAAAATTATACTATTGAGTGCTACTGACTATCTGTAAAATAAAATGAAAATGATGTATCTTGTATGTGCATAACTATGTACAGTCCATCACTGTAGTTAAGGAAGACGGAGCACATACTAGAGTTGTTTGTACTTAACGTTACATTCAGATATGTATTTGTACCTGGCAGCGCAGTGATGAAGTCCCTCTGCAGCATGGGTTTGAGGTAGGAGTTGATGTGGCCGTGCTGGTAGTGGCACATACGGGAGATCAGGCGCTCGACAAACTCCACCTGGTCGGCCTCCGACCACTGGTCAAACAGAGCGATGCAGTGTTCCTTCTCCTTCTCATAGTTTCCCTCTGACGGACGCTTGCGGGACCCCACAACAGGACCATTACTAAGCTGTAAAGATCAGGGGCAAATGCAGATTTATTCGATTTTTTAATTTTGTGTTAAAAGCATTTTGAGAGATCTATATATAGCAGTCTGTCAAATAAGGGAACTCTTCTAATCTTAGGGTATTATACAGAAACTCATTTCAGCTGTATATCAAACTTTCTTGCTCAAAATGTTATTTCTGCATAAAGAGAAAAAAAGGTGGCATCACTTCAAGCGTGGGTGAATATATTTGAAATCTGCTGAGTCAATGCAGAGTTACTGCCCCAACAAGGTATAAGGCTTAGATTAGGAATAACTTTTGGAAAATACAATTTCAATTCAAATCTAGTTACCACAGTGGCACTAACACAATAACAAAATATTTTTCCATTACTGAAGTGAGCGTGTCAGACTGAAAGAAGGACTGAAACAGAAAGTTGTTGTGCTGGGCCTGATATCAGTCTGTGTACAGGATCAAGATGAGTCTTACTGTTGCAGAATAGATTAAGTTAAAAATCAATTTTCATTGCTAAGGGTTAAAGCTTGTTAAACCACTAGATGCCTGCAGTAGTGAGGGTGTATGTGTGGAAATAGAAAAAATGCTTTAAAATAAATGTTTGTCAACATCAGTGTAGGTTTTTACTTGAATTGAGGCATGAAGGGAGCAGGATATTCATAAAAAATATTACACTGCATGTTGTGAATCCAAAATAATCATATTTAATATTATTAATGAAGGTTCCCCTGGTTGGCAGAGTTACATACAAGTTAACACTTCATACATTATGGGTCTTTGTCGCGCAGCATATACAGTACATATTTAAATGCTGTAAACTTAAGTAAACAGAGCTGTAGATAACAATTCTTCACTAAGCTGTGGTCATGGATACACAAAAGGTTCACCCACACACACCTCACACACAAAACCCAAACAACAGATGCACACACACCTTGAGAACTGTGTTCTTCTTTGGCGACAGATCGTCCACGAGGTTCTGTGACTCCATCCCTGATGTGGTCTGCAGAAAAAGAAGAAAACAAAGACATGGTGCACGTGAGTGTTTTAGTCTCTTTGCGTCTGTGTTAAAGGCACTGTGAGAGCCAGGGCAGCGGTGTGGATAGCGCTGGACACAAGAGTGCCACAAACACAGCCAAGGAAGGGTAACCATTATGACTTCTGAGGCGTGCACGCACAAACACCCGTGCATACACACACATATGGAGTGGAAAAAAAACTGAGCACTGCAACAAAAGGAATCTATCTGCTTGCTTCTCTGATGTGGGCTAAGTAGTCTGAACAGGAAATTAAACTGCAGCATCTTGGGTATGTCACTGGCAGAAGCTCAGGCATGACTGTAATGAAACTCAAGTCAGATAGTGGTCTTACAGCAAATACAGAGGATGGAAAAAAACTGGGAGGTAACCAAATCCCATCCATTTCTGGCATCAGTTAAGTCTTACAATGATTTGAGTCCTTTACAAGTGCACTGCAAATACAAGCTGGAGTAACTTGAATCACATCTAATTACAGGATTATAGCAGATATCACATATTGACGATGACAGAGTCAGACGGTGACTATTTGACCAAATCCTAATAAATAATATACGTCATCCTCATCTGCTAAATATATCTGACTCATAAGGTAAATAACATGTTCTTCTATAACATGTAAATTGGGAAGTCATACTCAGGAAGGCAGCAATATTAACTTGTTATATTCATGATACATACATACATACACCACCTCTTTAGAGTTTGCTGTCTACTGGTTTCAGTTGTGACTGAGGAACATTTTCACCAAACTTACATACCCCTGAATTTTGAAGGCATTCACTGCAAACTCTCCAGAAATGAGCAGTAACAGCACATCCTTGTCAAAGCATAACTACATGTGACACACACCAAAAAACTGACTAATGTATCATTATTAGTATTTGCAGGTTCACTCCTATGTGTTGATTTTTTTCCTAACAATGTATATTCCTTGTTCAGACATACGTTCACAAACTAATATGGGGAAATGGGACACATAAGGCCTTTACCTACGAGAGGGTCAATGCTATTGCATATCTGAGGCAAGGTCACAGTCTTTGAAATTGGCTATGTTGGCAAAAAAGCTAGAACAGAGGCCTGACTCTCTATATACTGTAAAAGCCCATCTGTTAGAGTTTCTCCAGAGGCTCCAGAGTTGCCATTGGTGGTCTCTGCCTCAGGCCTATTTAAAATATGATTACAAAGTTATCTAGTTATTCTTTTCTAAGTAAAACCAAGAACCCCATCAAAATTGGAGCATGGAGTAAGAGCTGTTCCAGGTTTTGCTCATTGCAGTTATCCATCTAACTTGGTGATGCTGCTAAACCAACACAGAACATATTAGTTGCTGCCACTAAAACAACCACATAAAACAAACAAACAAAAGGTCAGGTACCAAGACCAAAGCAGACAGGACAAGAAGCCAAAATGGGCTTGCTGGTGTTGATGATCATGCAGAGAAGAAGAAGAGAAGGAAGGAGAAATAAAAACAGACAGACCAGGTTTGGCCAGGCAGGCAGGCAAGCAAGCATGTAGCCTCTCAGAGCTTGAAGGAAGACCCCCCACCTCGGCCCTCACACCTCCAGGTAGAAGGGGAGAAAACGTTACTCCTCAATGCGGGGTTATTCTCTGGTACCCCCTGCCCCCTTCCTCCACTCACACCAAAGTACTTGAGAAGTAATCTACTATTCAAACTAACCTGATTGTAAAAGTGTCCAGTTTTCATTACAGGGCACAATCACTGTTTGACTTTTTAAGCAATCTAGGGCCTAATTTAGATGCAAGAGCTGTGATTTGACATGATTATAAAGAAGTCAATTACTGTTTGCAAAGCTAAAATTCAGTTTCAAGTAGAGAAAGTTTGAGGACGCACCAGAGAAGAACCTCAGAGCAGTGTGCTTCCAACAGGGAGGAAAGGACAACGGAAGGTGAGGAGGTAGGAGGGTGAGGAGGGGTGAGTGGGTGCTGTCTGCACCGAGGTGGTTATGAGGAGTCGTGTGGAGTGGGCGAAGAAAAGTGAAGGGTGAGGAGATGGCGAGGGAGGAAGGGAAGGGAGAGGAGGAGGAGCAGCAGAATTAAGAGGAGAGAGGCAGAACCTGGTTGTGAGCCCGGGTGGAGGGGATGCTCTGCAGGCACCTGAGTGCACACAAACTCTCAGCCACCGAGGAGCAGCCCAGCCAGAGAGAGCGAGGCACAGAGCACTGTGTGAAAGAGAGAGAGGAAGGGAGGAAGGGAGGAGGAGAACGAAGTGGACAGGGTGAGGGAGGAGGAGAAAGGGAAGAGCGAGAGATCAGAGATGGGAAGTAAAGGAAAAGAGGAGGGGGATTTATGAGGGAAGTTGGGAGGAGGAAACCAAAGGAGATGAGTGTATGGATGGATCAATGAATGGACGGATGGATGGAAGTGGTGAGGAGTTGGTGAGGAACAGGGCGGGTGGAGTGTGGAAAAGTGTAAGAATACAAAAGTAATGCATAAACAAATAAATAAGGTTTGGTTTGAGATTGAGAGGTGGTGGGTGTGTAATCATTAAAGGTGAGGAGAGAAGAAGAGGGGAGGAGGTGGGGGATAGTGAGGGGAAAAACCAGTATTAGAGCTACACACACATTGGCACAGTGAGCGCAGGAACACACACTCCTTCACACACAAGATACAGACTGATAAACATACACACAGAAGCATTATTAGACATGAACTGGGTGGGGATAGGTAGAGGAGAGGGAGGGGCAATGGGATTAATTGTCAATCATTGTCACTATTGTTTTGACAGCAACCCCACCCACTGTTCTGCCATCCCCACTCTCATGAGTGGTTAGTGAATAACACTGGGACAAAAAAATAATAAATCAAATTAAATACACAGACACAACCCAGACAAAATTCAAAAATCTTCTGTAGGCCTGTACAATTTCAGTTCCCAAACCCTGCAGATGTATATTTCTGCTGCTTTACTACGTGTAATCATTCTTCAGTGCAAGGGAACAGAGATGATGTGCAGAATTAATAAAAACAGCATGTACTCTTTTCATACTATATGGACACTTATAAACTTCTTTAAAAATTGATTTGTCCTATTCTGTGTCACTTTATGCTTTTTATTATTTATTTCAACTTAAAGACCAAAATAACACTCAGTCATTTACAGGTTTGGAGACCAGTGCATCTGTTACATTTAATTCATTATTTCTGCACTTTCATAGTGATTTTACTCGCTGTTTAAATCTGGTAAACTTTCGTCTGGTGAAAGTGTATTCATCCATTAGTAATTTGTCTGTATACTGGAATTTTCTCTCAACAATGGTTATTCATGGTCTACAAACATCTGTAGTGCTTGTGGATAGGACCCTTTAGCAGAAATAGACACGAACTGTTCACTCAGGCACGTCTGGTCCATATCATCCACTGAACAGTCTGGAACAGTATTTACTGGGCATATCTTGCTATCTTAAGTCTGCATGACAATACAATTGATTTGTTTGTTTGAGAAACTGAGGGCTGTGCGGTATTTCAGATATAGAGTCTCAACACAAATGAAACTCTATTGACGTTTAAGTTCATTGACAAAACACACTTGTGTTTCATCTTAATTGACGTATTCTTTACGACCACTTTGACCCCTGTAATGTTAATGTTAGCTATTAGTGAGCTAACGTTAGCCTAGCTGGCTAGCTTATCAAGATAGCTAATCATTTCATGAGAAACTTATGTTATTCACTGACCAAATCTAACCGTATATACAGGAAAACGACGTTTTCATGATAGTCTATGTTTCTGGTTATCAAAATAGCTTCTACCGCTTTGACCAATTGACTGTTTAGGTATGGAAATAGCTGTCAAGTATACATAGCATTATAGCATGCTAACTATTAAGCTAATTGCTACCTCGCTTATGTGAATGAAAAAGCAATACACTTCCTTCTACGCACTTTAAAAATATAAACAGACAAGCAGCGCACTACAACAATTTTAGCTTCATTCCGCTGTGCCGCGGAGACTGTCTGACTGTTCCACACATCTAATACCATGTAGGCTGTCTTAACATAAACTAGATAATATAACATACCCGTAAATTTACGTGGTTCATCGCCTTCTAGCCAGTGTTAGCTGGATGGCTAAGCATCAGACAGGGCCCAGTTAAAGTGGCGCAGCGTCACCGCAGTGAACGCTACCCCGAGAACCCTCGGCTGTCTTCGGCCGTCGACTGTACATAAACCTTTCAAATTCCCCGCTGATCACCAATTTCACCCAAAAGAACATATGTTATACATTCGTCAGATGTTAATGTCTAGGTATTGTTTATCAATCCGACCAGTATGCGGAGCATTCTTAGCAAAATGTATCGATAATTTCAGGCCCTCCCTCTGATTTCTGGTCCCCCCTCCTTTCTCCTCCACCTCTCCCGACAAGCCGCCTCAGCCCGTTCCTGCCGTCGAATCGAGCCTCGGCGCTTTCCCCAATATAAGACTGGTACTGAAACCTTCGGGTATTCAGGATGCCATATCGAAACGATTCTTACCATCAGCTCCAACGTTTTGTCCTCCATCTCCGGCTCCATGTTGACGATCCCCCCCGAAACTCGCTCTGAAAATGGAAACCCAGCCCTGCGTCGGCGGCCCGCAAATGCAGAGACGTCATTCGTTTCGCTCAACCACACAGCTCCGGTAGGGTAGTGTCAAAGGGTGGGTGGGGGATGGGAACGCCCATGCTATGAAAAGAGGGCGCTGATTGGACGGATTTTGTCAAAAGGGGGGGGGTTTCACTGCTTTGCCTTTTATTGATTGGCTTACCGTGCTACCAAGGCTTCCCCGGTGACTCCCCCAAACAAAAGGGCAAATGGATGAAGATGCTGTTGCTATCCTGAAGAGGAATACACTAAGGCAAAATCAATCATCCGCATAGCTTTGCTATGAGATGCTGCAGGATGTTGGCTATTTTACTATGTCATATGTGATCAAAGGAGATAGTTATTTAAATCCAGCTCCATAAAACAGTAACAGAAGCTGTTAGACAAGGATTCATGACTCAGTAATTCTATAGCTTTGTGATAATATGATCAAATACAGATATTGAAAGGAAGTTTGGCTGTCAGTGTTGGTACATTTCCACCCAGCTGTATATTGTAGTAAATCCACACAGAATCATGCAGTTAAAATTAATACAACAGCATACGAAAAAAAAATACTCAAAAGTGACACAGTAGTTATCAGCAAGGGCCTCTTGCAAAAAGTCAGGGTCACTGACAACTTTGCAGAGCACAACATGGAGCTGCCTGAACATGGACTGACATACTAAGACCTGTGCTAGGCTTTCCCTCGCAGAGTAATCCAGACAACAATGTTACCATCATCCTTTACCTCAGCTCACCTTTGTTGAGACTTGCAGCAAATCCCAAGGGCATGAAAGAAATATGGTCTGCAGTTAATTGACTGTGAATTACTCACATTGCAAAGTCGCAGAACTGTAACTGTTCACTGGAGATGTTTTAATGCTGTGATGTGCAGATTGTTTTCTTTCCGTACACTCAGTACTCATCAAAGCAAGCTCCTTATTGCAGTTTTATTCCCTTAGCTTTTCCTGTGAATAAACTGAGAAAACGTGGATGTGTGTTTTCATTCTTTAACAGCTCCCCTCTTCACCATTCCTCTACAAAGCTTAGTGAATGATAACTCATTGAGCTTATGTGCCCGATGGAGCTGACAAATCTCATTTTTTAAATGACCAATGTATTACATATTGATTTTAAATTGATTCCTGATTACACAAAGCTGCCAGAGTTTAATTATAATATAATCAAATATTTAATCTGGAAAGGTGAAATCTGGTAACTGGGATTCAAAAACTTGAGAAAAGTGTATTTGAGCCCCTCCTGTAAATTTTATATTAAAATTTAAAAAAAGTATGGTCTACACCTGCTCTATATGTACAGTGTCTCAAGATAACTTCTGTTGTGAAATGTCGCTATAAATAAAATTGACTTGATGTTATCTTAAATCAAGGAGGACACTAATGAATACCTTCATCCAAGCGATATGATATCATTGCTTCCTGCAGTTTAAAATGAATTCAATTTCACATGAGGAGGTGGATCGTCATCCAATTAGACAACTGAATCCCCTAAAAGCAGTCATGCATACTTATTACTCACAGAGAACTATCACAACGTATTCATTTGATGTCAGGAAAGCAGAGAAAAGGTCAGCTGTTCCAGGAACAGACAGACACAGCACAGGATTGAGACCACAGCAGATGAGGAGGTAGCAATGGTTTTCAGCAGTTCAAATTTAATACTTTGTCCCCCTTTCTCTACAGAAACCCAGGTAAAAAAAATCCCCCACTCTCATAAAATACAACAGCAGCAGTTACCAGTAAAAAAATGAAATGCAAAAAAAAAAAAAAAAAAAAAAGAAGAGGAGAGAGAAAGCATAGAAGGGAGAAGAGAGAGAGAGGGTAGGGACATGATGAGGCAAGAAAGGAAAATATATTTTCTATATGTGAGGAGTGAGTCCAAAGTTCATCTTCAGACCGGGTTAGGGGCAGCGAGGAATCTGGGAACTTGCTGTTGTGTTCATTCAAAATGGAGGGGAGGAGGAAAAAAAAGAACAAAAATGAGTCGAGTCCAATCCAACTAGGGGAAGGAACCAGCACTCTAAGGCAGGGATTTATTCAGGAAGGGCTTTCTCCCTCTCTGGATGAAAGAAAACCTCACTCCTCTTCAGCCTGTGTGATGTATGTTGTCATGTGTACAGATGAAATGTATGTGCAAGTTTGTGTATGCAACAGGTAAATTGGAAGGTGTGTCTGTCATATATATGGTCAACACGGTTGCACCTCTCACTTGCTGCAAGAGAGGTGGCATTTTTCTTTCCTTATTTCTTCATTCACTCCTTTGCTTTTATTTTTTCTCCCAGTATCAGTCCCCGACTACCTAGTAGTCATCCAAATCAAAGAACTCATCGTCCTCTCCTTGGTACTCCATGCCCTGGAAATCCACCCTGTACCGCAAGATACCTGAAGAACACAAAGATGATAGATGAACATGGGTAATATGATGGCTAGCCAGCTTATGTCATGTTTGGTTAGATCGTGGCAGCATTAAAGGAAGAATTTGTATTAGGATAAGCTAATCCTCATTAGTTATGGGGGAGGGAGTATTATCTAAAAAGCATGAATTCCTGAAATCCTCTTTATTTAAGTGCTACTTACTGAATTGTTTTGTTGTTACAAAACCAACAACAGAGTATTTACTTTTAGACAGAGGAGGAAATGTAGAAAGAACTGTTTGGATGTCTTTCCTTCTTTGTTTCTTTAAAAAAAAAAAAAAGTACTGAGACTGAATTCATTCATTGCCATCATGAGCTCTACATCTATACCTATTTAACAGCAACACGTCAGTATAAAAAGGCCATACCTATTAAACCTTGTTTAATAAAACGTAACACTTTGATTTATTACCGCACTGATGTTCACACTTATGACACTTAGTAGTTGGCAAGATGATTAACACACTCCTAAGGATATGCAAATGTTTGAAAACAACATTCAATCACTTGGTAAAGCAGGGCTAGAGCGCAACTTTATTGATCACAGGGAATTAATTGTGCCTACCTGTCCTCGAAAGAGAGGACAACATACACTGGCTATTACAGCACAGCAACCACATGGATTCGGGATGCTTCAGGGTTGCCTCCACTATTCCTCATTTCTCTACTTCCCAACCAATCTGATGTGTCCTAAGAAGTAACTCAGAGAATGAGCAAAGGACAGGAGGGAAGTGAATGAAGGAGGGACGAGAACAGAACTGGAACAGTCTGTCCTTTCTACTGTTGTATCAACATATCAACTGCATATCACATGGTCTAACAACAAGAAGCCAAATGCAGTTTAAGTGTAGTCCCTTACTTATTCTCTCATTATTTTTTTTCTCTGCAGTAGCTAAGGTTATATGTCAACAACAGTTTGTCATAAAAATTGTCTGAAATGGCATCTGTTAAGCAGATTTAGTCATAGCCATTAAGTCATAGCACGGTGGATACATGAGGATACATGGAGACTTGAAACTGGCCTCTCCAGTTTAAGGGCAGTACATCTGCTCACTAAGCTGCAGAACAAACTTACTGAACGAAATAACCACTGAGCTATACATACTCCCCATTATTCCTAGTTTGATGTTGTACAAAAGGTACAATTCCAGGGTCATAAACCCTTTTGTCAACAATTGTGCGCTCACCCCCGATGCCTCCAAAGCCCTTAACGAACTGGGACCCTTCCTGGCTCTTGTCTGTGACTATCTCCAGCGTGGCTCCAAATTTCTTGTAGTTGTTAGCAAACCACTCCAGCAGCGGCATGCTCTCAATCAGCTCATGTTCCTGCCCCGTCTAGAGAGATAACCAGAGTCAGAAACACGTGGTATGATGGGTAATTGTTCTAACTTACGATCAGAGGGATTGGTCCTTTCTCTGCACGACTTACCTCCTTGTCTGTGAAGTGAGACTTGTCTTTCTCCTGCTCTGGCGTTAAGTACAAAGTCTTTTCATCTGGAAAAAAAATGGAGGAGAGACATAAATATTAAAGCATCATCATAATATTTATTGCCACATTTCTCAACAATGGCAGATGTAACATATTGGGGTTTGTGTACCGTTCTCTGCTCCATTGCTCTCTGCCCCGTGGACACGTAGAATATAACGCATGGTGTCTAAGTTCTCGTAGACTATGAGGATCTCCACTGCTCCCATCTCCAGGGCTTTGAGTGTGTCCTCCACACCAAAACAGTACTTCCCCGTGTCCTGACTGATCTCATCAAAGTACCGCCCTATACAGAGGGATAACCATTAGTAAACTCTCAAGCACAACATAAAGCTTTCTTTTAGCTCTTACTGGTGACACCTGACAGTTTTTTTCCAGCGTGTCATCAGGATGCCTCACCTATGAGCTTCTTCTCCTGGATGAACTTGACATTAGAGAGAACCTCTGCTGAGAGCTCGATAGCCTGGTTGAAACCATTCTCTCCTCCGTAGGAGATGTCCACCAACTTCAGAACCTTGGCCTGTAACCTCTGCAGAAAACACACAGACACATTAATTAAACACAATGTAGAGATATCCACACACAGCCATAAAGCAATAGTAGCGTGAAAATCTAAATCATACGCTCCAAATTAGATCATTTTCAAACATGCTTTTGCTGTTGCTCAGGTTGATCTATCCTTTTGTCAATACACTGTATACTTAATATGAACTGAGTCACTGAATAATTCATGTATATTACACTCCAATCACTACTGCTGGAGTGTAATGTGGCATGATTGTACATGTGAAGGGGGTTTTAAAAGAAGGTTGAGGGCAGTACTGTCCATTATAGTATGGCTATATACTATACTCAGTTTTAAATTTAAAAGGCCTTTTAACATCTACAACTAAGCGCTTCATGTGTGAGAAACACACAGTTAACCACACTATATTTACCCAGGATACAGAGAATTTGGCAGAGACCTTTGAAGAAATTACATAAGCTACATTAGTATACAGTACATCATGTAATAGTACATCATGTTTTATGCCGGTCTCTATGGTTTCATTGATACTGTACAGCCGGTATGTATGTTTGTTTCTAAATCACTGCACAAGATTCTAAAAACAATTGAGCTGTCTTGACTGAACATGTTGCTTTAATTTTCTACTTCTTATCTTGTCTGATTGTATATGTTATGCATTTGTCACTTTCAAAAGATGGAACAAGTCATTATTTTGTATCTTCTCACCACAGAAGTATTGTTAGTGTAAGAAACTAGTCTGAGATTCTAAATTGTTTAGAAGTCTAGTTTCTCAATTGTTTGGAAAGACAGCCACATTTATTAATTATTGATATGGTACATAATAAATACTTAATTGGTACTGCTTTTCATCAGAACACACACAGACACAGACTTACTGGGTCGAACATGTCAGACTGGCTGAGCTCGGTCTTGAAGTCAGCAGATCCAGCCAAGACCATTCCTGCCACATTGACTTTGTCGTTGGACACAAAGAGCTGGACAGCCGTCTCAGCCACTTTTCTCACATAGTTGTGCCTCTTCTCCATTCTCAGACGAGCAAAACGCAGAGCAGACTGCCCTCCTCTGCCTGGAAGAAAGATAAAGATAAGAAACAATCTTTAGAATGCTTCTTTAGAGGCAAAACTAAAGGCCACAAACAAATACATAATATAGGTATTATTGACCAATTCTCTATTGATTTATGCTGTTTAGCTGATAGTATTTAAAGTTCTGTGTTGTGCGAGTGTTGTGGGTCAGTACCGTGCTTCTTGGGTAGGTCCACAGTGAACTTGTGCAGCACCTCCCTGGTGTTGCCCTGCAGTGTGCCAAACAATGCCCCACTACCGTCGATCACAATAAAGCCAAACTTACTGTCGTCAGAGAGCAGGGCTGTCAATGCCTGTGTTAGGAGAGTGAGGGAAGAACGGATGACGAGAATGTGACAGAAAGAATGCAAGATACCAAAAGAAAAGTATACATCCCAAGAATCTTCTCTACAAGATGACTACCATATACAGATACGGAAAGCATGCAAAAGCTCTCACCTCGGTGTGGAACTTGTTGTCGCAGAGGTACAGGGAGGTGTTGATTGGCTTAAAAGGCTCGAAGTCGATATTGACCTTCTTCTCCTTGCCTTCCTCTGTCACAATGGTGCCACAGTACACGACCAAACCATTGGGTGGCACTGATAAGAGAGAAATGTCAGAGGCTAACAGATTAGACATACATCAAGTCTGTGTACAGATACATATACAACGTACAGCTTCTGAAGGAGAGGCCAGAGGTGATGCACAGTACAGTGGAGTATTAAAGAGACACAGCATCATCAAGCCTTGTGAAGCTTTGTATGTATGTTACACTATGACAAAACGTCTAAAGTTTTCCATGGAATATTTTTCTATTATGATACGTGATATGATGCACGCACTGATACTGTACCAGTGAGTAATCCACAACCTTCCTCCATGCTTACAGCCACCTACTTTGTAATTCAATACTATAACCACCACATCACACACAGTTTAATACTGCCCTCTCATTTACTAGCTAGTTAGGAGCATGTCTGATATAGAGGCATAGCACAGTTATGAATGTCCATTCTGTACATGTCCTTACCATGAACTGATGTTATATGCGAAGCTTTCATATTTAAAATGTTAGACAATTATATTTATATGATTTCTCAATCTAGACCTGCTATAATTGAAAACCTGTTTGTTTATAAATCTGGTGTACACAAACACAAAAATCACAAGACAACTGGATGATTGTTTAGCAGCTTTTTTCTCAGCCACAGAAATGTTTCTTTACATTAGTAATATCTAACTAAATGTCAGTTAACCACGAGATCTATCTATCACTTCAAATTTTTGTGTAAAGACATTTGGTTACCCATGGAAACCAAAACTGGAGAGTCAGACAAGTTTTATTTTGCTTTTCATTGTAACACATACCTTTGTTGTAGAGTTTTAGTCTTTGCTGTACAGAGGTGATGGCCCCGAGAACAGAGAGCCTGTTGACTCGGCTCTTGATGTTGGAAGCAGTGCCGAACTCATCAGCCAACATCTTGGCCACTCTGGATATCTGGTCCTTGGGAGGGATGATCAGTGAGATCATACTGGTGCCATTACTATAGAAAGAGAGCGATGATTTAGTGCCAGTGTTTACATAAACACTTACATACACATGAAATGCTATAGGATGCAGTGTCAAACACCACAATATAAACATTGACACTTTACCACTTCTCATCTGTGATTGGCTAAACACCACAATAACATAATTCACATCATATAAAAACGACCCTGTCGTGATAAGTCTTCCACGCTAACCACAATCAACTTTGGTCATTTGTAACTGCAACTTTGACCTGTCCATTTTATCATGTTTAAAGTAACCCCACCACGCAACTTTCCCCTGCAAGATATCAACCTTGACAAGGTCTGAAAGGTTGAGAGACTAACGGTGAGTTTTCAGTTACACAGTATACCAATCTCTGCCCTTGAAGCCAAGGACTGAGCTTCAGTTCAACTGCTCCACATTGTTTCTCCATTCACTACCTGTCAAAAGACAAAGCATACCAGAGCCGGGTGACACCGTGCGCGCGCCCACACACATAGACACACATAAGTGCAGGTAGCAGCAGTTGGATGAATATGGGGCAAATGGTCAACCGTGTGTGACATGGCAGGCGCTGGAGCACAGGACAGCAAATTCTGCGCAACACTAGACGGCAAGCTGTCGCAGAGCAAGCTACAAGCCAGTGTAGCAACACCCACATTGCACATGTCGTGTTTGATAATTCAACAAGGCCACAATGTCCCAACCGGCAATCAACTGATCTGGATTTCTTTTCACCTGACCATTTTGAAGCCAGCAGAGCTTTAATGTAACGCTGAACAGTTCGGGTGCCATGAGGTAACTAACTTAGTGAACTCTTGAGGGAATTAAGAAGCTCTTTCATATGATCTACGTGAAGAAAGGCCGAACAAACGCCATTTGAAGTTGTGAAATGCGTTTATGGGAGCATGTGGAAGTCCAACTGTAAGCTAGCCGGCCTTCCTTTCTCATCAACGTGCTTTCTTGTTAAAGACACCCATGGCGGCCTCTTTCAGAGATGACGTCTATTAGCGGGTCTCATTAGCAACACAGCTAACGTTACAGTTACAAGCTCCATACCCTTTGTGGGATTTGAGGCAACATACACCGCAATGTCACCGACAACACATGACCGAAGACAAATCAAAATACACATTCCGCCAAATTAACACAATGTTTTCGACATCCAGACAAGCTAAATGCGACAGCGGTTAGCGCTTAGCAATTAGCACGCTAGCAGCAAAAGCTAAGGCAGGCTAAGTTATCTATGCTAAGCTAACCACTCCCAAATTCGGCCCCACTTATGCGATCTCCAGCTGTTGCGGCGGTCCACATTCACACCATCAACCGAAGCTATGAGGCAGTAAGCCCGGCCACCGCATCGACACACAGCTCAAATCGATCACTTACCCACGGGCAGCTTCCAAACTTTTGATCAGCTTCTTGATTTTCCATATCTCCACGTTCCTGTCCGCCGCGCTGGGGTCGTCCGCCATCTTTCTGCTGTAATCGCTTCAGCACCTGAAAAGACGTGAAAAAAGAAAAGCAAAACATATGTGGTAAACCGGTCAGGAACCAGATTGACAGATATTCACAGTTTTAACGGGCTGGCAAAATATTCAGCCCAACTAGCTGGACTAGGTACCTCTCCAAACTAGTGGCGCGGTGTCCGTTTAGGCACCTGACCAGTACTGGCAGCTGGGCTGACCGTGAGGGAAAGACCCTACCCGGGCTGTGTCTGTCAGTACAGTGCGCGGAGAATAACAGGCCTACAGTCTGCCAGGCCCTAGTGTCCACCCTGTTCTTATCTAATACGACCTACTTTCCTCCGTTCCCCTGGAAACAAACGGTCCGCTTTTCAGACGTTGAATATATGTCCACATAAATAGAGCCGGTACGGTACCTGCCTCGGACAACGCCGCTCCGCTCCGCTCTCGGTCTGCTGCGCTACGTCGGGTCGGTGGTCCGAGGAATGACGTTGCCTTCCCGACCGGTTTCTCTCCTCCACACGCAGCGCGTGGTGCTATCGACGGGGCTCACATGTGGGAGGTGGTTAGAACTGTGGCGTTCACTTCCTGGAAACCACATAGAAACCAATGACATCTCTTGGCTGGTGTGTCAATCATAAAAATCTAAACTGCGATTGGACGGAAGCTAAAAACATCGTCGAAGCTGGGTGGGTGCCCGTAACTGTGGATTGTGGGACTTGTAGTTAATAGATGTAACGCAAAGACTTCAGTTGAATTAATAGGTTGACAGATTTTTTTGATGTTGCTCCTGTTAGAGTTTGTACTCTAAATTAAAAACCCCTTTCCACGTCTTCTTGTGTAGTTCTTTCTACGTATTACAAAGTACTTATTTATTTTATTGAACGATTTACATAAATATTTAGTGTGAAGAGTGACATCTGCTGGTAATTTTGAAAACGTACTTGGTAGATAAACTACTCTTTCCAGCTACTGTACAACTAGGCTCAACTAGCTGCTGGTCGACACACACACACACACACACACACACACACACACACACACACACATTTCCTAAAAGATTTGTATTTTCTAGTTCTGAATGTGATTTTGAGGTCAAGTCCACACATCCATAAGAACATTATGGCTATAATCCTTTGGCTAACGTTTCATTTACCAAAGGGTTATACCACTCATAAAATAACATGTATCTCTCTTGTTAATAGGTGCACTGTTTTTCAACCCACCCCTTGTTAAAAGGTTTCACTTCCTTTAACACAACTGTCTGATGCATAACTTTGATGTTGAGAAACAAAATATTCAAACTCTCACTGGCTTTACACTGTCCAATGGGAGAAACATTCAACCTTCAAAAACCAGGAGTGGGTCAACTGAGGGCAGGTGGATAAACTGTAGTGACTGCTTTATGAAATATTCAGCCTTAGACATCATGACAATTCAAGATAAGCCATTACAATAGATGCTACTTTTAGTCATGTTATTCATTATGGATTAAAACTTATCTCTACTACCCACCCGTCCAGTTGTACACTGCTGGCTGAGATGGGTTCTGTCTTTTTCTTATCTTTTGTCAAGTTGTTGCTTATGACAAAGAAAGAACAGAGGGGAAACTCAATTTCTTCTTAAATATTCTGTAGCCTACTAGATTTCAAGTTTAACTGCCACATTTTGTGATGCAACTTTATATGCATAACCTCTTTTTAATCTTTAACTATTCATTTTCTTGTTTTAGCTCTTGTTTGTTTTCTTCTTTTAAATGCAATTCTAATGTCTTCTTATCATTTGTTTGTTTTTAATGTATGTCCATGCCTCTGTAAAGCACTCTGAATTGCCTTGTGTTTGGGTGCTATATGAATAAACCTGCCTTGCAACAGGTGTTTTGAATGTTACACATATGAGAGCTTTCCTTTGTATATCCAATTCTGAATTCTATCCAAACTGCTGAGTGGGCTATTTCAAGCCAGAGAAAGGTCAGCCGTCCAATTAGTGTTACCGGTAGTATAGAAGAAGAAAAAATAATAATCTTGCAGCATGTTTTAAGCCAGGCGGTTCAGTAATCTTTACCTTCTGCTGTTGAGGTTGATGATGCAGATGCAAATTATTGGGTGTGATGCTAGTTTGAGTCTAAAATTGTAGAGTGAGGTATAAGTATAGTGTTGCTCTTAATAAAGGTTGTAGGCCACTCTGCAATACAACAATTAACTACTGAGCCTTCTGAACATGAGAGGTCATATTCAATTAAATATTGATTGATTCTGGTAGAACTTCTTTTAGACATTTGGTTCTTTTTACAGAAAAAGATAAGACAGAAAAGAAGTTTAAGAAAAACATTACTAGTGCACATTTTGTATTCACATCACAACCACCAATATTTGAAACTAAAAAGTCAAAATGTTGAACTATTGTAATTGTAGTCCTATCTGTCCTTGCACCCTGTATTATTAGAAAAATTAAGAAGCAAATATGGAAGACAGTTGTTGCATGTGATTGTTTTTTTTTTTTTTTTTCCATTTCCTCGAATAGAGTGCCAGGAGACAGAAATTGTACAGGCTCTCTCACCATCAAATGCATGTGCGCCATAGTATTTCTACCTTCAAAGCTGTAAAAAAAAAAAATCTCCAAACACACAATTGTTACTTTTAATGAACATATTGGGCTTCACTATCTTCCTAAGTAGTAATATTAAAAGTTTATTCAGAGAGCATATTCACAAGGAGGATGTGGCCGTAAGTGCCGACATCATATGTGGACACTGGGTCTGACGAATGGGTGATCTACATAGAGGCAACCTTCATTTATTTTACAGGAAGCAGTTAAGAATAATCAGGGCTATTCAGATTTAGACCACTAGGTGACAGCATTGTTTAACCAAAAAATAAACGACTTCTACAGTATCTCACTTATTTTTTATCAACTAATTAGGAGCATCATGTCCCTGGAGCTTGTGTTTTTTTGTATTGCTCAATGGGACACTCAGAAGTCAGGTCTTGTTGTGTATTTGTTGCACTAATTGTGGCATGCAGTTTGTTAGACTTTATTAGGTTGCCATATGCTGGATATTAGTCAGTGTCTTTAGTGAATTGTGATTGTTTCTGTCAGAATAAACATCTGTTTGTGCAAGAAGCAACAAGCCCAAAGATTATCCCTGCGGTATTACCCATCTCTGGTGGACTGGGGGAGAGGGAGGAGGTGGGCGTAGTTTTCTGTCAGGATTTGGCACTCTCAGGATGGCTACATCATGGAGAAAAAAGTGATATAGCAGTTTGCGCAACTGACTGCTCCCAAAATTGTCCAGCACTGGCATCAGTGCCAATTCATCACCATCTGTCGACCATCAGAGCTGTAATGATCTGTCGCTTGGAAATGGATGGTGCTTGCCGTGTGCTGAGGGTAGGAGCTGTCCTGGCCGGTGCCTCATTTCACCTGGTCGTCACACATGAGCATTCAGAAGAGCAGGGAAGGTTGATGTGTTGCTGAATCCTCAACTATATCAGACGAAAGCGAGGAATTTCTAATTATTGTAGCAATATGGAATATAACCAACATAAGAGCATTCAGTCTTTTTTGGCGCATGGTCAAATTTTATGGTCATTCTTGGACATGGTTTCATGGTCAAGGTAAAAATACTTAAAAAAAAAAAAAAAATCCCATCCGAAGTTTGTATTGCCTCAAATCGTTTTGCAAAAGTAATACTTAAAACACGCACTGCATTTTTTCAATGCAGAACAGATAAACAACTCACAGATCATATCACAGATGATGACTGTTTATTGTTTTTGTCTTTTATATTTTGTCTAATATTTTGTCAGGTTATGAATAAACAACATTTCATTTAAAATGTATGTCTGTATAATTGGAAAGACAAATAAAATTAACTTGAATTCCTTTACACTCAAAACCGTAACCTCTAAATTAGATAGTAAGCGATTGCCTCTGCTTGTTGTTGTAAAGCTATATGGTCCAGCTGGATGTCTTCCACTTCCATTTATACTTAGTGCATCACTTTAAATACCAAAACGAGGCCTCTGTGTAGGTCTGTGCTCTTCAAAAGTATCTGACAAGCACCCATGTAGCTTTAATGATGTAAATTGTTGTGATTGTTTTTGCAGCAGGTCTAACTCTACAGCACAGCTCTGTGGTGAGGGTTGAGTTATTGCACAACTTGATCAATTATAATTTACCTGTATGTAATTGTTATGCCATGGCTTCTCTTTCCTGAATGTCACATTGTGCTCTGTATCAACACCAGCCTTCACTTTTCAGGTAATGATGTCATACTAGGAGTGAATATGGTGACCAGGCCATGAGTAAGATGGAAACACTGTGTGTGTGTGTGTGTGTGTGTGTGTGTGTGTGTGCACGCATGTGTGTGTGTGTGTGTGGTGATGTACATAGGGACGCATGTGTGTGTGTGTGGTGATGTACATAGGGACGCATGTGTGAGAGTTATGGAGAGCGTGACCCAAAACAGATGCCACCAGGTTCACAGGGCTCCATTTTCCCATCTGTGGCCATCTGCTTAAGTAGAGTTGTGGGGAGAGAGAGGGATGAGTGAAGGTGGAAGGAGGGACTCTCAGGGGTATTCAAGGACACAGTCTTGCTTGTCATCACCGAGAAGTGTGAATGGGGTGCAAAGACAGAGAGAGTGAGGATGCATCCAATCAGACACTTGTAGAGAGAGGCAGGCAGTTACATAATCAAAGACACATGAGCACATTGACATGGAGGTTGTGAAACTTCTTGGCTGCGCATCTGAGCGGGCTAACATCCCTGACCTGTAAAAGTTAGTCAGGAACAAAAGACAAAAAATGCTTAAATATAAAACAAATCAAAGCTCTGTGACATCTGTTTCTGTGACTCCTGCAACCCTGCTGTCACTGACGTATTAACGCTTTGATGCTTCCCCTCCCATGAAAACTTCATTTGCTCCTCAGTGAGTGCAGTGCAGCTCTCAAGACAGATGAGAGAACCTTTGAACTCCTCAAAGGGAATTAAGCAGCAGTTATTCTTTGCTGACTAGCTAATCTGTGACTTCAGTATGTGTCTGTCTCTGGGGCTCTCTTTCTCTGTCCTCCCCAGTGAAAGAGGGGATCATAATAGTCAGCACTTCAATAGCTTGCTTATGACTTAGAGCAATCTTCTTAGAATGTGCTGTATGGGTACGAGAATGTACAACTGTTGGTGTCTGGCAGCCATCTCTTGCACAACAGTGAGCTTTTTTTTGGTTCTGGGACAAGTGCAAAGATTTGGGATTGCAGTAGCAGGGGTGTTTGGGTGTGTGAGTATGTTTCTTTGCAAATCTTGGAGTTGACATTCCTGTCACATCCCTGGCTCTCTTACTGCTCTCCACAGAGGCAGAGGGAGATTTACGGATCTGTGTCCTAATATTAAGTGGATTAATCAGGAATGGAGAGTTGAGGTTGTCATAAATATAAATGAGTTCTTTTGAGGCATAGGGTGAGACATGCCTCATGTCCACACAGTGTAGGCTATTAGGAGTTTATCAGCGCAGTGGATTAAGACCAATAACCTCAATTTAGAGGCCAGGACACACAGTCAATCTTAATGATGCATTGGAAAGGGGTTAAACCCAAAGGTAATATGGACCAGCTGGCCTGCCTACACCACTCACTGACCCAGGGCATAATCCAATTGTCTTTCACACCTCGGGGAGTGAGCAGTGTATTTTGTAGTTTGCATCAGACTTAAAAACTCTTATTTGGCTTATTTTTTGTTTCTGTAATACATGTTGACTAATACATACAAAAAGAAGAGCAGCATCGCTTGAGCAAACAATGTGCTAGCTGTCACTGTTAGCCTGGAGGATAGTGCTGTGTTCCAGTCAACACATTCAGCCGATAAAGCCTGGAAGCCACCCATCACTCCCCAAGGAGAGATTACCAGATGCTCCCATCAATCTGACTGCTTTCCCAGGGCCTGATGGTCTATACTTCTTTGCCAACAATCTATAATGGAGAAATGGAATACATATAAACATTTGTAAATGCAGAAAAACACATATTTGTACATACAAAATGGACCAAGTGCAGCTGTTCTGCAACATCTGTTCCATCAACGGCTGCCATGTGCATAAATGCTGCAGTTCTTACTGCAGTGGCTGTGCTCCTTTAGCTCTTAGCACAATTAACATAAGATAAAAGATGGAGGGAACTGCTTTGAGATGACTCTACAACAGAAAGAGTGTCCATTCATTTAATGTTGTGGTATCTCTGGGCACCAGAGAAGAGAGAGGTCTTGGTTGTCACTCCCCAGGAAAATCAAGTTTTCATACCAGCGAGTCCTGTGCATGCAGTAATCCGTGTCATCGTTCATGCAGTGCAGCTTCAAACCAGTCTGAAATCATTATATCTGAGCCACCACCATGACAACCTCACAGATAGACTGATAGGGAAAGGAAGACGGGAAGGGTGAATGAAACAGGGTAGAAAGATGGTGGAAAATTGATTTTCTTTGAGCAGCATTAATCACATTGACTACAGAAAGGGCATTATCAGTTCAATGGATTTAATACCGCGTATTAAATGAAGACAAAGGCGTGACTGGTGAGGCGAGCTTATTTTGAAGGATGATGATGGGAATGATCAAAAGTCGATGCCATTTGGATGACATGCGAACGTCCCAGAGTGAAATTATTTGTACAAAACTCTCCTAAATGCATTACTCACATTCATCCTGGTATAAATGAATAAATGTGGATTCCATGCTTAAAATGCTTTTAAAACTGCAGGAATGTGCTCATGTCAATGTGTGTGTGCGTGCGCGTGCTGTGTCAGCTCTGGTGCATGCCAACATGTCAGTTATACAGTATGTGTGTCAGCTGCTGGCACATGTAGACTGCTGTTGCTGAAACGAGGACACTGAACACACAGAATGGGACTTAAATTTATTCAGACAAACATTGTGGAACTGTCACAGTGAAAACCAAATGCTTTTCAGCTCAAAACATCACCATTTCATTAGAATTTCAAAATGATGAAAAACAAGAGTTAAAAATGTATTCACTGTGCCTGCATGGAGAGACAAAGAGCTACACACTGAGGACCGTCAACTTCACACAACCCGATTCACATCCCAGAAATTTGACAATGCCACACAGCAATTCGTTATATCAGCTTGGACACAATATTTTAGTCTTACAAAGTAAAATCTATACATTGACAGCAGCAAGAAATATATATGCAAATATGGTCATTTTGTATTGTGAGAGCTGTAATGTTTGTGTATAAATCTGAATGTGTACATCTGTGTGTCTATAGCCCCAGTCAGGACCACTTCACAGCCAAAGAGTTAAGGCAGCAGACAGCAGGACACTGTTTTCCACTGACGACATCTTGAGAAAACAGGGGATGACCAGATTGACTGCGAAGCTCAGAGAAGAGGAGAAATGAGCTTATTTGTCTGTTAAATGAGTGAATCGATAGCTCACATTCAAACACACAAAAGCGGAATTGATGGAATTGAGCCAATGAAAGAGGAGTGCCTCGTAATAGATGTCAGCGATACCTGATTGGAGCTGAAGAGGAAAGAAGAAGATCATCAGGAAGGAGAAAAAGACCCGAGATAGATGGGACAGGGAAGAGTGTAAAATATAAAAGTCACTTCATTAAGCTTCAGGACTAATTAAAATTTTGCAGGAAGACTTTAAATCTGTTGGACTGATAGGAGCAAGAGCTGAGAATAAGATTTATTTATAGCCTGATTTACCATAACTACTAATCTAATATTTAAACACTGCGTCCATTAATCAATCCATTTGTGTGACAGGCACAAAATGATTTATGTACCCTTTTTGATAGAAGGCTACTCTTCTAAAATTACAAGACAAGCAGTATTTTCTTGCTTGAGCTGAATTTCAGTGAAAGAGAAATTCTACGCAGTAAAGGGACATCATTTATACTGCACTTCAATGTAAAGCTTAGCCTCTCATTCAATCATTCACATACACCAATGGCAGTGTACACTTCAATATGTAGTCAGGAGAAACTGGGAGTTGAACCACCAATCCTGCTCTATCTACTGACTCTACTTCTACTCAGTAAATATTTCATTACTTTTCCAGTGAGTGTGAACAATGAGGAAATGCTGATACAAATGTATTTGCTATCAGCAGACACATCACTTCATAGTGAACTTAACTTGAACTAAAGACAGTGATTTAGATTCTTTAATAAAAAGACAAATGAAAAAGACTGAGATTAAAAATCAGTGTGCCTGTACTGCATTAGATGTTTTAAGTTTAATATGATGTTCCTTACAACAGAGACTCCTAAGAGTTAACGGCCTCTTCTTAGATGTGTTAGTTAGCTATAATAGCGACATAAACATGATTGAGATTCTTTTAGCACATCAGCAACAGCAGAGTCTAGAGAGAGACTTGAACTTGCTTCAAACAGGAATCAAATTTCCACAACAATCCTTCTTACTCTCTTAGATTTTTCCTTTTGGCACTGAGCATTTGTGTTTTGACTGATGAACACTTTCTGATATTTCCCTTTAGGTCTGTGTGAGAACAACAGCTTTTTCAAGGTTTTTTAAGCAGATCAAAATTGGCAGCAGACTGTCTTGTTTGTACAAAGAACATAAACTGGGGAAAAAAGCAAGAAAAATAAGGCGATTTTGACTCATGAATATTTTTACAACTCAATGAAGGTAGCCATATTGCACTGCAGAGAGAAGCAGCCAAAATAATCACGATGATCGTCAAGGTAAAGTGTTTTCCTTCTTTGTTGTCTGTCATAAGTCTTTCTGATGGAGGTTTCTTGGTTTGCTCGTGTTGACGTATGTGTAGCCATCAGATTTTTATGGGGAAGGGTAGCTTGCCAACCTACTCTTTTCTCATTTGGGTTTGGGACTGGCAATGGCTGTGAAACATCTAGAGCGCATGACACCTGGCCATCACAACCAAGATCAGGATACACCAATGTGAAGTCAGTCTTAGATTCTCAAACAACACTAAAGATGAATAGGAAATACACTCTGCAAACCAGCTTCAAACATCACAAGACAATCCCTCAAGTGGAACTCCCAAAGAAGAAGAAAAAGAAAGAGAGGCTGACCATGAAACACCTAAAACAGAGATGTCAACCAGAATTACCTCCTCTAGGTTGTATGCATCTTCCAACCAGTCCAGTCACAGTTAATTAGCGTGTAAATTCTTGCTCACAGTGACCTTTGATGGACAGACAGACGGACAACCTGAAAACATAATACCTTCACATCCACATCCTTTGCCAGCATGGAGGCATAAAAATACAGCGAGCATTCATAGCTCAGGAGTGTGACAGTGGTGCATCAACACTGCAGAACCTTAAAAGGAGCCCAGCTGTGAAATACAAAAGAGAGTGAGTGTCTGAAGACAGAAAACACAAACCAGCATTTAGTCTTCCTAGAAGTAACAGCTAATATTTATTACCATACGTATAAGTGAACTTATATTGCTGGCCTCACTGACTGAGACCAGAGGATCTGAACATGACACATAAACAAAGTGAGGAGGCAAAAACAGAATGTGGGGAAAAATTGGACAAAAAATTGTTGAAAGTTAGAGATGTTGGTCTAGAGAGCGTAGGAGGGTCACTCTAGAGACATTTAGGCAAAATGATCGATGCAAAAATATAGACTGAAGCCAAGGTAGATGGAGATACTGGGTACACTTGTTAAATGGCTACTGGTGGAGCAGCAAAGTGGAAGTTAAACTCAGAAAAAGAAAAGAAATGTTCACTACTCAGTACCAGTTTTAGTATACTAAACTCAGTGGAAGTTATTATCTTTTTTTCACCTCTTGACATGTTTGGTGGTGTGTTTTTTGCTGGCTGTTTATGCACACTCTTTCCACAAAGCACTCCTCCACTCATCATATGAATGGAAGATTATTACACATTCTTAACTTTGTGGACCTGCTGAAACAGCCTCAGATCTGTGTTGAGAGAACAGAGCCACTGGCTGGCTAATGGCAGAGCTACCAAACATATCCAGTTTGACTGTCCTTCTCCACATCCTCACTGTCCTCAATAGCTCCTTGGGGGTGTTTCTGTTTGCCTCGTTCATTCTGTGATAACTCCTCTTCTTGGTCAACAAAGAGAGTGACATCATCCCCACTGCCAAAATCCCCCGACGCCTCCTGCTCCTCAACTGCAGGAAAATAAACACAGACAATAATGCATGAACTGGCAAAGAGGCCAAAAGATTGTTCAGTCTTTCTAATGTTATAGTCCATATGTAACCCGTTATCTCACTGGGGGGGGGGGGACACAACCAAAGAAACACAGGGGGTGGAGAAAAGAGAAAAACAGGAACACCTACTGTGAGAATGACATGTAATCTGGCATAAAAAGACAACAAAAAAGCCTGTATCAACACCTCTCTGACACAATTTTAAATTTCACAAAGGAAGCCTTTATCACAGGGCAATTTTATCAGATTGCATTATAAAGTATAACACTCCTGCGGTTTTGTTTACCTGATGAAAAAGAGCTCCTGTGAAGCACATCCTCTCTATTAGTAAAAGATTAAACATGATTAAATGGCCTAAAAAGTAACTAAAAAGGAGTATGCCTCTAAACAAGCCTACACTCAAGGAATCCCATGGTGAACAGATTTTTCTTTTTAAATTAACACTGAATCAAATTGCTCCCTGTTACATTAACATGCTAATGCAGCCAATCTCACAAATATTAAGTCTGGAGCCTGACACTGCTTCAGCTCATTGTTTCAGTTTGTTGCTGTCTCTGGCAATGTCCAAAATGAGACAACTGTGAGCACACTAGCTCACACAAGCTGATTGAATGATAACCTACACAGTGTGACATTGTGGAGAGCCAAAGTAAGCAAATGGCTGGCAGAGAAAAAATTACCTATTATGCCAAAGAGACTGGGATATTTTTTCAGCAGCCCGTTGACAAAGCAGATGAATAGTAAGATC
This sequence comes from Lates calcarifer, assembly GCF_001640805.2. Lineage (NCBI taxonomy): Eukaryota > Metazoa > Chordata > Actinopteri > Centropomidae > Lates > Lates calcarifer. The sequence continues at coordinate 11,556,616 of NC_066840.1, read as the reverse complement.
ACTCCTTTTTCAAACTGTACTGGATGTTTAAGTCATGTTAGAAAAATGTTTACCTCTGTGTTTGCCTCATCTTGCTAAGTTTATACATATTTTACTGTATGTGTAAACTTCTGCCCTCTAGTGGTAAAAAAATTCACTTTCGATGATGTTCTCTGTGCCACCCGCATATGCCTCTGTAATATTCCTGTAAAAGGCAGTACACTTACACCTGTGATGTTCACTATGTTTCAGTATAATGTTTAAAGAGAAGCTCTGCAGGCTGTCTGCAGCTGTCCAGATTACACAGGCAGAGAGATGACAGTCTCACAGCACTCCACCTGGATCAAAGCACTCACTCTGAGAGACAGATATTTTGCAAAGGCTGGGACTGGAGAATTCACAGGTTGCAACCATGGATGGATGATAATATTTTGTTTTTCAAATGCAAATTGACAGAGAAATTACAGATTTTGATTGGAAGTGAAAAGGCAGTGATTATTGGAAATCTTATATTACACTAATTAATTTAAAAAACTCATAAATAAAAATAAATAAATAACAAATAAATAAATGAAACATCTTTGCATTGATGAAAAAATCTGTCAGTTTTAAATCTGTTCTCAAGTCCTTCATTTGTTTTTTTTTTACACTTGTAATTTCCTTATATTATCAAACACATGTAATGTGAATAGGTGCTTCATTTACTGTAGTCCAAATCAGAGCTGTTGTCTTACCACAGTTGGGGTTGCCTTCTTTTCTGGAGCCAGCGATCTCGTTGCCATATCTGTCCACACACCAACACTGGCCAGTGCTGCCGTGACACTGGGTCGGTTTGAAGTAGCCCTCCTCAGTACAGCGAGGGATATGGGAGCCTAGAGGCAGAGAGGCGAGGAAAAAAATGAGAGACAAAAAATGTGAAAGGAAGAAATGTCTAGAATATTAAACAGAGAAAAAGACAGAACAGACAAAGAAGCCTCTGTGCTCTACTCGGATCAAACTGAAGGCACGTCTCCTCCACCTGTGACCAAAGGTATCATTGCCAGCAATCACTCATCACAGTGATGGCTACAGGACAACAGCCATACATCTACTTAAAGGCAGCCAGTCAGCTTCAATAACATCTACACATTTACACACACTCACACACAGACCATCGCTCAAGCTGGGTATTGTTGTATGCAAAATATGCTCAGTAATCAATGACTGTGGCTAATGGGACTGATGTGAAAGATGTCAAATGTTCACGTGTTACTGATTCATTTGAACCTACAAAATTATAAAATGAAATATAAAATGTGATGTGTGATTTTATTGTGGGTGTAGCATCAAAGGTGGGCATGCTGTCCTTGAATACAGATGAGTGCCTGACAGCTGTCACCAGCTGAACTGACCTGTGGATCTCCTTCGATTCTGTGTCTGGATCAGATATTTTTTTCTTTGGCAAGGCAGTCCTACAAACACAGAAAGATACAGTTTTAATAAAACAGTTTTAGTAACAAACACACAAAAGACAATTTCATTTTGTCTTTTGCACTTAATGATTCTGCCCTCAAATCAAAAGTTGTCCTCTTAACCCAAAGTATTTACTTTTTCCACAACCTCTTTAAAATTTCTGTTTACAAAAACCTGTTGATGCTTTTCAATTCTGTTTCACTCTTGCTGTCTCCCTCCTCTTTCCATGTTGTACCTCCCTCCCTTTTTACCCCCATCATTCTCTCTGCACCAGGCTGAAGGAGGCAGTACAACCACTTACGTTTTCATCACTTTTTCTCTCCAACTCCTGCAGAGAACGTCCGCTGACTATGTCCTATTTTTGGATGCTTTTTGGTTGTGGAAATGAGTGCAAGTTAAATTTTGTGCTCCAGCATGTTTGTTCAATACACTTTCACTGCTGCATCTTTCATTTCTTCCCCTCTTAACTGCTCCCTGCCCCCCCCCCTCAACCCCCGACAACTTCATCATTCTCTCTGTCAGACTCCATCAGGCTCTGGACCCCCCCCCCCCCAATCCCTCACCCTCAGGTTTCTGGAAGCAGTAACACCACTCGTTGTTAGACAGCTTGCCGTCCTTGAAGGAGTCGCAGGAGTTGAAGAGGGGCTTCATGCACAGCTCGTACTTGTCCAAGTAGATGGTGCTCAGCTCTGATTGGTCCAGCAGGAGGTCAGAGTTTATGTCTAGCTTGTTGAACATCCAGCCCACTGAGTCCTTACAGATGGGCAAGATGCTGGTGTCAAAGTCTAGAAACAAGTAGAAGAGAGAGAGGGGCACTTCCATGACTGACAACATCCTGAGAACTTTTATTAAGATCTAGCCAGTCAATAATCATAAATATTCAACAATGTTGATGTAATGTCTTTTGTTGATGTCGTAGTTTGTGTAGATTTTACAAATTAACATGCTGTCTTAACAAATGTTTTGCATTAAACGGCTGTGATGACCCCATTTCATTGCCTTGCTTGGCCTGTCTTGTTCGCTTTTTTCAACCTCGATTCATGCAAATAGTTCACTTTGATAAATTATTTTCATTTTTGATATTTTCTCCCTCTTTGTGTGAACGTTGAGTCACTTCATGACATTGTGAAAGCACTGTTTCTGACAGCTAATGGCAGGGCTTCGGACCAGGAGAAGGGCCATTTTCAGATTCCAAAACATTTTTTCAGGCTTGCATCTATTTTGTCATTTGGTGACTCACATTAAACCAAACAGCACATAAGAGTTATTCAGAAGAGGGGGTGTAACGCCAACAATCAGGCGGTGTACTTCAGTGACACAGACTGCAAAAACTGCATAACCAGTCACTTAAACCAAGTCAAAGAAACATGTTACAGTCATGCTCTGTGCTGTTTCCGTGGACACCAACTGATTATACGACTTGCAGTACAAATAAAGCAAAAAGCAATAAGCCTTTCCTGTGTGACTGTGCCCTAAAGTGCATATATGGAAGTGCATTAATTAGTTTTGTGTTTAAAATTACATAAAAACTTGAATGTGCTCTGTGTGAATATAATATATATAATATATATATTTTATAACTATAATTACATTTCACAAAACATAGCAGAACCAATGTTAAGATCACTAATTTGAGCTGGAATGAGCAAGTGCCAGATGCCGAGTCTTTCAAACAGGTTCTCAACTGGTTTAAAAGTAGAAAGAAAAAAACCAAACAAAACAAAAACCTCTTAGTGACACTGTCACACAGACACTTTTATTGTGTCCCACTTTTTACTCAGTAATCCTACCACCACCCCTTCTGATCGCACAGTCAACTGACATGTTGTGATTTTCCAATTTCAAAAACACGTCTTTCTGTCAACTGACTTTTTAGCCCTCCCCTTTCCCTAAAAACAGAGATTGTTGACCACAGCACTTGGCACCAAGTGTAAACAGTAAATCGAAACTAGATGGCAGTAGAGGGCAGTAATGCAAAATAAATTGCATGCAGTTATTACAATAAATAAGTCAAGAAGTAATAAAGAACTCACACATTCTTGCCACATTTACATAAAAATGTTTCCCTTCAAGTGTTGGTTTGCACAAAGTTGTATTCTAAGTTGTTGTCTACATAAGTCACCACTTCATCATACAGATTTTTAGTGGGCCACTCAAAACTGAGAGCGACTACAAAATTAGGGGAAGGGTTACGTGGGAGAAACTGCAAAACTGTAAAAGCTTTACAGTCACAGTTACACCAACAAACACACAGCAGATGAACTCACGTTCAGTGGCAGAGTCGAAGCTGTCAAAGGACTTTAGGTCTCTGTTGGCATCGAGGTGAAGAAGTTTGAACCAGTCCTTAAGTCTGGAAGCCAGGCTGTGGAGCTCTGTGTCAGTACAAGCTGCACACAAGCACATGCACATGCACACGCACACGCACAAATAAAATAATGAAGAGGGAAAATGTCAATTTACTGTCATCAAAAGAAAAGAAAAAAACAAAAACATGCATGTTGCATTGCTTTTTTTCACCCAACTCTCCTTTTCATCAACACAAAACACATACAATCTGATGCAAATCAAGTCTCTCCTTTGATCTGCAGCACTAATTGATAAACAGAAATGGCAGCATGTGAAGAAAACACAGGAGTCACTGTGGAAAGGAAGACGTGACGTGTGTGTGTGTGTGTGTGTGTGTGTGTGTGTGTGTGCTCTTCTGCTGCAGTAGTGTGATGGACTGCAACACATTAACATGTCTACAGCTAATCATCAGCTGGGAAGTCAATGAGGTGCGCGCACACACACACACACACACAGTACTGATTAGTTTGCAGTCACTTCAGTTACTCATTCTAGCCATGTACAGTAACAGTAACAGTATATTTAGTTTAATTATTCCAAGAACAAAAAATGAATGAATATAAGTGTCTTACAACTGAAACGTTTCATGTTATCCTCAGATATAACAATCAGAAATGTGATGCAAGAAGTGGGTTCAGTAACACTCAGAAGCAGAGTGAATAAAATCAAAATGACTAACCCTACCATAATCTACTCTCTGCAGCTCAATAGAAGTAATTTATCTTAAAACGAGATTTAAGTAGAAACATCTACCAAAAGTACATCTTGTTCACTTAAATTTTCCTTTTTGCTCTTTTTCCATTCTCCTCCTTTGACAGTCTTTGGTGTTTGGACACAAACTTAATTTGTTCTCTTTGACACTCGCTCTGCTCTTTCCTCCTCTAATTCTCCTGCTGCTCTCATCCTCTCCCTCTCTCCATCTTTGCCTCTCAACTCTCTTTAGACTTTGCACTGTGGCCCGCGGCGAGTCTCAAAGGAACCCTCCTTTCTGTTTCACTTGGTGTGACCCAAATTGTTTTGGACAGGCACGGCGCTGCTGCCTGTGATGGAAGTCCTTTTGCTGGGCAGTGAGTCAGAAAGCTGGAGCAGAAAACATTTGCACACTGGGAGGCACGCATACAAAGGGACACGATACACAGAGACAAAATGTCCCATTAACTGTTTCTTTTAGCGAGCGCAGCAGGGTCGGGCCGGCTTAAAGATGTTAGAGTCAGACACGGAACTGACATCAAAGATGTTCCACGGGGAATACACAGAGAACCCTTGTATGTTCTGAGCACAGGGGGGCTTAGTGGTTAACAGAGACCTTCAATAAAGGCCCCTGTGTGGGGAAGCATTCACGCTGTTGAAGTTGTCTTGAATGAGGCACTGGCCAAACAGTCCTGAAGGGACTAGACTGTGGCTGATCCTGCATTCTGCGAGATGACAGAGCAAAAACACAACTCTGTACACAGATTGAGAAATACATTACTAACATTTCAAATGGATCAGAAAAGAGGAAATAAATCTAAAAAAGCTGCAAAGTGCCCAGTTGCCAGCCTCCCAACTTCTAGGCCTTGCTCAATAAAACACAAAAAGGAAAAAAATACAAGCTGTAACCACCAGGTAAGGACGCACAGACTGTTGTTTTAACTTTTTGTAATGTAGTAACACCATGCTGCCTCTACAGTGGAACTGTTCAACAACAGAGCCTGACTTCTGAGGCTAATGTCATTATTTTAAAGTTTAAAAATTCAAATTAGCCAGTAACATTGTTAACATTAAATACACAGCAAACAAGGACAAGATTTCCTTGAATTTGCTGATTAAAGACAAGTGACTGACATATGCGGTAAGCTTGACACTTGTCGCTGCTCTAAATTACCTTAAATGTAGCTATTTCTTTACAGCAATATCTCAATAGGACAGCAAATATGCCAACACAGATACATCTCAGTAGATAAAATCACGATACTGGTCAGGCTCTAGTGGACAAAAGATCAACCCAATACCAAAGTCTCTGTGGTTGTGAAGTTCGCCAAGACTGTGTGACAGATGTGTTGTTATCATCTCTATGGTTATTTATGAGGCTTACAAACTGTGTGGTGTTAATCTATATTATTTCATTATTTAGCCTCGGGGACAACGGACAGCTGGGAAAATTGGATGTTGTATTTTAACAAATAATTACTTATTGGGCCCTTGAGCAAGACATTTAGGGCTCTGTATTTTTCAGCAAATGATGTGAACCTGGCTTCAGTCATGACCCATCACATCACCTCTTTTGCTTCCTTTAAAAAGCAGTGCGGTCTGTGCCACAGAGCTCTGATTATTTCCTGACATAAGAGCAGTCCAGTGCAGAATCCTCAGCAGGATGAAATGAATGTCCTTGTGTGGCAGGAGCAGAATTGCTATGGGCAAAAATATTGCACTACAGACAATGGCTTTTACAGTGTTGCTCTGAGAATCGTGGCTGTCTCTGTAATTATTGCTTCATGTATCACAGCGCAAACTGACAGTCCTGTGTTGGTCAGCCATTCACATGTACAGTTACAATAAAAAATATATATATTTTCTGCTTATTAAGGATTAACATCAACATCAGAACTTCTATGAGGTTTGCTAACCTTCAGATCAGGACATGTTTAAATAAATATGGGTAAACCTGAAGGCTTTCCCAGGATGATAGTAAAGCAGAAGATAAATAGAGAGTAAACACTGTGTGTGAAAGAGCTTTAGGGCCAGATGAGAGAGAAATGATAAGGCAGGTAATTCATCTTTGCAGCCAAGATGTGTAGGTCATCCATCTGCCCTTTATGCAGAAGTGTCAGCATCAAATACAAGAAAAGAGCACCAAAAGGAGAGGGGACAGTGACATGGAGATGGATAGAGCAATAGAGAGACAGAGGGAGAGAAACATGTGAAAAACTGAGATTTAAAAAACTGTGGGCACAGACAGAAGTGCTGGATATCTGATTCCAACAATGCTTATTGATTCTGTTTCTTACTGAATCCTGGAATCAATTCTTGTCATATTATTTAAGTAAGAAAAGAAAACTAAAATATTGTGAGAGCGAAACAACACTACTATTCATAGGTTTCAGCTGCCTTTAACAGTCACCTGTCATGAATGAAAAAGCGGTTTGTGATACTTGGATGTAGCAGTATTAGATGATACTGGGACCTTTCAGCTATGACTGGTGAAACTGAGAATGTTACACCATGCTGCTGTAAACGTTTCATCATGTGCTTCCACAAATTCATTAAATTATTATTGTGCAGTGATTACAATTTCTGTTTTACTGTCACTTGTGAGGCTTAGACACATTGGTAAGACTAGGTCCCACCTGAAGTCCGACCATCACCATGTTTCTTAATTAAGTGGCATTAACCAAAAAACTTAACAAAAGGGATAAAATAAGACTGACACAGGCAGACTAGTACAAAGTTGCCATATTCTCTGACTTTTACAGTCAGCAGTATTAGTATTTATTTGAGCTATGCTCTGGCCACCAGATGAATTCAAGTCCAGCACTCTCTTTTAGCTGCATTTTGATTTTAACTGTAACTGCAGTAACTGTGACTAAATAAAGTAAAAAAGACAAGAGAGCTAGAGAGTGAGAACAAAGCAGACAGAGAAAAAGAGAGGAAGGCAGTGCGTGGACTGTATATAGACTGATGAAGGAAAGTTTTTGTGTGTCTCAGTGCTTTACATGCACCCAGGAGGAAGTCAAGGTAAACAGTCAGGCAGGAAAGCTCTGTGTTTCCCATCAAACAACACACCATTGATCTGAGCCACAAGTTAGATATCAAACACTGGATCATGGCTGGGAATTGCCCTCCTGTCTTTCCTTTCTTCCTTCCTCTTTCCATCTCCCTCACTCTGTCTTTCATGCAGTATTTGTTAACTGCGATCAATAGGGAATGGAAACAAACAAAGCAAAGAAAATGCAATAGCCACATGTTTCACACTCACAAACACATAATGAGATCTTGGTTTTGGTCACTTTTGAAGACACTGTGTTGACTCATGCATTCACCGGAGGCTAAACTAACTGCAACTCAACAACCCAGACTATCAGGGTTATAAATACTCATGTCAGACATGTCAGTGACAAAATATCATTTAGAAAAGACTTAAACTGATCTGTCTGGCATGTATGGGCCAGTGATGCTGCAAATATTTTTCTCTGTCTCAGTCAAACACTCAAGCTGAAATACAGCACAAAACTACCTACTAAGAATAACTGTGTACAAGAATTTGAACTAAAGGGGTACACAATCATAATTTACAAAAACAACAAAAAACAATTTAGCAGACCAGTTCTGATCAAGAAAGTTTTCTTTTATCTCCAAATTTTCTGAGAGCTTCTTAAACTACTTTAATAATGTCAAGAGCAATGGACCGGTTCTGTTGGACTGATGTGATATCAGAGACAGAAAAGCTATGCAGTGGCCTTATGTGTCTGCTTCAAATGTGCTGTCAAATGGATCAGTGCTGAGCTTTTAGATACACAGGTAGATAAAAAGATGCACAGATACTGTACATATATTCATATATACAGTAAAAACATATACATACAAAAAGACAGAGGAAAAGTTTTTGTCATCTCTGAACTCAAGGACACATCCATATTCATGAATACATCATTTCTGCATCGCTCAGCAGCTTTGACACACACACACACACACACACACACACACACATACATATACACACACACACAAGTTCATATTCAATCGCCCAGGTGAGTCACTAAGAGTGCTGATACTTATGCATGAATATATATCAGCAGTAGACACACATACACACTCCTTACCCCCTTGCTCTAATAAGAAATCTCCTCCAATAAAAGTTAATGATAATAATAAAACTTAACAAGACTCTTAATTGTAAGTTAGGGTGGTGGAGTAGCACAGGGTAACAGTGAGAAGTAAATCTAAACAAAGTTACTAACTCTCTTACCAGCCTTCTCAGTCTTGTGTGGTGGACTGCTGAGCTCTTGACCAATCAAACAGGGACACAGTCCATCACATTTCACTGAGATTGTCTTCCCAGAGAGGCAGCTCTGGAACTCCAACTTACACTGTAAAAATACACAATGACCCAAGGACTATTACGTCTTTATATCTACATTACAGGAGACCTTCGATAAAGAATATCACAGATGTAGTGATGAAAATTTTAAATGTAGCACAGTCTTCACATGTTTCATACACAGGTATGTCACAGGAAAAGGTGAGGGAAAGATTAGCTAGGATAGGATTGGTCATTTATCTTCGATGAGATGTGTCCATTAGGCAGTCATGTAGACACACCATTAGACACAGAGATGCCCAGCGATATTCTATTATCCACTGCAGTTCAAACGTAATGCAATGCAAAAAGCAAGATGGACTACTTCAGAATGTAATTTAACAGTATAAATCTCATTTCAGGTAAGTGAGGGGTAAGAAATTGTTTGGACTGGTTGGGGGAAAGAAATCCAATTACACAATCCCTCCAAGAGGAATAATGAAAACTGAGATGGGTTATGTAAATTCTGCCTGTGAGGTGATGCTGACAAGTTTTGCCAGTGTCACACTTTGGCTATAAATAAACATGCATGCACACATTTTACAAAAACATGCTTCACAATAGGCTTAGCTTTCTCCAGACAGTATTTTCAGTTCCAAGAATTCAAATTCAAATCAATCATTTGCTCCTCTTTGACACCACCGCTAATGTTGCTTAATGAAATATGTTGACAAAAGAACAGCACTCGGTTCACATCATACTGAATTATCTGTCTGGGGAGGTAGGAGGAGAGAGAGAAAACCCAGGAGATAGATGACCTCCCCCCGTCACTGTCGGCATACTGAAAACATCTGAAACCCTTTTTTCAAAATTCTCTTGTGGTTAATATTGTATTAATAAAAGCCCATTTTAACGCCTATTTATGTTATGTAAAAACTGAGAAGAAGGAAGGAGAGAATGGGAGAGGACAGAGTCACCTGCACCTTTCCTTTCTCTCTATATAAAGCATCTCTGGCAACTGTGTACGTGTGTGTATAATAAAGGAGGCATTGTTGTCCTTAGACCATGATTCCTTTATATTTTTGTCAAAGTGAAGGTGACACGGACAAAGACGGACAGTGAAAGCACTGAGCACCTCAGAAGTGAGACCAAAGAATGATGAGGAAGAAGGTTTAATAAAAGATCCATGATTCAAGTGTGTTTTATGGTAGAAAATTAGAAAAGCAGATTTAGAATTAGAAAAAATTATGAACATAAGGAGAAGTAACTTGAGGAGTAGTGTGCATCAGATCCACATACAGGACTGGACTGAAGCTTAGAGCACAGCCTACATTTCCCACGAGCACCATCTGCTCGTCCGTGTTTATGGCCGAGGCTACCATTCCTGGGCTTCACGCTGAGAGAGAAACAGTGGGAGAGTAACAACAACAACAACCAGGGTGAGACTAGATGCAGTCACTATTGTGCTACTGTGTATCTGCAACATCCTTTTACTGAAGTCTTAGTGAGTCTCAGGATGGTGGGGCTAAATGTTGGCTTTTGAACAGTCTGTACCTGTTCAGTTAAACCTGTACTGTGTATTTTTGGACCACCAGGGGGCAGAAAGAATCCAAAACCAACGCTGCTTAATGCAGCTTTAAAAGGATGACTCATCATGAATTGCAAGTAAAAGTGTTGTTTTACCAGAAAACTCACTTGACCTATGATCACGCCTATGCTGATTGATCGACAGGTGTTTGACAATGCAGACGTATTAAATACCACTATTTTTTTTTCTGATGATGTTAAAAAGATTGCATAATCAGTACTGTTTGTAAACACAAGAGTAAAACAAGCCCATATTTTTGATAACCATCAATTAAAAATCCAAAAAAATGCTCTTTTGAAAAAATCTTAGATGTCAAACTGCTACTCATTTAATATGTCTTGACAGATCAGTGTCATGATTACTGTTGCTACTTATAGTAATTGAACATTTAGTCTGTACACATGCTGCCAGTATTGTCTACCAGCACTGTAATACATAGTTTGCTGAGCTGGCTTACCTGTGAGCTGGCTGCTTGTAATTGGTGCAGATGGCTGTCTGGTCATAATGGATAACACAAACGTTGTGAGGAGGACAGTGCACCTTCAGACAGGGATTTTTCCTGGTATTTGGACCTACACAGTGATGAGATGTCAAGGGAAAAAAGAATCTAAGTTCACAGACTGCAAACAAAAACCAAGCCCCATAATCAATAATACGACCATTTCTTGTCCATATCATGGATCCACTTTGTTTACCTGGGAACTCTACTGACCTATGAGTTGCACCTGCAGCATGAAAACATTAATAATCTGGTACAATGATTAAGAGGCATAAAATATTACACCAATGTCACCCTTTTGAGTTCAGCTGGTGATTTTTGTTGTACATCTCTCTCCCCATCTCCTGTGTGCCTGTATGCTGTCAATCTATTCAACAAAAGCAAAAAAAAAGAACATTTTTCTGGGATTACCCACAGCCAACCATCAGTATGTCTTTGAATTTAGGCAGAAAAAAGACAAACAGAAATAAATAATAAAAAAGGCAGAGGTAATAGAATGGGAGTATTGAAATCAAGGTTAAAGGTTCAGCTTTATTTTCATTACACAATCCAGGATAGCTCAGTGAAATCTCTCCACTCAACACACACACAGAAAATGTATAAACAACAACAACAACAACAACAAACAGCACTGAAGGAAGAAAATTAAAAAAAAGACACGATATTTTGAGCCATATAATAAATAAAAAGTATGTTTTTCTGCATTGTGGAAAGTTTAATGACAACTATTTTAGTGCATCAACCCCCATGTTCTTCCACATCACTCTCCATGGTGATGTTATCGCTGTGGCATTGCAGCACAGCTGGGCACCGTTCAAGGTGACAGAGAGCCGCTCACTGACTCCAACCGTTATGTCATTTCACACTGGGTTAACGTCACAAATCTAGTTTCAGGTGACAGACGGACAGACAGAAAACAAATGAAGGTGGAATAAGTTTTAGAACAAGACAGTGACAGTTAAAGCTGAGACAAGAACGCGAATGAAATGGAGATATACTGGAGCTATTAACAATGCACAAAACAGAGTGTAACAGCTATGAGACCATGAAGGAAGATGTACTATCAGCTCACACAAGAGGTACACTGGACTGTAGGACAGTGTACCACTGCACTTATGTGGATTTGCAAAGAAAATAAAAGGAACCACTGTCCTGATACATACAGCGATCTGATGGTACAGCGATCTTTGTGATTTTACTTCTATTACTTACAGTCACTGTGTGTAGGTCATTAGCATGTGGCTGCAAACTTCGTAAGAAGAGAGTGGCCTCGTCCCCACTGGAGGTCTAATGGAGTTGTTTTCACAGCTGGTGTCTGATGTGAACATTAACTAGTTCCTGGCCTGATCACATGCTGCATGTACATGCTACTGTTATATCCGGCACAGACATCATGTTTTTCTCTTGATCGTGTGTGAATAGCCACATAATATCCTTCTTTCACCTTTTCTAAATTTCTTCATATTAACCTTAATATAAAATAAATGTTGAATAAATAAAATAAACAAGCATCATTAAGTAAAAGCTTGCAGATGAATAGTATTTTTACATCACTCAAGCTAGTGGACTGTGTATTTCTGGCCACCAGGCATTGGGTTTTCACACAGGGAGTCTAAAAAACAGATTACTACTGCAGAATAAAGATGGAAAAAATGCTGGGAAGTGACAGAAGGAAAATGAGACCCACACATATACGATAAAGGTGTCAATGCTTATTTATATACAATCAAAACACAGACACTGGGAAGGAAAGCCTGGTCATTTCCCTTCTCTGTGTGACAAACTGCGAAGGCTGTGAAGTCACAAAACTTCACACAAGCCAAAAAAACACTGACAGAAACGCCAACCTTTCTACTGATGTTTTGGTTTATTAATTTGGGGGCTTGGCCTCAGTTCCCTACACCAATGCTCGAGGTAACACGTCTGACCTCTTCACTTGAAAATGACATTTTCACTGTGAGGAAATGATAACAGGGATAAAAGGATGAGAGAGAGAGGTTAAAGGCAATTTACGAAGGGTAAGTGAGTGGACTGAGCGAATGCACCAGCACACACCTGCACAGTCACTGAGACAAATATCAAAATAATATGAAATATAAGAGATTCTGAATACAAAATGTCTCCTTATGCCATGTATCGAATGAAACTGCATAAATATGCTGAATAAAGAATGCCAGGAAAATGCCAGTGAAGGAAGGCTGAGAGGAGAAATGACTGCATGACTGAACCATAAAAGTGGCAAAAGAAGAAAGATGTAGTGACACTGATAAGAGGAGAAGGTCAGGAGAGTGTAGGCATGAGTGGGGAGATGAAAGGGCTCTAAGGACTGATAACTAAGAGAGCGGAGAGTCGAATCCATTTAAAACTAGAGTGAGCAGCACTGACTCATTAACTAACCAATCCATTCTGATGCAGGGATCGCTCCACCACACTAAGCCACCTCGCACTTCCTGCATTTCCTCATTCTCCTCTCTCTTCTTCACCCATCTTACAATTCTTTATGTATGTTCTTTCATTTGCTTATTTTCTTCCTCTCCTCGTTCAGAAAACATCACAGAGTTTCACTAACAAACTCAACAATGTCATGACACTGGCAATTGTGCTAGCATTAATAGATTTCAGATCACAGATTTCTAGGATGACAGTGCTTAGTGTTCAAGGCCTCAATTAAATAACGCCTGTGGTTGAAAAAGGAGGAGAAAAAACAACAAAATACAGAAAGTATGTGAGTGTGAAATGAGTGTGATGACTCCTCTCCAGAAGCTTTTTGCTAAAAAAAAAAAAAAAAAAGACTGTGAAAAGACTCTTTGCACTTTGAGTGACTCGCTGATTAAAGAGAAAACATTTAGGGTACATTAGCAAGTGTGCTGGTAACATTATACTGAATTACATAGCAATAGTAATATATAGTAATAATATTTTCAACAATTCAACAATATATTCACTAGAGCAGACAAAGTGCAGTATGGGGCATATAAGTAATTAAAGGGGAAAAATGACAATGATCCAGATTTATTAAAACTTCTTCATAGAAAAGAGTCTGTCAGTGTGTTTGGTTTATGACACCATTCTCATAATAAATTGTGTGTCATTATTCAATGATCAAATAAATTTTTTAAGCACAGGTGAGACTGACCTAAGGGCTTCAACCACGTTTGATAAACGTGAATCACTGAGATAATCAGGAAGTAAGATGCTGGGTAGAAATTACAAAACAGCTCTATTTGGTGATGGAGATCTGAAACACATGTTTTAATAAGGGAGTTTAATTCATTTCCTACAAAATCAAACTGTGTAGAACACAACTTTGTGTTGAACTGCTGAGAAAGCTAGCTATATCAATTTCCAGTGTGCTGATCATAATAGAAAACACTTGCACAAATAAAATCGATATGGTGAATATCTACTATGTTACGTGTGTGTTAAGGCACTGAACTCCTATAATGTACTGAAAGCCTTTATTAGCGTGAGTTTGTAATACAGTGTATGCTGAAGATAACTGCACAATTACACATTCATTAACTTACAACTTGCAGAGTTGTTTAGTGTTAAATTATAGGCTTCTACTGCTTTTGTGCTGCCAAATAGAAGTAGTACAGCTAAAAAATGGCGTGTTTGGTGCAATGCATTATCTATTTTCAGGGGTTGCAGGACCACAAATATGGGAGGAGGGCATGGAGATTTACATAAATGCACAATGAAACTAATTAATCATGGGTAATTAATTGCCACAGCAGAGGTAATTACATCTGTGAGTCAATATCTGCTAGGAAAATAAACAAACATGAAATTTGGGGCACTGTTGAAACCTTGGCAGCCATTACACACAGATTATTGATGTGGTGGAGCTAGCATAACTTCATCTGACAGCAGCCCAGGACATTTCACTTGGAAGGTGCGAACAAGACTTTGAGACATTTAGTAGAGAGAGTTGAGAGAAAGAGATTTCAGTAAAAGTGATAGTACACAGTGTTATGACAAAGAGTACTACATAAATGACAGCAGAAAGGAAAAATGCTGAAGAGCACTTCATGGGAGCTCTTTGTTCAGGTCCACAAAACCGCAACATAATTGAAAACACCAGCAATGCAACAGCTATTATTTTTCACTTCATTTTTTCTGCCTTATTGCCATCCCTTGGTAGCTCTCTGCTTGATTATGTATTTTTCCTGACACTAAGCAGCTCACAGGAGACTGGGTTCAGTGTATTATGATTGAATCTGCCAATCACGCATTTATTATATATTGGATTTTTTTATGGCAGTATTCTGAATCTTTCATCACATTCATCACGGTTTTATGCAAACAATTGCAAATACAGATGCAGGCACTGGCACAGAAAGAGCCGGCACACACATGAAATTACACTGTGCAGCAGAATGGAAGATACTCATAGTGATGGCCCTCTATCTAAAAATACACTTGTTTGTTATGGACTCAAGGTGTTTTAAAATAATCCCTGTTTAAGTGCCGCAACACTCTCAGCTGGACTTCTTTCAGAGAGTAATACAAAACACAAGCTTGTGTGAAACACCTTTCACAGTCATGTATCTCTTTTTACTTCAAACCCAATGTGCCTTCAGACAAAAAGTGTTTTAAAAAGAGGAGGATAAGCTAAAACACTCTTTCTCTGTCCTCTAATACTGGACGGAAGCCAGCACTGATTAGATAATAAAGATAGTCCAAGGGAACAGGCCACTTTTCCAACAAGCTCCTTTTACAGGGAAGATGGCCTCTAATTAATTGCTCCAGAAATGGACATGGGTCAGTGAGATGTTTTTTATACTGTGCATGTATATTTTTGTACTTTTACTTTCATGAGAAACAGCTTTGGTTCAGTTTAGTTTCAGACCTTCAGAGTGAGGATATTTTTGCAACCTGCAGTGACTTTGACCTGTCCTAACTTTATGCTAGCCTTCAGGTTAAGATAAAATGCTGCTGGCAAAGGTCTTCATGAGGGTGAGTGTTACAGAGTACACGTTCGTATTGGGTTTGTTCATGGCTCTCTCTTACTGTCTCTGCCCAGCTCCAAATAGCAAATAAACCAGTTTAAAACGAAATAAATGAGCGCGTCAACAACCATTCCCCAAGGATACATCTCTGACTGTTATTAGAAAAATGAGCATCACTTTCAGGCCTTGATAAACTAATTAAAAAGGTGTTTCTTCTCCTTCACCCGGGGTCTGCAGGGTAGAGTAAGAGATACAGAGAGAGTAAAAACAGAAAGACAGGTCAGAGATCAGGAGAAAAATCTCCCTCTCTCTCTGATGTGTGGACGCTCCTCAGGGTCTGACTGTTTTCCCTGTGAGAGGCACTGGAGCGAGGGATGATGGAGGGATGAAAGCACAGAGAGGGCCCCTGGGAAGATAAAGTTATAGAACAAATTTAATATCCAGAAAATTAAGTATTGAACACAGCCACTTGTAGTGTTCACTCCTGTGGCCACAAAACATGGTGAAATATTAATGTGACTGGTAAGATAAAGAGTTGATTTTCAATTTGATGAAGAGTACGGCCAAGTGAGAGAGAGTGGGTTTTCCTCTCAGATGTTACTTGTATTTTGTCAGGCTTTGGAAAGGGGCACACTCACTGAAAGCATAAGATCAAGGGTAATTGCTCTGTTTCATAATGTGTCAAGATCAAGTGGGCTTTGATAGGGGATGATTATCTGCAGATTAAAATGGAAAAACCTCTGAACCTGATGTGGAGAGTATAGACAGCTGTGAGCTCTGGGTGAGTTTCATACAAGGTCACACAATCACATAAAACCATAGAAATAGGTGTCCACTTCTTCTCTTACATCTGCCATCACTCTTGAACCCCTAACTTTTGCACTGCATACTAATATTGAACGTATTGAACCAGACATGACGAGTATAAGCAGCTTTTACACATGAGTGTCATATTATTGGTCTCAAGCAGTTTGTACATTGCTGTTCCAGCGACAAATTCTCAAGATCTATAAATTCTTTCAGATATCCAGCTACATAATAAACCAGACTGAAGCTAAGGCAATGGCTTAATCAATAAATTGTTCCCCAGCAGTTGGGATCAGCTGGCTGTTTAAACAGATTCATTCAAGCGTGGTATTAAACTCATAACAGCCAACCTTCAGTCTATATACATTATTATATATACCAGTCAAAGCCTCCTACATAATTGAAAGTAAATTTAATATATGCCTATATATTGTATTAACATCACTGAAATTATAACAGTATCTGCTGCCATTTGCCCTCTCACCATCAAGAGTCCAATAATCTTTGATTTGGCAGGAAAACAGCCTCTTTTTAATTGCACATGCTTTGCCAAGGATAGCGGGGAACTCTTTTTCCAGATCAGACTCACCTCACTGGTCATTTTCACCCTCACGGGGAACAAAAGTAATTTGCCACACTAAAAAGTAACTGCTTTGGGTTTGAATAAAAAACACATCTGACTCCCTACCTATTAGAAAGTTTTCTTACACACCTACACCAAACTTTTGGAGGATTTTTATGCCTCCGAGTAGGAATGGAATGGAACCATTGGTATTTTCCATCATACAGTTCCTACGGTAAAACCTGCCCCCCCCCCAAACACACACACGTTAAGTTGACTTGTCAAAGACGAGCCCTTTTTGGTCTGTTTGTTTCTTTTGTTTTCTTTGTGTTTTTTTTAAACAGAAAAGAATTAAATTCTTTATGTTCTATGCTTGTTGAGCTGCAGGTTTAGGCTCACTTAAGGGATTTTATATTATTTTATTATTTTAACTTAATGTACACCTTTACTAATATTCCAAATGCTCTGTAATGTTTAAAAATAAAATAGAAAAACTTGTTTTTCTTACCAGGTATGTCAAAATAACTCATTTTAGAGCTTTAATTGCAATACCACGAAACTGTAATATTTTTGTTTAAGGTTATCATACAAACAGAATCTCATACCAGTCCATGCCTCATTGTTACAGACATTTTCTACCTGACAGAATGCACTATCCTACTGTGATATCTGACAAAATGCACTACCCTGTTGTGACAGATATTCTCTACTTGACAGAATGTGCTACCCCATTGTGACCCTATTGTGACTAGGCATGGGGTAAACCGTGATTTGAAAAAGTCAAGATTTCAAACCACTAACGTTTTCCATTTTCCATCATACCGTTACTGCGATATGCTGAGATACCCTCCTTATTTTTGCTTAGGTTATCATACCGTCAGAATCTCATACTGGCCCATGCCTACCTCTGAGCTATAAGCCAAGGTGTGTGGTTTTTTTGGCACACTTCTTGCCACATTTCACCTCATTCAGTTTTGCGACTGTAAAAACAATAGACCACAGTGGGATGACAGAAGATGAGGTCCCGCACATCACAATCATCAATCCTCTTTAAACTGGGGCATGTAGAGTTTAACAAATTAGCCATTTTGGCACACAGATGCTTATGAGGGACGGCAAGGGGATCTGTTTTGCACACAGCAGCCAAAAGCTAATCACATAACTTTAACACTAATACCAAAATCTATCCTTGAAAAGATGAACTATATTAATGTGATTAACATCAATAATGACCCTATGCTCATGGAGCTAGATGTACGCTCAAGAGAAAGATTCAACTATTAAGTATGCATTAGTTTGGCATTAAACACTACACACACAAACTGAATTTAAACCCATACACCATCTGGCTCTGAATGAGACTGTGTATGGCTACAAAATCAGGTATGCACTTTATGTACACTCAAGGTCAGAGGGAAGGACCCGAGACTTCCCTATCATCAACCAATATGGTATTTGTGAAAAACTGTATAGCCAAACAGGAGCTGTTGAATAAAGCAGGAAGCCTGTCAAGGTTGTGCTGAGTTGGTTTGGCCATTTAAAGATTTATATATATAAAAAAGGAATGGGCTGAACCTGTAATTCTCTGTGTGGTATGTGAGCTAAAGACTATTGCTGAAGGGAGGGTTGACTTTGTATGCTTGTGCCTTCATGTGAGTGGGGAGTGGGGGGTGGGGAGGGGGTCATATCTCTCCCATCACGTAGTCAGCTTTGATATCAACTATACTCCAAATCCCAGAGAGAAAGCACATTGACTTCAGAGAGAAACAACTGACTCTCAGCTGCTAGCAGACAAGATTGAAGTGTTACTTTAATTCAATGATGACACAAAAATTCAATGACAGAATACAAATGACAGTAAAATACGCTGGAGACTGCTCATCTCTGTGTTCCTGGCTGAACCAGTTAATGTAGTCAGCCACTCTTATACACATTTCATGTTTATATCCAGACACTACAAGTACAAACACTGATTAAACTTTTCAGTCTTAAAATCCAAATTTACTTCTGCTCTCTGTGACAAGCTAAGGCAGTATTCAAATAATTTCTGACTATGCTCTCATTAAAGCAACCTACAAAATTTATAACTTATGATTTTTAAGCAAGCACAGATTCTCTGGAGTCAAGCTTCAGTCAAATACTGCAAACACCAAGGGTTTTGTGTCCAGTCTTGATTTGTATATTTTAAACCAACTGAATAACATTAGCATTCTCTGTTGTACATCAGGAATGGAGATGACTGCACCTACTCTAACTGAACTATTACTGTCTCAATTAATTGACTAATTGTTTGGCTCATAAAATAGTGAAAAATGCCCGTCAAGGTAACATCTTCATGTCTGTTTTGTCTGACCAACAAGCCGATACTCAAAGATTCAGTTTACAAGGATATAAAACAGTGAAAGCAGAAAAGCCTAACAATTAAAAATATAGAACCAAAAAGATGTAACCAAAAAAAAAAAAAAAAAAAAAAAAAGCGATTATCAAAATAACTGCCGATTCACTTTCTGTTAATTGTCTAATTGATTCATTGTTTTAGTTCTAAACTGGATGCTAACATTACTTAATAATTACCAGTTGTTTGTGCAAAAAACAGATAAAAGTTGCATCTCTCTGTTGATGCATACCTGCAGTACACACTGCCCTCTGTCTGTGCCCCGCCTCTCAGCTGTCTGGCTACGATATCCTGCAGTGCATCCTTAATTACCATAATGCTAATCAGCAGCAGAAAAACACAGTGCCAATGGGTCGAAAGATTGATTCCTTGGCACAGATGTAATGCCCCCTCTGCTGCTGGAGTTTAACATAGCTAGAAACCATGCTTCAACTCAGCCCTGTGTTAATTAAAGCACAACAGTGTGACTGGGAAGCCTTTCTGGCTGCAGGCTCTATATTTCCTCCAGAGATAGTGCAGAGCTTTAGGGCTGGCCTCCAAACACACTGCAGACACACAACTGCCTGAAAATCTCTGCTCTGTCACAACTTTGAGCCCAAGTCTCTTCTTTCAGCAGTTTTGCAACTTTTTCCTCTAATTTATTTATCAGCTTATGAGCAATGCAATCTTTACAACACACAGATACCACTTCTTCTTTGTGTTATGTAGAAGTATGTGTGTTGTTTACCTTTTAAAATGGTCAGTTCAGCATCATTTGTACACTAGGGTCAGAGCACCATCGATTCACAACTTCATTTTGGACGGAGCTTGTTTGTTGTTGACTTTGGTTGTGGTCATAAATTGTATGTGCACAGCAGTACAAATCGACTGCATCTGGAGTTTCCAACCACACACACACACACACACACACACACACACACACACACACACACACACACACACACACACACACACTTTGCCTAAATCAAATGCATGTCATCCTCTTGGTTTGATTAGAATTTAATTGACTTTATCTCCCCTGAGCAGTTTGCTTCCTCCATTCACAATGCCTTATTGCTTTTTTTCTTTCTTTTTCTCTCTATTGTTTCAGTGTGTGTGTCAGTAGACTCCACATCACTGATTATATGTGTGACAGCATAATGTGATGTGGGTGAGAGCTTGTGTGCGGCTCTAGCTTTGTTTGCATGGTGCAGCTAGATCATTGGGTGTGCATGCCTCCATGAAGCAAAGTGATAATAATAATTACTGAGGTCGAAGTTGTGGGTGTTGATTTCACGTCACTGTTTAGGCCAGAGCAGTAAACAACAAGTGTAATGCCTGAAGAACTAGTTATACACTCTGATAACATTACAAAACCGGTATACGTATGTTCTTGCTTCATTTAACACTTTGTTCAGCCTGATACAGACTGTAAGGCTTTCACTTACTGTGTTCTTTATTTACTTGTGTTTAGTTCTTCTCTTTCTTTTATATTATTTTATTTTTATAAACTCCACATGGAGAGAATGAATTATTGTGACATCATCCAGCACTAAAATGGAGGAATTTAATTCTTTCTATTGTAAAGATTCAAATATAGATAAATAAATATCAGTGATTAGTGACTTTCAGTGATATCTTATCTAGGTATTATTATGTTCATCAATAGAGACTGTCCTTCCCAAAAAAAACAACTCCATAGGTTGTCTGTGCAAGCAGTTTATTATGAACTATAGTTACGTTTATCGTTAGGTGACCTCTACTGGTCATCGTAATTATGACAGGGACAAAGGAGGAAGTCAGGTGATATAGTATCTAGAGAGACAACATCCACATTAGAGGGAGGTTAATCTATGACTGATAACCATAACAGTGTATTTATTATTGTTATAATCACCGGAGGAAGCACTTATTTTATCCCAAGCCAAAAATCTTTTCCTAAACCTAACTGAGTAGGTTTTGTGCCTAACCTAACCAAACTGTTCCATAAGCTTAACTGCCTGTTAATTATTATTATTACCATGACGACGAAGATCTGGTACACTTGCTGCTGGTAGGGTGCTGTGGGTTGTGTCCAACAAGCAATCTATATGCTCTGTGCATAAGGACAAGCAGGAGGACTTGTGTCAAAATTAATGATGCCAAGCAAACTGTGGTAAAAAACTAATAAATTAGTTATTAAAGTTTTTGCTGTAGCAGTGTCAAGAGTTTTGTCAGATGAAATGTAAAATGGTGAAAGGTATTCTGATGCACTGAACATTAATTAGATTTTTTCATGCCCTTGTCATATTATGATATAGTGTTTATTGATATGGGTCTGGGAAACAATATTTTTTCTTAATGCTGTTATTGATTTCAACCATATCAACCAGATTTTTTCACTTAAGTCTGATAAGGATTGTTTCTTATGCATGATGAGTTTAAAATTGCCAAGTACAAAAAAGCAAAACAAAACAAAAAAAACATATAAAGGCATAAAAATAAATAAAAGAATGCGATATATCAGCCACATGTCATGTAATAAAATCTATTAAGTAGAACAGACAAGGATTAAACAGAACAACAGTGTACAATAACATTTTGCTCATTCATAAACACTGTGGAAATTCATGTACAAATTAAGCAGCCTAATTTGTCTCAGACCAGCAGGCAATGCAGACAGTCATAAAATGCCACATCATTTCGTGTGAAATTGGATTGTTACACTCTTTGACAGTGGTGGTCTCCCTGCCATCAGCCAGACTGACAGTTTATGATCAAAACATAACTGATGCCTGGATGTAGCATCCACTGCCAACCTGCCAACCACAACCGGTTCCACCTGATAGCAACAGCATGATTATTAACCGAGTACAAACTGTAGCTCAACGGTGATGGACGATGACTGCAGTCAGGCATGTCTCTCTTTCACCACTATTTCTGTGTACACATTTCTGTGCACTGTGTGTTCTGGTTGTGTCTCTGTGCCAGTGTGACTCTCCTGTGCCCCTCTGGACTGGCTGCGATAATGGGGCTCTGCCTGCCATTTGTAATCCTCCCTTTGACTGCTTTTACCAGATAATGCATTACAATCACACCCTCACAAATCTGTTGGGCATGCCGATAGACGAGACCCCAGAATGAAATTTGCCTTGCTGACAGCTCAACTCTTATCTGCTCCCAAGGACTCTTCCTCCCCTCTTGTCTCTCTGTTGGGGCTTAAGGGCCTTTTCAGGGCAACTCTCCAACCATTACAGATGGGACGGAGCAGGACATAATGCAAATGATGAAAACAAGTAGGGAAAAAATAAATAAATAAATAAATCAAAGTTTGACTTTGGAAGAAGGCTGCACAAACCATAAACCATAGAATGTCATAATGGACTGAGTGAATACAGAATATGAGACTTTTTTTTTATCCACCCTTGTAATTTTCTCTTTGCAGTGAGTGCGTCAGATTGTTTGGGAATGAGTGTGTTTTCCTCTCTCCTGTAAATGGGAAATGAAGTAAATGTCAGGACACGGCTGACATTTTAATGACTACAAGGCAGCAGCTCCAACCAGATATTGGAGCAGTCAGTCACACCTGGGGGGGCAGAAAGCAAGGGCAAGGGTGTTAGGTGTGTGTATGTTTGTGTAAGAATTGTGCGTAACTACGTATGTTACAATTTGTGTTTGTGTGATCTCTGGTGTGTGTGTATTACTATACAGTGGCCATGTTGGGACTTTTTTGAGCATGTTGCCCAGATCAATCTTGTGATAACAGTGTTACCCATAAGTTTTGACCTTATCTGACATCAGTTTCTTACACAACCACTGAAGCTATAACTCCTGTCCAACATACCATATATCTCTCTCTCTCTCTGCATACATGGGTGAGGAAGGTTTATTAGAGCTGCCCTGTCACTACGCCTTAACTATAACATTCATTAAACAGGCTGTCAGAGCCACACTCACCAACACACATGCACACATAAATGACCAACTGTAGTTGCTACAGGCACCCTCAGCTGAATGTCAAATCAAATGTGCTGGCCAATAGACCATCGCCATGGTAACACAGTGATATTCAGCAGTGGCATAATGAAGTATCACGTATTACAGAGGGTGTAAACAAATGCAAACAGGTTAACATTTCAAAGAGTCTGTGCAGCAATTCTAACACTGCTCAAGGTGTCACGAAGGTAAGACTTTTCATCAGACATTCACATCATTCATTATGTCCCTGTATTATTTCAGCTGAAAAACACTGCCTACGGTGTTGGCACTATCCCACTGAAAGATGTTTATGGGTGTTGTTGTGGTCACATACCGCCCATTGTGACTGTTCAAAACAGAAATAATGGAAATGTCAGAGCGCTGTCCTGCTCAGAGAATATAATAATAATAATTTTGTCCATCATTTCTATTGACTTTGATAACGTGAAATCTCACCAAAGTAATTTCTAAGGTCAATGGAGTGCAACAGTGCAAGAGAGAAATCAGATGATCAGACAGGTAGTAAACAAGTCAATGGTCTTGATAGATTATCTGACCCATTTTAACTGGAGGCAAAAATGCAAGTGAGCATACCCACAATGTCTGTAATAATCCCTCATAACACAGGAAAGATGAAAATAGTCACATAATAAGTTGATTAAATTAAATCAGGTGTGGCTTCTTCTTGTTTGAGATAAGAAATTTGGCCGATGCAGTGAAATGTTACATCATTATTGCCGGTGCCTGCCCATCATGTAACCCTGTAGGTATAAGAACTGGAAAAACAAACTATTATTTTCATTATCGATTAAACTGCAGATTATTTTCTTGATTGACTGTGTAATCTTTTGGTCAATAAGATGCTCAAAAATAATAAATAATTTCCATTATTATAACACAAAGCCCAAAATAATGTATTCATATAGGTTGTTTTACTCAACTAAATCCAAAGATATTTATTGCACTATTATATATAACAAAAAACCAGGGAACTGATTTTATACATTTGCTTGAAAAATGACTAAAATGATTAATCAGTTATCAAAATAGTTAAATAGTTGACTGACTAATTGATTAATTGACTCATTGTTGCAGCTGTTGTAAAAACAAGTAAACAAAGTGTGAGTGCCAAAAACGGAACAGAAATAGAAGACACCAGCGTTGGTTTGACAGGCTATTTGACTGAAACTATGACAACTAAAACATCCACTCTGATAATCATCACTAAAAGTGGCCACAGCTATCAGCTGTTTGTTGAGTCTCTGAGATGCTTCACAGGCAGGAAGATACACAAATATTTAAATTAATTTCATGCAGACATAAACGCTGTCACAAATATATAAAAAGATCTCTGAACCATATTTTTAATATTGGTATAATTTAGGGGGGAAAAAAGGGACAGATTCTCAAATTATCCATAAATATTCAGCCAAAAACTTCTAGGGTGTGAATTCAAACAAGGAAAAGAGAAACTGGGCAGATGGTTACAGCACTTGTTTGATCTAATGAAGATTCAAAGCAGTGCATAAGAGGCTGATGAAACAAAAGACTGGTTAGATAATAATGAGCAAACCACTTTGCTCAAGTATGTGTGAAATTCATGCAAATAATTATCAGCTAAATCCCACAGGTCTTTGGTATGTTGATTCAATATCATCCATCTCCTAGAAAATAATAGGATTCATCTAAGGGTCCCTGTCTTCTTTTCTCCAGTTTCTCAAAGAAAAGAAGAAGTTTGAAATACATAGAGTGCAGATGATAAAATGACAGACAGGAGAGAGACACTGAATAACAATAAAATGAGCAGAAATAATTACTGTATATGTAAGGGAAATGTGGGGAAAGGACACAAAGAAAGACAGACTCCAACAAGAAAGGCTGAGATCAACTGCAGTAAAGTCGTGTGTTCAGTAGGAACAAAACATTTTTGTTTGTTAGGATCTGCTTTTATTGATCATAACTTCCAAAAGATATACTTGCATTTTCCTGGAGAAGTGATCATTTGCTGCAGAACTTAGAGAATCAAACACTATAAATACAGAAAATAAGCAATAAAGCCCTGTGTCTTAATCCTGATTTTAATAGCCCCAGAAGAGCACCAGAAGCTATCGTCATGTACTCACTGAAGTCAGTAAACACTCCATGATGAACCAAACTAAAAAGATGAATTATTGCTTCTAATATACTGTGGGTTTGGTAAATTGTCTACTTTGTGAAAACAGACCGGAACATTTTGGAAGAAAGCCGAGGCAGAAAAGTAATCAGAGGTGCAAACAAGAAAAAGAACTTGATTTAGCAAAGCAAACTGACTGTGACAGAAAGTGTCTGTTTAAACAGAAGCCCTGTGGATTAAAAATTAGGCTTAGATTTAGCCTAGATTATGATCAAATGATACAACTATGAGCCACAGGAACAACAAAATCCCGATGTGTAAATAGTACAAATACCCTGGTGAAATAGAGCATATGTTAAGTGAGATCAGTTGTAACTTAAAGCGATATTATTTTTTTTCTAAAACACAGTACTGACATAATATCACTTTATAAAGTGCCTATTTAGACATGTAGCAGACTTAGAGCTATGATACTGTATTATTCATTTGGAGTTGTGTTTCTGGCCACCTGCAGTTTCAGTTCAGCTTTGGTCTCCACCAACTCTTGAGGGAATATCTGGATCTTTAGCTGGTAAATGCTCCACTCATCACCAGCTCCAGTCTTAACTTTGTTTGCTTGATCAACAGTATTTTACTGTTGACTCTGTAGTAACAAACCCCTCAAAGGTATTCTCTTTATATCACCCATCTTTCTTCTTTACTCTCACTGTAGTGAAGAGTGCTTTGACGGAGAGATTCTCTTTCTCCTACACATCAACTATATAGAGAGGAATTATGGGAAAAGGATTTATCCATAGTGGCACAAATTGTCCTCTCCAGCTCTGTTCATTTGCCTGTTTCCTCTCGGCCACTTTCCTCACTTGAGCAGAAACTGTAAAGGTGAATAATGACTTATCCCTCAAAACACTTCACCTTATAATCACCTTCTACACCTTAAACTCACAGTCAATTCACTTCTTTTGCTCTACTCTCTGTTACTGCTCATTCTTAGAAGAACTAATTATTCAAAGCTGTAACATTTTGGGACAATGAACTGTATGTAGTGAAGTATAAGCATTTTCAATGTTAATTAGAAAGCAACAAACTTCATACCATGTCCATCTTCATACCACCATACCTCACACTGAAACCGAGTATAAATCCAGCTACACTACAGCTGCTATATGCTCCATGTTTAAACAGTGTCTTCAACAACACAGCTACCTCTGCTGTTTTTTTTTGTGTGTGTGTGTGTGTGTGTGTGTGTGTGTGTGTGTGTGTACATTTTCAGTATGTAAGAATAGTGATCCTGCAGGATAGTATGGGGGATAGTACTCTACCAGGGACCTGTTCCAGAGAGCATTTTCTTAAATAAAGGTAAATAAAGACCATAACCTCAATTTTAATCGCGTGGAGCTAGAATATTAATGTGTGACAATACACATTTATTTTAAAAAACACAGCAGCAGTGAAAGAATCTGAGTTAGAGAAAAGAGTCAGTAAGTCAACACTATTACATTTTATTCAGCGTAGTCCACTTATTTATTATTTAGCAGACTTGAAACGCCTTAATAGAGTGCTGGATTCTGACTGTTTGTTACATTAAATTTTTAAAGATATTTATTCAGCTATAGCCTGAGTGCTGACAGCAGACATTATTCTCAGCTGAGGGTGAATCCATAATAAAGATCACTATTTCTGTCCTTACACTGATTCATACAAAGTGGCAAGGTTAGTAAAGATAGGTGCTGGGTAACAAAGAAATGAAGGTGCTCTGATGTGTTCTTTGATATCGCCAGTATGCATGAGGAAATGAAATGTTGTGTCAGATAGCTTCCTCAGGCTCAGCAGGAGGAGGAGACAGAGAGAGACTCAGGGTTTGTTGAAGTCAGTGACCAGGTTAAGTTCAGAGAGTTAAAGTTACCACAGAAATTGACTCAGCATTAAAGTGATTTCTGCTCCTGGAACTGTGTCAGTGTTTCCCCCAAAACTCCCATTTGTCCACTCGCTTTCTGAATAAACCCCTGTTATTCAGTGTCTTGTTACTATAGTTACTTAGTTGTTCAATATTTGATTTGGCTGTGATCATCAAAACAAAAGAAATTACTAAAAAATCTGTGTATGCTGATAGAAAAACTTAACCATAACCATAAGCATACAAGACACAATCCAGTCAGAGAAGTCTTACCTTGGTCTAGGGACTTGGCAGGTTTCCAGCTCTTGAAGTAGTCATCCTGAAAAAAAAAAGAAAAAACAGCAGAACAGAAGCATGAAAAATAAATGTTGGTGCCAGTGAGAGAGACAGAAAGACAGAGAATGTGTGTGTCTATTAGTTAAATGTGTACATGCCTGCCAGACTGTCTGATTATTTGCCAAGTTGTACATATGCATCACTAGGCTACTGAGGATGAAAATAAAACAATGTCAGCGAGAAAACAAGATTAGTGCAGCTCCTTTGTGAAACTCTAATTTCTTTTAGAGAGTTTATGCCCCGCTCCGTTATTGCAATGCAAACACTTAAGGAGCCTTAAGGATTATAGGTTTTCTTGAAGTATTTATCCCTCCAAAATCCTTATTTGTAATGTGTCAACAAACCAGACCACGAGACAAAATGGATGCCAAGTGGCATTAGTTATCCCAGGTTAAAACAGTGAAGAGAACATATCACTGCTCAAACAGGAACATCCCTCCCACAGTTGTGCCCTGTACCTCACAGGGCATAATAATTTAGTTAACCTGACTGAGATAGCTTTTGATCTAAGAAAAAGCCTGTGATGCAGCATGTAGTTATGTTGTGCTGCTCATCTGTAATCAGCTTGGCTTATCAGGTCCAGCAGTTCAACAGGAACTTAGAGCCAGACTACAGTGATTTGTTCACCTGATTATCTCCCCTCCCCAGACCAGTGATCTGTCCCATTGAGATGAGACAAATCACAGAGAATTAGCCTCCAATTATACTCTGTGAGCAGGCTAGCCTCTCTTCATCTGTCATCCTCAATTAGCCGCACGAGCAAATGTTTGAAGTTAAATACTGATTAGAGGGTTGTACTCTAAAAATGATTCCCCTCTCCACCCACCTACACAGCAACGCTCGATCTAATGTAGCGTTCAGAGCTTTTTTTTCCGCCAAGGGCAGAGCGTTGGCGTGATTACAATCAAACTGGTTGTATGATCAAAGTGTATGTGTCAGCACCTGAATATTTCTAATAAATCACAGGAACATGCTGCATGTGCTACAGATGGGAGTTTGGAAAACGTGGGACGCGTGAGACGATGTACTGTCAAGGGATGCTGTGTGGGACTACATCTGTTGAAAATAAAGATGGGATTTGCTTCCAACATATTTTCTGTGCTAGGATAAGAACTCTGACTGATGAGCAGACTTGTTATCAGGATCAATAATACCAAACTGATACCCAAAAATGATAAATGATACTCTAATCTCAGCTTGATTATTTTCTTCTGCATGTTAGTTTTACTGGAGGCAATCACAGACTCACATCAAGAACATTCATGTCACACTTTACATCAAATATAACTGAAGCTGGCATAACTGCTGAGCCATTAACACACACACATGCATAAATACTGTGGTGGTGGTTCCTAAACAGCCGTTTTAATCTAGCGGTGTAACAGGAAGCGCAGAAAACATGTCTGTCAAAATCCAGAACCTCTGCTTTGTTCTCAATAACGCCACCAGGCACGTGTTTCAGGAGAGAACCTGCTTCATCACCCACAGCTGGATCCAAATCATTACCCACAGCTAAACCCCCCCCCCCCCCCCGTTCATCAAAGTGTCTCACTTGGCTTGAGCCTAGAAAAAAAAAAATCTCTTTCCCCGCTGAGAGACGACAAAACTGCTCAGTCAGTCCCCCGTTCTGGCTTTTCACAGCTCACTACCCAGTGCTGCACCAACTCTTCGGGCTATACTGACGTCTTTTCACCAACAATTTGTCTTTGCCTCCCCACACTTCTCTGCTACGACTCCATTTTGTCTGCCTCTGCCTCAAACGTTCTCCTTCTTCTTCCCATAGCACTGCTTCTTTTGCCCATGCTTTAACATGCACATTTACACTGACAGCCATGCAAATAGCACCCACTAAACACACATAAAGCACAAGAAAGGCACCAATGTACCTGTGCACCCTAAGGCCAAATGAAATATTCCAATATTCCAAGAGTCACGTCTGCGTCAGCAGGGGGTAACATGACACTGGCCACTTTCCCACTAGCTCAGTATCACACAATACATATTTTAGTTGCGCCAACACTGAGCTGTGATCACAGGTGTTGTCACCGTGCTGACCTATGACAGGTCCTGATCATGAATGGGGCCATACTGTGACAGGCCCTACACTTAGCTGAACTTGTTGTGCTACGGTGATTGGCTTGTGCAGTCATGCAGGTGACTAGATAAGGACCAAAATTTTTAAAAGCCTCTGCGGTTTGGACTTCAGTTCCACTCATGCGTTTCTGCTCCTACTTTCATACAACAGAAGCTGTACCTGCTGTGTTAAGCTGCTACTAATGCAAACAGAACATTTTCTGGGTCACAAAAGCTTTTGACTGAGTCAACAGTGGATGGCTCTTATTGTGAAGCAGCAACATGAAAAATCTCATCACTGAGGTTGGCAGCTGACTACTTGCTTAATTACAACACAACTCTTTTTTTTTGTTTTGGTCAGGGGATCAACTTTAAATGTAAAAGACGCAGCAGCCATGGTGAGCTGGTTACAAGAAGATAACAAGTTCTTTTAGCAGCTTCATCAAGATTAGATACACTTTTACAGCAATGCCCTGTTGCATGTAAAATAGTTATCACTGTACTAAAATCATTGGCTCTGACCAATGTAGGATTTCTACCCTCTTTATTAAATATCAAAAATAGACAGACCACAAGAGGATTTGTGTGTTTGGGTGATGGTGGGGAACTTTTTCTCAAAGAAATCCTCTCTTGCAGTTCATATTACCACAATCAAGCACTGAGAATAGTGTAATCCTATGATCATATAGACCATTATAAGTCAACTTTTTGTAACTTCTTGTAATCCACACAGTTGACTCACACGATGCTGTCAGTTGTGGAAACAGTTATTAGCAGGTGTGTGGGTAACAGACACCACCGCCCCCACTATGAAAATGTGGTAGATATTTTTTCATATATTCATGAGGCATGTCACCCCAGAGTGGGTTAACAGATGAGCAGCAAGTTTCCAGAAAGTGTCGCTGCAGCAAAAATCCTCATTAGCTCTCACTGGGGAGTGTGATCTTGTAGTGACTATAAAACAGACACTGTATCACATGGTAGAAAACAAAGTTAGAACAATACAAGTTACATTCAGGTTATCAAGGGCAGGTTTTCTTTGCCACAAAATTTCCAATATGTATAATATAACACAGTATTTCTGCATAATGTGCATAATAATGCAACACATTATGTCTGACCAACCACTGAAAATTCTGTGTTCTGCAGTTAAATCAGCAACATTTCTGCAGCTCTGCAGCAGTGGCTCATGATAACTCTTCCACTTTGAGAACTCTAAAATGTCAGTGGCCTTGTGGAAGGTGCTGCACTGTATTTCTACTCTACAACACAAAATATAAACACAGTGGCTTTATTTATCTTTGCTCTCTGTAAATGGCTGCAGACGAAAGGATGAAGGCCACACTGATGAAAGAAAGGTCAGTGATAATGATACACTGAATCTATCAGATATAGTGTAACCTCCTGCTACTCACTCAGACTCACAGATTCGTTTAATGTGAATACTACTGCCCCACTGGACACACAGACATACAGACACACACACACACACACACACACACTGGCTACAGAACCTAGATAGCCTATTTGATGTGACATGTAATTCCAAACACATTGAGGGCAAATTATACAGGCTCAAAGAGAGAGGAACAGAGTGAGAGTATAGAGAGTGATAAATTCCAGGAGAGAGGAGACACAAGCAGCCTCCTCTCCTTCCCTCATCTGTTTCACTGCCTCAGATATGTCTTTACTAGTGGACAATCACACATACACAGCTAGAAGTATTGTAATTATTAAGATAAGATAAATGTACTTTATTTAATTTACAATAATTGATGTTGTGTCTGTGCATGTATCAGATAATGAATTTATGAATTTTACAAACTATGAGAGACAGGATCCTCTTTCTTTCTCTTTCTTGAATAATTGTCATATTGACTTCTGTACCATCTAGATGTTCCCCTAACTTGTACATGTTGCTGTTTAATGTTGACCTTATTTCAAACTGTGGGCAGAAACATTCCCTGTGTAGAGTGTGACAAAGCTTCTCACAAGTTCTCTTCAAACAAACAGCACTTACTGGGGTGCTCCAGCGACGTGGCAGCGTATCTTTACTAGTGTGGTCAAAATGGATGAAACAGAGGCTGAGATACCCTGACTTTAAATTGTATACTGTAAATTAAGCTTCAAAAACAATGTTTCCTGAAATTCCCATAATGCCAATCAAAAGTGTCTTTCATGAGACCCTCAAATTTAAAATCATTGACAGTACCCTCAGATCCAGCACAGCACTGTAGCTGAAGTGCTGATGTTTGAGATGTTCCAACTTTCATAGTGGTTACTACTAGTCACCTTATTCTGCCTTAGTCTAAGGAATGACCTTTCTTTTCTCCAGAACCCAAGTAATATTTAGGCATCTTCGTTTCAGAAGCATTAATTTAGCCTCCCCTGACTTCACCCTGATGTCACTCAAACCCATCAAAGTGATTACACGAATATAAAACTGTCCTTTGTGATCATATCCTCTTTTTATTGCTCCTGTCTGTTTCCTCTCTCACAACTAATAAAAAACAAAGTTATGCCCATGTATTTCATCCCTCTCCCTCCAAAGCCTGGACAGGGGATGTGAGACAGATTTAGAATGCCATCAAATTGAATGATGCATTTGCTATCTTGTGTTGCATTACAGTGGTAAGAGAAGCAGATTGCAGCAAACACAAAAATGGCCTAACACAAGAGACAGAGATGAGACATGCAAGCATTCACAGTCTTATATTTGCTGTATTGGTTATGGATATTAAGACACAGGGAATGAACTATAAAATGCACCACACAGGCAGTGGACAGTGTGTAATTTGACATTAATGAACTAAGGGCTTAATGACTCATTCCTGTCCTGCTGTCGTCTGTCTAGTGAGGCCATGCAGGAGTAAATACCAAAAATGCCAAACAGTATATAATCACTGAGTCACACAGGCTTGAATAAAATGAATAAGACAATAGAATGCTCTTGACTGCTCAAGGAATAATGAGAATGATATTTAAAGCAATTTGCTAACTTTATAAAATTAAGTGAAAATCATTACAGAATGAAAGCTGGTACAAAGCCTGTGATGACTTTATTAGACAGTCAGTGTCAGTGTCAGAGACAGGGGCTTCAGTCACTGATTTTTGCCTCTGATTTGTATAAGCCAGATGGTTCAGCTGACATCCTTCCTGTGTTTCTGCAGGTAACATGCATCCGTTGCATTCTGGCAACAGCTGCTGCATCAGCTGGACGGGGTGTCCTGGGATACTGTGGGGAATATTTCAGTCCTCTGTATCTATTAGGCGATAGACTGGTATAAGCCATTTGGTAGTAGCTCATTTGCTGCCTTCATGGCACAGTTAATAGGCAGATTAGATTTGGAGATGTGACAGCATGGATTTGGTTGAATAGATGACTGGATTTCACAGTGTCTGGCTCACGCAGCTGCAGAGACGCTGGATTAAAATATGATCTCCCCAAAAGAACGTTTCATTAACCTCAGATACTCTGTGCTTTTGCACTGCTATCACATCCAGAGACTAAGGATGTAGATTTTAAATAGCTGAAGCCTTTATGTATTTTAGAATATTCTGCTCATAAACAGTATGTATTGTGTATTTCCTACAATAAAGTGTACTCACAGGATCAGGAATCCAGATCATACCACAGGATATGCTTTAGTAGTGATTTTCTTTAGGATAGTCACTACACAAAATCACAGAGTCTCTGTCACTGAGAATAAAGCAGAAAAGAAAGAGAAAATCTGGGCGTTGTGGCGTTGAAAGTTTAATGATCGGCAGCTGACATTGCCTCAAAGCTAGATAATTATGATAACACACACATATACACATACACACTCTCTCTTAAGGAGGCCACTAGGGAGTCATTACAGTGAACTATAACTCCCACTAAGTAGGTTACTTACTGTGCAACTACACAGTACAAATTAGGTCTCTGACAAGTGATGTTAATCATGCTGTTGTGTTCAAATATAAACACTGCAGTTAGACAGAGTTTTCAGAGCATGAGATATATCACAAAAAACAGCACTTGATAAAATCTACAAATCCAATTCCACAGCAACACAGTTGTGTCACTGTACTGAATTTTGTTTATTTTTCGGGACTCTGTGTGTGTGTGTGTGTGTGTGGTTGTGGTTGTACGTACACATTATCATCAGTATCAGTTTCATGTTGTGAGGCATTCTGAGCCCCTGGTTATTCAAAGTTTATCAGAGTACAAACTTGTGGATTGTGGGTAAAGATGCCCAAATATTTGAATACATGATAAAACAGATAAAAGAGCTTTAAAGCTACAGGAAATTGGATTTAGAATCATGTGTGTATGTATGTGTGTATTGTGCAAAGCATCTGAAGTTGCACAAAATGGGTTGTGTGCGTTTTGCATGGCCATTAAGCTGTTTAAGGTTACGTGTCTGCCCAGAGCTGCCCAAACAGTTGAATAACTGACACCTATGCAGTTACAAGTGTACAATAATTGAATGTTTGCTTGAAAAGTTTAATGTGTAATTTTAACATTTCCTTCCACACTTGAATGAAGGAAGGGAGCACAGTTCCATAAATCTCCTCTTCTCCTTTCTGTGCTGTATATAATTAAGAAACATGAGGTCACATATTTTATACTTGCCCCAACTGAATGCTGCATCATTTGTGAGGGAAAACATGTACTTGTTTTATTCATGGATCTGCAGCCTTCTCCAACTGCCTCCTATCCTCTTTCTCTTCCCCAGTGTCTCCCCCCACACTCACCCCCCACCCCTTTCTCCTCCATTTCCCCTCCCCTCTACACTGTGTAGATATGTTCTGGTGTAGGATCAGCTTTATCTATAGAAATGCTATAAGAATGAGACTGAAAGAGAGAAATTGAGTCTGATATAGAAGAAAGATAGGCCAGCTTGAAAAATGGAGCAAAGGCAAGTATGTACCAAATGAGGACAGTGAAAGGAAAAAGGGGAGGAGATATAAAGGTTAAAAGAAAAGAGGACAGACAAGCAGAGGGAGAAAATATACACTGAGGGAAATAAGAAAGACTCAAATTGAAGTGTGTCAGTTCTTCTGCAGGAGCTTTCATTCACAGTGAAACACAGAGAAATGACTCAAGTAAAGGAAGAGAATTACTTCAAAAGTCCACAATTCTCCAAGCACAAGTCATGTAGGGTTATGCTGGATGTAGGTGACACAATTGCCACTTTTTCTGTACCTGATCAAATTGGAAAAACCTGCTGTAAAAGCTCTTGAGACTGAAGTCAAGGTAAAGTACAGCAACTAAAAAGATAAATTATACAAGTCATACTGATTGATGATTAAACTGGTCGCCGAGGTAAATCAGTGTGAGAGGGTGGATTCTCTTATTTAGGCTTTAAAAGCCTTTGATTAAGGTGAAGCAACTACAAATTTGGAAGGACTCTTGGTTTCGGTCAAACAGATCTCTAACAATGTCAGTACACCAAACTAAGGACACAAGGTTGTTTCCCAGTCATGTAACCGTTAAAAGAGCTGATAGGTGTCAGCTCATCCTAAATCTGGCAGTGACAAAGCCACTGGCTGGTGCAGGTAGAGTTATGAATAATAGATAAGACAGCATGTCTCTCAATTAGCCAGACGCAACTAAAATCCTGCTGCTGCTGGCTATTTGAGATGGAGCGAAGAACGGAGAAAGAACGGTGAGAGGCAGGAAGGTGAGAGCGGGAAAACACATTGGGGTGAGCCCGATAATGAGAAAGCAATAAAGGAAGGAAGAGTGGGGATATCTTAGTCACTAGCAGATTGCTGCATCAAAACAATTGCAGGAAATAATGAGGGTAGGCAGGGAAATGGAGGAATTTCTCATAAATAACTGTGAATTATTTGACCAAAAAGACTGCTTTCTTGCAAACAGGAACAAGTCTGAGGGAAATTTGTGCCGGTGAGAAAATAAGTGTGAATTGAATGCGAGTAGACCGCTGCTGATGCAAACTATTTATTTCGTTTTTTTTCTGTTTGGTTGCTGACTTATCTATGCCTTTCTCTACTTGTGTGCCAACTTTAACTTAGTTTGGTTAAATGATTATTAAAGATTCAAGCACTGATATGTTTCTTGCGTCGCCCAGGAGAGTAGCTCACATGGGCACTGAAATACTTAAAACTTAAACACGCAAAATACACAGTTTATGTGTGAGGTGAGCTCTACCAGCTAGAACAGGATAAACTGTGTTTGTTGCTGCTGAGGCATTTTGGTGCCAGCACTAACAGTCTCAGCTCTCTGCTCCTGTTCTCACACATTGCTTGTATGGCCCTGGTGTGTCCATAACCTCTCTGTGGTGTGAAAAACAAAGGCATAGCTGTCGTTTTTCCTATCTGTCTATGTGCTCCTGAAAGAACTCAACAGCTTGCTCTGAACATTTCAGCTTCATTCTCACTCTCTCTCCTCTAGCTGACAGATGTTGGTATGCCCTCACTGCTGAGAAGGATACAGATCTTTGAAGTGAAAATAATAAGCTGTTAATAGTCCACCTGTTTCTCCTGGGTGCGATTTGTGTATGTGAGAGACAGAGAGTGAATGACTGAGTGAGTGACTGAGGCACAGAGAGGGGGAGAGTTTGTGTTGATATGTCTGTCAGGCTCTTTCAAACTGAATCAAGAAAAGCAAACCTTGACATTGTCAAATTCTATCACACAAGTCTCACAACTTTATAGAGCCCTCTTTCAAAAGAAAACAATATTTAAGTGTATAAAATGGCCTTTGCCAGTTGTTGAAAAAATATAATATTGAAGGAGTTAAGACCAGAGGAGCAGCAAGTGGGAACTGTAGACTTCTAAGGAGCAGGACGATAATTAGTCTGTCATCTTTTTCAGTAAAAGATTCGGTTATGGAAAACCTAACCATCAGATTTGAAATTGCAATCAGAAATCTTCACTACTCAAGTGAAACACAGCTTAAGCAACAACAAAGATGTGAACACTGAACAACTTTGATTGGACTGCTAGATAGACTTAGTCATGTACAGTACATACACACATAGATGCATGTAAATACACGTGCACAATTATTTCATCTGTCCTGTTCTTTTTATGCTGATTCTATTTCATCTAGCTATTTCTTTGGATGTTTTCACCTCGATTTTAAAAGCCTTACATGGAGGCTGCAAATGAGCCTCAGCTCAAAGCTCTATACACAGTATGTCTGTTGCACTACTTATCTTAATGCAGTGTTTTTTTCTGCATGGTTCCTGTTAAATGAACAAATAAATAAAGTTTAGTTTTCAAGTGTCAGAATAAATTTCTTACAAAGTAGATTTGCTTGTTATTGAAAAAAGAAGTAAAAAAAAAAAAGTAAAAAAAAAAAAAAGTAAAAAAAAAGTTTTCAACTTTTAGAAAAAAAATGTTTTTACTGTGTGGGCTTATCTGGAGGTCAAAGAAATTGTATTAGTAGTAAATGCTGAGCTCAGCCCAAATCCAACAAAAGCCGATATTTCCTTCCCTTTAGGAACCCTTAAATAAATAATTGTATTGACTGATGTAGCCTACAGTGCTTTTAATGATCAATAACTCACTGCTAGTTTAGAACCGTGTAACAACAAATGCTGAATTAATTCTATAAATCCGTCTTTTTCAATTTATGGTCCCCAAAACTTTAGGAGCAACAGAGGGAAAAATTATAAAGATAAGATGTTTTTCAGGCTGTGCAGACTGCTATGCTCATTGAATATAAAAGATTAAAATGGAGACATTAAACTTTCCTTGTAACTGCGACCTCAACAACACAAAATAACACTTTAGAAAAGAGGACAACAAACTTTTTCTCTAGAAACAGGACCAAGGTTTATGTACATGTGCATGTGCTTGTATATCTATCTGAGTTTTGCCACATTTTTGCAAATCTATGCTGATCTATTCCCTTACATTTATGAATTCCTTGGCCAATAAAATGTAGGTTAAAAGCCATTATCTTTAGTCTGAGACATCTACAACATGTGATATTGACAACCCTTATTTTATGGTAGCCATTTGTAAAATTCCAACATTTACTATAGATGGCATTTACAGTCTGTATGTTGGATTATTTATAACATCTGAGAGGACACCAGAACAGACACCAGTAAACCCTCTTCGTGACCTGCCTACCTTCCATCATTTGTAACCATTCGTTATCTCTGCCCCTCAACTCCACTGGTTTCAATGTCACTCTCTCTCTAATATAAACTCCATTTGTTAATGAGCCCTTCTGGGATGCAACTTTCCCTTTGGGAGATCTGAACCAATAATGGAGACCTTGATTCCCCATAGAGAGTCAAGGATTCTGAGTTAAGAATTGGATTTGTCATGTGTGGATGTTTCTATGACAACTGCTACTCAGCAAAATTCTTATTGTGATGTCATAAGGAAAGCTTCTAGCCACCAGCACACTAGAACAGAATTTCCACACGAGAGCCTCTTTATGATCGTCACTTCCGCTCTTTTTAGGTTTCCTCACACACACTTTTGCTACCAGCGTAGCACCTGACTGACTGTAGCTGAACTATAATTTAACTGCTTATGCACTGATGTTTTACGGTTCAATTGCATCGCTCATAAGTACAACACAGATCAATGGCATCAAACAGCTGGACACGGCATAGACTTACAAGTAGTAAGTACTGTAGCTGGGATGCTCTGAGGACTGAATGTGATAAAACTGCTGCTTTTCTGGGAAGTAAACCTGTGTCGACACTAGGACACAGAGCAGTGGTGTATCCCATCATGTGATTGCATGTCAAGCCACAGTGACGTGTCAAGACACCGCAGGTATGCAGGTCGTCATGGTCACAAGTTGTCATTTTTGACTGGTTGTCAAGTTTCAAGAGGATGGGTAATGTGAGTGGGTCTGAAGGCAGACGCCAGAAGAGAGGAGAGTGGCATTTGGCTAAAAGCAATGAGCTCTATTTGCTGACACTGTGACAGACAATGAATGATAACCTTTCTTCCTGATATATGTTGGTTTTGTAACTTTTTGTGTCCAATTTTTTTTTTTTTTTTACCTAAATGAACTCAAACCAATGCTGAGCCCAGTGTATGGTAAAGAGGAATGGACTGGACCTGAGCCGGTTGGTACACAATTGAATGAGCAACACTGTGGAGAACAAGTTATATGAAACCTGCATCCTTTTCTTGTTGAGTGGCAACCAAGGCATGTATTGTATGTATAGATGGACTATTAGTACATCCATAATACTTGGTGGTAATTAGGTTCCTATGGTGTTTGCATGCATCACACACCACCATGTGTGTTGCCCTAGGGATGTACGTAATTGCGGTCCAGAGATCAAAAACATAAATAAATAATAATTTAAAAAACTAATGCATAACAATTTAAGAATAAACTGATAGTAAAATACAAATGTAGTCTGTCAGTTCTAAAGAGACTGTTGGTTTTCTGTGGAATTCTTCAAGCAATATATAAATTACTCTGAACTTGATGTGGTTATGTTGATGCCCTAACATTTGTCCAGTCACATTTTCCCGGGCAGTATAGATCCAGAATTACATCTATCTAGTTAACTTATAGTCATTCAGTCCACCATAATCCACTCCATTCACAGAACCAGAAGTTGAGTCTATCGAGT
Source organism: Lates calcarifer (assembly GCF_001640805.2). NCBI lineage: Eukaryota > Metazoa > Chordata > Actinopteri > Centropomidae > Lates > Lates calcarifer. The sequence continues at coordinate 11,517,119 of NC_066840.1, read as the reverse complement.
TTACATCTATCATTGTACAGTAAAAACCAGAGGTGCTGTTGGATAGATGCGGCTGAGAGAAACATTGATTTTCCCTGCGTCTACTCGGGAAATTCTTTAATTTTATGTAATTGCAGCGAAACCTCTGATTGTTTTGGTGTCATTAATATCTGTAAGGCGATTGTGCAACTGTGTTAGCATTGACAACAGGATGATGTGGTGCTTAGAAAGAGCCTATTCTGACTCCAGATCATCACTAGTTTTATACCTACTACAGCAATATATCCAGTCCTGCTGCAGAGCATCTCCACCCACCCAACACCCCCACAGCACATTGTTTGTCTGCTGCAGACAGAGCATTATAGGCCCACTAAAATATTTCTGTGTAGTTTTTAATCTCATGATTTGCATATTTTACTGCCATTCTCATTACCCACTGCAGAGAGAATAATAAATGGAGGGAGAGAAAGAGACAAAGAACTGAGGAAGATTGGACTGTGAGGTGAGGAGAGAAAGCCTGAAGAATGTGAATAGAAATCCATGTGAGCAGCTAGGCTGCTGTTTATCTTATAAATTGGAAGAAAAAATGACTTCATACCGTCCTTTCCTCTTTGTTGACACATTGCTTTATAAAGTGACTTTTATGCTGTACTGTCAGACAGCATGTGTGTGCGCTGCACTGAAAGTTCATAACCATAAGCATGTATATAAACCTCTAGATAACTGATATACAGATAATTAATTCTTGTTTACAGGTAGAAGAGTTGATGACTTGAGTACTGCCTCAATTGCAGACTTTAATAGATAAGATATCTTTGCCACTTTAGATTATCTATGGGAAACTCACAGTTATATAGTAAGATAGTCATATAAAAATATGTATTGTGTTAATGTGGATTGAGGAAATACAATTTAATCCTCTGAGGTTAACTGTCATGCTTCCTACCTCCAGATTTTTGTTATAGACATAAGGCCAAAAAATTAAACCACATTTGGGGATGATTACCAGACAGAGCAAGGCAGAGTAGGAAAAGTGTTGAGAGCCACTCTTAAGACTGTAGGAAGATGACATGACATTCACCTGTTACAAACACCAGCAGGCCATCTTCTTACTAGAGATAAGAGGCAAGAGAGGACAAGGAAACCAGCTGCTATGAAAGAGAAAGCTTAGCAACATGTATAAATCTAAATATGTGGGACTGACTTTGTTCTCTGATGATTCTGACATCCTGTACTTTTAATCTGAAACCATTTATAGATAGCAGAATTGCTGCTCCTCTCTTGAAACAGAATTTGAGATGGAAGAAAAGTTGTGATCTGGGATTTTGACAGCGATTAGAGCAGCTTCAAACTGGAAAAGGTCAGACATTATCTGGGTTCAGAGGTAACATTTTATCCTAAAAGAGATTTACTCGTTTGTGGTCTGGTTCACACATCTAATAGAAAACACAGTGAATAGAGACAAACTAGGGAAAAATATTTGGGTCAGATTAAAATAGATCCTTTTTCTTCTTCATTTCTTCAGTAAACAGGACAAACAAAACTAGGCTTCAAGCATTTTTAGATGTTTTCCAGCACATGTGCAGATCTGCCAGTACATCTGAAGCTACAGTAAATCTGTTGATTCCATTCAGTCTTGTATCATTTCATGTTGGTGCAAAGCATTAAAGTACATTAATCTCTTATATTCTTACTCCAAAACTAGTGCAGAGTCAAATTTTTGCATAATAATGTGTATTTTATGCCATTAGTACATTGCAACTCTGGCACAAGTCAAGAGTCTTAAGAGCAGAAAACTATAAGGACTGAGGAGAAAATGCAGTAAGTGTGGAAAGGCATTTTTCCTTTTTTCTCTTTAACAATGAATGTTAATTAGACCAGTTGCTCTACATTGCGTATGCCTGTGTTTTGTGATCACATTTTTGTTGTCTCCACCATTTTGTACACTTAAAGTTTTATGTTCTTTGAATATAAAATTATGGGCAGTTTAAGTATTTCTGCAATCAACTGCCATACATACTGTGGATACAGACCTAAATCACATCATTCAAATTCAGAAAAAGAAATTAGAAGAAAACAAAGTGTTTTAAGTTACGTTTTAACTTAAAGTTTTAAAAAATCAAAACTAGGTTTTGCTGCTGTATTTATAAATATTATACATGTGGAAGACCTATAACAATAATAATGATATACATATATATTAAATGTGACCAACTGGTTTGCAATTTTAAAAATATATAAATATTGTGTATCATTATATAGTTAATGTCACTTTCAGTGGGATATTGCTGGTATAAAGGAATAGACTGGCAATTCATAAAACACTTTTATTTGCTTTTTATGCTGACACTTCCATGAGGAGATTGATAGAAATCTCATGACTGTATGCTAAATATAAAGACTATATAAGGAGATCATAAGCTTAGTTAGCATAAACACTGGAAACAGGAGGGACAGCTCATCTGGCTCTGTTCAAAGGTCTTAAGCTGATTAACTTATATGTTATGTGTGGCTTGTTTGATCCATACATAGTAAAACATTAAAAACCCAACACTATTCCTTGGCTGGGTACAGTCACTTCTTGGAGTCTTGCTGTCACCATAAGGTTGCCAGGCATCTCATCTAACTGTCAGTAAGAATGGAACAGGCAGATTTCCCAAAATGTTGAACCATGCCTTCAGAGAGTGATCATATATAATCTATTATTAAGTAAATATACACTTAATTGAGGCACGATTATACCTAACATTAATACAGACGTGCATTTTTCATCAACAACAACTTCTTCTTCAGGAGGTACATGATGGAAACCATCCTTCATCTATCATCCCACTGGCTCTGAAACAATAACTATGCTTCTGACCAGAGAGAAAAAAATCACCAGTGACATTCAGGCTGCAGGCCAAACAGCTAATAGGCTCTACCATGCTTATCAGCATACCACACTGTCTGCCAGCCCACACACACACACATACACACACACACCCCCAGTGGACCTGAGTGTTTCTGCCTTCCTCCTTTCCTGACTCCCAGGCTGTGGTGCCTCCCTCTCCTTAGAGTTGAGAGCATTACAGTTTAAGCCAGTTAAGTGCAGTATTGTTGGTGATAAGGAGGAAGATGAGGAGGCTGGGAGGAAGGGCACCATATATGGTATTAAGAGAAGCCAATCCAGGACTTGGTCATTTGTATGCGTGAGCGTATACTGTATTCTGACTGAGAACTTGAAGGCTTGGGTGAGCTGCAAGCCTGAGTTCAAAAATGCAATTACACAGCAATTCAAAACTCCACCTGTGCGTCTGTGCTCCTGCTGTACCTGTACACACACACACACGTGTGTGAGCCTGACAGTGTTTTGTGATGTGTTAAGAATAGGACAGAACAAATTGTCTTGTGTGAGTATATTAAATTATATGAATTTCCTGATGACAAATCCACAAAAAATGAAACAAAGTATGTGTACTTGCAGTACATACACATCAAGAGATGCTAATTTCTTGGGATCATGATAACTCTGATGATGATGAATAATGGTGCCGTTTTAAGGAAATACACCCTAATTTTTAGGGCTTTTTTGGCAGGCAGTTCAGCAATTCAACAATTTTTAACTTGATACATGGAACTGCAGGTTCTTTTCAGTAGGCCTTCCACGTCGAGGCAGAGAATATCCTGTAATCTGCAATAAGACATTATGCTGATGACATGGACTCGCCCCACCTATTCATGGTTTTTAATCTTCTGTCAACACAAAACTAGGAGGCAGGAACTGGAAGAGTAGTAAATAGGTGAGAAGGTATTTACAAACTGGAGATAGTGACAGTTGTGTAAAGAAAGAAGATGCAATGAAATGTAAGAATTGCTCTGTGGAGGTGAGACACTGAAGGGAAACCAGAAACAGACTTCTTCTCTCTAAAATGCAATTAATTGAATCCCCTGCGGTAAAGATGCACTGAGAACACACATAGGACAGACCACAGACATCCATCTCTCAGTTTAATTACCATTCATCACAAACACACATGGCTGATGATTGTCATTCTGTTTGAGGCTCGAGATCAGCGCTGTGTTTGTTTGTCTCTGTGCAGTAGGACTCATTTCTAGCACTAATGACTTCACTGGCTCTTAATGGATGTTAGAAATAATGGAGCTGTCATTGTCTACTCTCACACCTCTAACAGAGATAGCAAAAAGTTCCTATTTGCTTTTCACCTTCACATTTCTCTGTCTCTCTCGCCAAATCTAGATATTCTCCCAACAGGATGTGACCTCAACACTGAACAATCCACTTTCAGAGTTCATTTGTGTCAGTCTTCATCACTGAATGGAGCTGGATCAAGTGTCATCAGGTGATCTAAGTCTGGACCTTTGACAAGTCCGGACATTTGACAAGTGGCTGTAACCCCTGCCTCTGTTTAAGGATGTTCCTCTGTGTTAGATGTGGATGTCTTCTTTAGTCCACCCACTGACTCCTAGTCGATTACTTTGACCCCTCCTCAGTCAATGCTGTGACCAGGTTTGGGCGCTGAATGCTGATGAAGACCATGAGATGCAGTGGAAAACTCAGATGTGGTTACACCTCAAATTCAAGAATTCAAGAATTTGCAACACATACCCTCATAAACTTGTGTGATTTTGTGGTTGTTTGTCAAAAACCACCAATGAAATTGTATTTCAATCTTTCTGGCATAATATTTCCCCATGTCAGAAAGCATTCATTGCTCTAATGTGAAAAACAGCTGTTTCTATTTCAGGTTTTATGAGAACAATAACTTTAAAGAGCTGCTTCATAAGCTGGATATTTTACTAAACATAATGCTCTGGTGACAGGCTGGCCCAGTAAATTATGACACAGTTGTAGAATCAGACTGAACAGCCCTCTGTCACTGGAGGAGCTAGAGCTCATATTCTCTACTGTAGAGTGGTAACCAAGGCTGTGTGTTTTTGTGTGCTAAATTATGGTTATTATATTGAAGAGATAATTGATTAGCTGTTGGAGTAAATTAAATTACAGAGTAATGATACAAATTTAGTAATGTAACAATAATACAGGAGGCAACACTTCTCACAGAATGAGCTTTTACCAACATTCAGTGAAAATTAGACCAAAACATTGGCAACAGCACAGGATAACAGTTGAAACATCGTGTGTGCATATTCTCCATTTCACATGAGTCCAGGAAATACACAGCCCTGCCCATTCTGCAAACAAATCTGTCTTGTGTGTGTCCTTGCAAAAAACATAAACCATTCATCAATCTGCCAGGTAAAAGCAACACCGGGCCACTGCCGTCCATCAATCAAACCACTGGCCAGCTGTCCAGTGCACGGCAGAGTGACAGCAATGACCCCGCCCACCTGGTCCACTAGGGTGACCTTTGAGTCATCATGACAAGGTGATGGATATCCTGTGTCACAGGAAGTGAAACACTTCCCCTCCACACTGCAGGTGAGCTGACAGAAATTACCACACCCAGTGCTACAACTGCACAAACCTCTACATGTCAGTACAAAAAAAAAAAAAAAAAAACACTACTAGAGATAGAAGTACATAAAGTGAACGCATATTTAGGGTATGTGATTAAGTATTTTAAAGTCCAATCAGCAATAATTCAATAATTTTGAATTCAGCAGATGTATGAGCTACCCAAAATCTGATTCAGAATCAATAGCATGTCAAAAGCAACTCTGGACAACAGGCCCCCTCTTTCAAGAAGAGGGATCCAATCTAGCCAACCATCATACATTTGGTGGTGAAGAAGAGGCTGAGCTGCTTTCAGTGACGTTTACTCATCATTTAAAAAAAAGAAATGACAAACATTCCTTTCACAAAGTAAACAGAACTGCTGCCCCTTTAAATATTTTATCTGCTTTGAACTGCTCCCCAAACCTCTGAGAGCCACAGCCATGTACCACTGACACACACACACACACACACACACACACACACACACACACACACACACACACACACACACACACACACAGAAACTGCAGTGTCAGGTATCTGCAGTCTCTCTACCATTGTTTGGCGAGAGAAATATTTTCCACCCTCATCAATTATCTTCTACCCTCAAGTCTCCTCTCTCTCTCTCTCTCTCCCTCTCTCTCTCTCTCTCTCTCTCTCACACACACACACACACACACACAGAATCCCTTCCTCCCACCTTGTCTCTATCCACATCTGTGTTAAAAAAAAAAAAGTCATCGCAGATGTGAAAAATGAATGACACTGCAGAGTGACTACATGTGCACCTGAGCATTGTCTTTAGACAAGTATTGTGAACCTGTCTATTTGGGCACATTTCTTGGGCCTTTTAATTAAGCAAACATGAATGGATGATGGACATATTGGCTCAGAGCACAGCCATAGATCTAGGCATTTAATGACCTTTAAATGGTGACTTCTCCTTGATTCAGTTCTATATGAGTGACATCCAACAGTTTATATGACGAGGAGATCAAACACCATCTGTTTCAGGTCCAGATGAGTTATCAGCAACTCTCTCTCTCTCACACACACACACACACACATAAAAACAGAGGGCTGGAAGGTCAGCCAGAAACATGACGTCCAGCCAGCTGTTACCACATCACAAACTGTCATCTAAGTGGGGGAGGGGTCATTACCTCTGATTAAAATGGATCACATGGGCAGTGAAAAAAATGTTGGATATTAATACTGAAACCAACAAACTCACTGACAGTGGAGGTGTTGTTGTTTAGGGCCTTCTAATAGGTTAATATAAACAATCATTTTCATCAGTTTGTCTGAGGGTTGTCATTGGCAGATTCAAGCAGAAAAAGGCAAACAAAAACCAACTTTCAAACAATTCCATAGCCAGACTGGAGATGTGGAGCTGTCTATGGTGCTGAAACATAATGTCTGCAGATCAGAGCTAGTTGACAGAGGAGACATGTGATGATGAAACTATATTTTACACTATGACAATATGATTATGACAATGCTACAGAAAGTTTTTCTGACACCAAAGGTATAAAAAAATCATGATGCCTTGAGTCGACTGCTTTTAAATCATGAAAAAGAATAGTTAATGAGCAATTTACTCTTTGAAAGGTATCTTTACTTAAATATTTTAGCTTGTTGGCCAATGACTAATTAAGGAAACTGATTAAAATATGCATTCCTAGTAGGCAGCCAGGTGAACTGGTCCTCTACGCTCTGAACTGACTGAATTTGAAAGCCATTACCACTTTATAGGAATGTAAACGAAAATGTGCTAGAGAGTAATTCTACAGTACTGTAGCACCAGTCTACAGGAGCAGTGCTGAGTACACATTTTAATTCTCCCACACATTCAGTTCTAGTCTTGGCAATCCTGAAAATGCCAAGAGGTTTAGCATCACTTAAACATTTCTGAATCTGAGGAACATCACCTCATGGGTGCCAAGTAAGTACACACACACACACACACACACACACACACACACAAGTTTGACTCCCATTCATTGCATTGCCAAACCCAAACCATATCCCTAACTTTAACCAGGACCTCAGAAATGACATTTAGCCTCATTAAGACTGGGCTTTGGTGCCCATGAGCCATGAGGACCCCCCCCCCAAACACACGCACACACAGATTAAATCGAGGGTCTGAGGCGAGGTAAGTTTTCTAATTACTAATGCATGACTCTAAAAATTGTCACTCCATGGTCCCTGCAGGAATCTCAGAGTGGTTAACTGTGTGTGAGAGATATGAGGCTCTTCCACCTGCTCAGAAAGGTGTTACAGCTCAGAAACACACACACTTGAGACAACCTAGAAACACCACTTTTCCCTTCTCTCTCCCTCTCCTCCCAATCACCTGAGAACTGCACTGACTTATCACAGTTGACAGAGAAGAAGAAAAAAAAGGAGGTACACACTAAGGTTTCAGACATGAGAGAAAAGCAAATAGAGAGACAGAGTCATTGCTAGGAAAGAATAGGAAGGAGAGCAGGAGAAAAAGGACAGGGCCATATAATATAGCAGCATTTCATCAGTGATTGGTGGAGCATGACAGCAAGGAAAGAGCCATGAGATTTAGAGGACAAAAGAGAGAAGAGGAGACGAGGTGAGAAGAAGGAAAATGCGAAAACGGGAAAAGTAGGAAGGGAGTAGGAAACAGTAAAGAAATAACAAAGAATGATTACGAGCCATGGCATCTCTCTGACCGGTAACAACTAAAGATCTCAGTGAGGGAGAAGGGGTGTGTGTGTGTGTGTGTGTGTGTGTTCTGACTGACTGGCTGTACAGCCCAGAGAGAGGAATGGGCTGTGAGAAAAAGCTGAATAAAGACAAAACCCAGGAGATATGATAGACACTCAAAGTCAGAAGTTTGTAAAACATGATAAAACATGAGGTTCAGCTGAGACAGACACTTATTCATACAGCTGGAAACCACAACTCTAGATATACTCTTTGCAGACACAATTCACAAACGACTGCAGAATCCTGTTTCTGTTCATAAATGTTGTATAGCTGCATTATGACTTAAAAAGCTGAGAGACCTTTCTATCAGCATCAGGAAGCAGACAGAGAGAAGAGAAAGTAAAGGACGAGCCTGAAGAGGAGAACAACAAGCAGAGCGATCAACAACAACAAAAGAGCTTTTCCACCTCTTGAGGATCAAATCAGTTCTACTCGTTCAGCGACAGCAAGCTTTCTGTTAACACTTACACACAGGGATTCTGACAAAAGACACTGAAAAGCAGGAGAGGAAGGAAGACCGTGGCCCATTTGGTCTGGTTTACTCAGAAGTGCACATTCAAAGACAAAGAGACCACACAGTAATCGCAACTGCATGCGACACACATTTCTGGAGTATCTCCTCTCCAAAAAGAGCAGAAACACTCTTGTCTTTTATCACAGAGGAACATTTATAATTATGTTGCACAAAAAAGCTCAGCTGAGTGCAGTACCAGCTGCTCTGGGTGGGGACATGCTACCTATTTTTAGGCTTGCACATGAGCTGTGACAGATTGACCCAGCTCACTCTGCTGCTAACAGCACAGCAGGCCATCGTAATGAGACTCTCCCTCTGCTGAAAGCTCTACTTGACTTGAGCCTAAAGTTTATGGGGTCAATAGCCTGGGTTTGCCTCAGCTCTCCATTAGCTCTTTAAAAGAGCAATGAATTTGTACCATCAACCCTCCATGAATTTGCAATTTCCACTTCACTCAGTCCCACCTTTAAACTGTTAATACACCAGTCATCCACAACATTAAAACTGGTAACCTAGTTTTAGTGTTGTACAAAGGAAGGATACAAGGATGAATCATAGCCATAACTATGCAGTACTGCTAGCATCACTTCACTGACTACTAGATACTCTGATGTATTTCTAATCTTAACAGAGAGCCAAGGCTGCTAATGTGCCCAGTCAGTAATAATATGCTTGGGCAAGTTCCCCTTGGACAAATTGAAGAAGCCAGAATTATAAATTACAAGCACTGTAACTTAAACCAGATTAAATTCATGAGTCGTTCATCCTAGTTTATCCCAGTTGCTGCATGTGTGATACCTAAGCATGTGCTAAAAGGTAGGAGTGCTCTCTTGTCACTCTTGCACAACACTTCATCTTACTTTTTTAAAATCAGACTGATAGATAGAGACCTATAAGAAAACAAAATTGCAAAGCTGTTTAGGAGAGTGGCAGTAAGCCATAATGAAAAAGTGCAGATACAGTATACGTTTCAACCATGTTACTTTTTGCATTTGGACAGTGAAAAATCCAGGCTAAAATCGAGAATAATCAATAAGATAGACAAAAAACAATATTTGATTTGTGGCCATATCACCCAGCACTACTTAAGTGACTCTACAGTGTTTTGTTGGTGAAACTCACATCTCTGAAACTGATCCATGATCTGTCCTCGTTGTTCTGAGCCACGTCTCCGCAGACCACCGTTTCTCTGCTCGGCAGGAGAGCCAGGACAGGCAGCAGGAAGAGCATCTTATGGAGGTAGCGAGTCAACAAAAGACGTGAGAAAGATTGGAGTGAAACAAGTTATTGATATGAGTTAGCCTACACACACCTAAAGAAACTGATAACAAGGAGGGAAGGCTACGCTTCTTTATTGCAAAAGTTAAGTTCTAGAGTCAAGTTACAGAACAGAATGTCGTAGAAATATTCTAATTCTGTCATAAATATGTCACAAAGGACCTTTAACGGTTAGGAGAGTAACGCCGAGAGTTCGCCATTTGCAGACAGCTAGCGCTAAACCGTTAATATTTGCTACATTTGACCATTGTCGTCCAACTTTCTTTTTATGTCTCTGAACGTGATAGCGAAAGCCAAAACGATGCTAACAAGTAACTTACTTTTCTCTTACTGTACATCCCGGTCCTGTCTTCTCGTCATTCACTCCGCAGCTTAGAGAACTTAGTGTCCACTACTCCAGTTCCCCGGTCAAACTTAAGTCCACTGCCCCACCGTCCCCCGGTAAGTTACGCTCCTCCTGATTTCTACAGTGAGATGAAGGCGGTGGACCGTTAGCTTCAGCTCTTACCAGAGCCCGCCTCCTCCTCTCTGTTTATTCATACAGACCATTCTATCTTTCTATCTATCTACGAAAATGAGAAAATGGTTTGCACAACACACAAATACACAATTCTAGCCTTATCATACAATTACATCACTATCATATAGTATCATATCTCATTGTACCTGGTGAATCTATCTATCTATCTATCTATCTATGATGAAGAGTGTATTTTTGATTTACAGTACAACAGATGGAGTGGTGTGTCCACATGGGAATAGTAATTCGGTTTGTATGGAGATTTCCAGATGTTAAAGGTACAGCAGGGCCCCTGAAGAAGATTCCTGGGTGCATACAGCAACATATTAATTAATTGCAGTCTGCCTTTCATGCATGATTCTAGGCATTCACCTGGTGAGGTCTAGAGACCATTATGGGCCACTGAAGGGATGAAATGGGTCTCCAGAAAAAATAAATCATGTTTTAGTTACAAATAATTTTGCTGCCTAGAAATAAGTTCACTAAATTATCCATAACTATAGCTGTCTCGGCCATCTGCTTCCATCCTCTACAACTTTTATCTCCTTATACCTGCAGGAATAACAGAACCACACTGCCCCATTAAATATCTAAGTGCAGACAGTGCATCTTGTCAAATGGGCGGCCTTGGTAAAACTTTTATCAAATTCTGTGCTTTAGTGTGAAAAAAATAAAAGAAAAAAACTTAGAAAATCTTACAGTCTACCCACACAATAGTGAGGTGAATTATGTATGTAGCCAGCTCTTGAGCCAACAGGTCCACAGACTGATGAGCTCTCTCCATGGTACTGAAACATTGTTATTCGGGTATTAACTGCATGAAACTATTGAACAAATGAACACCTGCAGCCTACAGTATAAAGCAATCTAATCCAGTTGTGCAGCAGTTATATACCACCTTTATCAGGCTTATAATGTTACATTTTTAAGACTCTGTCACGGTGGTTGAGTTGAATCTGATGATGATTAATGATTGTGTGGTGCATAAAAAAACAAAGTGTAGTGTAGTGTCAAGTAGTGGTTTATATATTCAAGTAAAACACTATATTTTTGAAGTACTTGCTGTTAAATTCATTTGTTTAATGCTACTCTATATGCTTTTACTCCACCACATTTCAGAGGCAAAATATTCTCTGAAATAGTAAAAGTTGTTGTTTTATTCAACCATCAGTGTGAAAGGAAAAGATGGCTGAAAAAGAAGAGCATCAAATCCTCACATTCCAAAAGCTGAAACCAGCAAATGTATTGTCCATGAAAAATGACTGAAACAATTACATGATTATCAAAATAGATGCCATTTGGTTTTCTGTTAAATAACTAATCCATTAACTAAATGTTTTATTTACAGCTTTTTCCTCCAGTTCATTTATTTGACCGCTTCTGCAGTTGCTTAGCAGATTCAGATGTACTATTTACAACATACTTGACACTATATCATATAACATTAAACAATGCATTTTATTGATTAAACAAATCAGCAGTCTATACTGTAAAATCATTCAGAATACCCTACTTTGACCAGCTATGACATTAAAGATCTGCTTATATGTGATACGCAGTGATAACAATGCTTCATTTAAGTAAAAGTCTGAATGCAGATACACTGTGGTGTTATTATTTTAACTTAAGCAAAGATTTGAGTATTTCTTCCACAGCTGGTGTCATACCTTCACTGGAAGGTTGGATAGTTATAGTCTTGAAGAAACGTAGCCCAGAACAAAGTTAATATGTGTGAGTTATTAAATTTTCAACTGCACCTACTTAATAGTCCAGTGCAGGTGCTCATCAAAGGCAGAAAATGTAAACTGAGGATGGCAGTATATGTTCTGCAGGTATACATACCTGTCTAATCATGCAGGACAGAGTCATTAGAATACACAGCGGTCATCCAATCTGCCCTCCACACACACACACATACACACACACACACACACACACACACAGACACCCAAACATCAGCTTTCATGCTTTGCTGCAACTGCACGTCTCAGCCACCTACCACTTTCCCTGAGGCAAAAAGTCCCACTCACACACTCAGACACAACCCAAAGTGACAGATAAGGCAAACCACATCAGGGTCACTTGCATGAAGCGTGGCTGTATCTGTGTTTGTATGTGCGGCCCATTTGGTTCAACATGCCAGCACAATTCATTCACATTTACAAAAACATAAACTTCACATTAGGTCATGCTCATTAACACACTGCCTGTAGTAGCAGCCCAAGGCACGCCTGCAATCACACCCAATTACAGAGAACGGTCCCATTCAAAATAAACCAAATAAGAAGTGGAACGCACAGCTCCGGTGGATTCTCTGCTGGTGCCGGCTGATAAATTTAATTGAGACTTTTAGATGTGCAGTCAGGTGAAGCAAAACAAAATTAGAGTGAGTTTAGTGTTACTCCCATGCATCTGTCTGCTATCTTTACCTGTACTGTATTTTGAAACCTGTGGTTGTTGTCTTTGTTGATGGCTATATTCACCATCCTTCAGGTTACGTGATGTTTCTTCACTCTACAATTTCCAATTCGCCTTTTTTTTTTTTTAACTCTTACTGAGCAGAATTTTTCCCATTTTCAGAGTGTCTTTAAAAAGTAAACTTCACAGGACCAGACTTTTGAATCAATGTTTAACTTACATAACAGGTCACTCGCTGAGGTTCAGAAGGTACAGACACCTAACTCTTTTACAAACAACCCTCATTAAGATTTTATATCCTCTATGGCTGTCAGCCGCTTTTATGTGTCCTCTTTTTCACAGCCAAGAGATAAGAGCATTTTCTGCTGTTTCCCTTTATGTGTGTGTCTCTTAAGAGGGACGCAGCTTTGCCAGGATTTAGAGAAGGTCAAAGTCAATGATAAGATTTATTTTTTGTATTACTGACAGTCTGACAGAGAGATAATAGCTTTAGAGGGGGATATGACATAACATGCTCATAATAATACCACTAATGACAAGAGGACTTATCAAAGGCAGCATTAAAGCCATTTGGGTCATTTTAGGCACAGATTTAAAATTGCAAGTCTTTAGTGTTTGAGGGCTTTTGTACAGTCAGCTTGAAGATCCCATGGAGCAGCTTTTTTTTAATTTTTTTATTTTTTGGTTTGTTTTGGGATGGTTTACTGTGTCTGCAGGATGTTAGGGTGAGGCTTTAGGAAATGGTTTTATCCTGGGCATCATCTCATATTCTTGGCTGTGGAGCTGCTGCTGATGCAAAATTGTTCCAAACTGACTCAAAAACACACAAAAATGTTACTGCTACTTCTAAACTCTGTGTTATATAGAAACTGGAGGAGGTGGCAAACTGACGATATTTTCTTTGAGCAAAGAAATTTGGAAAATCTCAAACTTGAAAAGGTCGGTCAACACTGATTATGAAGTACTATTCTGTTAAACTATGTTAGCAATAGTGTGAGGTGAGTCATGAAGAGAGAAAAATAATCAGACAAAGAGTTCTAATAACAGCCCATCATTGCATACCCCATGTACACCCCCAGTTCGTTGGTGTGGGCATCACGTCTCTCAGAGAGGGCACTTGTTACCATGATATTCTCCAGATTTCAAAATGAAAGAGCTCTTCAGGTCTCTGGCAGAAGGAGAGAAGACAATCACACAGCAGTCCAACTGGATCAAAGTGTTAAGTCTGAAAAACAGTCAGACAAATGGGAGGCAATGTAACCAAATAAAAAGAAAAGGGAAAAGAAAAGAAACAAACAACAAAGACAAACCCTGCACAGACAGGGTCTTGTTTTGCAGTCAATCTCCTTGCCATATTTGTCTGCACACAAACAATAACCAATGGTACCAGACAGAGAAAGAAAAGAAATCACACAGGAGGATGTCAGGGGACAGAGGTGAGGCTGGCTAAAAAGTAAATTTAAGATAACAGAAAGTAAAAGAAAGAGACAAGATGGAAACACAGTTGAACAGAATTAAAAGCCACTGTGTGTTCTTCTTAGATGTGCTAAAAGTCACATTTGATCCTGTATATCCTGGCTACTGCTGTACAGCTCCTGTGTGTTCACAGACTGAGGTCAGGAATTGATTAAACAGGACAACAACCATACATCTTGTCTGAAGAGGACCAGTCACTTTCAGGGTCATGCGCACGCGCGCCGCGCGCACACACACACACACACACACACACACACACACACCCTCACACACACCCTCACACACACACACAAACTGTGAATGGCTGTTAGGTCAACCTGGTTGCAAAGCATCTGAGCAAAAATGAATTCCTTTTTGCTTTTTAAGCTGCAGAAATCATCAAAATGTCATTCCAATAAGTGTGTCTGTGAAAAGCATTAAAGTGTGTGACACCTGTCACTCAAACTGATCGACCCATGAAGCTTCTCCAGTGATCCTCAGTTGGACTCCCACTCATCTAATCTTGACGGGGCTAAACGGGATTAAAGAACACACAAGGTCAGGTGATTTATTCTTCACACCCATTACAACCACCTGTTCAGAGCTCCTCCTCCGTCCATCACTCTCTCCCAGGATATCCAACATCACCCAACCTTCCCTTGTTTTTCCTCACACTCCCTCCCTCTCTCTGCCAATTCCTTTACCTCTACCCCTCCCTCTTTCCATCCCTCTTCATCAATCTCACTGCAACTCTGGACATCGATATTCTAAAAAACAGTTAGCACCATTCGCATTTCCACTCGCATCACTTTGACCTGTACTCATATCAGCTCATACAGCCTTAATTTTTCATTTTACCCTCTCTCCTTTTTTAAGCTGCTGGAGGCAACAACACAGCTCTGGTTTTCAGTTATCTCTTCCTTTTTTACTCAACTTTTCCTCCCTTGGTCTCTCCTCTCCTCCCTTGCCCTCAGGCGTCTGGGTGCATTAGCACTGCTTGCTAGAGAGCTCGCTTGTCCTTGAAGGAGTCCAGGTGGATGGCGCTGAGCTCTGATTGGTCCAGCAGGAGGTCAAAGTTAATCTCTGGCTTGTTGAACATCCAGCCAGGTGGAGTCTTTAGGGACGGCCGGGATCCTGGTGTCAAACACTGGAGGGATAAGAGACAAATGCATGAATAGAGGAATTTTAGCAACAGAGCATTTGCAGAATAGTGGTAATGATTGTGTGTGAGTGTGATGGAAAAGCAAAGTTGTGTTAGATCACAGTGACATTAAAGAAAACAGATCAGGGCTGCTGTTAACAGCCCCACCAGCTTTCATGAGAGTAGGAAGGAGTAGCTGTTTTCCAGAAAAAGGACTGTCGCACACATACATCCAGGTCAGTCTGCCAGTCTCCAGGCTGATTGGCTCTGTGTCACTGCAGACCACACAGACACACACACACACACACACTAGGGGAGAGAAGAAGGGTAAATATCACTCACACTGTCACTGAAAATTGGTGATAAACAGCTGGACACAGCGAGGAGGGAAGAAAATACAGCAGCCATGCACTATAGAAAGAGAAATAAAACACAGAAGGAGGGGGAGAGACATTGTGTCTGTGTGGTGATGGGTTGTAAAACAGAAAGTGTCATCAGCTGGAATACTCCAATCTAGCAAGTTTCTGCACTACCAAATACTGTCCATTAATGTAACAGAAAAGAGAACTGGTTCAGTATTGTTCAACAAATAAATGTAGCCAGAATATCTCACAACTGAACGTTATATATTCACCTCTACAAATTCAACTCATTCATGTGACCTTTGAGATCTGTATTTATATATAAGGTTGTAATGTTGAGACAAAAACAGTGTTCTCTTGCTCTTACTGAGACGATCCAGAAGTCAGTAAATCTTGGCAGATAATAGTGTATTAATATTCCTCAATGATGTTTGGCTTGGATGGGGTAGACCATGGTACTAGTGTATGTTCAAATATTAGCCTGTTTTACATGAGGATTGAGGATTCGAAACTTAAAATTTTCTTTCTACGTGTATTGAATTATTTCTTTTCATAAATTTTGAGTTGCTGCAAAAGCAGATTATATTTCAGACACCTCACACTACTCAGATATGCGCAACCACACACGCTGGAATGAATCAGCCTTATTTCATGATTATACTTTGAGAATGTCACGTTGTTTCGGCTGCCGTAAAATAATGGAGTCCAGGTAAAAGATTGGAACTGAGGAGAAGACAAATAACAACATTATCTGGCTGGCTATCCAAGCTGACATTTCTACTTAAATCACAAGCCGGTCTGTGCATGTGTGTGTGTGTATGTGTGTGTGTGTGTGTGTGTAACAACCCTTCTGGCAAGTGTAGAAAAATAACATTTCAGAGTGTTCTTCATTTCCGCAGGTCTGGCGCAGAGAAAGAAAGAGCAGGATCCCAGCAGCTAAACATTATCTGCCTTCACCTCCTAAATATCATTCATCCTCAGGCAGAAGTGGATCTGTAGCATGTTGCCCTTTTCCCAAACACAAACCTCAGGAAACTCCAGCCCTCTCTTCATTTATTTGACTCTCCTCCTTCCCCATATCCAGTGTTTCTCCCTTCCATAACCAAACGCTTCTCTCTGTTATTTCAGTCACTCTGCTTCAGTTGTTCCACTGTTGCCTCTGAGGACTTATTCATTTCTCTCTATATTGCCTGTCCATCCTCCATTTCTCTCTCCCCAGCTGTCAATCTCCCGCTAGTCAATAGAGGCCACTTATCCCAACACTACCTATCCCACTTTCTCTTAGATCATCACACTATATCTCTGGAGCTCTCTCCTTCCCTCTCTCCGCTCTTATTTCTTCTTCTGACGGCCCGGGGTTGCTCTGAGTGCTTCCTTTCTCATTTCTCTCTTCACTCCCTCTACAGCTTTAAAGTGGGGAAATACATCTCTTGTTACTTTTGATACTCACTGTCTCCACAATCCAATTTCTCTTCTCCTGACTCCCACTCATCTCTCTTTGGATTTTGCTGTGAGGCCCAAAGTGAGTTTAAAGCGACTATCCCTCTTTCACTCCTGTGAACTGAACTGTTTGTGGAATGACTCCAGGCCTGGTTTAGCCATCTGCCGTATCAGGGAAATACCCAGTGGACTGAGTATGAATCCTAAATATAAATCACAGTAAAATAAAAATGACAGATAAACAATATGTTTGTTGTTTTCGTATCAGAATGAGCAACAGTAGCAAGCAAGTCAACATATTAATTTTTGTGTCTTTTTACTTGCTATTACATTTAATTTTGCACATTTCTTCGTTGTTGTTTTCTTTAAATTTCGGGGGTCGTTTTAAAGTCAGAGGATCAGAGGACTACGAATTCAAAATTGAATTTAACAAATGATTTTGCTGCTGCCAATGGAAAACAAACAGAAAACAACCATTATGGTGTTTGAAAAAGAAAGCACCAATGAGCCTGTTGATTCAAGTTAAAAGATCCCACAGTACACAGTGTGTTTACAGTGTTACATAAGACCTAAAGAGAAAATGAGAGAGAAGAGGCAAATAGGATACGTCTCTGTCAGGATATGTTATGTGCTGTGGATCTCCTGTGTGTTATTCAGATTTAGAGGCAGTGATAAACTCTACCTCAGGCACTGAGCTGCATCTTCTACAGTCTCTTATCACAGACTGAGAAATACATTTTCTGCACACATACACACAAACACACGCACAGAGAGAGCGAGCCTTTTAGCAGAAGGGATTACACACAAAGACATTAGATTACGCAGATACAAACACATTGATGCTTGGACTGGAGAAATCAATAGGTCATCTTCTGGATAGATAGAAGAGGAATGTTATCATTAGATCTCAATTGCTGTTTTTCTCCCTTAAATTCTTCATGGGAATCTCACCCCCTGCCCTGCTAACAGCAGAATGTAAAATCCCGACCTATTACCTGTAAAGAAAGCTTCCTTTCCATGCTGATCCTTCCTCGCACTGTGGGACAAAAACATATTATTTTCCAGAGAAGAAAGGGGATACAAAAGAGAGCAAATTAAGTAAAAGATAAATATACAGCACCTTGAGGTGCCAGGTTGGTATCTTATCAGTGTCTAGGTTTAAAACACACGGGGCTGGAAGAAGACACAAGCTATTACTGGAGGATACATCAATAATGGAGGAACTGCTACAATCACACTGACAGGTTACTGTGAAGCTACTGAGGTCAGAGTAATACGTATGAGTGACCTCTATTATCACAGAGGTAACGGATGCTCTGAACATAAAGACAGAGATTATTACAGTTGTTACATGCCGAGCTCAACATAGTATGAGGCAGCTCATCCCTAAGAAAGGCTTATTAGCAGCTTCTGTAAGCTGTTCATTACAACTCACAATGCTAAATTGTTGAACTGAACAAAAAGATATTGGATTTGCTATTCTTAGTCTTACCAGTAAAGTGGGTGTGTCATAATTCAACAAATCAGACTGAATTGTCTTTTTTTGTTTCATGTAATTAATTAATCCTGGAACAATTAACTGTTTTTCTGAGGATAGATGAAATATGCCGATTTAAGTTGTTCATCCAAAAATCTCTACAGTTGTGTCTCATCCATTTGCCCTTTTTGTACCATTTTTTTTCACGGATGAAGATAGCCATAAAGCTATGAAGGAAGATGGTGTCTTATATCACATCTTGCATTGTTACATAGCTGTCACTGACTGCGATTTGAAATGTAACTCATATAAAGTAGCTATATCTCTTAGTTATCTATATGGGTCAGCCTGTGTGCAGATCTTTGAGTTACAGCGATGGTAAGCAAATGTAGTAGTGACACTGTGTAATATACAGTGCAACAGTCAGATTCACAGTGCCATAATAATATATGACAGGTCACCACTACAGACAGTGTATGTACATATTTCACTGCATGTATAATTACTATGATCATTACTGAAAAAGGATAGTGACAGCTGAATTTCTTTATCTTTATGTTTTCTGCCAGAAACACTGATTTTAGTGTCAGAAAAGGAGTTATAACCACAGAGAACTGCAGCACACTCAGACTGTGGGGCCTCTTATTAAGAAAACATTATGCCAGGGAGGGTTGTGACATGGTGTATCAGTCATGTTGTATTAATATAATCCTGAATCTTACTGGAGTTGAAGTCATATCGTATGGTACCATCTTGAATGTGCTGTCAAAAGTATTCATATTTAGAGATGTTTGTAATCGTCTTAAACATTTTTTGTTCAAACATCAGAGCAGCAACATGATAGAGTTATAGTGAACCATCAATAGCATTACAGCTAATCATCAACCTGGTGCACATCTAGATAAAACTGACATCGAGCTGATCAAGCCACCATCACTGTACAGACTTCTGTCATTGCTGACACATATTTACAGTGAGTTTTTCTTTCATTTCTTGAATCAATTAATCAACTTCTTAGTGAGATCTGCAAATACAAACCTGTCGACATGTGAGTCATCACCTTTTCCATGAGCATGATGTAGATGCCTACTGCTGCTGCCATTGGTTAGTCATGTGACATGACATCACTACTCCAAAACTTGATAACTAACGTACGTTCTTAATCCTGCTACATAGCCTGATTTGTCAATTGATTCAAAACTCAACCTGGTGATATATTTGTAATTTAGACGTCTGGAATCAACCTAGGTTTGCCCTGCTCAGTAAACATAATGAAACCTGACTGATATATACTGGTATTTTTTGTGGAAATTCTGAGAGGAAATAAGAAAGTAAGGCACATACACTGGGATTTGTTCTAATAAATGGCCAACATTATTATCTTTAAGCCTTGCCACGGGCTTGTATCTTATTCTATGGTAGCTCAGATTTGCACAGTTAAGTCAAGGTGATTGTGCATTTTATTTTTTACAGTCAAAACCTCATGTCTCAACTTTATAGATGTAAAAATCGATTTATAATCCTAACTGCAGAATGTATCAGGCTCCACATCTTTCTGATTAGTAACAGAACTGATTGAGTTTTTCATTCTGAATCTTTTATTTTTACAGTTGAGCTATTTCACAAATTTGTTTCCACATATAATTTCTTTTAGGGGGGAATATGTCTGTGTAGTGCCCGGGAGGAAGTGATAGGTAAGCAGCCCTGCCAGACAGGCAGTGTGCTTCTCAAAGGAGAGGCTATCGATCAGCTGTAGGTCAGATATGAGAAACTGGTTTATGGCTGGAAATTACCTTCTTTTTCTTTTTCTGTTTCCTGTCTCTCTCCTTCCACCTGTCTCCCGCACTGCCTCGCTCCCCATGTCTTTCATGTCTGTTGTCTCAGATCGATAGAGACTCCTGGGGCACAGAGCAGACAAAACCCAGCAGCCCTCGCAGACCTATACACTGACAAACACACAGACACACAGACAAACAGTCATTGTTTCATTGACTGCCTCCTTTGGGGAAACAAGTGGATACCCAATCATACAGTACATGCACTATGTACAAACATCAGTAAAAGACAACTCACAGGGACATTTTTCTTGCTAATAAATCAACTCATTTAATTCCATTCAGTTCCTTTTTCCTTTTTTTTAAAAAAAAAAAATACTATTTTTCCCTCCACAGGTTCCCTTAAGCATTTATGGCAATTCTTTCTATCAACTATAATCTTCTGAATGATCTGTCTCTATAAAGCTGGTGACATCAGCGTTGTGCTGTAGCTGGATGAAAGACCGGGATTAACAGAGACGAAAAAGGAGGAAAGAGGGGTGAAAAGACATTAAGCACAGGAAATAAGCACAGGAAATCAGACACAACTGCAGGAAAAGGAGGTAATAACTGCTCAGTGTTACAACAGAGGCAACAAGGTAACACTGAATTTCTATCTATCAAATTAGTTTGATTAAAGGAACCTCTTTCACACAAATCAACTCGTAAGAAGACATAAATGAGAGAAGGGGAAAGGCAAATGCTGTTTGGAGCATTTGTGGAGGTCAGACTGAGTGACAGGTGAACACAGACATGCACACCGGAGTGACAGTGTACCTCGCAGTGCAAACAGAGGTCATGTGTTTGTAATAACTCATGTGTATGATACAGGCAGGTCCTGATGTGCCGCTGAATTGTTCTGAGGCAGATTACACAGTGTTGCCTGGGGTTCCTGACACCTTGACGTGAAGGATGAGGACGTGACAGCTATCGTCATGGGAACACAGAGGATCAACACTGTCATACACACATACATCTTCCTGAGTGGCAACATAGTCTGTTTCTCGAGCTCTTCATTTAGTGGAATTTTCTTCTCTCGCATCCTCACTTCTCTCCTCACTGCTCTCTTGCCTCTTCAGTTGTTCAGGGAGTAAATGCTGTGAAAAAAACCCAAAAAATGATACATTTTATTGTTCTGCTATAAACTAGTAATCATTAGGAGGTACATGCACATCCATAAATTCTTTGGAGCTGCTGAGTAACAATAACCTGCACAAAAAGACAATACATATACCTGCACACTGCAATCTCATTCATTTGGCTACAAATAGTATTCCTCCAGTTTATCATGTGACAAAC
This sequence comes from Lates calcarifer, assembly GCF_001640805.2. NCBI lineage: Eukaryota > Metazoa > Chordata > Actinopteri > Centropomidae > Lates > Lates calcarifer. The sequence continues at coordinate 11,495,216 of NC_066840.1, read as the reverse complement.
ACCAAATGTGGTCAGTGTGGGGCTGCTTTTTTTGTCAATTATGAACTTCTGTACCCTGTTACTGAAGACTTAATCTCTCCCCAAAGCGCGCTAAAATGGCTTCAGTTTGTTGGTATTGTCAGTACTTATCCATTGTTTAGTAAGCCTGAGCAGTTTATTGTTTGTGCCCTGTTTTTTTAGCATTCCTGCCTGGACATGTGAAAGAAGAAAAATTCATTTAATCATTTATTACATTTAGTTGGTATACTGGTATGTTGTACATAGTAGACATCTGTCAATGTGAATATTCTCTTGCTACAATCTTTACTTTAAACCTGCAGGGCTGAGCTCCTACCCTTTCTGGCAATGAGAGTAATTACACAGACATGGTAAATGTGTGCTTATGATACACACCAATGGTAATCTGTGTTTGTCATCAGTGATGATCGCTCTCTTGACTGTATATTCTTGCTTTGAACACCAAGTTTCTTTTTTCTCTGTAGCATCAAAAACTTTATTTGGACGTTTTCCAGGTTTTCCCACCAAAGCCGCTGTTGCTCCTCCTCTCTTCAGAGCCGGCAAACCAATCTTTGCTGGTTGACATCGAACGCCATCACTAGCACAAGAATGTCACCACAGACACCAGATTTAAAATGCTGGTATAGCGCAAAATACAGACAGACTGAGCTGGTGCTGATAGTTTTAATCAGAGCTTGAATGTTCATTAATGTGCAAAACTCTCACACTCCAGCTCTAACAGCAGCAAAGCATCATCACAATGATACAAATAATTGAAAAACAACCTTTACAAAAAACCTCTGTGATGATGCACATGATGCTTTAACAGAAAAGTCATTTATTTGGAAGCTAGATGATTTGAAATGCCTGGCTTTTTTTGTTTGTTTGTTTGTTTTTTTTGGTCAAGTTTTCTTATAAGTACTTTGGTTTCTTCAAAAGAAAAAAGAGTATACAGGAAGTTGTTGGAATTACTTTTTAAAACTTAATGGTGAGAGCATTTGTGCGCGTGTGTGTCCATTGTGATGGGCATGTGGGCATGTCTCTACAGCAGTTGAGACGAATGTTTAATTACATGGGTTCAAAGACACTCCATTATGAGAGAGCAGACAGAATGGAGGGGAGGAAAAGGAGTGGAGAGCAGGGACATAATCCGCCCTGTGAGCTCTGTGCGGCTGTCAGACAATGTTGCAAGGACAAATTTAATTTAGTCAGGGGATTTAGCCCATTCAGTGGCTGACTTTGCTTTGTGAATGTCTAGTTTCCTTTGGCTGCTGTGAGCTGATGAAGGAGCAAAGTTAAAGGATCCAAACCCATTCACCTCTGTAGCTCCAATTTGAACATCTAATTAACTTTTAAAAACGGAAAAAGACTTTCATGGCCTAATGAGTTCATATCAGCCCCGGTGACAATTTCGACAATTGAACCACACTTACACATTTTACTGCTGCAATTACACTTACACTTAATACTGAAACACTGACGTATTGCTTTTTAGAGAGCAGAACACAAATATCACTTGGTAAATAAGCAGAGAGGGTGAGGAAAGCTAATGCAAATGGGGCTACAGAGATTAGTGCGAACTAATATATTTATGTATCCAATGCTGTAGACTAATAGATCATTTTAATGGCCTAAGAGAGATAAAATATAGCACCAAGAGCAGCCAGTGAGTCTGTTAAGTTTTCCACTTTGCAGATAAAACTGTGAGCTTCTAGATGAAAGTTATATTCCATGACCTTTTGGGAAAAACTACAAAATAAATCTCTGGAAAAATCTTTGAAGACGGAAACCTAAAAATACCTCCTTTCCTGTAAAGCACAAAGATATCCCTTGTGTGCGGGGAGATTTGCTGGCGAGGAGGGCATGCCTTCATAACAAGACTACCAGTCTTCCTCCGCCCACCACAACCACAGAGCAGGTCCAATCGCTCTGAGCCGACAGGTGCAGAGGTCTGAGAGAGTTTAACTGCTGCGCTGTTATCCCAGCATGCTCCAGTCTGTCCCCATATGGGCAGGGGGGAGTCAGAAAATAGATAAGAAAAACTGAAAGAAGTTGTCTGGCCTGAAAAAGTGAGGGAGCATCCATCTGCATTGTGCACTAGCCTTATTTGCCCAGCTGCCATTCACTCCAGATGGTGTAATATCAAAGTTGAAAGAGTGGGCAGAGAGAGTAATAGGGGAGCCTCACCTTGTTTCTACCTCCGCCATCAATCTCATTACGGCATGATGGAGAAAAATGACAAAAACACCAAGACTGGCTGGTGAGAGGAGGGAGGAGGGAAGGTTGGCAATTAAATGTCAGAGTAGATTAAAGAAAAATTGGGGAGATGAAATTCTGTGTCTGTAAAGTTTGGTCTATCAGGCGGAGAAGGAGTGAGGAGAGAGTGAATGAATATTAAAACTAATTAGCGAGAATGTTGAGACTAAAGTCTGGATATTAAAGACAGCTGCCAGGAAGAAAAAAGAAAAGACAGATTAGAGGCTGATGTGGAAGCAGCAGACTTTTGACTTAATGAGTTTAGCTCAGCTCATCCAGCTCATGTGAATTAAAATTGACTCACCAACTGCTTTTTACCTCTGAAATTAATATCTTAAGCGCTGACTGTGATTGTTAAGACTGAGCCGTGACAGAAAGCACAGAGATAAGAGTAAAAGCAAGAGAGACACACTAGAAAGAAATGCGATGCTGTTGACACTGTCCAAGATCTGAAAATAGATCTTTCTTCATCTCACACACACTCATCCACTTCCTTAACTATAACAGCCAGGCTCTGAGCAAACCAAACACATAATTACAGTTCCCACAGATCAAACATGGAGAAGAATTAATTAGGCTGCAGTCAAGATGTTATAAGACGTGTATGTTGCAGCATCACTCTCTGTTTCCTCCATCATTCAGCTTTCTTCAGTGTTTTTCCAACCTGAGTCTTATTTTTTTGTAGTTTTAGAAATCATTCTTGTTAGCTACAGTAATATTTTACTTTCAAACTTCACTCTGTAATCCAGGGATGAGGCGAAAACACTGACGCAGAGGAAATCAGTGATGCGGAGATTCAGAAGTCTGAAACCAGACAAGATCAGTGAGCCTGAATACTAAAAAGCTTCTGGAAGACACACGGCGAAGACAGTTGTTGTATCATTTCAATATAAATTGAAAAGTTTACAGAAACACAATCATCTAGTTATCTAGCAAACGTCCTTGCTTTGTTTCTGTTCCAGCAATGGAAAAAAAATGTCAGCTTTTTATTTCAAATTTTGCATTATAGTTTCTCTCCACAGGTTTGTTTTGTTGTCAGTTTCCCACACAAGACTGATTTTCAGTCACTGAGGTTCGATTTGCATTCTGTATATTTATTTTTTATTCCTTCCTCATTTCCTTTCACACTTGCCACAATAGGTTTGACACATTTCCATCACAAGGTTTCAGTTTCGTCCATAAAGAAAAGAGTCTGTGATGGGTGAACTGGGAACTTGAGCGTCAGTTTAACATTGAACAAAAATTATACAGCATCTGAGAACTTAGACTTATTATGTGTGTTCTTGATTTGTGCTTGATGAAATGTGAGGAGTATTTATCATCCTGCTTTCTTGGCAGCAAAGATGCTAAATCAGAACAAGCACAACATGCACCCCGTGTGCTGCTGCCTGGAGTCATCTGGTCAGACAAAAGAGAGTGTTTTAACTTTTTATATGCTTTAATATAACTTGGAAATGACTATCTGTAGAAGTATTAAAGTTGGAAAACCCATCCCACAACTCCTCCATCTGGGGAGGAGGGAAGTCTGGTAGCCATAACAATCCATCCATCCTGTGCTGCTCCCTTTAGAATACATTTCTCCTCCAGAATCTCTCCATCCATCTGCTGAAATCCTATTTTCATGATGTACAGTAAGACACACAAACTCACTCCATCACTGCTCCCTGAAGCTGCCAGGGAAAGGGATGAAGGGAGGATCGAGTAAAATTAAAAACGATGAGGTGGGAGGAAGGTCCTGGTTCTCAAACACTGTATATTTAATATAGGCTAAAAGAGGTCAATTCAATGATATTTTAATCTCCATCCAGCTAACTATACATTTGCTATAAATAGTGATCATGAGTCAAATCTAAGTATTGCACCACGGCTTTAAGAAACATTGTTTCCTATCTATAATGTGACACCACTGAAGAATACTGCAGATAAAGTAAGTTACCTTAACCCCCAGAAAATTTTGGGTACAATTCAAATTTTATGCACTGTTACAATTTTACAATAATGAATGAATGAATTGCTGTAAGTAAGAAATCAAAATGAATTAATTTAACCACAACAAATACAAGGGTGACAATGGTGATACAAATACTATAAACATACCTCACAGTGTCAGTATATTTTATACAGATGTCATATATTGATTTAATAACAAATCCTCACCAACAAGAAATAATTAACATCCATTTTAATGGTCTAATAATACTTTCACTTGTTTTGATGTGGCTGTTATTAAACCTAATTGCCTTTTGTAATTAAGGCTAATAGCTTTTTTGGTATTTAACCTAACTGCTTTCTATTGCACCTAACTGGATAAAACAAATGTAGCAATCTTTGTCTTAACACCCAGGGGTGCTTTTTAAATAACACTGGTATTTAACTCCTCTCCATTATGTAAGTTATTCATGTAAACAAGGTTCTTGCTGTTCACTGAAAACCTGTCTGACAATATTAACACACTGAAAGGGAAGAGCTACGTCTGACAATGTTTGTGGATGAGAAAAAAAAGAAGCTTAAACTCTGACTAAACCTGTGACTTTGAAGATGTGAGCTGTGGCTCTGGTAACAAGATAGACCAAAGTTTGCTTCAGGGAACAGAAAATCCTGGGTGCTTTCCAAACTGTCAGCAAACTCATCCGTAACTCAGTTATCCATGTACAAGGAAGCAGGACCCAGATGTGAAGTCAGCATGTGCTGTCACCACACCACTGCCCTCAAACATCAAAGTAAGCTGCGGTGGATGCTGTGGGAGCAATCATTTGACAATCAATGCTATCGCTCGCAGCAACAACACACCCGGGAATAAACCTTCTCATCATAACTCTGACTGACCTACTCTGCACAATATCAGACGCTTCAGTCTCTCTGCAGAACAAACGGTGGCTGGGCTGCTTTGTTTAGCTTCCTAAGCAGGGAGCCTCCTCCCCAGCCACTTCCTCCACCTCCTCCTCCTACCACTCAGGTGGCACGGGTAATGACTGCAACATGTTTTAGGTCTGCCCCGGGGTCTCCATTTCACAGTCTGGGAGGCATCTTCTTAAGACGCCTTAACCACCTTTACTTGCCCCTTTTACTGCACCGATATGGAGCTCCTCAGCTCTCAGCTCTGAGCACCTTCCACACTTTCCTGGTATTATTTTGTAACATGACCAGCATATTTCTAATGTTCATCTTGAGATTGGTGTGAAAAAAGATACAACTTTCCGAAGTTGTTAAATCCTATCTCAAAATGTTAGAAATTGCATGGTGTTTTAACGTCTGCAGAGTCTTCAGATTCATGGATTGTTACTCATACTGGACTTCCAGCATTATATTTGGTATCTCACTAGTATTTGAAGCAGCACACTTCCACCAATGGAATTACTTCTCTGAACACCTGTTGTAATTGAGCCCCTCAGACGCCCTTGTGGACGAAGCTTATTTCAGCTGTTCCAGCTCTCTTTCATCAGCCGGTCACAATAGGTTGAAACATAGTAGGTTAATTGGTAAATCTGTAACTTCGCCTTCAGGCTCAGCTTCCTCTTGACCGCAAGATTCACAACCAATCCACCTGTCAATATCATGCTCCACCTTACCCTCACTCTTAAAGGAGACCCAGAGTTACCTGAACCACAAGCACCATCACTTGGGGCAGCAACTTCCTCCCACACCAAATGAGACACTACTCCCACCTTTTTCCAGCACATGACCTCAGACTGTTTCTTCCAGCTGCTTCACAATTGGCAGAAAACCACCCCAGTGCTACCTGGAGGTTACAGTCTAATGATGCTAAAAGAAATACACAATCAGCAAAACGCAAAGGGCTCAGGGGCTTGTTGAGTAACCCTGTACGCCAGCCTGGTGCCTCTCACCTTGGGCAATTCTGGAAATGCAGAGTGTCTCAGCGCTCAACAACACGGACTAAAACCTGCACACATACAGCAGAAAAACACAACTCGCTGGTATGTGAGATGCAAGAAAAGCAAATTGAACCACTTCAGGGTCCACTTTAATAGCATCACTGAAATAGGTATGGTGTAAAAAAAAAAACACAAAACAATCGAATCACATGGTCCCCCTCAGGAAGAAATAATGAGAATGTAAGCAGGTTATGTAAATTCTGGCTTAGGGGGGCTGAGAACAAGTGTTGTTAGTGTGACACCACGCGGCACGCGCAGTCTCACCTTCCTCCCACCAATGCCTTCTTTTATTACATTGTGATTCAAATCTATTTCCTCCCTGTCACCTCTCTGATAGCGCCGCTAATCTTGCTTAATAAAATTATGCAAAGGAACAGCTCACTGTCCTGCTCTGAACATATTGAATTATCAGTCTGAGCAGGGAGAGAGAGAGAGAGAAAATGAGAGAAAACCCAGGAGATGGATGACCTCCTCAAGTCACTGGAACATCTCTCCCTTTCTCTCTCGGGGGGTTAATATGGTTTTAATGAAACCCTGCTCCTACAACAATTTATGTCATGGTGGAAAAATGAGTGAGAAGTGATGGAGAGGTTCAGTGTGATACAGTTTTATTTACTAATAGTGATGGATGAACAGAGGAGACAGCAACAACAGTGAGTAAGCCAAATTTTAGCACAGACCAGAGGCATTCGTCACTTTACCAGTTACCCAAATCCGTCCAAATGATATACAGTTTTTTTTCTTTTCTTTTTTTTTTGGAATAGCTGTAGGTCTGTCTCAGTGGGTTAATATAGTTTTGATACGGTGTTTTAATGCTGCATGAACAGAAAATTTAAGCGAGAACGAGCGGGAGATGACAGTTGCTGAGGGGTTCAATCTGGAGCTGCTCCACTTAACTGGAGGATGAACAGAAGAGAGACGAGCAGAGATGATGAACTAAGAGAGCTGAGGAGTAATGCGCTGCACTCAGTGGGCTGCAGTGATGAGAGCATTGTCATATTAATAGGATCTTGCATGTATGTGTGTGTGTGTGTGTGTGTGTGTGTGTGTGTGGAGATAAGTGGATGTATAGTTTATAAAAAGAAAAAGTACTGGTGGCTGGTAGTCGTGAGGTGGAGTCAGCACAGTGGAGAAGGACAGCAGTCAATAGATGTGTGATATATAAATAAGACAGGAAAGAAGGAGGGAGGAGGAGAGAAAAAAAGGCAGAGGATAAATGGAAAGAGGTGATAAAAGAGGTGAGACAAGGTGAAAAGAAATAAAAGGCAGGGAGGGAAGGAAAAGTTAGTTTTGGTGAGATGGACAGCTTAGCTAAAGTTTACATAAAAAGAAAGGTAAACAGACATGACCTTCATTATTATGAGAGAAATATGAATTGAGAATAAGACAGAGACAGAGTCAGAGCCAGGAGAAAGTAAAAGGAGGCTGTGAAATAAAGATACTATGAACACAGACCTGAGCACTAATTCTGTCCTTGTGTCAATTAGTTTCCTAGCTCTAGAGTTTAAATCAATACCCAAGTTATAATTTTGACTTAGAGACTCAGAATAGAGTAATCAGAAATCTCCACTACAAACATTAAACTCCCTTACTTATTCCTCTTCCTCTCCTGTGGGACATTAGCCACAGTGAACTCCCGCCATCATTGCCCTGTCTTTGGCAACATGCTAACTTAAGTCTCCCCCATGTGTAGCTTTTCTTAGCTAGCTTGTCCATCCCAGTTCTGCAGCAGGACACTTCTGGTCTTCCAGGCTTTCCTTTCTAATACAGCTTGCAGCTTTATAATTTAAGAGCCTGAAAAAGCAAACAAATAGAACATGGCATAATCCTTCTACGCAGCCATTTTCCCCACATCAGCTTGAAGCCTGATTTGAGTGTGTGCGAGCTCCAATTCTTTGCCAAAGATTTGGCAACAATTGGAGCTTCATTCACATTTTATTCACGGCTCTTTTCTGTTCAGTGAATCATGATGGTGTGACAGCGAGGCAGCGTGCATAATACCAAGACCCTGAAACTGAAGCAGCTTAATGACATTCTTATGCTGCGGCTCATCTAAACAAACATCACGGCAGTCATAGTGGAATAGTCATTAGTATGATCCCTCTGACCAAAAAACTACAATTATCACTTTATCTATAAAATGTTTATTTATATGATTCTGTATGTAGAAGGTGGAGCACCCAACTTTAAAGAATAAAATATGACCCAGTGAAACATTATTATTATTTAGTTATGTTATGATGTTGCACTGGCTATACACTGATCGGACACAACATTAAATCCACTGATGGATGGACTGAATATCATTGATCGGAACGTTACAATAATGTCCTCATGGGAAACTTTGTGTCCTGACCTTCATCCGGATGTTACTTTGACATGGAGAAAAATTCCTTAAAACTGGGAGTTGAAACCCAACAGGGGGAGGAAAAGAGAAACAGAAAGAGAGGGAAAGTACAAAGGACAGGATACATTTCATATTATTTTACACAGACATTTTCTGGAGCTGAGAGTCCTGACTGGTCCATTGAGGTCTTTTCAATAGTGGATGTAATTACATTTGAAAATCAAACAGCAGTCTCCCGACTAAGTGCTCTCCCAGAATAGCCTGCTGCCTCCTGATCACTCACCGCTGCAGTGAGAGTCATCACAACAGCAGGTGGAGATTCCACAGTCACACAACCTCCATCACATCTGTAAAACTACGACATTCACAACCCAGACAGGGTGTCAGCCGCCTTGTTGGTTCTTCAGAGGTATCAAACTCACAGACAAAATCGCTGCCCCCGATAAATTAAATAGGCGGTGTGACTTTCCCCTTGTCTTCCTTACTTCCTACTCATCGTGCACCTTGTAAACCCAACAGAGCAGGAGAGGTGCTCAGTGCTGCGTGTGCTGAATGTGTTGGATTTCCTTGCGCGAGAACGTCCTCGACAACCTCTCTCCCTGTCACAGTTCAGGATAGCGCGGATCGGATGCTGCTGCAAAGCTTCCCTGGTTAAGTTAAACTCATCCTAAAAGACAGACCACCCAACAGGTAGAGACGCGGAGGAATTTAATGTCTGAGAGGTTTACCTCTAAAGCTGCTTTATTTGGCTGGCAGAAGAGGAGAGGATATGTATGGGATTATTATATTATCCAACATTATGTCAACCAAAATAAGAACTTTGCTTCCATATGTTAACTAAATAATTTAGTTAACAAACTAAACAGTAAAAAAACGTGTCAGTGCACTGTAAATTGTTGTACAAGAAAACAGTATAGACCCAGCAGAAAACAACAGTTTCTGATCTACTTCTTTGTAAAAGGCATTTGAAGAAATAACAAGGCACCTGGTAACATCTGATAACATTCTCTATTTTTCTTATTGAAACTTTTAATAAATGCCAAAACTGTATGACGCTGCATAAAATTGACTTAAGGCTGTTTGAAATATATACAGTATTCTCTGTGTGTGTGAGACACCACTACAGGGCCCTCCATCAGTGCTGTGTACAGCACAGTCTAATAAATGAGATTAAACAGTTGTGTGTCTCAAAGCCTCGATGAGTGATCCCCCTGAGGAGACAGTCATACCACTAGCAATTTGTTGGATAAATGTCAGAGCTGATAGGGAATTGAATTAGCTCAAATAAAACCAGGGCATTAATTACTTAAACACACCTGCTGAACTGCAGCAAAGCATGTGGCAAAACTCTTCCTGTGGAAAGCAGTTACAGTTAAAACGGAGTGATCAGAGACAACAGCGCTCAGACACAGTGCATCATGTATGAAAGAGAATTCATAAAGGCATACTCTGTTTTGCACTCATGCTAGGAAGAAGAGACAGTAGGAAAAAGCTCGATGGCCAACAAGCTGTGTCTATTTACCCATTTACTTGTATGAGCTGTTGCTGCTCAGTGACATTTGAGGCTCCATGTCTGGGAGCATCAGTAACATCTAGAAATGAACACTTACTCCCACTTAATTGCATGATTGATTTAATGTTGCTGGGGGGAATAGGAGAGAGCAGAGAGAAGAACAGCTTGCGTAGGAGTGCAGGGAGATACACCTTCATCATTTCACCCTTCATCCTCCCTTCGTTTTTCCTCCTCTGCTCGGTCTGTTAGCCAGCTTCTTTGTCAGGGCGGTTGAGGTCATATTATACAAAGAGGTCTGGGAGAGACAGGTTATTACTGGTGATTGCAGGTTTAGTAATAATAACTGTAACTGCAGGGCACAGTGTGTGGGTGGCAAACATTTTCATTCCTAAAAAACAGAACAATTTTATAGATTTCAGTGTGTGATAAGGCTTATATATGTGACTTCGTTTATGTTCCTTTGATTGCTTGAGATGCTCTTTACATGCTTTTGCCTAATGTTTTTCTTTTGCTATGTTCGATTCTGCTCAAATACAGATTAGAGTGTATGACTCATGGAAACAATATGACTGGGCACGGAGAGAAAAAATTAAACTAACTGCGTCTCCAATTAAGCGATCAATTACATGATGATTTTACAATATTATTGAAAACTACATAGATTAAAGGACAAGTTTTACGCTGCTCATGTAGCTGTTTAGCAGCAGTGTATCCCATGATACCATGTATAAACTCTGTTGATTAAGTTTGACATTGTTATTTGTATCAGGTACACGCAGGGTTGTTGCACTGTCTCAATATAAGGCTCATATATTTCTTTATAGCAAATGAAACTGTATATAGTTTGTATGCGAGCAGTATAAGTGTTTAATTTATTTATTTTGAAATGCAGCAAGCTGTGCTTTGGTATTTCGGCACATTCTCCTATTTGAATGCCTCAAACTGAAAACACAATGAAGCCCGTGGAGACAGAACAACAAAAAGTCAGAAACAAAGAAAAAGTAGAAAAGAGGAATAATTAAAACTAAGACGCAGACAACAAGTTTTCTGAAGTGTGAAAAGCTTAAAAAGGATTTAATTTGAAACACCCAGCTGGCTGATGTCCAAGCCGACAGAGATCAGAGGCGCTTTGACTTTGAACTATTGTTCATTCATTTCCACTGAAAACCCACACACCCATTCACACTGTAAAAAGGCTGAAGATGATTTCAAAGCTAGTTAATGATCAGTTAATCATGATCAGTATGTAGATCAAAGCACTGTGTGTGTAGATGCTAATATCCATTGGGGAAGTGAGGGGATGGTTTTTTAAGCACAGCTGGTGCCTGTTTGTTCTGAAAAACAACTCTGACCAGATCAGACGCTGCCTACACAACAGCGGTGTTGAATCGGCCAGATCTTCAGTCACAGTGTCTTCTCACGTTTCTGATCCTCCGAGTAAACACTTCATAGATGTGTGTGTCTTTATCAAAGAATGTAACAATGACATCACCTGAACAGTGAACAGCACTGACTACTGAACCAGCTCTGATGCAGCTCCTAACATGTTATCTTTTTAGTCCTGGTAGCAGTGTGACTCTGGGGACTAAAATGTCTGTTTTTCAGGTTGGTTGGTCCTCAGCTTTGGCCCACACTGAAACATCTCGACAACGGGACAGATCCAGATGACATTTTGCACAGACATCGATGATCCCAACCGAACAAGGTCGTCTAACTATGGCGATCCCTTGATTTTTCATATAGGCGACACCAAAAGCTTCACATTTGTGGTTTTGAGTGTAATGTCTCAACAACTATTGGACGGACCCTTCGTGATGAGTCGCAATAACAGTGGTGATCCCTTAACTTTTCATCTAGCATCATCACCAGGTCAAAACTTCAGTTTGTCCATTACTGGGCCTCAGTGAAAACACACTCACATCACTGCCATCACAACTTACTGTATATAATTATTATTCAGCACTATTCTCATGCTGCATGGTTTGCATGGGCAGCAAATGATGCAAGGCCTGGAACTAGTCTGCTGCCCGGGGCTGGAAACCACTGATCTTTCCACATTGTATCTTTACTGTTTGGTCTTTCCATTCTTTTCCCCAGTCACCTCTCTTCTTTGTGTCTCTTCGTGTCTCATACATTGGAAATATTTTGCATCAACAAGTGTTTTTCTTTGCTATTTAACTCTATTATTATCTTAAAAGCATATGAAATCCATACATACGTATAGATGTATAGTTCATCTATACAATCTGACAAAAAAAGCAGTATTACATGGTACTCTGTGGATGACATTAAAGCACTGTAAATGATGCTGCTCCCTCATATTCTTCCCCTCATATAATCAAGTATGCTGCACCCAGCTCTGACCTCAAGATACCCATATTACCCTGAGTTACTCACTTCAGTAGTTTCCTGTGGCTGTTCCTGTTGATTTCAAAAACAGTGATGCCTGTGCACAAGGCTGCCTGGGGATCCGCACCTGTGTCACCATAAAGTCGTTGCTTTCAAGATGTTGTTTTGCGACGCACTGTGACTCCAGTACACGCAGACAATGCCGAATATTTACAGCCTTTGAATGAATATCTATGAGAACATGAAACAAAAAAAATCTTCCTCTTTCTGAGTCAAACAGGGAGATGATCCTCGGTGCCACCCGAGCCTGCGATTGTTGTTGTTTGTGCAGAGAGAGGACAGTAACAGCCTGCACTGAATGGTTGTTTGATATCAAAGGATGTTTTAGGAGGAGATTAAATAATGGAGACTGTGTCGATGAAGGAACTTTTTGTTTTGTTTACAAATGAGATTTAGATTGGTGTTTGAAACAGAAGTAAATGTATTCCTTTCACACATCTAAGGGGAGTAGAGGGAAAGACAGAACAATATAAAACAAGACAAATTCCCAATAAAAAAAAAAAAATCTTTTTTGTAGATTTCCCTGAGGTATGAGTCTGTTAGACCATTGAGTGGCACTGGAGTGTGGGATAACAGCAGAGGAACGTACAGAAGAGAGGAAAGACAGAGGTGGAAAAAAAAAAAGCTGTGAAGGGATGACCGGATCACACAGAATTAATGTGCAAGAAATATGGTTGTATAATATGGATGTAACTGAGAAGATTTATTATATAATAAGCTGCTCAGAGACAGAAAGCACACTTGGCTCCACTCTGTCCCTATGGACTGACTCACTGTCTTGAAGTCAGGACAGATTTCCCACAAATAAACACACACACGCAGACACACACACACACATAATTGACAAGCTGTGCAAATCCCTGAATAGATTCACAGCACCAGCACAACAGTGCGTCCAAAACACTGACTCATTCAGGTACTTCAGAGGCTCTTTTAACAAACCAAAGTCTGACATTTAGCCAGAGAACCTTGCAGGGCCAGAATATCTGCATGATGACATTCGACTAATTGGAAGTTGACTTAGCCATTTTACTGATATAACAGAAAACAGCGGTTTAAATCCTTGACTTGGCTGCTCACCTTCAAGCAGAACTGTTGTGTTTGGATCTGAGCAGGGAGATTTCCCTTTTGTGCTTTCTTCCCTCTAACTTTTATTAACAAAGGCATGTTTGATGTGGCCTTTGTCCTTCAGTCTTCCTCAAATCCCCAGTTTCGCCTGCAGAGACACGCTTTCCCTTCAGTTAGAAAAAAAAACCTCTGAAACAACCCATTAGCTGCTGACTGACAAGGATTTATTTTTTATCCTGTGGTTGACGGCATAAAAAGTCTCACTACAATAAAACAGAGCTGTAAGTGTGTGTTTGAGACTATTTGAGCAAGCTTTTTAAATGACCGTGATGCACGCATTAACTTCTCAGTAACTTGCTCACAAGATTTTATAAAAGTAACATTATGCAACTATTTGACCTTAAAACAAGTGCTTCAAAATCATTTTGATGGAACACTGACTTGCCTTTTCTTTATTCCTGCTCTAGGCCTCAGACACCTGCTCTTACACTATGTAATGCAGAAGCTAATGTTGCTCAGCAAAAGTTACACTGGGCTGCTTCATTATAAAAGAATTACTACAGTTGACTGTGTTTGGGTGTTATTTATTCCAGTGTGTTCACCGGATGTGGCAGTGTCACATTCTGTTGTTATTGGAGTTTGCCATTTTGGACCGTTCCCACTTTGGTCAGACCAGCTCAGTTTCTATTGCTGAGATGTAAAACTTACGTAAATGTATATAAATGCTTGACAACTGACATGCAAATTAATATCTGAAGAGTGATACTAAGGTGAAAGTCAGTGTTTCACCGCCCTCTGTGGTCTGTTTCATTTCTGCACACATCCAACATTGCTGATGGGTGTTGTAAGAGGTGTGATCTGTTGCACCTGTAACCACACCCAACAGTGATGTCACACTGTCCTTAAGTACACCTGTACATCACTGCAGCAAGATGAGAAGTTAAAACTGAGACTGGCCAAAACAGTTTCAACTGGTTTTTCTTCTGGTTTGTTAAAGGACGGAGAGGGGAGGCTATGTTTTCCTTTTCCTAATGTGCTGCTTTGTACACCAAATTGTTCATAAATGAGCTGAAAATGTGTTTTCATTATGGTTGTAAAACACAAAAGCTGGCAAAAACTATTCTTAACAATCAACTGCTTGTCTGCACGCCTCTCCAACTTCAAGTGAACATTTACACCACAAATAAAATGTGACTGTGCAATGGTGCAACCACAACATATCATGGCTAAATTCAGTGGACATCCAGAGCTAGTCTCATGTCCTCTCTTGTCTTCTGCAGTAAACATCAGCCTCTCTGTCATTCAGCAGTCCCACCTTAATAGATATAATTCTGTCTCTCTGTATCCTTAGGAATAAAATTGCTAATAAGCTGCAGACGGACACGATGCCAAAGGGCGACCAGTCGAGTACAGTCTCTGAAATTTCCTGCTAGAGTCACAGTGAGACTGTCTACTGTGCTCTGGTGTTAATGAAGGCACAGCAGAGTGAATGTGAAGCCATTCTGCCTCCAGGCTACTGGATGCCACTGCTGATTGTGAGCAATTACAGTCACTAGCGCTGAAAATAAATAATGAAGCTCTGTGACACTGTATAAAGAAGGTTTCTCTACATTTGCCTACGCTGCTTCTTACACTGTCAACCCTGCATACAGTGGTAAAAGTCAAGGCCGCTGCTTTATATGCGCTAATTAAATCCTTCATTCTATCCAGACCCACATTTTGATTAGATGACATTTCTGCAGCCAAACTTACTGTTTGATGCACACACAGCTTCAATGTTCATCTACACACACACACACACACACACACATGCGAAAATCTGTTTGGTAGACGTCCAGAATATGGCTACATATTTATTTAAAATGTATAACATCACTGAAACTCTGAGTAGAAAAGCTTTCAACTCCTCTGAGCTACCACAGCATCTCCAGCACTTAAACGGAATGATTCTTGGCAACAGTGCCAATTAGATTCAAGCATGCTGAGGTGATCAATGGCCACCCTCATCCACATGCAGCAGGTATAAATCTGCTAATCACTTCTCCAAGTGAGAACATGTCTGTCCATCCACGCAGGAAGCCAATAACAGACCAAAGGAGACAAACTGAGACCACTCCAGGTGACATTAATGACTTGAGATGAGTATTAACAAAGTAAAGTGAAAGGTTTAAGTCAGTATGAGTAAAGTACAAAGAATCCTGAACAGCAGCAGAGCAAGGTCTGTTACAGGTTTAATTGCAGTTGTTCTTTAGTTCATTTTTGTTCCTTTGTTTTGTTCAAGTACAGTATAATGTTACATTAAGTGCACCACATAAGCGCCTGCTTCAGAGATCAGCACTCATAAATACGATTTACCACACATTCAAGAGCATTTGTTCCAAAATAGCAACAAAATGGACCCTGTGTCAAATGCAGGTTTCTGGCAGCTGATGTTTTCACTGGGGATTAAGTGGCACATAATCACTTTGTGATGTGGCAAAATTCATGTAATGTATTACAGTGAAACCATCATTTATTTAATACAAAATCAGGCACAAAATATTTGGCTATTAAAAGTTGTACATACAGAGAAAACAAATTAACATGATCACTGCTCCTGCGTATCTCAGCCTAGAGGTTCATGTTATTGTAAAAGTTATGGTGAATAAATATCTGTAGACACGTTGCTGCTGCAGGGGGCAACAGTGAACAAGAAGTTCAGGATTTCAGCTTTAGTCACAGAAATGAATAAATCAGTTACTGCAAATAATTTTCTAAATTATGTTTTAGAAAAATGATATATAAAGTTAATGTAATTGCTTGTCAGACATGGACTACAGTGGTACAGCACTATGCAAAAGACTTTGCTGTCACTGAAATGCTGTGGCCTTACTTTGTTCCATTAGAAGGATTTAACTACAGCAGAGTTGCCCCCTTGGGTTTATGGCTCAATGAAAGACATTGCAATACCAGGTTAACATAAAAGATGGTCTACATGAATACTGAATGAGTGACCTTTTCTCCTTCCTTCCCCAGTGTGTCACACTTGCTCTCCTGTGCCATGCCCCCCGGCACAACATGGACATCTGCGATCACTGGAGAAGCATACCTCAGACGCCTCAGAAGATGTTTGGTTCAGTTTTGGTTCTCTTACCCTTCACTCTAATGTCTTTTAATACAAACTGACCTCTGGAATTGTATCTTCCAAAATGAGCAGTTTACCCAGAGCAACTAATAAATAGAAGCTTCTGCCTTAGGCTGCATACTTACTACATACTGAGTTTCAAAATGAATGACTGACTGACTTGTTCAATTTTCTTTCATTCTTTTTTTCTAACAATCCTGCAGTTACTTTGCTAGAAGCAAACTGTGAGTTCAGAGTGCAGTATTTAGTAAATTATGGCCTGGGCCTCTGGTTTGGTCTAGAAGAAGAATAACACTCTTTGTTTCATGTAGTTTGCATTGGAGTCTGCCTGTCCTGTGTCTGTGCAGCTCAGCAAACAGTCCAATACTGAAGGTCTGTGTGTTCAGGCTAATATTCACACATTCAACAAACACTCGAGCAGCCAGCAGGATAGTTCATTTCACTCGTCCCCCACCGGCGTGTGACTCACACACAGCCGCACACACAAACAGTGCCTGCAGGTAATGCCAGAGGTGGCCGGCATTCATCTCATTTGTATCTCGTCTATCCACTGAATCATAATAACCATAGAGAAGCAGAGGCATGACAGAAAAACAAATGGGGAGAACCACCGAAGCATTGGGTCAGATTTAATAAGGAGGATGCAGAAGAGGACTTTTGTATTCTAACAATCTTTTTTTGTTTCTGCACAGCAGCTGGAACTAAAATAAAACTCTGTCATTGTACTCCTACTAAATCAGGAATTCAAGGTTTCAAGGTTCAAGGTTTTACTTTGAAAAGTTTTTACCAAAACACTTTTCTAACTTGCAGAATTCCCTTCTTGCTGTGTTGTTACTTTCATCAAATCAGATAAGTACAAGATTTCAGGCATGAGCTCCACTGAGACATTTCAGGTTTGAAAACAAGAAATACAGAAATACAGAAATCCCTGCCCCCTGCATATAAGCCTGTTAGCCTCTGAAAATGTATAACCACGTTCCCTGGAACAGAGGCCACGTTAGCCTTTATAATCACATGCTACTGTAAATACCCTCATGTTATTCTGTGGAAGGAAGACCTTTAATCTACTGCCCACACATTAACAATGTTGCAGAGTCCCATGCTACAGCTTTCATGTTAACATGCACTAATAGACCATGATGTTAGGATTGAAGCTAACCCTGGAAATAGCTCCATGTTACTGAAGGGGCTAGCTTTGATCCTCCTGTGTGCATTAGCCATGCTCTATCTGGTTCAGATGACAGGCTGTAGGCTTGGTTATCTCTTTCCTCCATACTGACATCTCTGCGCACTTCTGACACAGGCAGAGCAATAATTACATTAAACACTACTGTATACTGAAACTGAAAGTACTACTCCTCACAGTCGTTCAAGAAAGAGAAGAACGAGTCAGTTTGCCTCCATGTTCTTCTAACCGTTGTTGTCAATCCAACTGTTAAATTCTGAAGCACCCAGTAATGAAAAAAATGGCGTCTTTAGCAAATCAATACAGACTGTGTTTTGTCCAAATTTTTATGCCAGAGTGGTCACCCTCCTGAGAGGATAGTTATGAATCAGGTTTGGACTAAAGTTTTTGGCAGGAGCTACAGTAAAAGAACAAATCAATACAGTGAAAGGACTGGAGGGATGAAAAACAGACAGACTTTCCTCAGTGCTATACTCCGATGTGCTGCACTTTCTGCACTTTCTGTGTGTGTTTGCAGAAGAGAGACAGCGTATGAGACAATGTCGGGGAAAGATTGCTCCGTTTCTTGTGCACTGCTTTAATCAGGCTAAAAAATAAGATGACTGGTGTGTAGTAGGTTTTTTATGATGGTCAGAGTGTGATCTGTTTCTGGTTCTCTGGAATAATGGTGAGGTTGAGCTCCTCTCTTTGGATGAGACAAAAGAGCAGGGTGAAATGAAACGAATCAGACTGTTGACTCGTATACCTGACTTCTTAGCTCCCATGCTCTTTATTCACCCATTCAAACAGCGGAAAGAAGAAGAAGAAGAAGAAAAAAACCCCACCATAATATGTCTCCAAACCAAGCTATAAAATAATAATGGTGTAACCACACTTAAAACACATGCAGTGCACTTGAGATTTAAAGGTCAGTCTTGTTGGTCAAAACAGAATCTGGCATAATAATCTCACACAAGCTCCACTGAGTAGCTGTTCTGCAGCTTTCCATCCTATCACAGGATCTTCCTCAGCAGATGGAGTTGGCCCAGTCATCACGTAGTTGTAAATGTTCAAATTCCTATTTTTCTCTGAGCACTTCAAGGACTTCTCATCCATGAAGATCTTCCATCTGCTGAGGAAGATCATGTGATACGATCAAAAGGTCCAGAACAGCTATTTGTACTTCTAGTGAGACCGTGTGTGTGTGTGTCTGTGTGTAATTTCCAAGGTAAATCATAAAATAAAAACACAACATGTAGGTTGAGTTCAGCTCAAAGGAACCATTGTTACCATGACAACATAAAGAGCTACACAGACGATATAAAGGGCAGGAAAGAGGCTGATCATAGATACAACTAAGTGTGTGCACACTCCAGAAAACCAACTGTGGAGTTGTGCTCCCGTCGCCCTCTTCATACACACTAATACACATGCCCACGCATACGTCATGCTATGACATCCCATCATATGGTGATGGTGGCAGAGCCTGAGGGAGGGAGCAGAGCAGCCAAACACTGAGAGGTACAGCAAGTATTTCATGTCCGTCTGTAGGCTGTGACATTAACAACCCAAGGTGATTTAACTTCCTAATTCATCCACCTCCTTTATTTATGAGCCAGCAAGGCTTTTTAGCGAGAGCTGATGGATCTTTCTTGCTCTTTATTCTCCACCCCCGGAGGACTTGGTAGCAATATAAAAACCGAGATGGAGGGTAAAGGGGGAGGTGGAGAAAAGTGGGGAACAAAATAGTGTTGCAGAGGTGTAACAGGGTCCTGCTTTGCTGCTAAGCCACCCAGGACAATAAATTTCATTTCACAGCAGGACTCTTATTTTTTCCTTGTTCAAAGCCTTTCCCCAATTTCTGTCATTCTCTTGCTGTGTCCATTCTCCAACATCAATTTTCTCATCATGAAGTGTCTTTCTTATCTCAAAGTTATCCTTTCCACAAGTAATCTGTCTCTCTGCAAGGCTTTTTCTAGGCCCCATATATACTTCTCTCCTCTCCTCTTCTCTCTCTCTCTCTCTCTCTCTCTCTCTCACACACATACAAGCTGCCTGGGTGTCTCTTGTCTCTTCCCCCTAGTGTCGCTTAACTTCCTGATGTTTGGCCCGAAGGCTGCTGTGATCTTCACTTCAGACTTTTTGCTTGTCAAACTACCTGGAGAGCAGATGTGTCAGGATCCAACAGACACAGAGTACATACATACACACACACACACACACACACACACACACACACACACACACATTCAGGCGTATACACACAGTTATTCATCTGCTTCATCTATCTTGTGAAAGCTCTGTTTACCTATTCTAACACAGCCAGTCTGGCATTATTTAGGCACCACTGAGTTAAGGCTCATTCATTATCAGTTTCAGTTTGGCCAAAGCTTACACCAAACACCCCTGTCCCATTACTATATGAAAAAGGTGTTACTTGAGATACTTGTGTTCAGGTGACCAAGTCTTTTACCAGCAGTTGGATTTATTACTCTTCTATCTTGGGTCTGCAGAGGAAGGATGTTGGCGTGGATGGATGCGTCGACTAGGTTTCTGACTTTGACATGTAACATCACTGTTTATGATTATGATCATTCCCTAGACCTCACCAAGTTTTATGTGTGCTCCTCAAAAAACAAACTTTAACTGTATTGCAGATAGGGACATCAGATCAGAAAACACAATAATTCTTTATTTTAAGAGTTCCTAAATTCCTAAGAGGAACCGCGTAATGTAATACTAATTATGGGGAATAGTAATTTGCAAACATGTATAGTTTGTCTAGTCAATTCAGCATTTAGTATGAAGAATATAATTAGCAACAATACATGAGTGATGAATGCATTTACTTGGGTTTAAAAAAGTAGTTTCAACAAAATTCCTCTAGAGACAAATGATTAAGCTTCTCTCCCAATGTCAGCTGAGACTGGCCCCAGACCCTTCAGAGGATAAGCAGTATGGATAATGGTTGGATGGATGGATCAATGATTAACTCAACACAAGTAAATGAACTGAGTAAATGTGCGTGTGTGTGTATGTGATAGATGCAGCTCTGTGTGATGTATTTAGTTGTTTGATTGTTCAAGTAGGAGAGCCTGTTTCACTTTCAGTCCATCTCTCTCATTCTCTGTTACATTCTTCCTCCCACATTTACCAAAATATAACAGAGACTGAATCATTTTCACTGACATGAGAACCATGTGTGCGGCAAACAACACCCTTGACAGTTGTGACAATGTGCATGTGTGTGTGCATGTGTCGTTGTTTTCGTTTCCTTCCTGCCTCAACAGGTTCCACATCACAGATTACTGTGACTGGGTAATGTGTTATGTGTGAACTGTGTTGTTGAAGTGAGATATCACTGTGGGATAAAAAAAAAATCATTGCTGTAAGCATTCTTCTTTTTGAAGCAGGAAGATGGGAACTCAGCTTGAGGCCACAGGTATTTATTCGGAGAAGTTTTTTTTTACAATATGTCCAAAAAGCCATTAAAATCAGAGCGGCAAACAATGAGTACAGAACACCCAGCGCGAGCTACAAACCATAGGCATATTAAAATTAAATGAGATTTGTTCCTACTGTGATTTTTGAGGCAGTCGCTATTGTTCTGTTTAACTTCTTTGTCACTTTTCAAAGTGCTTTCAGTTTTTGGATGTTGGTGTCACTTATTCCATCAGTTAAAATGCTCGGTAAATATGCCTCAGGTAATGGCTGAGCATAAAGAAAACAAGCTTAACTGCTCATACCTGGACCATGTCAAAGCTGGTGCATGATTTGATTTTCTATTAAAACAACAGTTAGAACAACTCTTCCTACAATCTCCTGTCTTTTTTAAAAATATCAGATTGTTTATTTAGCAAAACCCAAGTATATATCATCACTGTTGACAGTGATGCCAATTTTGTTGTAATAAGGGAGTATATGTCTGGTGAGCAGGTTCTTTATAATGAGCAGTTTCACAGATTAATGAATGCAAAAGATTCAACACAAACTGAAGGACTTGTTCTATGTTTTTATGTTAAGTGATTCAGTGTTGACAAAACTAATTCCTGCTCTTATGGCATGTGGAGCTTCTCTGTCGGCTGGTGTATTTTGTACATAAAGAAAGGAAGCAAGTCTTATGTTGCATTTTTTGCTTAGCTTAGGTCACACATACCCTGTGGCAGTTCTGAAAGGGAAGCTCTCTGCATGCCTTAGGGTTGACTACATTTCCCCAGGCAGACAGTACTGATACTCAGTTCAGTTTACTTTGTTTAGATCAATTCTGTTGACACCCTGTAACCTTTGTGTGATGTAACAGCCGCCAGCCTAGACTAACTTGGCAAGCCTGAGCAGCCATTCCTGATACATCACCATATATCGGGAATGAGCTCAATGTCTCTGTTTCAGCTGGTCATTATTATCCAGAAATTGTAGCTCATCATTTATTAATGGTCTCTAATCTTGTAATCCAGATCTGTCTCTCTTCCACCCCTCCCTCCATTTGTACACTTTATTTCAGTGTCATGTCCTCTGTTTAGTTTTTGTGCCAGTTTGACTCTCCTGTGCTCCTCTGGACTGGCTGTGACAATGGGGCACTGCCTGCTATTTGTAATCCTCCCTTTGACACCCTACACCAGATAATGGATTTCAAATACGCAACTGCAAAATTCTCTCATGCATACCTATATACAAGAGCCCAGAATGAAACAGCAATCCAACAAGTCTTTAGAATAGTAATTGCCTCATAGATGAAACGACAGTAATCTGCTATCAAGGACTTTTCATTTGTGTCTCTCTGCTTAAGCTTGGAGATGTTACGGGCAACTTTTCCAGCCACTACAGACAAAACAGAACATAAGTCCCAAAAAGATAGGTAGAAATAATATAATTTAACAGTATAATTTACTTTTATCAACAGAGGTGTGACAAAGGAAAAGAAACAACAATAAAGTGTCTGAATAAGGTGTCAGCATGTGCCACCAGAACAGCTTCAGTGTGCCTCGGCATAGATTCTTCAAGTCTCTAAATTCTACTGGAGAGATGGCACACCATTCTTCCAAAAGATATTCCCTCATTTGGCCTTTTGATGATGGTGGTGGAAAGTCTATCTAATATCTCAGTCCAAAATCTCCTATAGGTGTTCCATTGGGTTGACATCTGAGGCATTTCTCAATGAGTAGTACATAGAGTTTGGATTTCGAGAGTTTAAACTTGGCAAAGTCACCTCAAAAGACCAGACTCCTAAAGACAGGAGGACTATTTACAGTCGGAACAGCAGCATTCTTGCTAATATCAGCAGATCAACTCGGCTCAAGTGAATACACTTCAACACAGCTGTACTTGACTGAACTGTGACTGTGAATGATTTTAACTCAAAGGTCCATGACAGACTCTTTTAGCAGTGGCACATACTCTGCTGTAACCTGTTTCAGAACCCCGTCACTCCAGCACCCAAACCTCATCAACACTGAAACAGCTGAAATGGTTGACGGCTTCAAATATGTCAGACTCACACTGGACAGTAAACTCAGCTTTGACCAGCACACAAACGACGTTCAAAAAAAAGGTGTCACCAAACACTACCAGTAATCTGGAAACTAAAAGGACTCAGTGTCAGCCCCACCCCCCATCTCCTCCTATGGCAGTACCAAAGCATTGTTCAACCAGTTCTGCCCTTCTTTAATATGCTCTCTGTCACAAACCTTAACTCTACGTGTTGCAAACACAATAGCACAGGACAGCACAGACCCACTTAACCAACACCCCCACAGTTACCTGGTACCTGCAGCTACAGCAGCCCTAAACAGACTCACTGAACATGTTGTCCTCATGCTGTTTTACCCATTACTGTCATGGGCTCTGTGTCCTTTTATTTTTCCCTTTAGTGCTGTGTTACCTGGTGTTGTTGCTGGTGTGTTGTATCGCTGAACATCCAAACCCAAAGTCCAGAGGTAGTGCTGTTGTTTAAGATGTATTTATTACAGCTTCATCTTCTTAGACAAACTGGCTGCAACAAATATTTAAACTCTCAGATCAAATTTGATCTTCCAAAAGGAAGGAAATCACATATCAAAAATGCTGTGGACAACAAAGCCAGCGGTGAATTGCCAAAGGACTAGATTTATTTCCTGG
This sequence comes from Lates calcarifer, assembly GCF_001640805.2. NCBI lineage: Eukaryota > Metazoa > Chordata > Actinopteri > Centropomidae > Lates > Lates calcarifer. Next base: position 11,471,330 of record NC_066840.1, on the reverse strand, counting down.
GATGACAGCAGACTCTGACCAGCCGGTCATCTCAGGAGCTGTGCAGCTAGCTGCTTAGATAACCACCAGTCTCACCCAGCAGGTGGGCCCTCACATCTTCAAATTTATCAGGCATTATTAGGGAAAACTGACCACATATTCAAAATATACATGATTATGTTCTCACCTGAAAAAATTCAGAAAACTTAATGTTTATATATTTCATCTGCACTTGGCTAGATACAGACTTGGAATTTGGAACAGTGCTTGGGCTATGGTGTCAAAACAATGTTAACTCGTTAGCTCCTGATATTCTGACATACTAAGAACATACTGACAACACATTATAAAATGTCAATGACAGGTTGACATACTGCTGTGATGTGTATGTGTGCCACTGTTGCACTAATGATTATGTTTTGTTTACACACATTGAAAATGCATATAAAAATACATGGATGGAAATGCACTTAATAGGAACAGACTGAGTGATATTATCTTGATATAAAGCAGAACAAATAAGCTCAACGGGGCAAAATTACCAGCATAAAACGCTGCATTTACACGCATCATCAAATACCAATTATTTAAGTTAGATTAAAGTTATTTTATTTAAATTCTAACTAAGGTCCAATAATTAAGAAATTCCGGGTGGAATGCTACATTTGCAGATTTATTAAAAACAGGAACATCTAATTATGATTCTAAATTATAGCACTGATTAAATATGACTGTAAAACTGAATCATAAGAATATGAAAACTGTAGAACTGAAAGAAAAAATCCACCAGCATCTGAGTTTATGAGAGCAACAGCATATCAAACACAAATTTGACATGCTGTTGCTCGTTTAAACTCCCTAAGCCCCAGTCTGCAATCAGTGTTGAAAGGAACATGCCCATGATGACTGAGACCTGACCTGATATCAGCCTCGGGCACAAAAGCTACACCTCTTACCCCATCATATATTATGTAAATCCTTTCCTGCTATGGATCCAGGGTCAGCTGAGGGGAGTGATGGCAGACATGTGAAACCCTGCAGGATCTGATGTTAGTTCAGCAGATGTCTGGTTAAACCACCCACAGGCGAGTGAGGCTGTCTGCAAGATACAGCCAGACTGACCTCAGAGCTGGCTGTCACCTTATCTCCCTCCACAGGGACACGCACGCACACACACATACATACACACACGCACACAAAGAGCCTATTTCAATCTCTGTGTATTTTTCTGCTTTTACTGTGAGCTATTCCTTTTACATTCCATATTTAGATTATGTTCTCATCCAATTGTCTTGCAAGCGCAACAGTGGAAAGAGCTTCACCTGCTAGTAGAGGAAATGATTCGGAAAAGTAACAGATGACAACAAAGAGTAAAGGAAGGAATAAAGGCAAGAGGATGAGCAAAATAATAAATGTTATTTAATGACACACAGTATTGTTTCATGACATGATAAGTTACAGCTCCAAGTCAGATGAATAAGACAAGTCCAACATTGTGGAGCTAGGAGGGATCGGAATTGAGCCAGGGCAGAATACTACACTGCCACTGATAGTAAGCAGTATAGTTTAGGCCTGGACCAAAGCAAGGAATTATGGGAGGCTGTAGTAGTAGAAAACCAGGGTGTCAAATAAAATTTCAACAGACAGCATTAAAGAATTTGGATTTTGTGAAGACAAAGGATTGCAGATTGTTGTTGTTGAGAGTAAGAGGGCTAAAACAATGCCTCAACAGGACAGATAAGAGATGACTAAGGCAGTGGTCATGCAGACGTGACAGTGTGTGTGTGTGTGTGTGTGTGTGTGTGTGTGTGTGTGTGTGTGGGTGTGTGTGTGTGTGGGTGTGTGTGTGTGTGTGTGTGTGTACAGTGTGTCACGGTGTCTCCAGTTTCACCAGTGTCCATCAGTGTTCTCTATTTGTCTCCCTTCCCATCTATTTTTCCCTCTGTTTTTCCCCTGTGTGTGTATGTGTGTATCTGCATTCAATCTTCTCATCAACCACAGTATAAGAAGCCCGGCTGAACCTCCACTCCTCACCAGATCATTCCACAGTGTTTGTGGTGACACAAGGTTCTCATTTTAATGTTGCTCATTCCTAGTGTTTGTTTCTTGTCAGTAACTTGATTCTCTTGTGCCTGGCTCTTCGCCTGGAGTTTCCTGTGTCACTGCCTCTGCCATCGTTCACCACTCACTGCAGAACATCTGCAGACACTCCTCTGAGAAAATTGTTCACCCTTGCCCTGTAGCTCCAGAGCCCCTCATTGCACCTGCTTCTTCCTCCAACCACCTTGACCTCCTACTACTTCACATAAAACTCACACTAAACCTTGGCCTTGGTGTTCTGAGTTGTGTGTCTGCTCTGGGGTCCAACTCCATTAGTTTATACAGTGATTAACAGACTCCTCATTAACTGCAGTGACCCATTGACACAGCAGGGTTGCTGATGCAGGGTAACAATAAAGCTAAACCTGGCTCAACTTGTTGTAACATGATATAACATCGTCCTTTATGCTGCTGTTGTGGACAATCAAATAAATGGAATCTCACATTCACCTTGCTGGTAGACTCTGTAACATGAACAGGGTTACTTCCACTGTTTACAGTGCAATGATTGTCACCATGATAACTTTCCAGGGTTGTAAAATCCAGTCACTGTCACTGTGCAGTGTTTTGGTGTCTGATAAATCTTTAGGCTCATGACTCTATGACTAAAACTGGGAGTCCTGTATGGTACCTTATTCTTTCACTGTAATGTAAAGCAATATAACCTGACCAACACAACCACTTGTATCTTTTCTACACAGTACAATTTGTCAAAAATAATAACAAGCGCAGTCCAGATGAATCAAATATTTCATACGTCCACCAGTCCCATCATATACCTATTTAAACTACACCATCAAAATGCAGCAAAGATGACAGCGCAAGTGCAATGTTGTGTTGTGAGAATATTTCATGTTGCTGTTATGTAGCACAAGTGACCCTCTAATGTACTACATTTTTATTTACAAAATTAATTAGGTTAGATAGCCCCATTCACTTTATCTAGGCTGTATAACATGACAAACTACAACTATATTTCTTAATAGAAGAGAGCAGGGTGGCTAGAGGGAAAAGCTTGCACACTTATTTAATATTTCAAATGTTTCTCAGAGGATGGGCTAAAGAATAGCTTGCATTCTTATTACCTTGTGAAAAAATACCAGTAAATTTGATAACCAGCCAATTTCGAATGAGCCCTTAAGTCTGAGTATGGGTTTCAAATAAAGAATTCAGAAATGAAGAGGAGACAAAAATGCTAATATTTACTGCAGAAAAATAAAGCAGACAGAAGAAAGGACTGAAGTCACTAGAGAACAGTTAGGAAGGGAATGCCAGAGTAATAGCCAAACCTCTTTAATAAAATATGAATACATGAAAACTGCAAACAGATGATTTCCACCGGCTTTAATTGTGTCTGAGTGTAAAGTGTACTATCAGTGTGGTATGTTTATCCACTCACTCCACAACATGAACTATCATCATGTATTTTTTATCTGATGGACTTAATATGTCAGAAATCACAGAAAGTTCTACAAGGACATGGAGGCAGAGTGAGTTTGTGAAGGAAAGTCAGTGATGAGGAAAAAGAAAGCAAGAGGCCGAAAATGGGAAATAGTTTATGTTGGAGCAACGCAGCTGGAAACGGAGAAGGAGCCCAGTGAAAAAAAAGAGAGTTGGAGTCAAGAATAGAAAATGAGAGAGAACAAAGGCAGAAGAACTGTAATGAGTGAAAAAAAGGGGAAAAAAAACAGATAAGTGAGGCCACAGGCGTAATGCAGTGTCCTCTCTCTGCAACAAAGCAAACCAAACAGATAAGCTCTTGTAACTAAGGCACTGCCTGTTTAATAAATTACCCTGCTTGAAAAGAATACTGTACAATGCCAACAATGCTATTCACATTAACAAAACACTGGTGGGGAAGAAAAGTAATTAAACCTACTGCACAAACAAGGCAGAGACTGATTCTTTAAGAAAATAAACAGGAGAAGAGTGTGGAGGAAATGGGGCCCCATTAAAAAAAAAAAAAAGCCAATCTAGTTTCAAACACGTCACTGACTGGCCTTGATCCTCTCACACACAACAGAATCAAGGGAACACAAAGCAGGATAAAGGTATTCTTTGGCAACAACTCACTCCTGACATGATAATGACAAGACATACGTTAGTGAAATAGACCATGTGTGCTGGGGGATAACACACTCGCCTGCTCAGTGTTTGGTAAACTGCTAATATTTTGTACCTTATTAAGGCAAGAAGAGTCACTGATAAATAATATACCAAGAAATGAATCTTCAATTAATTTATTACTGGCTACTTTCTCTTTGTCTCATGGTACAGTACAACTGGTTATTTTCAAAAACATCAGGCAATGATACAAATGACTGCAATCATGGAGATGTTGCATAGCAATCTAGCAATTATCCCCATTAAGGTGTGTGAGTGTGTACAGGGAGGTCAAGAGAAGTTGGAGGAGCCATTATGTGCTTGTAATTAACATAAAGGACCTTTTTCACTGTTGCCATAGCAAGCAGTTGTTGCAGATTAATAACTGAGCGCACACTAACCCAGAACACCCACACACACATGCATTTGATATTTAGCTGCTGGATGTTCGCTTAGCTCTCTTAGCATGAGTATGCAACAATCAAGTAATCAACTACAAGAGGTCTAACCAATCAAGGACATACGAGGCAAGAAGTGGAATTTACACAGCATCTAACTTGCACACAAAAACAGGATCACATGTCCCATATCACTTCAGCAGATATGATATGTAAATGATGAGAGCATGTGGCAAAAAGGTAAAACTCAACATTTTATGTATGACTGAATTGTTTTCCCAGTTTTATATTGGTAACAAACATAATCGCTGTTTATGTTCAAGGGAAAGGTTGTTTTTTTTTTGGCACATTTTATACATTTTATGTTACATTTACATACCAGACCAGAGTTTAGAGGATGTGGTTGGGATAGATGGTGGTTGTAGGCTACAAAGTCCAGGTCTTTGACACCACAGACCAGGGTTCACATCCACAGTCCTATCTGTGGTGAGATTTAGGCAACAAAAGCACTTTTAAAAGAGCTATATGTAAGTTTTGCTATCGCTGTATAGCCAATGTTAGCAGCTACAGTGGCTGAAGCTGATGGCAAGTGACCATCACTACCACCCGCTTCCAGCAAGAAACCATGTTCGGCATCAGAGAAAACATACACATAGCCCTTTAAAGATTAGGGAATGATTGTGGTTTTGGTTAAACTGTGTCAGGTGCTTTGAGTCAGTGTGACCCAGACCACCATCTTAATCATAAGCTTAACCAAGCTGCCTGTGCCTAAACCTTTAAAAACCTGTTATGGGTCTCTTAGCACCCAAACCTAATCCTTTATAATGCTGTAGTCATTTTTAAAGATTGGATAGCTTGGTTTAAAACAAATTAAATAAATTGTGATCAAAGACTTTACTGATACATTATGTGTCAACATTTTTCCAACTTGGCAAATACATTTCCTAATTCTGTTAAAAACAAACATTATCGAAGCCAGCATTACATTTGACGTTATGTATGAGCATAATTTCTAGGAAAGCCGACTTGTAGCAGTTAAAGTACTTTTTTTTACAGATATGTTTCAGTACACAAGGCTCATAGTTGAGGTTTGGGCTGCTGGTCTTGGTTAAATATTGAAAAAGTCAACACAAACTTCAAGCAGGAGGCAAGACTTATTGACTCTCACAACTTTGTCAGCCCATCATCAAACCCAACCACCTCCCTACAATGAGCTGTATGGCAATCCTATTTTCTATGAAAATGTAAAAGGAAAAACAAACCACTTGTATGTAAAGATTATTTCTAGGAGACAAAGTGGCCATCAAACTCTCTACACTATGTATTTATGATAAATGTGTGTTATTCAAATCTGTTTCATTGTCATTCATCATTAGTCCCACTCAGATGAGTTTTGTTCTGTGTATTACTGGGTCTCACCAGTAATGCAAGGCAAGGCATAAGAGTGGTTTACATAAGACAATGAGACAAGGTGTAAAGTAGTTTTCCTAAGAGGAAATTAGCAGAAGAGAATGTCTAAACAAATAACAGTAAGTAAGAAGCAGAGGATCCATTCAATTTCCCTGTTTTCATTAAATTTAGCCATTTATCTCAGCTCTATTCCAGAAACAAAACATTTCAGGGTCTAAAGAGATGATTTCAGATGCTTTCTATTTCACCCATCATTCTTTGTAATGCAGTCTATAACAAGGACACACTGCATTTAAAAGGCACCTAAGCATTCATTAAAAGATATGCCCCATGTGGTACATTAGTAACACACTGAGAGCTAATTTACAAAAGGTACACAGTCTGACACTCTCAGACTAATTTACTTTCACATTTGAAAACTGAAGATCCAAACAATACTCTTTCTTCGTGGCTGTCCATTTCCTTCCCTCTTCTTCAGACATTTAATGCCTTCTCTTGCACATTTTTCTCATTATCAACCTCATCCATCTCTTTCTGTCTTGTACTAGCAGTTGTGTTTGTCCTGAATTACACAAAAACAGAGCCTTACTATTCTTTATACCAAACAAAACAGACCACGAGGGAGTCGGTGGAGTTGTGTCCCAATTTCTTTTCGTCTCTTTTCTTTTATTCTTTCGCTCTGTCTGTGTTCAGGAGAATAAATATAGTAGAAGAGGGGAGAAGTTACTAACAGGATGATGGACAGAGAGCCAGAGAAACAGAGGTAAGGAGAAAGATACAGCGACCTGGACGTCAAGCTCGACTAAGCAGAAACTTTTAACAAAATGGACCATGAGAGACAGACAAAACTCATTCTTTTTTTCTCTACCTCACACACAAATACACACAAGCACAAACCTCAACTCTCACACTTTAGAAACAAAACTGTCTGACCAAATTATCTCCACAGGTGCTTACTTTATCGGGCATCTCTCTTTTCCTTCTCACTGTATCTTCATCTCTGGGTTTACCTTTTATTTTCTCTCGGCTTCTCTCGAACTCATTTTACTCCCCTCTGACTGAGTTAGACTTAATTAACCTTTATGAAACTGGGAAGAGCAATATTATCAAGACATTACAGTCGGATTCAATGATAGTTCTGACTGAGATCTGACTGCAGTAAGTACATTACCATTTAAGCAAGTGAAAGCCAATTACTTTAGAAACCTATTAGAATACTTCAAACTTCTAGGAGTGGGTCGACTTTTGAAGTCTAGTGAGGAGAACATTCATATCACCTGCATTATCTGACAATATCTCAAAAGTGGCAGACAGAAGGAAAAAATGTACAGTCAGTGATAAAGCATATATAATTTTAGTTAAGTTTTGAGAGAATTTTGAGATAGGTGACTCCCTGAAACTATAAAACCAATGGATGGATGTACATTAGATACAGGTTCTGCCCAACCCACTCGTACTGTATCAGACAGACGTTACACTGGCTGTCACTGCCAGTAGAGACTCCAGTCTGCAGTAAGCGACATTGATACACTGCTGCTGAACCAAAGGATTACACTGAATTGCATTGAATAATTAGCATATAAAAGTTAAGTTTCACCTCCTCTCATATTCTCTCTCCCCCCGCATGGGTGCCTATGTCCTCTTTCTGTCACTCTCCTCTATCTCTCTCGTTCTTCTTTATGTTTTCTATTTCCCTGTCTTTCTTTCAGGGGCTGGTTAAATGAAAATTTAAACTTTGGTATAATAAATAATAAATAAATTTCCATCCTTGAAAAAAAAGGCTATATAGAAATCAAAGACTGGCAGTTTTTGACCCACATTCGACCCCGGTTAAAAGAAGTGTTGACTGACGTATGTTGACCCATTTCCAAAGTCTAAATGTGGTACAACCCAGCAGCTTTCCAGGGGTACAAGGGTGATCCAAGTATTTATGTTTTAATTAATAAACTAGAACTTCAATCAATGACTGGATCAATGGAGCTAATTCCCCAAAACAGAGTAACTTTGCTAACCAGTAGAATGTCTCGAGGCATATGGAAAGCTATTATCTGCCAAATTGGGAATTAATTAATTCAAGGGCCTGAGAATAATTATAGACGTTCAGTCAGTTATTAAATAGGCCAGTGTGGAGTGCTGAGAGGACGTATTTAACCATAAGTTATCATAAAAATGTTTATATGTTATCTAATAGTATGCCTTATGAAATACCTTTTATAATGTAATTCAGGACTGTAAGAGACTTGACAAAATTAAAGTCAGAGCTGCTACACACTTATAGTATATTAATGTCATTCATGCAAACGAGGACAAAAGCTTCCTCAACAGATGGTGTCTAATACAAACCCAGTGTTATCTCTGACTGTAACAGATCAGTCCAGCTAATTCAACACCAAGACACCACAAGATTAATGATTTTTTTCATAGGTGATGTTTTGATAATGTGTAACAGAAATAAGCAGTTTAATAACACTATGTCTGGCCGGCTACCCAAACCTTGCTGTGGATTTAAATCAGCTACAGCTCTCTCCAGCAATGTTTTATGACAACATCTCCACTGGAGAAACATTAGGTCTGGCAGGAACCTGCCGTGAATTTCAATATACTTATCAAAGCATAACAACAGTGGATTAATAACTTAACTGCACTTACTTTAAATAATTGCTGCGGACAGGGGGGAGAGATGGAGAGGGATGAGGGGAGGAAAAGAGGGAGAGCTTATTGATATGGCAGATATGATGCATAAGTGGTGCAGACCCAAGGCAAGAAATTCATTTGACAGCTGATTCGAGGGGTCACCGCTGCACAACATGCGCACACAAACACAGGAACACAAACGCCAACAGCCAGCCTTTCACATGATCATGTCCTGCTGATGCAAGAATGACAGGCTCTAATCAGACATGTATAATAGAGATAAAGCGGAGAGAGAGGTGGAGGAAAGAAAAGGAGGGGAGGAAAACGTGGCTTAGCAAGACAAGAAAATATGCTTTCTATATGATTTTGTTTATCTATGCAGGAAGGATCAGAGGTTATATTAGAGTACAGAGGAGGAAAATGTCCCGCAGGATAATAAACAAATAATAAATAAACAACATAATAAATAACCAATAAATATAATAAATAAACAATAAATAAACAACTTTTTTTATCTGCTTTAAGTTTTCACTGCTTCAAGCTGCAACAGTTTCTTAAAACTTTTAGACATTTAATAAGACTTGTTTTCAGCTCCTCAGTTTTCAGTTCACGTCTTTGTGAAGGTGGCTTATTAAATAGCTGAGGAACTTTATTAGCATTTCTTTAGTTTTAAAAAGTTTCTTTTTTTTTCCGTGAGATGAGGTGGACAGATTTTCAATAGATTGAACAGATAGAACAGTGTTGTGGGTGGAGGTGATCTGAATCTTAGCAGCAACTTGTCAGAGTGGGATGACGTCTCTGTGGAGCGGGCAGTAATGGTGGGAAATCCTTCGAGAGCAAGCGAGAGTTGGATTGCAGACTTCTAAAATAAGATACTGTATGGAAGCTGTTTGTTAACTGCTACATGTTGATAGAATATGTGTCTTGCCAAAAAGGTTGTCCTTAATAATACAGGAAAACGCAACCTAGTTTGGATGTCTCAGTGAAATCATGGGAACAGTGCTGAGCTCTCTGCTGACCACCTAACCAATGGACAGCTTTCAGTAAGAATCCATTAATCCAGTAACAGACCACATCAATCCCAAACAGCCTCTGTCAGCTGAGAGTCAGAGAGGCTCGGTTAATATTTGAAGACTTCAAAGATAGAACACAGAAAACAGACTCACATCTGTAATGTCATGATGAAAAGCAAACTGGACCGGTTCCATCAATAATAACATGCAGACCGACTCAAAGTCAGTATGTTATTTTGGGTTTGTTTATCACAGGCTTGCATCATGGTGAAGTATCTTTGGAGGAGACTCCAGACTTAGTTGGCACTTTTTTTACAAAATTCAACTGCAAAAAAAGAGATGCGATGTGGATGTTAGTGAGGTCAGTGGTGAGTGAATGTTGGTGGGAAAAAATTATTAGGTAGCCAAACAATGTGCATGGCGAGAGTCTCTCCAAGAGGAGTAAGGTGGCAGCTTTTAGAGTTTTATAATGACTGGTAGCACTGGACCCAGGTACTCCCAGTCCAAGTCCAAGTGGATGTCCCCACTCAGCAATTACCAGCACCTGCAAAAGATGAGCAAACAAAGGGCAACCAGGCCAGAGGGTCCAAACAGGCGTATACTCTTTATTTAAAGGGGGAGCTCACATTAAAGTCTGCTTACGGGTCTCAGGGAGCACAGCTGCATATGAAAAATGTGAATTAAGCTGTGGCTCCAGAAGGCAGCCAGAGGAATTGTCACATGAGTCAGTGTCAGTTGGGGATGACTGCAAGTATGAAAATGAAAAAGAAAAATGTGGGTGTGAGGCTAGTGGCTGAAGCTGCATTGGCCATTACTAGCAGTCCACAACATTGTGAGTAATGCAGGTGATAGATTTTAGCAAGGGAGAGGAATAAAAATAACAGTCCTTTTGATTTTGCTGCAACAGTTTTGATCCATTTTTAAAAACTGTCCATTGTGAGTCTGAAAATGTTGTAGGAGTGCAATGTTTAGTTGGTGGAAGAATCTTTAAGTTGACTTGAAGACAGCATCAGTCCATGACTCTTGTCCATCAGCAGCAAAGAGGAGAGTTGGGTGATTTAAAGAGCCACAAAGTCTGTTGTTGGACTTTGCCATGGGAAGTGGCGCAGTCAACCTTGTTTTTTCTTTCTTTAAACCATGAATGTTCCATAACCTTAACCATTTTGTTACTACTGTAACCATGATGAGGACGGTCCCTTAACCTCAACGAGACTCAGCCTGCCGACAGGGTTGTCTCAGGTAAGAAAATGCTTAAATGTGTCATTCTGTAGGGTAGTTACAAAAAACATATTTCATCATTTCATTTGGAGAAAATGGCTAAAAATAAAAAAAAATATCTAAACATATCAGCCATTGCTTTATGTCACAATTTAATTGTTACAATATACAGTATATATTTAAGCAAAAAAAAAAAAAAGAATCTCAAGATGACATCTTGAGGTAACAGCAATCTGGAAATCCAATCAAATTTATACATAGGCATACGTGGGAGGCTGAAATAAAGAACAAGGAAAGATGAATGTGTATAAGTTGGAGGAAGGATGACTTTCAATGACTCAGGAGTGAGAGAGGAAGGGAAACAGAAAATGAACACGCTGCAAAGGAGAGGTGATGTTAGGTGGAAGGGAGAAGAACACTTGAAATGAGAGGCGGAGAAAGAGAGGAGAGAGAGTTAATAAGAGATGGAGTTTGCGTTCCTGTAGTGAAGCTCATCTGGATTCTATCCAGTATGCAGCTTTGGGATTGGCAGGTGGTGTCTCATTCATTGGAACAGACAGGTAGAGCACTAAATATTAGATGTAGGGCTGAGGAGATGAAGCAACACACAACCATATGACTTTCCATCTGGTTTAGTAGATATACACACTCAGATATACACACAGATACACACACATAATCAATCCAAACAACTGACACATACTCTAATCAATAGTTCATTAATAGTGCATTAGACAGATACCTTTAGCTCATGAAACAAGAGTAGGATGATCTTTTGTGTGACTAAATTTAAAATTTAACCTAGAATGGCCACATTAACAGTAATTGAATCCATACATTTGTTCTGATGAGCTGGGAGGAGGCACTAATGAAAGGAGATACAGGAGGAACACACAGGAGGACAGGGCAATAAATGGGAGGGGGGATTTACAACAAATGTAATATTTTGATAATACAATAGTCCCCTCCTCTATTTCACAACTCTGAATCTATCCCACAGCGATGCAGCAGTAATGGGCCAAGTGTTAACCCAATCAGACACAGTCTCTGTGTTATCTGTCTGCTCCTATGGGGAAACAAGGGATGAGCTCAGGAGGAAGAAGATATAACCACTCCAAGTGCATTACTCTACTTCATCACACCATCATTTCCTCATTTGGATGCTTTGTTTTATCTATTTCCCCCTCTATCTCTCCACCTCAGTTCCCTTCCGGAGGATATTGTGTATTCATCCATCAGCTATTCTGTATAATGCTGTCTAAGAACTTGACTTGACTTCATCACCATCCATTATCTATATTGCTTATCCTTAAGGGTAGCAGGGGTCTGGAGCCATTCAAACACTAATACTAAGTATTGGAGTGGTGCCAGATGAAAAGTTAGGAGATCAAAGTGATGTCAATTCATCGATGGACTGGTGATCTGTCCAGGGTGTACCCCGCCTCTCACCCAATGTCAGCTGGGATAGGCTCCAGCCCCACCGGGACCCCTACGTGTAAGCGGTATAGATAATGGATGGATGGATGAAGTTCAGTGGCAATCCATCCAAAAGTTGCCAAGACATATTGATCAGAACCACAAAATGTGAATCTCATGGTGGTGCAAGAGAAAAAGTCTGAGGATCACCAAAATCGAAAGGATTCATCATCAGGGGACCAAGAATTTCTGTACAAAATTTCATAGCAATCAAACCAACATTACCATCCGCAGCATTAGCAAGACTCTGCATGGCAAAAAATATATTATATATATCATGTACCATATATTGTACATATTTGCAGATAACAGACGTACTTTCATAAGTGCAGAACCAAACTGAATTAGTATGCTAATTCTACTTTAAGGTTTCTGAGACTTAGTGAGAAAAAAGAATGGAAAAGAAAAGCTGCCTTTTTGTGCGGTCGAGGGAAATTCAATTAAAGTACAAACACAAGTTAATGTACCTTTACATGGAAAATGGACTGCTCTGTGTGTGTGGGGGGTGGGGGGGGGGTGTATGTGTGCGTGTCAATAGCCTTGTTTGCTTTAAAACTGTGGACCACAGCAAACAAATCAAGGATTGTGCTCTCTTTCTTGTCCTGAGTAAACCCCAGGGAGTCACATTGTACAGGAACAGACTTAAGGCAAGAAAACAACACCAAACAAACCGTGTGAATCATGTTTACTTCCATGAATAATGCCTTGGGCCTTGGGCTAACTGCTAACAAGTTGCATCACCTCTCCATTGTAGTTTCATCAAAGCTGGTCCAGTAATGTTGTTGTTTGGACTTTCACTATTTGACCTTTAAATATAGCACCTACTGTAAATCGGGGGAAGTATTTCTTCACAACCAGCGCACTCAAGCACCGAACTTTCCAACATCCTAGAGTACTTTATCTTCATCACCAAAAGGAATAAACTGTGATAACTCAACTTCAGGTGCCAGTTTTCATCATTAGAAATAGGTGGGTTACATTGGCGCCATCCTCCAGCTTGAAAACATTGAAGATGCAGTTTGTTGTCGACTGAATATTGTCTCAATGTCAACACAGCGGGAGCGTGAGCACAGCAGCCTGCATTATCACTGATCAAAGAGCGAAGATTTCAAAGACTCAATCCTCCTCAACACGTGCACATGCTCAGCTCTCAGACACACAACAGCTGTGATCTCATTTCACACCATCTTAGAGGAAGCAGAAAGTCTTACTTGGAAACAAAGTTTGGAAGGAGTAAGAAAGAAAGACAGGATACATGGTACAATATAATGCAGGAAGAAGACAAAATGGCTGCCAACACTTGGGAAGTGACAAATAAAAAACAGCATCACAATTACCCAAATGTAATATGGAAGGAAGACTTCCTCTGATATATAATATTCAGTTACAACTAAACAAATGCTCTGGTTTTAAGTTCAAGTGTCGACTGTTTTAGAGAATTATCCACAAGTGCTGATGGAGAGGCCTTTGGCCTTTGTTCGAAAAGTTTAGTTCAGCAACATTCTGACACTTCTGCTGATACCGTGCTGTTGTGAGAGTGGCACAATAACAGAAGACGGTTTGGTGACAGTAAAGTGTATGTGAGATGATTATAATGTCTATTACTATTAGCAGTCTGATTTCAACATCACAATATTAATTAGACTGATATATATTGTTTTGATATATATATATGTATATCACAATATGGAAAATTTAAGCAAAATCATATATACAACAATCAAACTGATGTCAATGTAATTAATTACAATCTACTTTTTCCCCTCTATTTTGTTGAGCCTTTAATTACAACTTCTTAAGAATCACTGATTTGGACGACCAAATTCTACTAAAGGTTTAGTACAATATGATATTAGTGTGATGCAATTCCACTAGCAGTAATATTGAATTACTACTGTTTACAATTCGCGTTTTTTTCAATCATGCCACTGTATATCAAAAGAATGATGCTGCTCTCCAGTCACCCTAACAGCATAAAACATCAAATCCCACAACATTTCAGTTTTTTCCTTCCAGTGTCTCTCAACCAACACTACAAGAGATCTAATGAGCCCTCTGGGGAATACTCCACCCCCACCCCCTCCCCACTGGATTATCTTCAGTCTGATCGGCTGAGGGAGGTCTGGTTCCAACCCCACACGGTTGAGGACCCGGACACTGCCAGTAGTATGTTGAATGCTGCTCAGTGGTGTCACAGGGAGGCTGGCTCTGTATAGGAGGAGTCAGTTGAACATGACAATGAGAACCCCTCCCCTGGCTGCAAAACGCCTGTACAGTACAGCTGTGCAGTCATTTCTGCATCAGCAATTGTCGATGACACTGGGAGTAAAAATGAATCTTCTTTTCTCAAATCAGATCTGAATCACTGAGTCAGTTCTGCTTTTCAACCAGGCTTCAGAGAAGCCCTTTTTTATTACACACATCATCAAAGTGAGACTCCTTAAGCCGCTGTTTGGAGAGCAGATTGGAGTGGCTTGTTGAACACATTCAATTCAGTAACATAAGTCATTTATTGGTGAAGTTTGCTCTCCACTTTCCATGTAGCAGTTGGTTGCATTTGACACTACAAGGAATGTTCATTTGAAACCAAAGCAACTCAAACCTACAGTGACACTTGTATTGAATACACGCTTGAAGCTTTTTAATGAATGTCCCTGGATTCATATGTTTAGGGCCTCTGGAAGGAAGTGAGTGCCTCACACACTCCTCTACTGCTGCGCCTACGATGATTCTCTCAGGGTAATAGAGAAGCTTGATAACCTTTTGCAGAAGCTGTGTTGTAAATGCTGATTTATCGTGGATGAAGCCCTGTGAGGTACAGGCTGCTGCTGCTGATGGTTATTTGCAGTTTTAGAGAGCTGATGTGAATAATAACACACACTAAAAGCAAACAGTGAGACAGAGACAGCCAGTGGGCCGATCAATTAAAAAAATAACATTTTCTGTCAAGTAGGAAATCCACAGGCAAATCAACCATAAAGACAGACAAACTGCCACTATTATATGAGTAGTATGCCACTCCTTTCAGTGTTTGCTTTTCTTGTCTCCTATGCTGGATATTAATTCTAATGCTGTGAAGTCCTTCCTCTCTTTTTACCAAACAAATCACAATAAAGTCAGAGGTGTGAACAGCAGGGCTTTAGCAAACATTTTTTACAAAAATGATTGATCTGTTGATTATTTCTTTGATTAATCATTGGACCAACAACAAAATCAGAAAACACAAAAAATGTCCATCACACATTCCTACAGCCCAAGGTGACATTTTAAAATTGTTTTGTCCAACCAACAGTCCAAAACCTAAATATACTGAGTTTACAATCACATAAGACAAAGAAAAGTTGGATCTTGAAAATATTTTTGCATTATTGCTTGAAGAATGACTAAAATGATTAATCAATTGTCCAGATAGTTACTGATTGATCTCCTGATGAATGACTATTCATTAAGGGTTTTGTTGGGTCTCTCTCTGTAAATACCTATTTTAAAGAGTATGGTCTAGACCTGCTCTATATGAAAAGTGCTTTGAGATGACTTTTGTTGTGATATGGCGCTATATAAATAGAATAGAATAGAATTGAATTGAATTAAGTGACCATTTCAGCTCTAGTGATCAGGTCAAGTCACTGTTGTCTGCCATAAATCGGTAATAAGGAGGAGAGAAACAGGAGGAAACAGGCTGTCATTTATTTAGTTGCCTTGGAATATAACAAAATGCGACAGGATTTTCTATACAAACATAAGCTGATGAGACCAGTTAGACTGTATTTACAGACACAATAGCCTACTCACTAATTATAATATTGTAAACACATGCTCAAAAAAGAAAAACACAAGACAAATTCTACACAGGCACAAGATATAACTAATGTCATATGCAAACTACACTGTCTAATTGCAGTGGCTGCATATTAGTCTCTCATTCTTTTTCTGTTGTGACTGTGAAATAAGTGGCGTTAAATAAACACAGTGGATTCCCGTGTACTGTGTATTTATGTACAGGCTCTTGTGCATAATTACACAGGAGATTTGATGCCATGCAAAGTGTATGTGTGTGTGCTTGTGTTCATATGTGTCTTTCCCACAGATTGTGTGTTTGTACACTGCATCATCTGTACAGATTATTGGTAGCAGAAAAATGCTCCAATAAATAAAAACACAGAGAGGCAAATAGAGAGACAGAAGGGAATAAGACCATGCAAACACATAGAACAACCACTTACAAATATTAATGCCACCACAACAAATTGAGGTCTCGTTGCATTTTAATGATCATAAGAAGCTTTCAATGCAGAAGAGAAAGAGAAAAAAAATCAATTCTCCCATTTGCCATATCTATCCTGCTCTGACTTAACAGGCAGCAAGAGCACCTCTGGTATTTTACCTTGATCAATAATAAATAAACAAGGCCAGTCACTTCTGTTCTTCAGATTAAGGTGAGGTGTGTGTAAAATGCTGAATATGTATTGCCTGGGAGAGCCTGCTTCTGGAGAAATAACCACTTAAAAAAAATAACCACAATTCTCATTTCATCTTCATTTTGAATGATGCCTGTTTTGATGCAACTTGCCCACACTCATATAAAGCAAAAACAGAGATCTAGTCTGTATCACAGCTAAATATAAATCAATGAGTGGGCCCTGTTTTCAAAAGCTTTACAAGCTACTTTAACCTCCACTTCAGCTTCAATTTAGCACTGACCAGTCTCATGCATGTTGCTGCCATATAGGCTTAATAAAAGCTACACTGCTGTATTAAAAAAGCCAATTCTATGGTGTCACTGGTTCCACTGATGTATAAATGTTGTTTATACATGTATGTCACACGAGGGTCTTTTGAGTCATGTGATTTCACCTGAGATGAATTCTCAACGACTGCTATAACAGCCCTCACACTTTGGAGACTGAGGCACGTCCAAGAAGAGAGACGTCAAGAAATTGTGCTAAATTAATATGGGAAGTCACGTCATGACATTTTTTGGCTGGTAACCTTTTGCTGACAGATATGTCACCTTATCCCAAGTAAAGACTTTTATTTTTGAGTGATAAAACAACTCACTGAACTAACTTACTTTTCTACATTACTGTTTTTGTTTTTGTAATAGTTATTTTAGATATTTTTAGGGGAAAAGTTCAACATTTGCTTTCTTCATGAGAGTTAGATGAAAAGACTGATAAGTCTACTGCTCACAAGTATGGGGCTGGAGTCAGGAGCCCCTAAACCTTAGGACTGGAAGCCAGGGGAAACAGCTAGCCTGACACTGTCGAAAATGAGAAAATACACCTAACAGCACATCTATGTATCACTTTTGCTAACAGAAAAGAAGCTTCTCTGGCTTTACACAAAGCCAGAGTAACTTCTACCCCATGCTTTCTGTTTTTATGCTAAGCTAAACTAACAACCTAACAGCTTCAGCTCCACACTTAACTTTTTAAACTATTTTTTTCACTGAACTCTCAACATAAAAAGCGAATGAACAAATTTCCCCAAAATGTTGGAATCCTCCCTGAAGAAAACACAATAAACATTACAAAACCAATACTGTGCAGACTTGAGACTAATATGGATCCTCATATGTCCCTCTCAAAAAGAAAACAAATAATCTTATTTCACAAATCTGGCCAAACTCCAACCTTTCATTGATCTTTCTTTGCCTGTTTTGTATTCTGCCATCACACACACCCTGTTTGGGACAGGTGCGGTTTTGTTAAAGCTCATCCTTTTCTTCCCTGGACTCCGCTGTTAATTGTGGACAGAATGAGTCGAGCGCAGAGGGAGCTGGCTGAGAGAATGAATCAGAGACTGAGTTTCAGTCAATAAACAGAGTAATCAAAAACACAACCATCATCATCACAGCAGTTGTGATCACCATAATTATACAGCTGACACAAGTGGTAATCAAAATGCTGATAGTAGAGTAATTGAATTTGACAGGATTTCGTTTTTTACTCTATTTTTTTTTTTCTATTGTTTGTGTTTATCAGAACAAATGACTCAAGCTACTGGCTGCATGTTATAGATCATTAATGACAAACTTCAGTGACTGACATGTTTTTCTAAAAGGAATACACCAGCCGCCACAACTACTATTAAACAAACAGAAGCTGTCGGTTTTGGGTTGTACAATAAATAACTAATAATAATTAAAAATAACCAGTAGCATAGAGCTGAAATGATTAGTTGATTGATTAGTAATTTTTTTAAAGGAAAAATGACAAAAATTTACTGGTTCTAGCTTCATAAATGTTAATATGTGTTGCTTTTCTTAGTCTTCTGTGATAGTACACTGAGCACATGTCTGAATATATTTGGGATTTAGAAATTATTTTCTTTATAGAGAAATGGTTAATTGTTTACTTGAGGTACTTGAAGTAATCATCAGATGAATCAATAAAGTAATGGAAACAGCCCTACATTAAAATGACTGAAAATAATAACACAGTTAGCTACACATCCCTCTCAAGGTTGTGAAGTATCATAGATGATAAAAAGCCAGAGACCACAGTGAAAAAGATCAACTGTAGAAAAAAAGATGCAGGTAAGTGAATGATTTTGACTGTTGCTATGGCGATCAGATACATACAGACAAATACAATGGTATTGTGAATTATTGTGACTTTGACGAGAAGAGAAAAAGCTACACAAGCTGCAGTCTCAGGGGTGCTCTTGTCAAAATGTAGATAAAACAATGAATGTTGCTTTTCCTCTTAAGATGACAGAGGCTTGGTCCAGATTGCAGCATGCTGGAGGCAAATACAAACACACAACAAGAGAGAAAGGACTGAATCAGAAAGGAGAGGCGGTAACAAGAAATGAGGTTTGTGGCTGTGGAGGTTGAGGTTAATGAACAAAGAAATAACAGAAATCACGTGATAGAAACCATCCCATGTCCCACTGGCTCTCTGATAACTGAGGATGTAGTTTCTGACCAGAGACGGAAAATCACCAGTGACATTCAGGCTGCAGGCCAAACAGCTAATAGGCTCTACCCTGCTTATCAGTGCACTGCAATGTCTGCCAGCCCACAGGACACACACTCGCCAGTATGCACACTCAAAAAGAAATGAGTGACAGAACTGAATTTCTAATTTCATATGTGTGTGTGTGGGTGTGTGCATGTGTTTCTGTACACAGCACAGAGCTGCAGTGCTATTTACAGTCACAATTTCTAGATTCTAAAACCCGTGTTTTGTTTGTATGTGGTCAATCTGCAGGTCAGGTCGGTCAGTGTATTTCATCAGACCAAATACTGTTTACATTTCCGTCTAATATTTGCATCTAAACATGACCAACCAGCCAAAATTATTCCTGCAGTTAGAAAAAAGCCATTTGAAAACCCAATAGTTTTCTGTATTGAGCACAAAATGAGCCACTGACTTATTATGTACCATCATACAGTGGACCTGAATGGGCTTCATGCTTATTTCTTTAATTAATTCTGTGATCATTTTCTGCTGACTTTAACCGAGGCATTTACATTTCACAATCTAGACTGGTACAGACACACACTTGGGTGATGCTGCTCTTGCCACAAATATGGCTTTAACATGGTGCTTCACGGTCAATCAAATACACTCCATTATGCTTCACAGTTTCAATAAAGTAAAGAGTCAGTCAGTGAGAAAGTGGAAGCCAGAGAAAAAGGTGAAGCAGTGATAACATGCTCTTAAAAAACCATGGCCATGAAACAATAAGAGGAAAAGGAAAGGGCAGCAAAAGGGGAGAGGGAGGGCAGAGAGCAGAGAGGAGGAAACAGAAGACTCCACAATGGTAATGATGCAACAGGAAGACATGCAGGACACGACAGGCGTTCATTTCCTCTCCATTTCTTCTTTCCTTCACTTCACTTCATCCCATCACTCTCACTCACTCTTTGCTCAAAGCCATGCTTCCCCACACTGTAGTAGCTACCTCGTCTCCACACTCTGCCTCATTATTATGACTAAGGCACAATTCATATGTGAATGAGCACAACATCTAGATGCTGTCAGCTCCAGCAATTAACCATGTATCATGATTGATGCGACTAAAGCCTGTCTGTTACTATTTTATTTCTCTTCAAATTCATCAAGTCAGGCCAGGAGCACATTAAAAACACATAGTAATAGGCAGAATGTGAAGTTCATTAACTGACTGAGTCTCAGGCGGAGTGTGGAAAAAATGAAGAGATTATTTGCTGCCAGTCATTTACAGTATTGGCATTAAAACCGCATGAAGTGATGGCACCAGAAATCAATGTTTAATTGTGTATGACATTATCAACAGCTGGCAAATCAGTGTGACAGGAAATACTTTTTCACCCAAGTCTCATTTCCTCTTTGGTTTACTTGTACAGTATAGTCATTTACATGATGCCTTCTAAGAACAAACATTACTCTTCTTTACAGTGTACTCATGTATATTTACTGTACAACACTGGTTTAATGAAACCCCTGTTGTCTCTCTTGCTCCGTCTCACTAACTGTATGTGCACTTATTGGCCCTGTCTCTTAGTTAGAGCATTAGATCGTTGTAAAGAGATTTTTCACTTGCAAGACTTAAAGTATTTCACAAAATATTTTTGAACCAACAAGTTCCCATGTTCCTTCTCTCATCTCAAATTTCCATCTTTTCATTCGCCTCAGGCAAGCAAGGAAATCTCAAACTGCGTTTTATATTATCTTTAAATAACAGTCTTGCAGGGAATAAGAAAAACTGATCTTATCAAGCTGCAGAGTCATCTCTCACTGATTACTCCCCAAGTTTCTTATCCACACCTGTACGTGTAACATAATGTAATATGTATGGTCATAATGCCAGTGCTAGCAGTAATACATTTACCCATGTAAGTCTGTTTCTCTTGCAGAGACCAAGTTATTTTTGGATGCGGGAACAACCTCATTATAATCAGCATTATCAACCTGCATATTCTCTATGTGAGTGAGAATAACAAGCCTGATATAATATGCAGAGCGATCATGAGTTGATGAGTTACTGTGGAAGAATAATGATGAACTGTGTGCCCTGTGACTCTTTTCCAAAATGTTGCTGTGTTACAGTAAGTTGTTGTGTGGTGGGGCTTTGATGAGACACTTCACTTGCTGTAAATCCACTGGCATCAGAGTGCTAAACACTTCTGTATCTGATTCAGTTTTATAGCACCATTATAATCTCTGTAAACCCCAAAATCACAGTAGCTTTAAAAGGTTTCTTAACACAGTCTTTTAGTATGCTGCACTACCAGGCCACTGAGCCAATAAAAATGATAACAGTGAAATCAAACTTAACAAAGTCTATGAGCAGAACCTTGAAAAGGGCAAAGGAGGGAAAATCTAAAAGTCAACCGAACTTCAGCTTGAACATCAGTGGGAACCAAGGTTCAGTCTGCTAACATGGACTCCTGAGTAAAAACTGGAAAGAAAAATCAGTAGATATTGATAAACACAAAAAGAAAACTCACACTCTGGAGCCCAACCTTGAGCATGTGATGCCTTTTTCAGCTCATGTACTGTACAAATGTGGAATGTCAAATGCAAAAATGAGTGACTGGTAGTAAATGTTTCAGGAAGAAAATAAGAAACCAAATAATGCTACATGCTAAAATCAGATCAAACACCTAAAGGTGGAGTAAGGAGGGTGCCCTTACGAAAAATATATATAATCAATATTGTAAGAATCTGTCTAAAAGAAGTTTTCAGGGGAAAGTGGAACCAGTTTGGCCCAATTCACACAGCACCAGCTGTTTTCCAACAGGAAACAGAAACAAAACAGAATTATTCATCAAACTGACAAACAAATAATGTCTACATCTTCACTGAGAGGTTTCCGTATGCACCAACAAGTTAACAGTCACTAATGTCAGGCCAGAGGAGAGCTTTTCATTGTGAGGTGGGAAAATCACACGACATTTAATAAACCATACGACCACAAAGACTGAGAGGATGTTGAAAAACGGCCGGACTCCACTGGTAACCTGAGGTAAGAATGACAAGGTGATGGATTTCATGAAAACACATAACAGGGGGTGAGACATATCTCAATAAGGCTGACTGACACCTCTGATGGATAAATGCACATGGTAGTACACTAAAATTACCGGTCAAACAACAAGGTGACATGTTAGATTCCGATTGGCCTTGAGGGACCTGACTGACTGTTGCATGTCCTTGGGGAGGGGAGGAAACGAGACGAGAGGAGAGAGTCTCACAGGAATTATAATTTGATTTACAGCTTTAATTAGAGGCTCATCTGAGTCACAGAGAGAGGAGGTTGTGATGATAGATTCTGAACTCCAATCAAAACCCTTGATTTCTCTGTTGGACTCTCACTGATGAAGAGATTCATGAGTCAGGCACAACCAGAAGATGACTAGCCACTGTGCTGGTGTATATGTGTGTGTGGGTGTCTGTGTGTGTGTTTGTGTGTCCTTGTGTGTGCACTGGTGTTCTGAAACTAAAATCTCAGCTGCCTTTATAGTGTTGACTCAAGCAAACCCTCCGCCACAAACAAAGCAATGCATGCTGCACACAGGCACGTATGGCTGCATACTCACACACACACACACACACACACACACACACACACACACACACACACAGAGGACAGCAGCTTTGAATATTTTATCTTCTGTGTGCTGCTTCCCACACCAAACGGAGCTGGAGCAATTTACCTCTGACACAAACACAGTTTGCAGAGTCAGCGACCCACACATGCACACACACAAGCACATTGTTTACAGCCCGAGTTCTCTGGCATACTTATAGAGGTAAGGGGTACAAACTAGGACAGATAGTGAGCTTGTAGAGAAATCCTGTTAAGTTTAGCAACTACATGAAGATGGACAGGAGAAGGACACACGGACACACGCACGCACACACAGACGGGGAGAGAGAGAGAGAGAGAGAGAGAGAGAGAGAGAGAGAGAGAGAGAGAGAGAGAGAGACAGACAGACAGAGAGCGCCAAATTAAACAAATGAGATCTTAATAAGAGAAATTGGATCATATATTATTATTGTGACTGCCTAATTGTCAAACTAAACAGCTTTTACATTTTCCAGATTAAAACTATGCAGATAATGAAGTAGATGTGATGTATGTGGAGAAACATCTGGAATCAACAACAACATGGAGCTGTCTATGGTGCTGAAATTTACTGGCTGGTTCACTCCAGAGAGACACAGAGATACAATGATTATGCTCTATTCTAGAGCGACACACTAAGACTCAGTAATGCCAACATTTTCAGAAAACAGAATGTAATCTCTAACTTGCTAAAACAAACTGCTGATTTGACTGATTTTTAGTGTCTTTTCTTTCAATTTGTTGAAGTTATATTGGAGTTTTTGAGTGTCATGCACTTTTAATATTTGGAAAAAAAATTACCAAATCCTTGCTTTGGAGCATTGTCTTCTCGGTATCATGCCAGACTTTAACTCTTTCACTAGCAGCAGTGAAGTAACAGAGCTTAGGACTGAAAACTACATTACAACTTTCCTTCTCCCTTTCTTCTTCATCCCTCCTCTCTTCCTGTTTCACCACAGAGACTCAGGAGCAACACAGAATAACACATTAAGCCCCTGAATTATTGAAACAGACAGGTGCCTCTCTCTCTCTCTCTCTCTCTCTCTCACTCTATATCTAGCTATCTATCTATCTCACACACACACACACACACAAACATAACCACAGGAAACTTGAATGCCTGCCTTTGGGGGATAAAAGCAGATAATGACCAATTCAATCTGACATGGATCTAGAGAACATACACATCAGACAGAGAAACAAAGACAGGCAGGAGGTAAAGGTGACAAGACAGTCAAAAAGAAAAGAAAGACACTGTAGAAGAGGGATTTAAAAGGAAGACAATACAGTAGATAGGGGAGGAAAGAGAAACAGGTCTGGAAACTGAAAAGAAAGTTTCATGTATTTCACTGAGAGGCAGATAAGTTTAGACAAGCTACTTTAAAATGGGATCTGAGAGATATTAATAATGACCTGCTTGAGTGCAACATCCCATATTACAAAAAGGCAAAAATGTACTTTTATGTTGTTAAAATGCCACTTTTCAGTCAGCAGCCTGATTCCAACCCACTGCAAATGACTACTTTTACAGTTAATGAGCTGCAAACTTCATCAGGCCTTGGCATTAATATTTCCACAATTGGGAATAAAGACAAAATTAGAATAGTACAATACAAGCATATTGGCACAATTTGTTTCAATGTTCATTATTAATATAACCACACAAGTATGTTAAAATAGATTCAATTAAATCATTTGTATCATTTTCAAAATAAACAGTTTTCTTAAGCATATTATCGTTATTAGGATCATGAATAATTTCAACAACGCTCAGCAAAGCCTGTTAAAAAATCATTTGGTAATTAATTTACTAAAATTAATCAAACTGAACCCGAAACTGAAAAAAAGCTCTAAGTTGATAAAAAATGTTGATGCTATCTATACCACCTTCAGTTATCACTATGCCCTCATGATAACTAATTTTTCCCTGGGTTTTGCCTCTCAGGCAACACACACACTGCCCTGTTTTCTTAGATTCAGGCAGGTGTGGGCTGAGTGCAGCATGTGAGGACAACTGCAGACAGTACTCAGAAAAAGATTTTTTTTTTTCTTAAAAGATGCATGAACTGATCATCAGTCAAAGAATGCGGTAAAAGACAGTGTTCTTTGTAATGAAGAAGCAAATAAAACATTGCCAAGTAAGCGATGGGAACAGTTCATTTTCTGTCAAACATTTTTATATAACAGGAAAAGAAATGACCAACACTACCTGGCTAGTGTACACAAACAGAGTCTGTACACATGGATATGATCATTGGCCATGTAAATGATGAGTGTAGGAATACTTCTCTGTGCTGCTGTGGTCATAATGTTCAGCACTGGATTCACTATGCTATAAAACATAGATCAGAACAAGACAAAGCCGACACTGATATATGGAGAGGAACAAGGAAGCCAACAGGGAAAACACAACTCACAAACATGCACATACATACTCTGCCTACTTTTAATATGCACATACTTATGCAAGAATGAAAAACCACATACACAAGTGCACACCAACAGCACAACTGTGTGACAACAACATCACAGCTTATTTCTGATCACATCAGTCTGCACAATCACCCTGTTCTGCTCGCTGCTGCAGAGATATGTCGTTGGATTTGCTTTCGGTCACACACAGCACTTTGAGCATGTTTGATTACACTACTGAATACTGAACTCATTGCAATATAAATTCACATCAGTCTGGTCAAAATGACAGCAGGGGCCCTATAAACCTCAGTCACAGATGATATTGCTGGCTGCCTGTCATTATTAGCGCAATTTAGATTTTCCTATAATAACTTAGAGCCATCACCACAAAATGAAATATAGTGTGTGAGAAATGCAGTTGGGACAGTTACAAGCTGTATGTTATCAGTACTGCTCTCCTGCATGCAGGGTAATGATGATAAATGATTCAGGGAACCATGCTCTATTAGCTTTTTCTCTCATAGTTTTTATTATTCATCAGTGTAAAATACAGAAATGAACAGAAAATGTAGCACTGAACATGATAGTCTTTCATGGATGCTACTCCAAAATTGTAGCCCCCAAAGCTAAAAGCTATTCATGTATCAGACATTAAGTCATGCTACGAGCTGACACAAGTGCATTATGTATAATTACGCTACTTCAAACACTGCCATTTCCCATGATGTGAAAATGTCTGGTGAGAAATTGGTCCATTTATTACCAAAGAACCATCGTACATTGCATCGTTTTGATAGTAAGCAACAGCCTAATTCTGATCTAAACCCCCCCCCCCCCCCGGAAAAAAAAAATCCAAGTTATGAGACTTCTCTGTTCTGCTGTGGCTCTTTGCTGGTTGTGTGTCTGTGTGTGTATCAAAGTTGTTTGTCTTTTCAAAGTCTTATTGATTAAATTAAAGCTCCAGTCTGGACCGTTGGGCATGTTAAAGAGAGAGCAGTAACAAACAGAAAGAGAGACAGAGATGTCGAAGGGTGTTTTTGGGTTGTGTGACACCCCACACACACACACACACACACACACATCATCCTCCGCACCCTCTTAACAGAGGCAAGCAGCCCACAAGACAGTGATGCAGGGAGTAAAAAAGTAAAAAGAGGGAGAATACGTGAGCAGGGCTGCTGTACGTGACTATACAGGCAACACTTCACTTCATCAGCAATTAATGGAGGGAGAGCGGAAAAGGAAGTGGGGTGGTACAGAAAATGCAAGACGGGGGGGAGAGTAAAAAGAAAGGAAGGAGGAGATAAGAGAGAATGACAGATGTTAAACTAACCTTTGACTTATTACACAGTAGTATTGGCAAAGAAGCGTGAACGCTCAGTGAGCGAGGGTGAAAGAGAGAAAGCTTTATCATTTGATTGGTTGGCTACGTAGCCCAGTGGGAAGAGCTGGATGTGCTTCATAAGCAGGAAGACAAAACCTGGGAGTCACCTTCACCACGACAAAGCTTTGACAATAACAGTAACAGCACTGTTGATAACTTTATACCATGAAAAATGTATATTATTAATGCCAAAGACTCTTACACAGGACAACAACTATTGATTATTTTAATCTATCTTATATTCGATTAAAAGGCCAAAAAGCCAAATATATTCAATGTACTGTTAGATATATTGAAAAATAACTGCAGCAATTACTCGATTATCAAAATTGTTTTCAATTGATTGATTAATTGATTCTTTTTTCTAATCGTTGCAGCTCTATTCTTCAATGACGTCATCACTGGGACATCCTCAGAGGCCGTCCCTCTAGTATTTACAGATTAGAGTTGCACCTCCTCATGTTTCCTCTTGTCTTTAGAACATCTCTGACTGTTCACCCTCCCAGCGATGTCGATGGGAATTAGATTATCTCTGCAGCAGGCCCGTCTCCCCCGTTGTTCAGCATCAACTGATCTTATGTTTGTACAGATTGACAGCAAAAATGTTAACTCCTCATCTCTCTCTTCCAGAGGTTAGTTAGGACATTATTTCATAGTTAAATGCCTCTAACTGAAAAAGATGCACACACAAGGTGAGTCACCGCACTTTCAGGTGCATAACCCTGTTGTGCATTATCTTGACGGTAATTAATACACTCCTATTATATCTGTCATAGTTTGTTATTCCCACTGTAATCCTGGGTGCCACTGATGTAGCACAGAATGACTGGGCTGTTGCCAATATAAAATAAATACATGCTGTTAAGTCCTTAAGCTTTTAAGGGTGAAACCACTTAAGGGAAAGGTTATCTTCACAATGTGTCAAAATCTGCTTCCGGAAATAATCACTGGAAATACAGGTGTAAAAATATGCAAAATCTACACAGGGATCTACACACACACACACACACACACACACAAGAGGAAGAAGTTATAGCAAATGGCAGCCCCTGAGAGACTGTCAGAGCTTGGCAAAGAAATGACTGCTGATAAAAGATGACAATATCTAATCCTCGTCGAGGGACTCAGCTGAGACGGGCTCTCTGTCTCTTTTATACATACAAAGAGCAGACAGAGAGAGCTTCGGAGCTGGTGGGTGCCACACAAGATGGCAAGCAGGCATATGATGCTTCGAAAGAGAACATTATTACACACAGATAGAGTTGCAGATGCAGAAATTATTCCTCACAAGTGAAGGTACCTGCTTTCCTTGGCAGCGCTTAGGCAGTAAACAGCAGAACTCCTTGTCAGCACTTCACAGAGAAAGGAGGGAACGAGTGAGACCGGGAGAGATGGAGGAAGAGGAGGGGGACAGGGGAGAGGTAAAAAGCCTTTGAGGAGAAACAAACAATGAGCTTAGAGACAGACAACAACTCTTCCACCTCTTTAGAATCAAAGTAGGTGTGTTTGATTGGCAACAGCAGGCGTTCTGTCACCATTTCCATGCAGAGATTCTGACAAGAGACACCGAGGAGGTGGAGAGGAAAGAGTGACATCAACTAAAGCTCAACAGGGATTTCCCATAGCCCCGGGTATCTCTTGCAGACATACAGTGTCCATCCAACCAGCTTCACATCCATCCATCCACCCATATTCTGCTGTTTATCCATGTCTATGTTGCAGTGGCAGCAGGCTAAGCAAGGTAGTCCACATACTCTTGTCCCCATTCACATCCAGTAGCTCCCCCTGGGGCATTTCCAGGCCAGATGGGATATACAATCTGTTCAGCATATACCGGGTTAACTACTACTACTACTGCTATCCACCTCAACTGGTTACCTTCAATTCATTTTTGATGGAACACCAGCTCTACTCCTTCTTATTGTCTGAATTCCTCATCCTTTCACCCTGCAGAGGAAACTCCATCCATCCAACTGTATCTCCAAACTCTTTCTTTCAGTCATTACCTGAAGCTCATGACCATTCATTGGAATGTTTTTTTAAACTAGTGACTTCTCAGCTCAGCAGCTTTTTCACATCTCAGCAGCAGAGGACCTAAGACTTGGAAGTGTTGACCAGCACATACACTCTGTAGGTCATCGTCTGATTAAGTCAGCAGAACTACACCATCATCAAAAAGCAGAGATACAATGCTGAGGTTACTGAAGTGGACACCCTCCTCCACTCTATGACTGTGCCTAGAGTGTCTGTCAATGAAGGTCACACACAGAGACAGTGACAAGGCACAGCTCTGGTGGAACACACCACCCACTGATAATATGCTTGACCGACTGTGGATCCAGACACAAATCTCACTCTAATTGCTGAAGGACTGATATGATGTAAGAAATGTGTTTCTTACATCATATCAAAAGTGTTTCTTTCATGTTTGTTTGGTAGTTCTGCTTGAATGCTGCCGATATGCTACAAACTGGATGACATTTATTTATTACACAGATTTAAAAGGATTTATTAGTGCGAACAGCATGCACATGAACTCATTACTTACAAATGTTGTATTGCCAATTTTCAAGAGTGGTAATCAAACTAACAGTAACTGTTATACTAATGATGGCTTTGTTCAGAGAATGAGACATGTGCTTAAATCTGCTCTTGGCCCCTCTGAATATCAGAAGCATGTTAAATAACCAATTCAACAGGAGCAAAAGCTAAAAAGAAAGTCTAGTAAACAATCTTCTGGAAGTTGTGGCAGCAGTGTGACCAAAAGGCCTTCAGTTTAGTTCCTGGTGAGATCCAGGTGAAAAAATACTGCTCTCCCCTCCTTCATTTCGACCACAGTGGTACTCTTCGGCAAGGCCCCTAATCCTCAGCTGCTCCAGTGGAGCTACTCAGTTACAAACACTGTGGCTGCACTGAACAGCCTCCAGTTGTGAATGTGTGTAACTGTGTGATCAGGGCGTCCCTGAAAAAGAGAGCATTGCTCTCAGTGAAACCACTCTGAATGAAAAACAGGTTAGAAAAGAGTAACTGCTGAAAGAAACAGAAAATGAAGGCTTACTGACACACAGATGAAGAGAAAATGATGACACAGAAGAGAACAGAATCCTGAATGACTACAATGTAACAGAGAAGATTTATATCACTCAGTACTACAACACAGTAAGAAGCGAAACTGTATTTGAAGATATAAGTCATTTAATGGCATAACTCATAATCTCAGAGTTTGGGGTTGCTAAACAAAAACTACATTACTATAGGTGATGCAAAGTAGAAGTCTTGTTTTGTCTGGTTTTAAATATTGGTAACATGTCACCACACCAGTTTTGGCACCAGGAAATAAGTGTTGTTCTTTCATTTCCCAGTGTATCCACAGGGAACTCACAGCCGTCAAAATATAATACTGCTTCCTTGCTGCGCTTGCCTGACACATCTTTTCTCTGTGCATTTCATTTACCTGTCTTTGCTAGAGGTAGCTGAAAATGTCTGGATAGCATGTGGGAGAAACCTCTTGTGTCCTCGTCTCGTGTTAAGTGACACTCTGGCAAACACTATTCATGCTTGTTTCCTTTTTACTGATAAAGTTTGTAGATATACTACTGAGGTATGCTACCTGTCCACAATATATGGAAAAACATTAGTGCCAAAGGAGATGATGTTTTATTTGGACTTCATAAATACAAACTTGTTATGGTAATAACATAAATTAAAATGTATTTTAAAACTTGAACATACACCCTACTGAGCTTCAGACTATGTAGTACGATGGGTTGCTAAATTCTTCATGCATATGTGTGATTCCCCCCAGGCCACACCTCATTGCTGTTTACTCCCTAGATGGGTGAGCACCTATCCCAGTAAGCTCATAGGTGATCATGGCTTATTGCAACCGACTGTCAGTCTCCAGTCATTGCAGTCAGGTTACAATACAGAGTGACAAAGTCCACACAGGGAGGGTGTTGTGAGGTGGATGGATGAGTTAACAAATCATTGGACTTTAACACGGTAGACCGCTCTTTATTTCCGGTTTCCAACTGACGGTCAGCGTTGTCGTTTCCTTCAACCATGACCTTAACCACATGTGTATTATTGTAACCATGACGCCAAAGTCCTCTAGTTTCAATTAAGTATTGTTTTAACCCAAAACATGATCTTCCCTGAATCTAACCAAGTTGTTTTTGGGCTGAAACCTGACCACAGTTTCACTACAGCACTGTCATATCATGAAATGGCTGGTGACTCATTTTTCAACAGTGATTTTTTACGGTTTGTCTGTGGCATATATCCTGCAGCCAAAGGGGCTTTAAATCAGGAGTTTCTCCAAAGGGTCGAAGCAGAGGGAAGGGACAAATGACTTGTTTATGTTGGAGGACTTGTTTTGAATAGGGAATTAATAGTATCAATTTAGTATCTACCACTTAAAACCAGTCTATTATGCCATTTGGTGAGCACTTAAATAAAAAATACTAAACAGTAGCATGCCTGGTTATATTCTTGGTATGACTGGATCATTATGTGTGCGAACACTGCAGTATGTGCCGCTTGTTTTTGAGTGCGAGCGAAAAGAACATGGCTGCTGTACTGAATTCGATCAACCCTCAGCAGAGAGACACAGCCTTGACTTGTTTCCTCCTGCGTCTTTCCCATAGACAATGAGCATTAACATGAGCAGAGTTACCGCTGATCGATACGTGAAGCACATCGAAACTCAAATTGATGTGAATCTTTGATTTTTCTTGACTCCCCCCATCACTTTGCCAGCGGGCCATCCCCGCCAACTGCTTCTGGCCATGGATTTTCTTTGAAAGGCGCCTTCTTGACTGCTGCTAGAGGCTCATTTAGCCAATGCCCTTCACTGAATGCAGCTGTGGGGCATATTTACATGTAGATGAATGCAGAGACATGGACATGCATGTACATGAACACTCGGAAACATGGAGCAGAGCAGTGGCTCATATTTCCCACTCTTGTACTGACTTAAATGGTAAATCATATTCACTATTAAATGATATTCGTGCACTTTGATTTAAAAGTGATTAACACCAATATAATCTGCTCACATTTGAAAGCAAATACCTCATATACAGTGTGTGGACGTGCTTAGACTGTACTGTATATAGTAATTTTGATAAATGTGATTCCTGGAAAAGAGAGAATAGAATATAAAATCCTAACTAATAAATTGTAGATTTAATGTATTTGGAAAGCTATTGAAATAGCATATTTAATGGTCAGAATGTAAATTAATGTTTTGACCAATCATAAATAAATTGAAGATATATGTAATGTGAATATAGTTGAGCTAAAATTGTATACAACAAAACACCACTTTATTTTACTTTACTTTTCATTTGCTAGATCCTTTGAAGAATTGGATACCAAAAGGCTCTGCTCTGTTATGACTGTACTCCCTGCAGAGTGGACAACAGTCAACTATTCAAGATGACAAAAAAAAAAAATTTGATTCCCTACCTGCTACTAAAGTCCTTGGTGCAGCAAAGCACTTAGTCATAGTCTTTCCATTGTGTCACATCCAGAGGCTCTCATGGCGAGGTATCAGATGCCCAGGTCACATCAACCAACTCACCTCAATGAGAAGCAGCAGCAACTCAATTCTGAGGTACCCTCTGATTGCAGAGCTCCTCGTCCTGTCACAACAGGCCCATCGCCGCTCAAGAGAACCTCTTTTCGGCCTCTTGTGTATGTGGTCACCACTCAGAGTCATGTTTCATCACCACTTTAATCCTTCCTCATTCCCTCAGGATCACCCCCTGCTGCCCTCTTACCCAGTTCCCATGGTTAACAGAGATGCACAGAGGGAAAAAGGTAGCTGGAGCTCACAGCAGAGACTCATACTCATTACATTTAACTGCTTCTACACTTCTGTATCCTTCTGTCAGTGCCTCACAGTATTTGATATAATAGTGCTGCAAAGATAAGTGTGTGTGTTGGTGTGTGGAGCATGACTAATTGCACTGATTAATAAAGAGATGTTTAACAGTAACATAATGGCAAATTAGATGTATTATTTTCTCATGCTGCAGATTAAAAATAGTCACCTAATTTAGACTTTCAACAGTCCATGGCACAAAAAGGCCATATTATATTTGTAGGGGTGTATATTTATCCCTAGATAAATTTACAGTTCTGTGCAATACAGAGTTTCAAAATGTGATTCAATATTTTGAGCTGTATATAAATCACAATTTGAGTTTTAAGTGGCAGTTTAAAACAAAAAAAGGAAATAACAATAGTTCCTCACTTATATTTCAGGACCAGTGCTTTGGAACTAACCTCTCTGCCTTGCTTGTCTAACTTACTCATCTGTATTCTGAAAAGTTACTTTATTCTCCTTAATTTACCTGCGAAGGTACTGCGAAGTTTAAAAACAGGATTTACAAATTTGGTCTGGGTCAATTGGGTCTTTGAATGTAATCAGTGTAAGTCATAGTTTTTAGTTGTATATATTTAACAATGCCACAGGAAGACATCTAATAATCAAATCTGTTATAACTATGTATATAACACTTGGTGGATTATTGGATGAACAAAGAGACATGTAGTAAAGCAACAAACAGTCCTTCACCATCTGCTCTGCCTTTGACGAGACACTGAATTTCAAGCTCCATTGATGCTAATTTGCAAAAGCTCCTACAGGTTATCTGAATTCACTCTCAGTGATTAATGGTATAAAGCACAAAAGCACATTGCATAGTAGTAATTTCTGCTAAATTATTATGGCGTATAAGTTTGCATGGACTTTAGCGTTGAATACGTGTCTGGGCTACAGGGCACATAAAGTCTTACTTTCACACATTTGGAGATAAGTTAGCTTTTGTCAAATTTCAAAAAGCTAAAACTTCATAGTCACAGATTGTGCGTGTGTATGTGTCTGTATGTTCCTTTGCTGGCAGTGCCTTTGTAACTATTATACTCTCAGGCTGGGAATGTGGCAGCTGTGATTTGTACCTCTTTTCCTCTGTGACTCAGCCTCTGTTTCATTTCATCACTGTTTTATATTTACTTGGCCAGTCACCAAAAAGCATAACAGTCGATTTAAACCTTTAAAGCTAATGTGTAGTTCAAAAGAGATGATGGTCCCTAAAACTACATACCTCAGTTGTTACACCAAAACTGCATCTGGTGAATTCACTGCTTAACTGTGATTTTGTCGCAAACAAATCTACTGTACAGCCAAGCCGGGGGAATTACTGCAGAGCAATCCCTATTCACACACTTTGAATTGACACAAAGACAGCCCAACTGTCAAGGGATAGTTAAATCTGTTCTGCTTCATTCTGTTCCTCTGTGCATTCCTTTCTCCTGCTTAGCTCTGTGTCTGAACAGTCACCCTGGGATTTATCCCTGGGAGACATTCTCCTACGTAGTGTTTGTGTAACAGACACACAAAAACCCACACAAAGAGAGAAGTGAGGAGCCGACTGTGATTGATACTGTTTGCATTACAAACATTTGTGCCACACATTAGTGCTCTCCCTTCATGTCTCATTACATTGCTGCCTGTGATGCTTGTCACACCAAGAGAATGGCTGTCACCCTGATACAACGACTGCTGTTATGACAGGAGAAGAGAAAAAACTCCTCCTGAGGCTTTCCAGATGGATGAGAAAAAGTCATCAACCTGGAGCTGGAGGAAAAGATCAGCTGTGCTGCGTCTGCATCAATTTGGTTTTTGTAGCAGAAGAAAAAGGAAATCACAAAATTATAGGTGCAGTTGATGTAGTCATGGCCACAGGTGGAGGAGATGGTGAATAACCTATTTGATATGTCAAATCAAAGAAAGCATACATCTTCTAACTGACAGGCTGTCTGTCTATGTGGGCACCGCTGATGTTATTGATTATTCACAGCACCACGCTGAACCTCGCAACTTAAACCATCAGAGGCCTGTTGCTCAGAGAGTTGCAACTAAAACAAATCTGCATTTACAGCAGGGCCTCTGGAAATGTTATCAAGCCCCTCTGTGACCCTGACTGAATCACTGTAGAGGATTTTCCAACATCTGAATCCAGAGATTGTACGAAAAGCTTCAAGCGCTGATATACACATGGACTCTAAAGATCCCCTGAGTCCTCAGGAATTCACAGCTGTTGTAAGAGTTCAGGCTACAGGATTTTAACGGGCATAGAGATACTGAATTTGTACTGTAACTGCAAAGAGCCAGTAAATAAACAGCAAAGAGGAGGACTTTTACATGGAAGCAACAAGCCTAAATCATACAGTGTGAATGACTGAAGCAGAAAAACTTAAGTGACACCACAAAGACAGTTTTGTAGCTGCCATCTGGTAGGTGTCATTTTGAAGGCAGGTGTGACAGTGGCTTTCTTCTTCATTAAAGATAAACCTGCATAAGTTGATTTTGGACCACTAGGGGGCAGAAAAAGTCAAATCATGCTGACACATGCCACTATATCCCCAGCTTATACAATCAGTCAATCGATCAGTTTCATATCCACCAGACATAGAATAAGGCTACCATTCATTTGCTGCTGGGTTTCTGACCATCATATAAAATCCAGTCCACTACTCACAATGCTTTTAGCTCTGTTTTGGTCTCCACCAACTCCTCCCAAATCTGCATTACTGGCTTCCTAGATGGTTGTCTGTGTTCACCAGCTTGTTCCTAAGTTTGTCTGTCTGCCATTTGGTACTGGGTATGTAGCATACAGCTGGCCTATCCAAGCTTGTTTGTTGAACAAGTCTTAAACTTTAAGACCATATAATTTCAGCGCTATTGAAGACTCCCTCTATATGATCTGACTGAAGGGAAACATAGAAAATGTGCAGGTTTAAAGCCTTATGATGTGATGAAGAGAGAGAAGACATTTGCTTTGTTGCTACAAAGTTGCTGACTGTTCTGTTGTGCCTCCTCAGGCAATAAATCAGAATGCCCTTTAAAGCCTGAAACAGGATGTTCGGTTAAGTGTCACAACAATAAAGCACTTCCACATCTCACATCTGAAAAGTGAACAATGCTTTCCTGAACCAATGACAGATTTCCTCTTGGTGTGGGTGGAGTCTTTTCCCTGGAGGGGTCATTGGAGTTTGTTTGGTGTTAAGAGTAATGGTTAGAGATGCTCATGAAAGAGATAACAAATGGTGAAGATTGCAGAGAAGAGAATATAGTATTTGTGTATATATTATCAGGTCAAACCAAGGTACATCCCTTATTCCTTTTTCCTTTTATTTTGGTGCTTATATTTCTAGTTAAATTTAATGTGAATGTCCCAACTAAACATCTGTGACCTTACATTACTATAGTGTGCAGGGACCGTTGTGTATTTTGCACTGTGTATGTGTGTTTAGTGTGTCTGGGGCAGTGCATTTGGATCACCTGTGAGAGATCTAACAGTCTGTGGTTTTATGGGTCTAATTCCAGCCGGCTGGTGTGAGCCAGTCAGCTCTTTTACAGAAACCTATCTGCAGCTGGTTCCTCTTCTAGCTGAATCACCACTAATCTATCAGACACTATCTGCAGACCACTACGTTTCACATGAACACACAAGTCAGAAGGAAGTGGTTTGAAGGTGACAGTAAAGGAAAGAAATGGGACGCAGCACAGGACCGAGTGTGCGTCATCCTCTCCTCTTTTTATTTTATTTCAGAGTATTTCAGAGTGAATCACTGCTGCTTTTCTCCAGAGTTTGGAGCTGTGGCAATCTTTGAAAGAGACTAGGATGTAGACTGTGATCAGAAGGGATTAGCTGGTAAGACCAAGAGGTCAAACACTATTTCAGTTCAAATGTTACTCTGACCCTAATGGCTATCT
The DNA here is from genome assembly GCF_001640805.2 of Lates calcarifer. Taxonomy (NCBI): domain Eukaryota; kingdom Metazoa; phylum Chordata; class Actinopteri; family Centropomidae; genus Lates; species Lates calcarifer. Next base: position 11,434,853 of record NC_066840.1, on the reverse strand, counting down.
GCTCTTTTGCTGTCTGGTTACCACTCCTGTTTGAGAAAATTTATTTTATTATTTTTATATATTTTTATTTTTATTATTTATTTTTCTGTGATCGATAAACCTAATTTACCAAACTTTAAACAGTTAAAACCAAAATCTGCACTATATCTAGTTTCAACAAAAAAAGCAACCACTCAAAATTTGGCAATGTAGTTAGTTGTAGGTATTCAGCATCACAAACACTGGTTTGACACTGTTGTTTATGCAAATCAGGAGGTCATATGTAAGTGGTTAAGGTAAACAGTCAACCCTGTGTCCCAGAAGTTTATGTAAAAATAACATTATAAATGGCTGCACACTTGCCATGAGGTGTCTGAGGTGGATGGTGTACAAAGCTCACAACAGTAACACCAGAGACAGTGGTTTCAAATCACAGAGTCCTGTCTGTCTGGACTCACAGACAGAGTCCTGTCTGTGATTTGGCTTATGCAACAAAAGTACACTGAACAAGATTCCAAGATACCAATACAGCTATCGGCACAGTTTGGATAACAGCTCACGTATTTTCACACCTCAAATCTATTCCATTTCACATGCTTGACTACAGTAATCACGTATTGGGCTCTGAGAGCTGCCAAAATGCAAGTAGGGTTCAAAACTTTCCATGGATATTAACAGGAATTAACAAGAATTAACTGGAAATTTGCTAAATCACAGGTTAGCCTATAACATGGAATTTAAATGTAGTTGGAAAAAAAACACTGCAGCATAACGTTGGTTAAAACAACCAGATTTAATGTAAATTCTCCCCTGCACTGGTCATTCCTCCATCACATACACAGATAATTTCGAGAATCCTGCTCACTACAGCCACGCTACTGCATCTGAGCCCACAGACTACATTCAGTCAACTAAGGTTTGATGATATTACTGAGGTAATAATATATTTTATATGTGGTATTAAAGTTTAATGATGAAAAAATGAATCAAAATGTGTTTATACGGTAGCTACCTGAGATGCTAAGCTAGCTAACAGCATTTCATTGACAATTTGAGTCTGTTCCTGCTCGAGATTTCTGCCTCTTAAAAGTTTTTCCTCTAGGAGACAGTGGAGAGAATAGACTAGAATTGTCTCTCTTTGTAAATATTATAATATAAAGACTATGGTCTAGACCTGCTCCATATGTACAGTGCCTTGAGATAACTCCTGTTGTGATTTGATGTGAGAGTTCATGTATTCATCTAACCTGTTTCTATTCATTTGTTCAGCATCAATTATACATTTTTTTTACAGGTTTCCAACTTGGAATATTCCCAAAATTCCAAAAGCTTCCAGAAATTTATGGGAAATTTTCCACCCCTTTGCTACCCTAAATGCAAGTGACATGCAGGCAGGTGGTACTCTGATGCTCTGCTAACAGGCTGTTTTCACTATGCAGCCTATGTAGTCAAAAGGCAACTATGGCTGTTCAGTCTCAGCTGCACTACAGAGAATAATGGAACTCCTAATGCTGTTCTGGGTCAAACCTCAAAAGTGGCGTTCAAGGTGCAATACTGGAGACAATTTTGCAAAGGACGGAGAGGTGGAACCCACATCTGCTTAAGATGCTTGCTCTTGTATGAACTTATGAGCTCATCAGCCACATTCTGCAAATAGCTGTTAGTATGTAAAAAAAGCACTTATAAGATATAAAATCAGCTATTTTCACTATAATGTCTTGCTGCTATTCAAATTGAAAATAAAGCTGTGAGTGATAAAACAGAACTCCGTCCTTTATGTGTCACAAAGAATGAATTTGTCATCCTGATTGACAAATGCTATTGATGAGAAGACTGGACCAGAAGTTTAAAGTGTTATTTGTTTTTCTATTTTTCTATTTAACATTTATAGTTAGTGTTGGTGCTTTTGTCAATTGCTGTATTGTTGCAAAATACTGTCAGTTAACATGTTTTATAATTTAAAAAAGAGAAAAACTTTAACATGGTCACATGGGACTGTAACCTTTATTTGTCCTTCAGTGTGTTTGTGTATGTGTGCGGGTGTGTGTTTCCGCCTGCTTTCTCAGTCATTTATTGATTACATCAAGGTTCCAATCAAGGCTGTCAGTCAGTACAGATTAAGTAATTGATCACTCTATAGATGTTTGGGTGTGTGTGTGGAGGAGAGGAAGGGAGAAGGGGGTGGGCCAATTGTGGTTTCTTGAGTGTTTAAGTTCCACAGTGACTTTCCTCTTTAACTGTACAGTAGCTTTCCCTACTCCTTCTTTTTTCATTTTAGTATTTTGATATGTTGCTGCAGTGACCTCCACACACACACACACACACACACACACACACACACACACACAGTGGAACCTTGTTTCATGGGGAAATGTATATTAGCTTCTGTTTGTGCTTGAATTGATTTTCTGTTGTCCAATTTGCAGACCTAACAGAAGCCTAATCTTTCTCTGTCCCTCTTTGTATTAATGACCATGCTTTCTTCCTCAGCGAGGGTGACAATTACTTGTGTGTGCGTACTTGTTTGTGTGTGTGTGTGTGTGTGTGTGTGTGTGTGTGTGCACGCGTTAGATTACACAAGTAAATGTGAGTGAGAAAGGACAGCCTGTAGGCTTTTCTTAAGTTTAATGTTCCCTCCCTTTTTCTTTAAGTATAGGAAATGTGCAGTTCCACAACCACAAACCATTACTGATTTCTTAGAATCATCAGAGGAAGGACACATCGACTGATCGGACATGCTGATCAGAATCAGCAGAGGGTCATTTGAAATGGTGACATGTAAATGTCAGCACAGTTAGGCTCTTTCAAGCTTCTGCATGGTAATGGGGAGAGACATGCTAGGGAGGGAGAAAAGATATAAAAAAATGTAATGACTCACTTTAACAAATGTTGTGTCACCCTTAAAAGCAATACTGCATCAGTCTACAGAAATACATGTTATATAGTAGACAGTCTCTCCCAGTGTGAGGGAAAGGACTGCTTTGAGTCGTTTCACTTTTTACTGTAAATGTAGTCACTGCAGACTTTAGAGCTCACATTATAAATTTCACATTGTTTTCCACATTGAAGTGAAAAACAGCTATGGTTTTTTTTTTGTTTTTTTGTTTGTTTTTTTTGTCCTTGTCAAAAAACAATACTTGCACTCCTTTAACAGTAGAATACCACCACCTGCAAACTGTCTTTTCAAACTGAGACATTTTGACTTTCAACTACCAGACAAACCAAGACGACTGCAAAATTCATCATTTCAGTTTGATCAACAGTAACCATAGTTACTGAGATATCTTAGTTATCTTGCAATGTCACTGCCTCCAATTATGAATCTAAACCAATATAATTAATTCATCAATTAATCTTCATGTTTTCACTGAGTTAAATTAGTGTTTTTCATAAACAGGGTGACATCTCTTTTTTTATTTCTTAAACTCTCACTTGATTTAGATTGGAAAAGCGTGTGCACACACACACACACACACACACACACACACACACACACACACACACACACACATACACACAAAAACATCCATAAAGACTAGCTTTGAACTTTCCTTCTCTCTGACATTTGCTCTCTGTGGCCAAAAAGCCAGAGACAAGAAAGAGTGGAGGATTGTAGAGCAGCTTTAATGAGCTGATAGAGCAGAAGAGGTTTAGAAAAATAACTTGAAAACAGATCTATCTATCTATCTATCTATCTATCTATCTATCTATCTATTATCAAACAATTTCAATAAGCAAGGAATCCTAAAAATGTGTCTTGAAATATACTCTCAATCTTAATCAATAAGATCTTAAAATAATGAGGAACTGAATTGAAATAACAATAAAAAATTATTTTATAAATGGTGGTTTAACCATTTATTATTGCTCATCTTTTTTTCTTGTTGTGACAGTGGTGCATAATCAGTGGCTCATTTGCATTTTCTTCCCATTCTTCTCCTCATTTTCAATAAAAAGAAGTATACTCTGAGCTGCAAAGACATTGTTGTTTACTTGTTTGTTGTAAACAGCTGTTACCTGTGTCTTCAGGGAGCAGAAAATACAACAGCTGTGCAATGCATGGGGACATACAACATGGGTGAGAACTGGTTGGAATAAATCTGCTTCTTTTGAAAATTCCAGGTATGAAATCGATACAAAAACAAAACCAATGATTCTCTAGTGGGCCCAGTCCATCATTACTGCAGCCCTGCAGTTAATCAAACTGACTAAATGCGACCTTTTCAAGGAACCAAGCTCACTCAAATCAAGCTCAGTATGGATATTTTCCTCCTCTCTACTATAAGCTGAATGATGGTACACGCATTTATCTCTCCATACTGAAACTTTCATTAGTGCCACACATAATCAATGCAAATATATGGGTTCAATTACCATTTTATTTCTTACTAGCTGTCCCCACCCCCCTACCAATACCACAAACTGATTAACCAGTTGCAGTTGAGTGAGGACAGAGGTAAGACTCTCCATAACAGGAGAGGAGAGAAGAGATGGATGTGTAGTGAAAAGCAGATTCAGCAATGGGAGGACAGATGTGTGGCAGGTTTCTCCCACAGCGGTTTCCTATAGCTTCCGAGTTATTAATAGCAGTAGATACTCGCACACCAACACACCCACAAAGCTGTGGTATAGGAACAGGTGGGCCATTAACAGCCCATAATGTGAGTTCTATACAACCGTATCCTGCTCAGTGCTGATGAGATAGAAACAGAAAACTCTGTCAGCTAGGAAACAGTGATACAGTGAGAACCAAAAAAGAAAAAGCTGAGAGCAACAGCTCTGTTCTCCACCTCTAGGAAGGGCTGTGGGAACGCCACAGCTACAGGACAGCGAAGACTTTCATTTGATTCAGGCTACTGTAGGAGCTGATGCAGCAATCACTCAGCAGCGTAAACCTGCTGCTGCTTTTCTTTCTTGTTTCCTTTATCCAACACTTGCTTGCTTTCGACCACTTATCTATTGTGCTTTTTTTTCTCCTTCTTTCGTGTGAAATTTTTGCACAGTTCAGAGAAACCTCTAATAAGTATTCCAAGTATTCTCATAAAATCAACGCTCCCATCAGCTAATCAGCATGATTGTCGATCTTTACACGAGTCTGGATGCAGATCATGGATGCACATTAAGATTAAAAATTTCTAACATTTAAATTATTTTTGAAAAATCTAACGTTATTAAAATGAATGTAGAAGGTTGTGTGGCCTTGGGAGATGCACTTTATGAATGACGAATGAAGTGACAATGAATGTGAAGTTCCTGCTGCGTCCAGACTTTCACTTCAAGTTTCTGTTGACAATAGGACAATAGTATATGCAGTAGTATAGTAGTTTTAGCTTTTCAAATAATACGATTTGATGCCATTTTTGTTTATATGTGACAGTAAATTAAAAATATTTAGTTTTTGACCCATAAACTGAAGACACCACAATAGGCTCTGAGAATATATTAATATTGATGTCAACAATTTTATATAATTTCATATTTTTACATTATATCCATCATTTTATTGACTAAACAATTAATGAAGAAAATTATCAGCAGATTAACTGATGTTGACAATAATGATTACTTGCAACCCTAATACAATGAGACTATAACATTCAGTCAACCTGCAGATATGTTGTCAGAGATGTTGCCATTGCCCATGACTTACACAGTTGTAACTATTCCTTACAAAAAACTACAATGTACAGCATACGGATACTGTGATATACAGCTACATTTACTGTGATAGGAGATTTTAACCATATCACCCACCTCTGCCTAGAGGACAGGAAAAATATCCAAGCCTACACAGAGCTCTGCCAGTATGCTTTGGGGAATGATAGTGAAATGGTTGGCTGTGAGGTAAAATAAGTTGTAATAAATAATTTTAAACTTGCAAAACCAGTGAACATGTGATCACTTAAAGATGAAAACCACTGAAAGTTGGAACTGAAATTCTGTGGTTTTCACACCCTAAGAATAGTTCATCTACTCTGTGAAGGGACCATCATCACATCCTTTGAAATACAAATGCTTTACGTTACATGTTGCCTGCAAAAGCCAGCAACGTTCTCACTCTGTCCTTCACTCTCATCTCACCTCCCTCCTCACCTCACTCCATCTCCCATCTGACAACATATCCTCTCCTCTGTCAATGAAAGCTGTCTGTTTTCACTCATTATTTCTGCCACTTACAGTAGCTTCTGTCACCGTCTTTTACTCTCTCAGTCATAGTGTTTTCTCCTCTCTCCTTCCCTGTGTTCTACCACCTAATATCAGCAATGTCACACTGCTCGATACCCTTCTCCTTCATATCACAATGACTTTCAACCCAGATTTACCCCCGATAATATAAGTTCCCTTAAGGGCAGCTGCCTGCATATCTGTTTTTTGTTTGGACTGGAAGTATGATACTGATACATATACTACTCATACCACTTCTCAGCTAGGCTAACAGAGTTTTCTGATAAATACAGAAAATCCAAAATTATCAACTCTAACAATCTGATAATGGAGCCTGTCCCAGCAATGCACAGAAATAAAATTCCATTCAATATAGTGACAGGAAATCCTGAAGTTTGACCTTCAGAGATGACAGCCTTTTAACTGTAAGAGAAAAGTGCTAAATATGGGCTCTACTGTATCTGTACACATTATCCACAGTCGGATGAGAAGATCAGAATTTCATTCTCCAGTACGGAGGCTTGTCGAAGACATTTGCTGCCAACCTTAGCATACAGATTGAAAACAGAGAAAGGTTGTCTTTTATTACAAGTGACTTCCAACAATGTTATAGATAGATCTTGTATCCTCTTAGCTAGCAAGATCGCCACTGATACACCTGAGAATGACAAGGGCTTCACGTGGAGTTGCTAACGTGCTGTAAATGGCCACTGGACCCAATTGTTGTCCAGTCTTTGTAATAAAGTGAAAACACAAAGATAGAATTATCATCAATACTTTTGAACTGTGATATATATATCTGCCTATGAAAGCAAACAAGTGCAAAAGGTCAGTGTTTCTTCAATATCCCTGCTTGATAAGTGTTTTTTATTATGTGCCTTCATTTTCAGGTACAACTCTTTCCTGCAATGTCTAGGGAAGCTGCAAACATTTCCAGCTACAAAGCAATCATGTGCTGACTGGACAGAATAATGCAGCTTCCAGTAAAGACGGTTTACATGGTTACAGATGAAGGAAAAGTTTCACTCCATTTATGTTTCTGCCCATTTCAGCCTCTCTTTTCTGTTTATTCTTATTTTTGTTACATCCTTCTCATTTTCCCTCTGTGCTTCTTTTTGCTGCATGCGTCAAATTTTACACGCTACTATTCTCTTATGTTAATCACGCCTTTTGTTTCAGGCAGTATGGCAGAGATGCTGATCTCTCCATCTTTTTATGAAAATGCTTTGGAAAACAGAGCAGAACATGAGAGGAGAGGGAGTGAATTAAAGGAGAGACAGATAGTCAGGGAAAAGGTAGAAGAGGATAAAGACTGCTGTTTTGACAAGTGTGAAAAGAGCGAGTTAATTTGACTGACACTGTGCAGGTTATAGCTTTATCTCCTAATTACTTTAAATGAGGAATGAGTGAAAGTTGTAGAAGAGGTATGAGCAGAGAGAACAAGACAGGCAGAGAAAAGGAAAGAGAAACATGGGATGATATAGTGATGTTCAGCTCACAGCCACAGTGCTCAGTGTCTGGATTAGCTGAAGGGCATTTTCCAATCTCTGATTTGAAAGGAGGAGAAAGGTAGGGAGACCATAAACAGTCAAATAGACCAAAAACAGGAAAGACTAAAAGAATAAGTCACTCAATTTTGTTGCTTCCAGTAGTGTGACTTTTGTGCACCTTTGACCCTCTGTAGGTGGTACATCTCTGGCTTTATGAGTCAATATAAATTCTGAGGCCAAAGTAGAATTAACACAGAGATATTTTATTGGTTGTGGCATAAAAAAGCTTGAGACCCAATAGGACAGCAGCTCTGTGACAGCATACTGTATGTACTTCTGTGTAGTGGCCAAAGGACTTAGACTTAGACTTAGACTAGACTTTATTAACAATTTGAGCACACAACACAATCGATGTGGCTACATCCGATGTGTGAACTTCTGTGTAGTGGCCAAAGCCTTGTATATTCCAATGCCTTGATATGGATTGAAAAATTTGTAAGTTACACAAGCCTATCTAGACTGTACTCTTATCTTACTACATTTATGAGGAGAGACCCAACAATTCCCATCATAAGCGAGCACTAGGCGACAGTGGCAAGGAAAAACTTGCTTTTCAGAGGCAGAAACCTTGAGCAGAACCAGACTCAGAGTGGACAGCCATCTGCCTCAACCAGTTGGGTTGAGAAAGAGAGAAAGAGAGAGAGGGAGGAGAGAATGGGGCCTGAGGTTGGGACAGCTTGCTGTGAGGGAACTTCTGATCAGGGGTAGATAGAACATGGCCAGGCATCCGCAGTTGAGGTAGCGTAGGGGAGGAGGTGGGTCATGCAACATCGCGGTGCTGAAATGACAGCAGAGAGAGAACATTTTAAGCTGTGATAGCTTACAGGTGATTGTCTCTAGTTGGGTGTGTCAGGTTGTGAATGGATGAAAACAGAATTGGTAGGTGGGGCTTAGAGATAGGAAACAACTTGTGATTCAGCTGATATGGGCAGATCTCAAGTCTCCCTGATTGAACTTTCGCTAAGCTTCATTTCATAACACAGATGCACGTGAACCGTGTCTGTGGGCAGAACCATGTAAGTATTTTTCCTGCATGCCTTTACCGCGTGTGATGTTACAGCCAATAACTGGCAGCATTATCAGATCTTGATCATGTGATTTGCTATAAATAATTCTCATTGTAGGCTTTCACAATGATCTTACATCAGTGTTTCCCTTAACACTGTCTTGGTAGGGTGGCCGCCCCACCAACAGGATCCAGATATCAAGCATACCATCTCCATGCTTTATCTGCTTTTGCTAATACTACCTTCCAGAACTAATGTACAGCCCTGAGGTCAAAGAATTTAATGTGGAGAGCTTCCGAACACAATATGTTGTGCTTAAAATATTAACTTGGGAAGTCTAGAAACTTTGTCCACCAATTAATATTTCACTGGACAACTAGCAAACTATGAGATAACTACATATTTGTTTCAAACTGTCATGAGGCAATGACATAAGTTTAGTAAGAGTTTTTACCTTTTCAAGAGTGCGACCCTGTTATTGGATGAAAATATTTCCATGTAGGTATGAATGTCAGATCGTTGGTTTCAGAATCGATCAGTTACATTAAGTAGAAAAAAAAAATCAACTTAAAACAAACATTTGTTTGTGGTACGTACGTTTGTGGCAGAAAGAAACAAAAGTAAATAACAAAGCAGCAGAGGCTGCTACATGATTCCATGAGTGTATCAGCAAAACTTGTGTCTCATAAATATAAGACTATAAGAGTGTGTCCAATTACTCTTTCAGGGAAGCAAACCCCACCTGCAAGTTGTCACATCTACACTAAAATTTATTCTAAAACCTTCCAATTACAGTTAATATCTCTATTTCCTAATATCTCTGTTCCTGCTGAACAGGCTTTCCATGTCTATGATAGACTAGATCTTTCAATCTGCCTTTGAGACAAATTCCAAGTAAGGTGTTAATCTCAGACATGGACCAACATGACACCTAGAAAGTAACATAAAAATACAGTAATGGGTAATATTTTTACTTTCACTAATGAATAATGAGGAAAGTAATTTTACTCCAGCTCAGTGTTTGCTAATTATAATTCTCCTTCAGTTCTCAGCAGAGACCACAATCACACTCATGCCAAAGATCATTGGTGGCCCTTATCCATCTCTCTCAGACAACTTCTCACCAGACCTCTGTCAGCTCTTGAGTGGCATATTCAGTAGAGACCCTTGATCAAGATCAACAGCCAGTAACATTCTGCAGCACCCCTTCATCATAAACTGTCTCTCAAACAAGGTATGACACCACCGGCTTCCAGTATTTTCAGTTAAACTAGCTAGTAACACAGTCACCGTGACTGTTCCATCGATGTTATAAACACAAACCCAACAAATTGTTGCCCAGGATGTGCATGGGCATGCTCATCTCCTTATACACTCACCAAACACTTTATTAGGAACACCATACTAATACTAAGCAGGGCCTCCATTTGCTCTCACAACAGCCTCACATACTGTATTCTTGACATGGATTCCTTGGATATTCTGATCCATATTGACATGATTTCATCCCACAATTTCACAGAATTGTCAGCTGCACATTCATACTGCCAATCTCACATTCGACCACATCCCAAAGGTCAAAGCTGCTCTGTTAGATTCAGATCTGGTGAGTCAGGAGGCCACCGAGGTACACTGAACTCATTATAATATTAATGAAATCAGTTTAAGACAACTTTTGCTTTGTGCAACATGGTGCACTGTCATGCTGGAAGTAGCCATTAGAAGATGGTAAACTGTGGCCATAAAAGGATGCACATGGTCGGTAACAACACTCAGATTGGCTGTGGCATTCAAACCATGCCTGTATTAAGGGGTCCAAAGTGACAAGAAAATTCTAATGCACCAGCAGTAGCAGCCTGGACTGTTGCAATAAGGCAGGTTGGGTCTTTGATTATGCTGTTGATGTCTAATTCTAACCCTGAATGAATTGAGATTCATACAGTAACGTAGCCTTTCCATCAGCTAAAACCAGTCTGGCCATTCTCAAGATGTTTCAGTCCACTGTACTGTGTGTTCTGATTGTGCTCCCACCAAGTGTTTGCTCCACCCTATACAAGTCATCGGTTCACATATCACTTTTGTGCAATGCTTCATCACATTTGGGTGTGGTTTGTTGCGGTTAGAAGTGCAACAGACAGACAGTGCAGAAATGTTTTTCATCTATGAAAAAAGTTTCCTTTTAAATATGCAGGATGCCAACATTTGAAAAATGTCATCTCATACTCAGACCTTTGATAGTAAATCAAGATGGGAACGATCTATTCAATAACAAATCAGGGTCCAATTAGTAACTTCTTTCAGTTACTGTTTAATGATTAATATTATATCATAATAATTGTGTTCATGATAAAAACTCCCTCTAAGTTTTTTTATTTTGTCTTTTATATGCTAATTCTGAGTATGTAGAGTTTTTTGTGTCTGTTTTATTACTCATAGCACTTTTTTTTTTTTTCCTTTTGTGTATTTTCATTATTTGGTACGTTGTACAATGTAACATGCAGTGAAAGCCCTTATGTGTAGGATTAGAAAAAATATTACTTTGGCAATTTCTAATGGTATCACCAATTAGACTTATACTTAGACTAGACTTTATTGACAATTTGAGCACACAACACAATCAATGTGGCTACACCGGATGTGTGAACTCCGCCTAGCATGAAAAGAGGAAACAGTAACAAATGTGAGTTCTGAGAAACGACAGCAAGAACACAGAGTACAGAGGCTGTGAAGTTATTTTTACCCAAATCAGAAAGAGCATATTTTCACACATAACACACATAAAACACACACATAAAATATCAGATAAAGCCACTGGACATGTACATCTATTATATTAAACTACATGTTCTTCCAGTTTTGTCTCCATGTTATTTATTTAACGTGTGAGCCATTTCAAAGTTTACATGATATCTTCATTGTTCTTCAACACAGAAATAAAGGAGTCTCCTGGAAAATGCACTGACTTCAAACGCTATGGTCAAATTTGTTTCTCTTTTTGGAAATAAGAATGCTTTGTCATCACAATTTGGAAAACAAAACACCTCACAGTAGTTGCAAATCTAAAATCTAAAAGTAACAATTGTTAACTGCTGAATGTTTTTACCAAGTATTAGCTTTCATTTTCACTTACCAATAGTGATACATTCAACAGAATTTTAGAGATTCATGTAAACATTTTTCATGTAAATAGTCTTGCATTGCTGTTTTTTTATTAGAGATATTTTCTAATACAGTTGTTCATTTCCCTTGTGATTCAAATATTATATGGTTTCATTAACGTTTACAATTTGACAGAAATTAAGTTTACTCTTAAATGTCATTATGAGCATTAGCACAGTTTTTCCCCTTTGTAATTTCCCCTTTGTCTTCTGGTGCACCATAAGATGTCTGCTCTGATAAAGAGCTCAACTCAGCAACTAAGGAAGTTTGATATGAACACCCGTAGGTACTTCTGCAATGGGGAAGTAGGTACTTCCCCATCGAGAGTTTGCTGATGGGCTGCTTTAAGGTGTGGTATGAGAACTGCTCACCACCAAGAGTGGTGGTGGTCCTCCAGACTAATGGAAAGTTTTTACCGTCAGACCATAATGCTTCTCAACTCATATCTAAATATTCCACATCACATCTTTTCTTACCTGCTTGTCTGCACTGTCTACTGTTTACTGCACTACTTACAAATACTATCAACCATGACTGCTGCTATTGAACTGCTGTTACATTTCAAACATGCTATACATTTGTATAAACTCATCACTTTTACTTCAACTAGATCCTCATTTTCATATATGTATATACTGTTACATTTTGTTTTTTAGCTCACCCCATTTTTATTTAATTCTATATGATAATATTTAACTTGTCTATTCTGTACATGTAGTTTATTGTTCACTATTGCTGGTATGAAATTTCATTTTGTGTTAACCCTACATATGAATAATAATGCTGAACTGAACAGAACTGACTGTGGTACTTTTCCACCATGTGAATTAACAATGCAAATGTTGTGTGAGGTCAACATTTCTTTGAAGGCTGTGACAGGACAATGGAAAGTGACAGCCCTATGTGGAAGGAAACCACAACATTAAGTTTTGTTTCACTTCCTACTTCTTTTATTGTTGGATCAACGCATTTTGGTATGTACAGTACTTGTACACATGTATGTGTGTTACAAATTATATATTATATCTTTAATTATTACAATGAAGGCTTTTGTTTTCGTCAGACCTAAATCAAAACAATTTGGCAGGTGTAAATATGTGAGTGAGTTGCTGCAAGAGCTTTTGCTTCGTAAGCCTATAAAATTTGGGTAATTAAAGGTTAACAAGTTAATGAAAGAATCTGAGAGTTGTCTGCTCATTATTCAGTTAAGATGTAGTTTTGCTTGGACAAAGGTTTTTGTGTTGGTTTGATAACCTGTGTGTCATTAGGAAATAACAACAAAGATGGGAGCAGAACAGAGCACCCTGGCGAACTATGGCTACGTACTACAAAGTAAAACAGAAAATGCTGTTGTTGCCACAAAGGGAGATGACACATTTATCATTAAAAGGATCATTTTAGATCAGGTAAGTGAAAAGTTCCACAGCAAATCTTATTCACATTAAATAAAAAAGAAGCATGATATACTGAATGTAAGGCTGCACAATATATAAAAAATTTATCATAATCGCAATATCATCATGCGCAGTATGCATATCACAAAGACTGCCTGAACTGCAATTTAAATGGTATATTTCCATGTGCTCTGCATTCAAGCTACTTGTCAATATATTTGCCAATCAGATGGAGCCGTTCTGGCCTAGACGCTTATAAGCATCTACTGTGTAGATGCTATAAGCTGAAGTAGAAGCACATTAGTTAGGTAGTGAGCAGATTACACTTGACTTTTTTTCTGTCAGTCAACATGTCCATTCACATTGAGGAATTCCACCCATATTGAACAATTACCAGACTATGTGTTAAACAACTATATAACAGCCCACATTTAGACAACAATAAAGCACAAATGGTATGATTCAACAAATGTAATTTATTTAAAATGGTCAGCACGACTGAACTCCCACAGGGATGTCTGCTTAGACATGTCTGAGTCGTGTTAAATGTGATATGCAAATCGAGAAGAGTCACATGATCAAACACTGAGTGAAACAGCGGGGGTAAGACCAAACTTTTGCATGACATATTATGTGTAAAAAGGGAATAATATAACTCAAGTAACTCGGATCAGAATCGGTGCAGTATTGATCAACAGTGAACCCGGACACTGACAATAGCTGCTGCAACAAAAACAAACTGTGCACCAAACCGTTTTTTTCACTTGCCAGTCAACAACGCATGATACTGGCCAAAAGCCAGTATATACTGGCTAACGTGTTGTTTTGCTAATGAGGTGTCACAGCAAAATGCTCACAGTGTAGGGATGGCATGTTACTTTTCTGATGTGTACATCAATCAGGAGATCAGTATTGTAGCTATGGTAGCACAATCACAATGCTGGGCTAGCTAAACCTACTGTCTGCTGACAATGTTAGGCAAGCAGAAAGTGCATAATAATTATTCTCATAAGCATTTGTTTATTGGTGGGATTCTCCACTCTTCAAGGTTCAGACAGCAGAGTGTTTGACCCCCATGAGAACAGTGCCTCACATAAGCTGTGTGTGAAGAGGCAGAGAGCAGCAAAAGAACCATTTTCTGCATTAAGAGTGTACTTTTTTTTACTGTTATTTGCCAAATTAAAAGTAATGGTCCCGGGCCAGTGGTTACAATGGTGGAGCCAGTGATCTTGAAAGGATATAACTTAAAGTCATCCCTTAGTGATGCAGTTCATTTTTTCAGTGTCAGCAAAGCCTACTCACTGTTCAATTCAATTCAAAGCAGAAAGACATTAACGCTGTATACCGAAGTATTTGTTATTTTATTGCAAGTCATATCATTATCGCAATATTCAACAGTGATATTACATATCGTGTGTTTTCCTAATATCGTGCAGCCCTAACTGAATGTCTACATTCCAAAATAGCAAAGAGAAGCCTGATTCAAAATCTCATGAACAGCACATTTTGTTAGAAATAAATAATATTGTCTATTCTGCTTATTCTGTTATGTTAGGTCAAGAATTGAGCTTTTATAAGTATTATTAATTCAATAAAGCAAGAAAGACAAAAAAGACAGATGATATCAAGACAAATACCTTTTTTTCTATGTTAAAGGAAGCATAAATCAGGTTCACTCTATATGAATCAGCCACAACATTACAAATTACCAGTTTCAATATGGGGCTGAATGGTGTTCTGTGAACAGGTCAGCTCAGTAGTAAGAGCACTCAACATTTAAAATACCGTAATTTGAGCGAACCTGACTATAAGCAGCAACCACTAAATTTAAAAAGAAAAAAAAAAAGTACATATACAGACCACACTTGTCTATAAGCCGCAGGTGTCTAAATGTTTTTGTGGCATGAAGTTCGTTAGCCCATAAAAATCTATAAATTACCCGCATCATTGTTTAAGCCGAAAGTTTCAAAGCGTGTGAAAAAAGTAACGGCTTATAGTCTGGAAATTACGGTACACACGCGCGCACACACACACCCCAACCAAGTACATTTGGTTGACTGCTATTTCAGACATATCCCTTTAATCTGTCTGCTGCCAGTCACTCTGAGTGTGAGGCACCTCTGTGAGGTTGTTCTTATGCATTCTTAAGTTGTGTTTTTAACAGATATCTGCAAATGGTGTTCCAGCATTAACCACAGAGATAGAAATCCTCAAGGCAATCAATCATACTCATATCGTGAACAGCAAGCACTCCTTTAAAGGTAAGAAAGTGCAGTTTCACACATACACACGTGAAAGTTGCACGTGCAACCAAAATGATCACAATCAGGGGCTCTAATTCTGAAATCAACAAATTCATAAGTTGCAAACCTGACCAACTTGAAAAACTGACAGGTGTTGTTGCTTCTGTCAGCACAAGGCCAGTTGTTGTATTTAAGACACTTATCTGCAGCAACAAAACAAAAACAACAAAAATTAAAATAGAAAATTGTTCTATTAAAAATTACATTTCTAATTTTATGTGCTAATAACAACATAACAGTGAGCTCAGAGAAATACAAAACCTCTAATACTTTGTATTCATTTAGGAGAAGTATCTACTGGAGATGATTTGTTATAAAATGCAAATAGATTCTCTTTTCCTTTTTGCAATGAAGATCAGGGCATTCTCTATGTAGTGATGGATCACTGTCAGGGAGGAAACCTTGCTGAAAAAATCAAAAACAGGACTGATTCTCCACAAGAGTCTGAGGTACAGTACTCTAATGCAAAAGGCATTTCAAATTTACATCAGTGAAATATACAGCAGGCAAGTGTTATTCATAATGTAATTAATTTTCCAGTTTATTGATATTCCTGCTATTGTTGAAGTACCATGATTTGTTTTCTAGGTACTGAGCTGGATTGTTGAGATCTGTATGGCTTTGAAAACCATTCATGAAAAAGGCTTGATTCACAAACATCTGACACCAGAGGTACGGTAACACTGTACATGAACACTGATTAAAAGATTAAAACACCTGATATGTTATACTTTCTCTCTCTCTCTCTCTTTTTTTTTTTTTTTTTTTTTTTTTCATTTCAAATAAAATTCATAGGCTCTGGGGCTGTCAAATATACATTTGTATTTTGAAACATCTTATCAGTAAAGATATTATAGTTGTGTAAATTCATAAAAAGTGACTTCAGTTTTACATTTTCTCTTTTTGTAGAGCATATTGCTCACAGAATTTGGATTGGTGTGCCTGGGCGATTTTGGAAAAATCCATGAAAAGTACTGTCCCCCTTTTTTAAAAAAAAAAAAAAAAAACTAAACTCTACAAATATATATAACACTGTTGTACTGATGTATTCGCTGTTTTCTTTTTTCTTTCTTTTTCACACAGTTCAAAAAGCACTCAGCCAGCCACCAATTCAAATTTAGTGGAAACAATAACTCATCTGCCACCAGAAGTCTTCACAGATGGGACCTATGATGCTAAAAGGTAAAAAGGTTTTTAACCAAATTGAAAGATTTACTTGAGCAAACACTGTGTGTGTTTGGTTTTTACTAGTAAAGCAGCAACAAAAATTAGTTATTTTTATTAATTCTGCCACATTACAGAAAACTTAAGTGGGGAAAGGGATATGTTAATTTAGTTCTCAAAGTAATTTTAAAACTAGCGAATCACAGAACAGAGAGCTGAAGTCTTGATCTTACCTGTGGGACTGCTGCTGTTCTGCTATTTACTATTTACCTGAGGTTTTGCAGCTCTCAGAGTCAAACACAGAATCACTGTATTTACCAACCCAAAATGGAACAAAACAGACTTGAAACTTCAAAATATACTTCAGCATGCAGTACACATACAGAGTGAGAGTGAAATAAATCCTGTTTAGATAAGTTGTTACATACAGATCACAAATGGTGGCAGTATCCTGTTTCATAAATGAATAATACTATGATGAAGTGTGGTTTTTGTTTCGATTGGTGAAATGTGTCAAAATTATGTTTAAAACCAC
Source organism: Lates calcarifer (assembly GCF_001640805.2). Lineage (NCBI taxonomy): Eukaryota > Metazoa > Chordata > Actinopteri > Centropomidae > Lates > Lates calcarifer. The sequence goes on along the minus strand of NC_066840.1, from coordinate 11,417,597 downwards.
AACTTGTACATAGCACATTTGGTGAAACATGCCCAAAGTGTTTAATGTTGCATGTTTGCCCAAAGCTACAGCTGTGACAGCAATATGGGTTTAACAAATACAGTATCACTGCAAATCTAGTTCACCAGATTGATGATGTCACAAGTTTGCCACAAGCAATTATCAACTCTAATAAGCTAATCAAGTTAAGGATTGTATTTGCCTAATGTTCTTGCCTGCTTCATTATCAACTTTATATCTTTTCTTTAAACATATCTTTGAACTACTATTACAAACATAACAGTAATAGTAATGCTTTCTGTATTTATAGTGATATTTGGTCAGTGGGATGTTTACTGTATGAGCTCTGCACTCGAAAAGCAGCGGTAAGTTACCCAAAGGTTTGGATGTTATCAATAAACAAATTTAATCAAATCACGAGTGAGATTAAAAAGACCAACATAGATACATAGGATATACGTAGTGTATCCTCCTGTAAAATTCATTATAGTATCAGTTCAGAAAGAATATTTTACTTAATGCTTCAAGATATGCTGCTATGCTTTATTCCAGAGCATAAGGACAATCATCAATATTATATAAGACAGTTGTCTATGTATAAGGAAAATATATACAGTACTCCTCTGAAATGTGTGTATATGGTGAACATAAAGATTTGCTGGTAGTCCTTTAAGAGTAAAAAGCCCATTTTCTTCAAAACAATAACATGCATAGCAGGGTTTGTTGAGTTGGCTTAAAGCACCACATGAAAGAGGAGGTGATCACTAGAGAAACCAATGGTGGCAAAGAACAACAGACAAGACACAAAAACCTCAAAAACAGGGCTGAACAATTAAATGAAAATATAAGACTGACTTTTCTGGCAAATATTGAGATTGCCTTTTAAATTTAATAATTTGCTCTGAATAATTTTGACTGTTTATGAGGTTCTTACAAGGCTCTTAAATACTCAGAAGACAAAATAATTGACCAATTTAAGCCAATCAAGATATTATACTATATATTATAGATATTAAACACTTCTAATATTCTGATAAAATCACAACATTCAAAAGTGGCATTATATATACAGACAACAACAAAAAAACTGGTAAATTCATGGCAATAATGAAAATCTGCTGTCCCATCTGACAGTGTCTTGATATCTGACTGACAACCTGTGTTGACAGCTCTACACTTTAGCTGTTTTACGAACAGCAACTTCTCTAGAATAAGCTAGTTTACAGCCATGAGGTCTTGAGTCAAAACTTTTAATGCAAAAAGCTTAAAAAGACAATATTATGTAATTCACTAGGGAGATTTGACCAACTCCGTCCACCAACTGTTATTTTGCTGCACAACAAACCACCAATTAACTGGCATTAGATAATCACCTCAATCAAGGTAAATTATTTATTTTGGCTTGTTGGCTTTTCATAGATAAAAGAGCTCCTACATTATTTGAGATAATAATATAAAATAAAGGATCATATTTTTCTTTTTCTTATTCTATAATGATGATGATAGTATTATTACTGCAGATGTTATTGCAATAATAATTGTATTTTAACCATAATTTTCCCTCAGTTCTCAGCAGAGACCACAATCACACTCATGCCAAAGATCATTGGTGGTCCTTACCCATCCCTCCCTGAGATGTTCTCACCAGAGCTCCGTCAACTCTTGAGTGATATATTCAGTAGAGACCCTCAATCAAGACCAACAGCCAGGGAGATCCTTGAGCGTCCATTTATCATAAGCTGTCTCACAGCCAAGGTATGACACCACCAGATACCACTATTTTCAGTTAAGACAGACAGCCACACTGATGTTATATACACAAATGATGACTGAATATACATGTTAGTATATAATTTGTGCCTCCCTCAAATTTTTTAAAGAGTAGATTACAGAAACAAACTGAGAAGCATTGTTTCACATCTTAATACACTGATGAATTTGATTGGGTGTGGTCAGAAGTGTGAATTATTGTACCTGTAACCACACCACAAAAGCAACGTCACAGGGTCCTGGAGTACACCTCTATAATACTGCAACTGCCTCTGATTGAATAATAATATCATGTTTTTTCAATAGAGCAAAACAACTGTGGAGGAACTCCAGACCAAGCTGAAGAAGCTAAGGGCTGTCGCTGATGATTTGGAACGTGTACATCAGGGCACCACCATTGGTAGTCTGGCAGGAGGAGTGATTGGAGCAGTGGGAGGGGTTACATCCATAGTGGGCCTAATACTGGCCCCCTTCACTTTGGGAGCCTCTCTTATTGTCACTGGGGTTGGAGTGGGGGTGGGTACACTTGGTGGGGTCACTGCTGGTGCTTCAAATATCACAAATATGGTCAACCAGTCCTCTGATCGCAAAGTTATTCAAAGCATCATTAAGGAGTTTGAACAGAAAATTAAAGCTGTTGTCACCTGGTTACAGGAGATTAGCAACAGTTTACAGAACATCAGGAGCAGATGTGATTCAGATGAAACATCTGATGCTGATACACAGCTCAGCCTGACAAGACTTGGCTTGAGGGCAGGAAGGGGCTTAGGTGGCATTGCTGAACTGGTTCGACTAGTTCAAGTGATGAACATTGGCAGGATTGCAGCACAGGCTTCCAGAGCAGTACGTGTGGCAGAGGTTGCAACGGGTGTGCTTTCTGGATTATTTGTGGCAGTAGATATCTTTTTTATTGCCATGGATGCCAAAGAGATACACCACATTAGACAGGCAAGGGCAGCAGAGGGCGCTACTCCTGAGTCAGTGTCTGGGACTGACACTGATGACACTGTGTCTACCACTGACCAAGAAGCACCATTGACTGGCTCAATGATGCAAGAGCTCGACTCTGACACATTACAGGCACAGGACCAGTCTTTCCCAAAGTCTTCCACCCCAGTCCAATCTGAGGTCATGAGATTTGTCCAGTCAGTCAGGCAGGCAGCAGATGAGTTGCAGAAAGTCTTGGATGATCTCAAAAGTATCATCTCATCTATCCCATCACTTGGGGTTGAGAGAGAGTCAGACTGGAAAGATATGGAATTAATGTAACCCAAATTCAATCAATTCAGAAGCACATCCATTATGTTACTCATTTTAGTGTAGCTACGCCAAGAAGAAAATACTGATTGTGCTGCCCCCTAGTGTTTGCTCCACCGCATACAATGCATCAGGTCATAGTACACTGTTGTGCAACACATTTGGGTGTAGTTAAGTATACATGAGGCCACACCTGACCACAACTAACTGTGATGTTTGTGCAGCAGTGTGACGTTGCTTTTTAAATATGCAGGTTGCCAACATTTTAAAGTTAGTCTCATACTCTGATGCTTGATAAACTTAATAAACAAAAGAGAACTTCTGGTTTCAAAGATTAGTTTCAAGTAAAAATGTTGTATTAATTAAAGCAATTTTTCTGTGTAATCAGTGTCAGATGAATAACACTGTAATATACAAATAAGATCTTTATATTCAAGTTAATTCACCAGGCTGGGTCACCTTTAAAGTAGTTATCTATTCTTACAATCTAAAGAATTATGGCCCAATTAGTAACTTACTTCACTTACTGTTTAATGTATCGTACTGATATTGTATTATACTGATTTTGGGCTTTGCACTTGGCTTGATTGTCAATAATAATTCTATTCATGAATGCACTCCCTCTGGGTTTTTTTTTTTCTTTTGTGTCTTTTTTTAATCATTATTTGGTACATTAATATAATACATAGCGTGTAGGGATTTGAAAAATTCTGGTAGTTATAGATCATTTTATATAAACATGAGTATCTGATATCTGATATCAGATACTCATGTATCTGATGAGTATCTGATATCCAGACATGCAGCTGGCTATCTGCTAAATTTAACTGAAAGCTTTGATTACCATACAAATGTATTTACAATACATATTAATAGTGTACACATCTATTCTGATGAAAAATAAATGCAAGTTGTCTCACTGAATTCAGATCTTGGTGTGATTCATTGGCTGGTTCATACTGTCACCTCATAGCAGGAAGGTCTTGGGTTGAAATCTGTCAGTTGGAGCCTATTTGAGTCTAATTTGCATGCCCCCACTCCTGCTCCATCATTCCTCACTCTGCCTTACTGCTAGTTTTTCCCCATAATCTATTTAAAACTGGACTTTGAACTGCATATAAATGTGTAATCAAAGAGCAACAGACAAGGTTATCATATTCAGCTGGGGTTTGTGTAATTTTTAGACATCAAACAGACCTATGTGGCTCCGCCAACAAAGGTGGCTAAAACAGCATTAATCACAGTGCCTTGCACAGTTTGCCACTGACCTGGTCCTTGCAAGCAGGACGTAGACAGGACAAAATGCAGTCATCCTTGACAAAATAATTGCAGTAGGCCTCTGCTTTGCCACTGGCACACGCCTTATGCCCCTCTTCACCCACATCAGTCCTCAGAAAGTCACAGAAGTACCAAGTGAACCCTTAAAATCTCAATTTCACACGAGAATACCACACACTTGAGCAAACAGTACACATATGCACTGTGGCATCAATTAATCAAGTAAATAAAGACAAATTTCCTCAGCACTAGAATGTTATAGTGAAAGTGCATTTCTTTCCAAGCTACTGTTGAATAAATGAGAATAAACAGTCTATGCATAGTAGGTAAGATGTGGATTTAATGCTATACATTAATTGAAATAAATTCACTCCTACCACATGCATATATTTCATTTAAACTGGAGGAAAGCCATTATGCTACAGAAGCTATCTCATTTCTCAGCACTTGTGTATAAGAAAATGCTTAAACATGGGACAAACCTAAATGAAGGCATTTATACCAAATGCCACAGTGTTTAATTACAGCTGAGAGAATTCACAATATCTTTTCCCTTGTATTAGGAGAACCACAAGTGTATTTTATGTATTAAGCAAAACTAATAGGGATGTACTTGTACCAGAAGTGTACTCTGAAGTTTTCTCAACTTTACAGATCTGCCAACTCATTGCCATCTGTGCCATCCACTCTGCCATTACAGCACCCCAGGGCTGTCAATCACCCAATCAACCTGCTAAAGGACACTGGTTAAAAAAAGTCAGTCGTGCATGTGTGTGTGTCAATACCTCCGTCACTCAGCACTTGCCACTCACACCATCACGCGGTGACACAGACTCTCACAAAGACACAATTTTCAGGCAACATCATTGACTTTTTCCACTGTTTGTCTCTTATCAACTCAGCTATTCTGAACACTGTGTCTTTTCACAGCCTCTGATAAAGAATCATCACATTCATTACACACAATCGCGCACACACACAAAAACACAAACACACTCTACCAGTTTATTTGGCATCCCCTCTTCTCACTTATCAACAACAGAAGACCTTACTTAATTTAAACCCCCTGATAGCGTAGTCAAGGCAACCACCGCGGAGAACAGAAGGAGCTATAAAATTGCTGTGAAGTAATGAAAATTGACTTTATCATTTCAACTTAGCAGCTGAATGGAAAAATCATATGATGTGGACAAATCACATGTACTCTCAGATGAGTTTTAAGGTGAATGACAGGATATTGTGTTTGACTGGTGTGTGTTATTCAACTTGTGCTTTAAATTATAACTGACTAAAGTGACTTCAAACAAGCTTTTATTGACCTGTGCCATGAACATTGTCTCATGAGGTTGGTTTTGTGACATTTGTAGAGACACTGGCAAAGGTACAGTTCTGGCAAAGGCTTTCATATAATGAGGGCATAACCCTGAATTTACTTCAATTTTAATCTATTCACAGTGTTTTAATGCAGAGAAGTTTGAAATCAAGAATGTATGCCAGCCAGAGCTCAACCCATCTAAGTACTTTGACTGTGGAAATTATTATATTTACAAATATTACTCTTTAGGTTTTAGTTTAAGAGGGTTGACATCTAAACTCAGCGTGTGGCTGTCCAACAAATCACTTATGTACACCTTTTGACAGTTCAGGAAAAGAGCGGCCTTCTGCTCACCAGTGCGTTTCATTCCCTGTCTGACACTCAACATCTGTCCAATGAGAGTCCACGGTCAAGCTGAACTAGGTGGAAAAAAAGAGAAAGAAATACTGCAATTTTGCCATGCTTTCTTTCTGGACTCATGAGTGCTGTTTTAAATTTATGGCACGAGTCTTCTTTACGGCAGAAGCCTTGGGTTTTGGCTGGAATTTATCTTAGCTTTATTGGTGCCCAGTCACTGTCTAAAATCTGTTTTCAGCACATGAGTGACTTCAGAGGATGGCTGTATTAGACAGTTCAAGGTCTTCTGTTTCAACCCTATGCCCTTTATGGTGCTGGAGATGCCGACGTTGACAGCCGTCCTCAGCGAGGCATATTACAAGCTGTCTACACAGGGCACGTTGAACCATTTTTTCTTTCAGCCGTCTGTCATTCTGTTAATGGGGGATCACTCTCTAACAAGATTTCTTTTCTAGATGATGAGTTTGTAAGTGAAAATTGAGTGAGAGCTTATAATACTTTGAACCTTGTTTTGTCTTCTAGTCTGTTTTATCAGTAATCTAAACTATATTTTTTCCAACAATGTGTAACAACTGCCATGTCATGCAAATTTCACATGTGAGCGTGACAAACACCAGCTGTGTGATTCAATTACATGCAATAATCAGGGGAGAACCATCCACACAATAATAATGTAGCAGATGGTTTTGATACCTGTGTATAAAATTCATGAATTAATTTGACTTTTAAGTTGTTTGTAAACCTGCTTTTATAATATAGTATTTAAAGGTAGTATGTGCAGAAGAAAACAAGCTTCCCCTCACATATTTGTCTTTAAGGTTTCATGTTACCAGCTTTCCTCTTTTTTTGTATTTTAGTAATTATAAAGATTTGTTTTCTGTCTTTCACACACATCTGACTTCAGCCTGTGAAACTGACAGGTTCACCCGGACCACCGATCCATTGTGCACTGCTTCATGTCCCCTCGATCTCCACCTGCTCCTTCTTTGATCTTTATTCCATCTGTACAAGAAGCTCAATTTTCTCTCTATTGCTGCAATTTCCTTGCTTTCTTTCACCTCTTCAAGCTTGTTTTTTTTTTCTTCTCCTGTGTCTACCTGCTTGTCAGTTTTTGCTTTTAGCTTTGTGTGAAATGGCACAATGCTCAGATTCAATAAGCTGCTTTGAACTCTGTCACCTCGGACACCTGCCAGTGGCACTACAGAGAGTAGTCCTTATTAAGTTGTTCACACTTTTGAAAAAAAAAACTGACATATCTTTTGTTATTCTTCTTTTGATTCTCACCCCCTTTTTTCCAGGTTTTCTGACATTCTTTTTTTCTGTCCTCTTCATTGTGTTTGATAGACAGAAGTGAATTCTGCTGGGAAAAACAAAGAACAATTGGCTTCATCTAAAAATGGAAGCTTAAATTGCATGTTTGCCTCGTGAATGAGAGTAGACAGTCCTTCCCCTGCAGCGTGAGATAACAATGTCTTCTCCATCTTTTGTCATTTCATTAGTTTTGCAGAGGAGACACATGAGACACATGGGGTTTTAACTTTTACTTAGTTGGGTGGTCCACATAATGACAGAGAGTAAGGGAAGAAGGAGAGGATCTGAAAATTGACATTGTTTAAAGTAGTTTTTTTGACAACTTTGTTCTTGGTAATAATTGGGTCATTATCACTAAGGTTTTCACTTTAGTTAGGTGTTCCACAATATACTTTCAGTTCTCTCAGGCCATTTAACATAAAACCTGAAGGGTGTTAAGAAGCCAAATCCTTCTAGAGTTTTGTTATCTTTAATATTTTATTGGACAGGGACGCTATATGGGCTTTGTTTGTACACTGTCACTCAGCTATTTGAGGACGTTTTCCAGCGGAGGATTGCTTGACCTTTTTTGTTTATTCCGCCTTGTGTGTGATTATTTAATATCTTGTGAATTAATTCATTCAGAGCTCCAACATTTTAACTGTTATCTTTTGGATTTTTAAGATCATAGTTTAATGACTTCCTTTGATATCAATTTAAATTGAGTTCTCTCTGCTGGCAAGTCTATCAAAGAAATCATCCACTTGGAAAGTTACTTTCCTACCTGTATCACTCACTGAGGTTTTAGAAATGAAGAGTTACAGTGATTCACAGAATGATTCTCAGATGGTTTTGCAGTTTAAAATGATTAAATCTCCAAACATTCTTTACACATCTGTAAAGTGCAATTCATCACAACAAAATGCTTTTACAGATTTTATACCCAAGTGCTCTTCTAACATGATCTTCTATATCTAGAAAATGTATATAGATAAAACAGTGAGAACAAGTGTTAAGTATGCAGAAAGGACTTTCAAATACGAGAGTATAACTGATTATACTGTATATTTCTGTTTGAAGAGTTGTGAGTTTGAGTGTTTCTGATCCAGAGGCTAAAATATGCCTCTCCAGCCACTTTGCTTCTTTCTACGCAGAGTGAAAAGGCCAGGGATACGTGATTTAAAGCACTTGGGCTCTATGAAACAAGCAGATCAGGTAATTATACTTGTGCCAGGGTGTTTAGAGATTTAGAAACTAATTAAGAAAAGTTCAAATTAAACCATTAAGGGTGATGAATGCTATAATATCCATACTCATTTGTATTACCCAAACTTAAAGAAAACACAGGATTTCTCAGAAATGCAGTTGAAATTTATGAGTGATAGCCATCCAATAACTCTGCTGTATTATTTAATTACCCAGGAAACTCTCACAACAGGAGAATTTACAGTGGGAAAAATACTTGAGGAGTTTCTGAGGGAAAGTGGCAGTTGGTTTTGACACAGCCCCACAGCAGGATGGCATTTAACACATTACTGCAAGGGCAGTGCACACTGCTAATAGTGCAGTGTACAATAGATTATTAATAAGACGCATGAGAGATGAACTTTTCTGCAGCTCTTTACTGTACCATATGTGTGTGCAGGTGTGTGTATTAATACAAACTATGTGCACATGATGGAATTCTCTGGCCAAGGAAATCCACAGCTTACTGTTAAAATGCATGAAATGTTGCTTCTGCGCTGCTACAGAATCTAAGGTGCACACCAGCAGAGAAAACAAGGCCACCTTTGTCTAACATGGCTATAGATAGACACCACTCTCATTGTATGAAGTAAAAGTCAGCAAGCTCCATCAGCACATGGTAAAAGCTGGTGCTCATGGGAAATGCAGACTGTTTCATGGTCGAGCCAACACCTTTTTCTTTTCATGCCTCTCATCTGTCTGCACATAGATTTCAACTTATTCTGGGAATCTAATACTTTTTATCCATAAAATCTAAATTTGTAAAACTGTCTTGGATTTCATGTACTTTCCCATACTTTACTTCATGTGCAAATTCCATGCAACTTTTGTGCAACTGTGTTGTGCCTAATAAAACAGATTATGTTTTTCCTGTATTCACTTACTTCCACTGCCTGATCTTCAGAAATCAGTTTCTCTTTACCTCACATACCCTTTCGTGTTCCTCTCCCATCCATCGCCTTATATTATCTGGGCTTACTCTCCCTATCTCCTGTTGTCACTCCTCTGCTGCTGCCCCCTTGCTTTCCCCTTGTGTGATTTTTATTATGATAAAATGACAAAGAAATCTCAGCCTCAACAGTAAAAGTGCCTCCTCTCTTACCAACACACTCTCTCAGGTGCATCTTAACACGGCCTCATCCATTCTGAGAGGAGAAAGCAGAGGCAGATTTAAGTGTCAAGGGCTGTGACAGGGAGGCAGGAGGAGGATCACAGCAGTGTTACAGTATTCCCACGGAAAGGTCGGAGAAGAAGGAGCAGAAGAATAAATAGGACCAGTGGGGTCAAAGAGTCCTCCAGTGGTGTGAGTGCTAACCAGTGGTGACAGCACTAATCAATGCAAATCCAATGGAGGGGTTCAGCTCACTTGTATACTAATGAGTCCCTCTGGTCCAGCTTAAAATCACTTGTGGGCTCACTAGCAAGTAGTCATTCATAAGTAGGGCAAAGACAGATCTAGATTTATTTCATCATCTTCGATTATATACACACACACACACACACACGACCTTGACCCTTTAAAGTCCGGATCCTATTAGTATGAAAGTGCTCCCGTCTCATGAGAGTTGACAGACCAGATCCAACGCCTTCCTCCTCCTTTTCAGCCATCATTCTTCTCCCCTCCACTCCTCCTGCCCTTTGTCCAATTTTTTTTTATTTCACATCATGACTGTTTTTCCAAACCATTTCCCCCCCTCCAATCTCTCGCTGGTGCTTTCTCTCAAAGTTTATGCCTCACTCTCATTCTCCTCTCCACCCCCCCTCTCCCTCCCCTCTTGTGGTCGCTATCGTTCATATTCTGGCCTCATATTTCATTCTGACTCTGCCTCTCATTAGAGCCTCTATCTCTCTTGTCCACTCGTCTCTTTCTCTTTTCTTTAGCCCCCCTTGCTCACTCTCCTCTCCTTTCTTACACCTCATCCTCCCCCCGTTTTTACTGTTTATCCACTCCCTTTCCCCCCAGGGCCATTCTTTTTCTTAACCTTCTCTCACACTCTCCTCCTCTCCCCTTTTTCACGCTTCTATTTTCATGCGGCATTAAGTCAGTGAGCAGTGTATTGAAACCATATGAACCCAGAGAGAGAAAGAAAGAGAGAGAGAGAGAGAGAGAGATTGAGCGAGAGACCTAAAGAGATTCTCAGAAGTTTTCTTTGTGCTGACAGTGACTGAAGGAGGTCATCTATCTCCTGGGTTTTCTCTCCCTCGCCTCCTCTCTCCCCAGACAGCTAATTCAATATGTTGAGAACAGGACGGAGCGCTGTTCCTTTGTCAACAAATTTCATTAGGCGACATTAGCAGCGCTATCAAAGAGGTGACAGGGAGGAAATGATGGATTCAGATATGGAAATATAGAATATGGAAAATGAAAGTGTTGAAGAAGCAAAATGGCTGATGTGTGTGTATGTCCGTGCATGTGCACAATCTCATACTTGCCACACTTGTCCCCAGCCACTTAACAGGCACAATTTACATAACCCATTTGAATTTTCATTATTTCTCTTGGACGGATTTTGTAATTGGATTTTTTTTTTCCACACAGAAGAGGAGAGGAACACTATTAAATTACTGTACCTTTTGAAGTATTTAAAGCTGGGTGTGGTTTCCAAATTTTCTGTCCTGATAGTGGTACTAACTTTTTGTGAAAAAGGAACCATTTTAATATGACTTTTCTTACATTACAACCTTAAAATGGAAATCATTTGCCATCATTTTTACCAAATTCTCACTTAACTAAAAGAATACGACAATCAAAAACAAAACAAGAATGTCCATTCCATTAAACAGACTGCTGCAAAAAGGATACAGAGGGATGGGTGGCATGGTAACTCCCTGACTGAGATGGCTCACTGAGAACTATCCTTGTTTTGTTTTTGTACATATCTTTTTTTTTTTTAGTCATACAGTGGTCCTTTCAGTCTTTTTTGTTCTTTGAGTAGAATTGCCATAGAGGCCTCAGAGGGCAAATGAAATCAGAAGAAGATGGAGAGGAAACTTAAGGTCTTAATTTCAGACAAGGGTTCAATAATCCAATCACTCAAAGTAAGAATGTCATGAAAATGCAGACTCGAGAGGAAAGAGAGACAATGAAGTCACTTTGCTGATTAATGAGGACAAAGAGGCAGAAAGTATATAAGAATATTTTCTTTGATTAAATACAGTCACTATGAAAAAAGAAGAAACCCTACAGAACACGTTACAGGCAACGTTTGCTGACATTGTCCCACCGACCTGTATCGACTGTGCACCAAAAGTGTCAATCTAAGAGTGTGTTTGCCCGTCAACTGTTGTATATAAAGGAAATGTCTGACTTCACAACACTGTGCCTGACATATCGTCAGTCACCAAGGTAGCAGAAACCACTTATGTCCAGTTAGATTAAAATACACGCACAATATACAACAAAGTATGACTCAAGGACAATGTTTCAGAACTGTACGTGACAAAGATAATCAGCCAGTTTACAAAAGAGGTTCTGTTCAAACACAGAAGTACAGCAACACACTGAGAAAACATGTGAAGCAGTGACAAAAAATCACCAGCTGGTTTATGAGACTTTGCAACTTCACATCTGTCCAGTCCCAGTATAATGTGTCACAGACAAGTGTTTGCACATTTTCAGATTTGGGTATTCTGATGATTCTAACTGATGATTTCTCAATAACAGTCGATCATAGTTGCACAGGAAGATCATTCATTGGATACTAGGTTGCATGTTCACATTCACTTTCACATTTACTATTCTGCAAGATGTTTAAAGACTGTAAAACAGGTTTACTTGGACCTACTAAACCATACACACACACACACTCCTACGTTGGTAGTCCCTCAAACTGACTTGTGATTTCCAGTGGTTTCCCTTTTGTCACCTCCCCCTCCCACGTGTGTGTTTTTTTTCTTCCCTCCCTCCCCTCCTTCATTTCCCATTCTGGCAGCCACAGGGAGCAATGATGGAGTGAGTGTGTGTGTGTCTTATTGTTTGTCATGAAAATAGAATTTCAGCAGATGGATGGAGAGATTCTGGAGGAGAAATACAATCTAAAAGAAAAGTATGCAATAAAAGAATGGATTGTTATGGTTACCAGCTTCCTCTTTCCCTGATGGGGGAGTAACAGACTAGACTGTTCTTTTGAGTGTGCGTGATACCTGTAGTATGTGCTGGCATGTGTCCTAATATAGTCTGACTTTGTGTGTGTGTGCTTGACATTTGACTTGTGTGGAGTGAATGGGGAGAGCTGAAATTTTTTTTTCTTGTATTGACTACAAACGGAAGGAGAAACTTGTGCAGAAATGAACCTTAATCTGATATTCGCAATCAAAAGCATACTTCACTACCTACACACTGATGTGGATGGATTATCTTGTTTAGTGGATGCGTAACTGATTGTTTGCATACCACCTTCTCTGTGTAAGATATTCAAACAGATTCTGTGTGTGTGTGTGTGTGTTTTTGATAGAGTCACAGGAAGAGAATAAAGGAGTGAGTTTATTTCCCATATTAATGCTCCTCTCTCCTCCACCTCCCCCTGAGATGTTGAATGATGCAGAGACGATGAGCCAAATTTCCCCATGGGGATTATGAACAATTCATGTTGTTTTATCTATATTCATATTATTTCATCTTTTCTTATTTTTATCTTATGAGCTCATGAATATGGATAATGTTTTGATAGGATTTTCTCTACATTTTAGGGGGATGAAAAATACAACTTGTTTCCCTCTATCTATCTATCTATTGCTCTCAAAGTAGATATTTAGTCCACATTGCAAAACAGACAATGATGATATGTTGTAAAGATACTATACAATGCAATTCAAAGCTGATTCAATATGACTGAATTAACATTTTTAATAAAAGTGTGATTAAAATACTGTAAATTCATTGATTTTTATTTCACATACTCAACCAGAAACCCCCAGAACACTGGGTCATCTGCCACACAAACAATAGTAAACATGGGCTCTGATGGGTTGTACACAGTTGTCCCAACATTTCTTTCAGTGTGGGAATTTTTTTCAGTGGAAAGCTAGAAGCAGCATGTGATCATGTGATCTGCCATTAACTAGATCATAGTTACTTAATTTGAATGCATCAATACCTCTGATGTTTAGGGAGATTTGAATGATAAATACAGCAAAGGGGCTATTAAAAGCATGTTAATGTTACGATGTTGTAATTAGTAATCCAACACCATATGTGGCTATGACTCAAGACACACACACACACACACACACACAGGCAAACTGGTATTCCACCCAGAAGGGTCTTTTCTAATAACTCTCTGATAAGAAAGCTTGTATATGGATCTTGGAGTTCATCAGGCACATTAAGTACAAAAGAAAAGCCTCTGCCAATTAATGACAACTGTCTCTTGATCTAATCCACTCCTTCATTAGTTTAAGGCTGAACGATGGAGGTAACAGAGAGCGACGCTGTAATGGAAAAGTGTTTTACTAACTTGACTGCTGCCTAATTAATTCCTCCCCATCTTTGTTCAATAGAAACTATAATTATGCGTTTGCTTTATTGAGAGCTTGGCTGTGGGAGTTAAGGGAGTGGATGAGCGTGTAGGAAAAGAAACAAGATCTATTTCCACATCTTGGACTGTGTCGACAGCTGATTTTCAACGTTGGCTCTCTGTTTCCTCTGAGTTTCCTGTTTGTGTCAAATAAACCAACACACTGTCTCTCTCACTATCTCTCTATCTGTGTCTCTCTTTTCAAGTATGATCATTTCTAAAAGCACTTTCCTTCACTGACTGGAGAGCATGCCTATTGTGTGTTTGAGCTACTGTGTGCATCTAATTCTTCTCTTCTAATCAACCTCCCATTTCTGCAGCTCTCTCTTTATACTCCCTTTGTGTGGTTCATGCTCATCTTTGATAAGAGGAAGTTGAAAATGTCCAGCAGTGTCCATTACACTCTCTCCTAACTTTCACTCTGTAACTTTTTCCTTCCTATTTACAGCTCACCGCTGCATGTTTTGACTGCATGTCCTCTATAAATAAACTTCATATAATGCATAGGGATGCAGGATCTCTCAGGGCAGAGCTGATGCTGTCAAATCTCATGCAGATTAAGTATTTCTGCCTCATGCTTGCTGACAACACCTATTTTCTTACTGTGTGCGTGGTGGGAGCTGTTTGTCAGTCAAACCTCCCCCCATCTTCTACACTCACTTCTCTTCGCTCTGTCTCTCACCCATATACGTGCTGTCAACAACTTTCATATCCATCATTGCCCAGTCCAACTATCTCGCTTTCTAGCTCCTCTGCCCTTCTCTTCTTTTTTCTTTTGTTTACCCATAGCCTTCTTCTGTTCTGACTGGCACAGGAAAATATGGAAAGATGACCCACTGGCCTGTAAGGGAAGGCACGCCAATGTCACTGGCCTACCATAAACTACACTCTACCACATTACAATTAGCCCAGGGCAAAATGGCTGAAATCCATACCACAATATTAATAAAAAATATGTTTTCTGCTATTGATACGATACAACAAATGTAAGCAAGAGTACATATAAAATACTCAAATTGATGATAAGTACAATAAGTTGTGTTCTATTCTCTATTCATTAAATCAGACAACTCTTGAATCTTCACATGTTAAAACAAAAGCTTCAGTAGGTAACTTTTTAGTTTTTAATTACAATTTGCTTTGAATCTTTAATTTAGACAAAGGAATTTGGTAAAATGATAACATGACATGAGTTAATTGTCATATTATGATTCCAATGAAAGTCAATTTATTATAATATTTCTGTTTTCTGTTATCTGAAACATGTATCACTGGTTCAGTGTCACTCTGAATTTAGATGTAGATCAAAGAATTCTAAAGATTTTCTATCATTAAAGTCAAAAGCATGTGAGGATGTGCAGCCTTGGCAGAGGTATGCTCTATCTGTGTTTCTTTCTTCATGTTAAATGACATTTTACATAGTTGTGTGCCATGACTGTCAAATAATAACAACAAATAAACAAAAAGAGAAACAAGTCGCGTTGTTAAATCATTGTGGTATTATGGTCTATTATGTCGCTTCCTCTATTCTCTACAGCTTCTTCCTCATAAAGGAAGTCTTAAACCCATGCCATTATTTAACCTTCATTACACGACAGCTGCAGAAATGTGCCATTCAAAACACACACACATCTCAAGGAAATACAAATGCACAAGAGGGAGAAAGTTGGAGGCCAACAACAGCAGAACAATCGAGGTACACAAAAAACTAATGAGGCAGTGTTAAGGACAAAGCAAAGGAAGGGGTGTAAAGGCAAGAAAGATTTGGATCGATGAAGGACACTGTGGAACAGCACGGCTGGAACAGCAAGTCAGTGTCTGGATAGGCAATGACTTGCTGTTATACCAGATTTACTCCTAAATATTGCTTGATATCAGAAGGTTTTCGATATGGAATGCTGCCACTTAGAGTTACAGCTTATACCAAGAAAAAAAAAACACGTATAGTCTATTCAGTAGAATACATAATAATGCATGCAAGTCATGCTGAAAAAAGAGGCAAGCTGTCACATTTATTGCCAGAAATAACAGCAAGAAAAGGAGAAAAATGCTTACAGCCTTCAGTGACAAAGCACTGCAGGCTTATAGTGCAGCCAAAAGACAAGAAATAATCATAGGGTATATTATGTACCACACCTGGCTCTCCTTTCCAATTACTTTAACTGTAAATAATTAGATCTGACCTTGGCTTAGTTATCAACATGTTAAGGACACACTGTCACAAGCATTTGGACTAAACAGACTGCAGACTATATACTTGAAATATTTGATTTAAATATTTGTGCAGCAGGCTCACTAGGTTTATTCATATACACCCAATCAGTATAACACAATGCCTTAGTCTGATACAGTGGCTAATCAAAACTACCTTGGTTGATCTGTTGCTTGTTCTTATAAGTTTAACAAATACTGTCAACAAAGAGACTATAAAGTAAGAAATACTGTAGTAAATGAAAAAAGGCAGAACTGTATGGCAGGCCCACTGTAACGAGTCATAGGACTTCACTACAAATACATCTATTCATGTGCATCATACCACACCCAATTAATGACAGCACGGTGCCTTAGTTTGTCACAACAGGCTCTGTAAGCACTGAAATACGAGTTTTGGAAGTCACAACGCATATACTGTTGGCACAGTACAATAATGTGGGGACACAAAGTAAATGCGACAGTATAACAGCAAAAGCATGCAAATGAAGAACGGTTTGTACTTACCGTTTGTAGGACCTACTTGGAAGTCAGTTTGTCCGTGTGCCGGGCTGAAGGTCGTCCTTGGCAATTCTTATTCCGACTGTAAGGATGAAAAATGTCCTCCGCACTTATCACAGTATCCAGCTGCAGCTGAGAGGCCGCTGGTGGTGGAAAGCTAAGCTAGAGCTAAGCACTGACAGCAGAAAACCGTGCTGCTATCACAGCTAACGTTGACGCAAGTACATGTCCTTCAAAAGTAACATTGTGTCTGAAACTCACAGTGGTTTGCCACCTCTGCTGATAACTCCTGGTGGTGTGGGTCTAGTTTTTCCAGATGTCTTTCGGTTTTGCTGCCAGGGAAATTAGCAACACGTACCCTGGAGGTTACAAGTGTCGTGTCGAGGTCTGATTGCCCCTGGAGTGGTGTTCCCCGTGTAGCGCACGGGCTATGGACAGATTATGAGACAATGGGCTCATTGGCACAGACATGTGGGCCTCCACCCTTCCTAAAGCACCCACAGACTGAAAGACAGCCGTTTGACAGCCGTTGAATCTCTTAGCAGTGGTTTTGTATCTGGTTCTTTCTCTGCCAGAGGCTTCATGACCTCTCAGGCCTCTGGACCTGAGGGCCTGTTTAGAACTCCATCCACATGTTAGGCATAGCAGAGATGGTTATGGTCAGGTAAAACACAAATTTCCAGGGAAATTGACTTTAACACAACAACTCCTGAGGTTAACGTGCAGACAGCAAATTTAAATTAAACAAACAAAAAATGTTAAAACAGAAATTTAGATTGAACACTTTAATGAAACAAATTAAGAGAAATGTGGGAGAGACCAGAGCACCCGGACAAAACCCATGCCACCACAGTATTGACCGATAAGTGGCCCAGAGAGTGGCCCCCAAATTCATGTAACTACCTGCTCCAAAACAGACAGTAACTTGGATGTGGGGCAGGACTGAAGTTCTTCATTACATTCACAAGACATTTATCTGGAAGAAAAAGGGTTTTCCTTCAGATGAATATTGTAGTAGTCCTGAAGATACCACAGTATTTAAGGATGGTGTGTTTCTTAGGTTTTCTGTAAGTCAGTGAAATATAAACTAATAATAAAAATAACCCGAATGCTGGGTTCCAGGCTGTTAGGTCATAAGTTGGGTTGGTTTGACCAAGTATAGAGTTTGTTTGTTTTTTTTCTTTTAAATAAATTTCACAATCAGATACTGAGCAGTGACCCATCATAGTTGTACTGAATGAATAAGAACAAGAGATGCTAGCTGACAGTTCATTATAGTTTGACAGAGGAGGCCTTTACTGGAATTAATTTGCTGTGAGTTCCACAAAAATGATAAAGCAACGACCGCTGATATCTTAGCAGTCTGCACACTTTCCCAGTTTATGCAGTAAAAATCATCAGGAGTGCTGGATTCTCTGATATCCTTGGGATGCATTGGGCGCACACAGTTCACAAAGTTCCATGAGAAATAATGAGACAATTAAATTTCTCTGCTCTCCATTGAAACCCAACGGGACCACCCGTTTCCACCGAAACCTCTCTCTGTATCTTCTACTTAAAACAACAAGTTATCAGGGCAACAGCTGCAGGAGGGACTTCTTTCTTTCCAAAAGGCCTGACTATGGTAACACTTAAAAACAACTAAGACAGATCCAGTATTACTACCTCATCTTTTATTGCTGTCTTGTAGAGGGATTCTGTTTCAAAATCTATCTTAGCTTATTTCACATAAAGAACACAATGCACAGAGGTGTAGGTGTAGCAGGAGGGTCAGTAGGGGGTGAACAGCAAAGTCTTTGCTCCAGGTCCACTTACTGGTTTACTGTAATCCAGCAATGGAATGTTGAGTCATAACAGCTGTTGTTTCTTCTCAGCAGAATTCCCAAGTGACACTGTCTTATTATTACTCTGTCTGAGAACAATGCAGCATGTCACAATAAACCTGAATCACGCAAGAGCACAATTAGACTCACATCACCTCAGCTGACGACATCATCTACGCTGTCACTTCAGTGTTTTCTGAGTGTCTGTGGAAAAAATGAGGGTGTGTTTTTTTTTCTGCCATGTAATTCTAAACATAATCCAGTGCTTGATATTTGACCTATTGCTCAGATCAATAGTTTCTCCTGATATACACATACACACACTCAGTAGTAAACAGCAGCCATATCAGGCCTTAAGATTTACTTTTTGTGCTCAGTCTAGCACATTAAAGATGAATAATGGACTATGGAGAGCATATTGTCTTTAAAAGTCAGGATTCAACCTCACTTCAAATCTATTTATGCTGACTTGTTCAATGCCAACAAATGGATCCACTTTCAATGGTTTACCATGTACTCAAGCGTGGCCTTGTGTGGCTCAGGAGCACCACCATCAAGCATCTATTATAGGTATAAAACAGATCAGACTCTATTCTCTCTCTGTGTCTATGACGCTCTTCACAAGGTCAAAAACACACTGATCAAGGAGACCTTGATGGTAATTCTTTGAGGAAATTTTAGTCATTGTCACAGTCCAAAATTCTCCCCCCTGCTCAAGTGAATTTGCACCAACTTCTTGTCAAAAACTTTCTAGACTTCTATATGTGGAACAGCCTGACCCTATTCCACTTACTGTACATAGCAGTGAGTGCAGTAGCAACCTCCCTGTCAGAAGCTTGCTTTTTTGTCCTTCATGCTACTTGCGTTTTATTACCCACTCTTATGGCCACGGCCTTTATAGGTAGAATCATTATTTCATTTGAGTTACAGAAACACCTCCACTGTAGATCACAATAACTTCTTTTGAAAGCCGTTGACTAGTGATTGGAAATGGTGACCTTTGTGCAATCTTATTTCTTCAGCCTTTCACACTCCAGCAGTTCATGCCATAATGTAGTTTTTATTTAAACTGTAGGTCTGCTTTAGTCATAGGTTGTTTTACTGCAGTGTGATCTGAGCATCCACCATTATATTCTCTGATAATACTCTAAAAGGGTGATAAACCCACCATTTACTTGTGTCTTAACCACTTTGGTTGGTGGTAATTTTTATTAGCTTGGCCTGTTGTAACAGATTTCTTTATCTCCTTGCAAAGGGGTTAGTGATATTTACTCCACATTAGTGTCAAAGTGAAGCTAATTCAAGTGTTAAACTTTGTATCAGTAGCAGAAGAGGTGCTCAGATCCTTTAAAATACCAATACAATGATGTAGAAATACTCTGTGATACTGCAATTAAAATCCTGCTTAAGTAAAAGTACAGGATTATCAACTATTAAGTACTTTTATTATGCTATTATGCTATGCTATTATGTACTTTATGTAAATTATCAAAAGTAAAAGTGCATACTGTGCAGGAAATTGATTAATTTAAAGATATATGACATTATTAGATTTTTAATACTGATGCAAGTAACCCTCCACCCTCCTCCAACGACTCACAAGATAAACCTCTGGGGTCATGATCTGACAAATAGAGTAAAGAAGAAGAAAAATAAAGTACAATATTTGAATGAAGCTGAAATATTGTGAGGTAGAAGTATGATGTAGTATGAATTAAATATGTGAGTAATACTGCTTAATGTATAGCTACTACATCATTCTCTGTGCAGCAGTCTCACTTGTTTATCTTTGTTTTAACAGTTGTTATACTACCATATGTATTCTCCAATAGCCTGTGTCTTTTTCCAGCCTCATGTGTTGTTTTGAAGTTACTAGATGCTGATAAGCTGCCAACCTGGCACCCCTGGCTGTGTTTCATTTGTTTCCCTCTTTCTTCTACTTTTCTCTCTTCTCCCTTCACCGGTGATTCATTTGTTTTTCTGTTGTATGAGACGAGGGCAAGAGGAAAGGCGTCTTCACAGGTGGTTGCCATGCTAACAGAAGGTGGAGATTAGATTTCACACTCTGTGTGTGTTTGTACATGTATAGAAAGTTATTTCAAAGAGTGTGATAAGAGAATATGGAAGATCTAAATCAGCACCCCAGGTAGAGTTTAGCACTGCCTCTAAATCTGGCTAACACGCAGGATATTCATAGAGCGTAGCAGATCCTGCCAGCCATCACTCCTGTCCAGGTCTCTTTTTTTCCCTGTGTTTGCCACTGTGCTTCTTTGTCTTTCATACTTAAACCAAATTTAATGTTTCAAGTTCCCATGAGAACCTGCCATCTCAGAAAACTCAGAAAACTGGTTGAGTTTTCTTCTATTCAGGGAAGTGTTCTATACTGACAGCAGCAACATATTTGAAGTTATGCTGTAACTGTGCTACCTATTTAACCTCTGCACTGCCCTTGGAGAGGCTTTGATGCTGTTTGTGTGTCTGAACTCCATAGAGAGACAGTTAACAGGCATCCTTCTCTGTGTTGTGTCCTTCTATGTGCGTGAATGTTTTCAACTTACAGCTTTCTGAATCATTGCCTAGCAAAAGGACCTCTGGCACGGGCAGCCATGTCGTGCCTGTCCAAAACAATTTAAGTCACAGCCAGAGAAACAGATAAGAGGGGTGTTGTGAGCCTCATCCTGAGACATGATGCAAAGTCTACAGAGAGTTGAGCAAGGGGGCAATTGACAGACGGGGCAGTAGGAGTGATATAAAGTCAGAGGATGAAAAAAGTGCAGGGAATGAACTAGAGATGTACTTCAGCATTTTAAAGCTGCAGGGGAAGTGGAGAGAGAGATGAGAGAGGAGGCTCAGAGTCAGAACAGTTTGGGGTTGTGGGAGCAAGAAAAAAATGGAAAAACTCTGACAAAGACAGAGAGAGCCAAAGAGGTTGAATAAAGTAAAGGAAGAGTGAGAAGGTGGTGGGGGTGGCGACAGGCTGGATGATCAGACTCTTGAAATAATTGCGTCCAAGTTAGACTGAGTGATAAGTGGGAGAAAAACTTCTGCTTGTGGAGGAATAGTTGTGAAGGCAAAGTGAGAAAATATATTAATAACACTTGATTGGGCCAAAGAACTGGATGGGAGAATATCAGAAAGGGACAAAAAGAATTTTTGATATACCTCCTGCAGAGAGGGTTGTAGCTGTCCACAGAATATCATATATTACATTATCATATATACATATCATACTGAGCTTTAGGGTTCAGAGAAGTTGAGGAAGTGAAACCCATTAAGGATTAAGTTTCCCTCAGGGCTCAATTCTGTGAAAACAAGACAAGAATGCAGAACAGCACTGTGAAGTTATGTATGTATATATACAATATAAACAAAGAAGTTGTTCTATCACCAAAAACGTAATCTGCTATCACTGTAAAGAGAAAAGGCTGAGAAAAAATTTCAAGGCAACAAACCGTTAAAATTCGGAATTGGATGATCTAACTTAATTCCCCCCCTCATGGTGTCAAGACATCATCAGCAGAATATTCCTCACAGTGATTCCTTACATATCTCTTCCACAATTCCTGTCGTGCACCTAAGTCAAATGTATTAACTGAATGACTCTTTAAGCTGTCCTTTCAGGTAGTCTATTGTGATCGAAATATAACTGTATGGTGTGAGAACTCAAGTGCAGAGACTCATTTTCCAGAATTGTCTGCAATAACAAGCTGCTGTGCAGGCAGCAGGGCTCAGGCATGAATCAACAACACTAACCATCCACTGAATCCTGAGTTTGAGTTTCTGGCTATTGCTGCAAAATATTAAAAAAAAGAAAGCAAAAGGTCCTGTCTCTCTTGTGCAACAGACCTCCTCGAGGAAACTAAGCGAGTGATTCATCAGTGCAACTATTTTACACATCGGAATTTCTTTGTATGTTGTATTTATTATATCACATTCCACATGAACTGAAAGGCAATTTTCTGGCTTTGGCCAAACACTAAAGCCTTTACACGGGGATTAATCTTCTTCATTCTACTAAATAACTTACATACCGACAATTGTTGCCTCTTTTATAGTTGAAGAGCCAGTTATTTCTGATATATAGTTTTATAGATATACTGTACTATATGTACTTGTTTGTTCTTTTATCCCACTTGTCTTGCCAAAACAATCAACGCATCAGGCTGCACTTGAACTTTGAGAAGCTGCTGGTTGAATGTTAAATGCCTCCTTGTGGAATATTAATAAATTTTCGATCAGGCATGCCAAGAATCCATCTTTTAGATTGACTGTGTTGGTATGAGGCCGAGAGCACTCTTCAGGGATTATTCTGACCCGCACAAAAGAAAATGAAGGGAGCACATATAGAGATAGATTGATAGACAGAGAGGGAGAAAAGTCTTCTTAATTGGCAGTCAGGCCCTGTCAGTGTCAAATGTTTGAAGGAATGAGTGATTTGCTCGGCAGTGAAAGAGACTGATTTCGACTGACAGTATCCACAAATATGGGACAAGTTTGAAGGAGTTGAGGGAGCTGTTTTCAGGCATTAATTTGATCATATTAAACTGGTTTTCTGCAGGGATAATGTGTGGACAAAACTGTCTCTTCACACAGTGGAAACCTGTCTTCCTTCAGTCTTTCTTTCCTTCTTTCTTTCTTTTTTATGGGTGGTAAGATCATTCAGTCCACAATAATGCTCCCACCTCTTTTGCCTGTAGTAGGATTTGCAGGAAAGACATACTGCACATGCTATCACACAGCACATTATATGACTGCACACAAAACAGAACTGCAAGTAACAATTTGTGCGCACATATCTGTCAGCAAAGTTCAGAGATAATAAAATGTAAGGGATCAGTGGGTTTTATTATGGTTGTTCTCTGCGGATGCAGAGTGTAATTAGCTTTCAAGGCTGCTGCAACTTTCCTTTGAGAAAACCTTGATAAGGGTAATCTATTTCCTCCCACTCTGAGGCAGCCGTGAGCCCACCACTGCGGCCAGTTACAGAATTTCCTTTCTGGCACTGTGGGTGGAGAAGGCCCTGTATCTTATCAAGCTGGGAAACGGTAATGACCGAGGATGTGCTCACGCCTTTAGTCCGGATCATCTCCCCAAGAGAAAATGACAGTGTGGCATCATTTGTGTTCTCTAGTCTGGTCACACTGCCTCATTATACTGACTCATATAACCTGTGATTAATTTAGTTTCAGTGATCTGTCATCCAAATCTGGATGAAATGTATTCACCAAAAAACTTAACTGTGCTCAAGATATTTTTCTTCTCTGATGATCTGAAAAGCACAGAAATAGAGACATACCTAAATGTGATCATTGGTCAAGGCTGAAATAAGCTTTCTACCATCATGAATAACAAATGAGGACCACTTGGAAGGTGTCCTATATTTTAGATTTTTGCCAGAAAAATCAGACAAATATGCCGAGCTTTGAGTTCAAACAAATGTCTCATGTCCATATCACATAATCCTGAGGCTGATTCAGGCTGTATTCACACTATAAAGACTTAGACTGTCTCAGCAGAGCTGCTTGATCAGCATCCGAGTGCGATTAGCCACATTCTCAGTACCTCAACCACAAAACACTGATGGTGCAGTCGCCACAATGTTAATTCCAGCTGAACAAAACAGGCCTGAGGATTTGCTCATTTTTCTCTTATTTCATTTCTTCCTTTTGTTGCTTTATTGTCTGTGGAGCACAACACGCAGGGGTATGACCATGGTATATCCAGTAAAGTAAACTAATATAGCATAATCAACAGAAATTGTCTTTCTGGTGGGAGAAAACAGCCTTCAGAGTTGTTCATATGTGAAGAAGGTGAAAGGGAGGGTTGTTGCTCTGCTTCATTGCAGATAATAGCTCTGACATGGTGTCAGACATCCTTCCCTGGGGTGCTGTTGTTTCTGGACCCGGCCTCTGGTGAGAAACTCCTCCTGAGAGGTCCTCTCCTAACTGCCTGAGTCGAGAAACCTCTGCGACCTTGCGTGTTGCCTCTTCGCTGCTACCCCAGAGGGAGGCCCTGCAGTTCTTTGGTGCTGTGCTGCATTGCAGTGCATCTCTCTTTTTTGTTGCGTCCTCTCTCAACAATGGGCTGCTGTAAGAAGATAACCTCTCAGTGTCATTGCTGGTTTATAAGACTAAACTGTTTTCTCCTCTTCTTTATCCTCTGCTCTTCTGGAATATCTGCTTCAACACGTGGGAATCTTTAGACCCTGAACACAGCACTAGCAGCAGAGTGGACCGCTGTTAGAGCCCCTGAAATGTTTTTCTGCATTTCTGGTAAGTAACTCTTTTCTGCACTATTTATCTATTCACTACCAGCTTTCCTGTCCTTGGCTGTAACCTCACTGTGCCTTACTGTCTGTGTCTTGTCTGTCTTGCTAGAGGAAGAGATGACATCATACTGTCTACATGAAAATGTATCGAACTTTGACTTTTACTGCTGACTATACTTTCTCATTTGCTTCTCTCTCCTCTGGTGTATCTCTAATTCTGTCTGTCTTCTCTTTATCTACAGTATGTACATCAGTGTCAGACACTGTTCAGTGTGTTGGGCCACAGATTTTATCTGATTTGTCTGATGTAATTTTTCCAGGATGTTCATATTCTGAAGTCTTTTACAAAGTACAAGATTTTGCTGCTCTCCACTGTTTGAAGTGGTTTCCTACTTTCAGGTATTTATGTTGTTTCTCCTAATTTCAAGACAAAGGTCAGACAGAGTCAGACAAAAAGTCAGCCTGTTTCTGAGTTGTTTGATAACTGTTTTTCAGTTTTAAAGTGTGGCAAATGGCAACGTTCAGAACCATGGACAGCTCCCCTGCCTGCAGCATTTATTCACGTCATTAAACCTCACAAGCCTGCTGAAAAAAGGGGATCTGTATATTTTGAAAGCACCACCAGACACCAAAATACTGGCAAGACCTCTATATGTCAATGAGATGCACATGCAGATTAAGAATTACAAATTAAAGGTCGTTATAACAAAGCACTTTGTTGATTCGACTTGTTTCATTCTGTTCAGCACAAAGACTTCTAGTCACTCACTATGTAGGTTAGCTCATTCACTTTTTTATAGCTAAGCAAGCACATCACCACTCAAATGCACTTCAGTAAGTAGCCTACAACAATGAGCAAAAACATTACAGTTCATAATGGCGTGACATTAAGTATAGACTGTCTTCAGTTAAACAGTACGTGAAGGCAGTTTCTTGTTCAACCTGTTGAATTCACTTCAGCACAAAACTAGGCCTATACAAGTGCTGCTTATAATGATAGCTCGGCACCAACCTCTTCAGCAAGCTACAAAAGCAACAGTCGTCTTTCAGCAAGCTTTCAACAGGACATATTTGTCACTGAGCTGACAACTCAGCTCTCGTTACTAGTGGGAAGCTAAATTTTTAAAAGCAACTGATTCACTTGGAGACAATGGGGATTTAGTGTAGTCTGTTTCTGTTTGAAGGCTCAGGATTTGTATGGTGCATGTACTGAAAACCTCTGCTACAAATCCATCAACTTCAGTATCTAACTCAGGCCTTTCTTCACAGTTGCCTGGACAGTGCACGTACTCTAAAAAAAAGAGACTCTCCTGTAATAATTTATGTTCTTATCTACACCTATATAATTAGCTGTTGTGGTGTTCAGCGTCACATCCTCCAGTCATGTCTCAGTGGAATGAAAATCAAAACTAGCTGACATACTGTGAAAAGTATAAATGTATTCCCTGTGTGTCATTTCATTTAGAGCAGGTATCATATCATACCCTTGTCATTTTTCAGGCTCAACAAAGAAATGCTGTAAAGATTTAGAACTTTTCCAAACCTTGACAAACCTGCTTTTCACACACATATTAAGGAAAATGACACTGCTACTTTGAAAAAGATGACATATAAATGCAGTAGTGCCCGAACAACAGAGGGAAAACATCAAAGCCGATTGGGGATTTCTTCTAAAAGAGTCAGATATCTGTAGTGATTTAATGTGTTTACATGCTGAACATTATCCCATTATTATTTGGATGCTAAATTAGTCCCTTTTTTAGATTGGGCATGTCAACAACATATTCTGTTTACTGTCACTGGAAGTCCTTGATGAGGAACTGATTAGGATACGATTTCGGGGTATAAAGCCATCTGTTGGGATGCTGAGACATTTGTACTCTTTATCCCATTTGCTGGTGGGTTTCATGCTCTGTGAGTTTTCTCTTTTCATCCTACGTGGAACATCAGATGTGTGATTGGATTTACGAATGCCCCCAAGAGCACCGAGCAGAAATGTGAATTGTTGTGTGACGTGTTGTGAAATGCCGCATTTTGCAACATTTTGTACTGTTTTTGTTTGTTTAGTTTTTTTTGCGCAGTGGGACAGCGCAGGCAGATATCGTCACAGAGGCAGATGCGGTTTATGATCGTGGCCTGTTCTCAGGCAGACTGACTGACTGACTGACTGAGCTGTTCTCTGGAGTCACTCAAGTGGAACTGAAGTTCTCATGCACAAGCTAAGTGAGAGATACAAAGCTCATTAAGAAACAGTCTATCACACCCCGCTGCTCACTTTCAAACATCGCCCGCACACTTCCTCTTTTTCCTCTCTCTCTCACTTGTCTCCAACACACCTACACACACACTACCACATAACTTTAATCCTGTTTCATCATTCTTGTTTTCCCTCCCGCCCCCCTCCCCCCATCCCTTCCTCCCTCTTTTCCTTTCACCATCTGCACTTGCAATGTGGGGGCTGTATGACTGTAAATTTACTGCTGAGACACCGCTCCCCTCTGCTTTGTTTCATATATTTTCATCTTTACTATTCGAAATTGGAACCCCTGCCACTGTTCTTATCCTTCATCTCCCCGGGCCTCCCCCGGTGGATGCTGGGCTTTGGAGAAAGCGAGGGAGAGGAAATCAGGAGAATATCTGACTGAAGTGGGCCTGGACTGGATCCTTTGAACTCAGACAGTGGTGAGGCTCTGGCTAAGCTGCTATAATAACACAATAACAATTATGCTGGAAAACACAGAGTTTGGTGAAATCTGAAAGAGAGAGAGAAAAAAAACATTATATGAATAGATCACTGTGCTGCCTAGCATTTTCTAAATATATATTCACAGACATCAGTATTTTCAAGATTTATTTAAATAAAGCTAAATCTAAGATACATTTAAATAGTCAACCATACTGAAAACATGATATTTTGAAGTGTGAACTCTTCATTTATTCTATTAATACTTAAAATATACTATCTGTGTCTTAATTACACTTAAGGATATCTTGTAACACAACACCAGCTGCTTGGACCAATTCAGGGAAAATGTATCTTCATTGATCTCTCTCTCTCTCAAAAATTTACATGTAAATGTAAATATGCCATTTGGCAGTAGCTTGAAGGACAAATGCTTGATCTCATTTCCCAGACTGGTGTCCCAACTTTGCCCAGATTTCCTGTAAATGTCAGGGGACCCATTTAACACAGGCTACAAAACTATTAACATATACTGCATATAAATGCTTTGTAAGAGCTCCTAAATGTCAAAATCAAGTGTCTCATAATCATTCTGCTCATAAGCTGCTTATGAGCTGAATTCCACCACTCACACTGAGTACTCCCATATACAACTTGACACATTGGCACATTGAGAAATGTGCTTTTAAAGCTGGAGGTATCATTCTTAGCTGATGTTGTGAAGACTTTCACTTCTATCCTTCTAACTTTATATGGTTGATGTAACTGTTTTATATTTCCAATTCCAGTACAAAGTGAGACCTTTTCTAACTCTTCCTTTCTTTTGTTTTTAACAATAAACATGTATGTAAATAAAAAAAGGAAGCCCTGAAATGCCTATTAGTGTGTTGGTAGTAAAACCTGCAAACACAAACCAAAGTCAAGATGAAAACTAAAGAGTTTCCTTGCTAAATAACATAGCATTGCATGAGTGTGATCACAGGTATAAAAGCAAAAAAAGAAGAAAAAACTCAACACAAAATGTAAATGTCAAAGAAAAAAGTGACATTTCTGGAATGCCAATCTGCTAGACCTTTAAAATGTGATTTAAAGCATAACTTAAACTCCAAAATATGACTTTTGTTGACTTCATTTGTTTTGTTTCTTTCCATTTTGGTGCTATTTTTGGTTTGCAATAACCAAAAAGAAAAAAAAAAAAGCTAGAAGCTACCAAGAAAATACGTACTGTAAAATTAAAACATTCTGCCAAAGTCACTTGACTTTGGAATAGTAAAAATCATTGCATCCTCTTGCACTGTTAATGATTCCTTTTCGTAAGACATCAAAGTTCAAAGGATGAAGGCAAAACAGAAAAAATATGTTGTTGTAACATAGCTGCAATATGGTAATTTTGAGTAGAGTTACTCAAAAGCTAATTTTCATATTGTTCAGTCCCACTGACTAGACAGCCTTTTAAAAGTATCAGTCAAATGAATCAGTCATCACAATGCTGAAAAGTAAGTGGTGCCACCTGTGAGTCCCACATTTTATTCATTTGTAAACATCCACCTTCGACTGATGTTGATTTCACTGGATGCTGACACATATGCAGCTGCTATAGTAAATGACAGTTGACTAATAATTATTTTATATTTTGTGTATATTAAATACAGTTTTGTACCATCTCAAGTAAAGAAAAGCATCATGCTGACTTGTTAACCGGAATGAACCATTACTTCATGATTAACTTAGAACTTTCGGATTCAATCACCAGAACTTTATGTTTACCTGCTTCATTTAACTTCACAGGCCTACTGGAAAAATCCTGTGCATTTCTAAGTTATCACCAGACTCCAAAACACAGTTACAAGCTAGTGTGTATAACCTCTCTGTGTTTAACCTGTTTCATTTTTAATGAGATTTGACTCTAGCCTGAAAACAGGAAAAATTGCATTTGGCCTGTAATCTATAGGGTTTAATTTTCCTGGAAGAGAAAAAGTTCACCACTCAACTGGCACCAGACTTTGGGTGACAAAACAATCCAGATTCATTAAACCAGTAAAATAAAATGTAGACATAAAAGCATACAATAAAATGTTGGTAAAAACAAAACCTACATTGCTTAGAGAGTGTAACACAGAGAGGTTGAGAGGACTACAGATCATCAGCTTTCCACAATATCAATCCTGGTACTACTTTCCAAAATTGCAAGCAATACAAAAGAGAATTGTGACTGCAGCCAGAATAGTTAGAATAGGAAAACTTTTTATGTGAAACTGAGGGAGATAAGAAGCTGCATCAGTCTCCTGGCTTCCTCTGTGCCAAAACAGGTCAATAAAAAAAGGCTTGAACTGAACCATAGAGGCAGACACCAACAGAGGCACCAACACAGACACCATCTACTAGTCTTATTGCTATTATATTGCTGCACTAATATTAATCTACATCTCTATATGAAATCTACATTATGCTGTGGTCTCTTTCCTCTGCCCCCCCATTCCAACTCAACTGGTCGAGGCAGATGCTCGAGGTTTCTGCCCTCTAAAAGGACGTTTTTCTTTACCACTGTTGCCTACTGGTTACTCATAGTGGGAGGTGCTGGGTGTCTCTCAGTACATATTATAAAGAGCACAGTCTAGACCTGCTCATTATGAAAAGTACCTCGAGAGAAGTTTTGCTGTGATTCGGCGCTATATAAATAAAACTGACTTGACTATGCTCTCACTGAGCTACACTCTCATCCACTTATGCAAAGAGAGAGAGAGAGAGAGAGAGAGAGAGAGAGAGAGACAGACAGACAGACAGAGAGAGAGAAAGAGAGAGAAACAGAGAGACAAGAGTGTTGCCAAAGCCAACAAAAGCCCAGAGAGAGTCAAAACTGAGAGTCACAGATTAAATATTTAAACATATATCGTTATACCCCCCCAAATGAGCGCCCTAGTTAAGTGGCCCATTTATGAATTGTGTTTAAGAGCGTTTTCATGTGGCCTGTCTCTGTCCATGGTGCTAAAACAAAACAAAACAAAACAAAACGCGCTGTCCACATCAGATCAACCACATCCGTTGTGGGACGTTTCGGGCACCATCCAGTGGGTTTACGGGTTTATGTAACTTAATTGTATTTAGTACAGTGGACACGCGACCGTGAATTCCACAACAGAGACGCGTGACTAAAATGAAATTTGTGTTTGTACACCCGCTGTACAGCGCTTCTTTGACACGGCTCCTAAATCCTGTCTGCGCTCTGGTGTGAACATAAAAAAAATATCCCCCTGCTGAAAATCAATGACACGGTTAGAGAGAGAGAGAGAGAGAGAGAGAGAGAGAGAGAGAGAGAGAGAGAGAGAGAGAGAGAGAGGAGGCGGTGTCTGGTGACCGAGGAGGAGGAGGAGGAGGAGGAGAAAGCTCCCGGTCCGCTCGGTCCTCGCAGCTCCCTTTTGCCGTCAATCCTACAAGCAGTCGGGTGCTACCGGAGTGCCCGGGGCCGTGGACTTTATTTTTCCCCGGGGAATCGGAATTGGACACCAACGAACTATCCCAGGTAGGTTAGAAACACTTAGAGGGCTCTGTTAAGAAGAAGGAGAAAAAAAGGAGAAAGAAATAGAAATTAGATATAAAAGTCAACAGTCGCCAATTTGTCGACTTTCCGTGGCTGCTGCTGGAGGTGGAGAAGAAAAGCAGATGAAAGCCAAGACAAAGCTCCGTGGGGGCGGCAATTGTGTTGACGCCGCTAATTGCTTTTTTAAAATTGGCGGATGGGAAGCTCGCGAGCTAATCGTTTCGCGGCGCCCCATCTGCCGCGGTGACAACTCTCCAATGTTTATAATCCGATTAGAGGAAGGATCAGCAATTTGATAAAATGAGCGCTCTGTCCGCGCAGCGCGAACATAAACAGGGGTTCGATTTTTCTCCCTGCTTTATGTCCTGTGGTGACATTCTGACCCACTGTGCGTCACAATGTGAGAGTTCTGTGTTCTGTAGTAAAGTGCTCTGTCTCACTTCATTCTGCTCTTCTAACACTTTACAGCACCATCCTCTCCTCTGTGTCAGGTTCTCTCACTCCAAAT
This sequence comes from Lates calcarifer, assembly GCF_001640805.2. Taxonomy (NCBI): domain Eukaryota; kingdom Metazoa; phylum Chordata; class Actinopteri; family Centropomidae; genus Lates; species Lates calcarifer. Next base: position 11,386,037 of record NC_066840.1, on the reverse strand, counting down.
GGCTCCATCCGTCTCACACTCCCTCCTCTGCTTTTTTCTCTCCCTCTTCTCTCTGTCTTTTTTTGCTTTCAGAAGATGTTCTTCTTTCTGCTACCTGTCGTGGCTCTCTTGCTGAGCAGAGAAACGGCGGTCTCCGGTAACAGTAACGACAAATGGCTGAGCACCGTGGCTCAGTACAACAAGGACAGATCCTGGAACAGATTCAGAGATGTGAGTTGCACTGAGAGACACAACATCTAGCCAAAAGGGGCATTATAATTAGCTTCATTGTGTGTGTGTGTGTGTGTGTGTGTGTGTGTGTGTGTGAGGGAGCTCACTACGCCCTTGATACACCCTGTGAGTACTTGAGCACTTGCCAGCAGGCATAATCCACCTTGTAGAAACTCAGCAGGTTCAAACCCTGGTTGAAAGAGAGTCAGACCCACAGACAGAGAGCATTACACCTCTGCACATAATGGAAAATTTCTTCACTGCTTATGATCAGAGTGAGTGGGTGATTCCCCAGCTGGACTGCCTGTCTCTTTTTCAAGTAGCCATACCATAACAATAGGCTTTTATCTATAATTGATCGTCTAGTTCAGTCAAATGTTTGGTGTTTCTGCCTTTCCTGTTTGCCTGACAGTACATCTATTTTTCAGCATCTCTCTGAAAAAGAACTACAGTACATGTTAAGTCTATAGTCCAAAGAGAAGATAGTGTACCCACTGTCTGCAGGGGTGTGTGTGTAGCTCAGACGTACATCACTCAAAATCCATTATGGAGAATGACTGAGGCTGGTTTCTTCAGGGACGTCATAAGTCGGATTTTCTCAGAAGTAGCCATGTTAGCTCTACAGTTGACGGTAGGTCAGCTGACCTAATGTGCTTCTGTGATATGCTCTTCAGAATCATCTTAAGCTTTGACTGAAGAAGGACCTTGTGTATACAGTAGGTACTTCATATAAAGATGAGAGTCTGTCAATTCTCAAATGATAATTGCAGTAATACCAAGATATTGGCCTAATTATTAAAGAATAAGAACTAAAGCACAGAATCAGCCAGTTGCTCGTTCAAACCCACAGAACTATATTTTTTTGACAAGATCACCAGATTTTCCAAGATATATCAGGGCTGAGTTTTGGGGAAATGTGTACAATGATACAAAATACATCTAGGGGATTTCCATTTGATGGATTGGTGCAGGCATGAAAACATGCAGTGTTGGGCTTGAATATTTTAGCCCAACATCATATAGCTTTGATGAAATGCTGGGAAAGAATATATGTAATGCTGCAAGACAATGTCACCTTAAAGGAGCAATTTCTAAGTTTTGCTATTGCTACATAGCCAACCTTAGCAATAACTGTTTACTTACCAGTCTAGAAGAAACATTGCAAGTTCAGCATCAAACTTAATTCCTTTACTCGCCAAAAGCTGTCTCCGAATGTGGAAAGCAATGCCAGATTCTAGTTCTATCACTTCTTTCATTCTACTGAAGTTAGCATGCTAATCAGCTAGCCCCAGCCTGGCCGGCCAGTCTTGTCACTTTCCGATAGTGAGTCACTGTGATGTCCAGACTGCCCTGCAGAAGTAGCACTGCTCAGAGATTCTAACCTACACACAACACCAACAAACACAACTATGGCTGAGGTTCTTGGAAAGTAACCATCACCACCACCTGCTCCCAGCAAGAAGCCATGTTTGGCAGCAGAGAAAAATTACCAATAGCCCCTTTAAAGCTACTTAAGCAAAATTAAATGAATTGGTATGAAATGGAATCCAACATGTCATGAACATCATGACTTAAGCTTTCTTGTGCTGATGACATTGAGACACACTCCATATCTTTAATCAGTGTGATTATTTGTTTCCGAAACATCTTTCCATTGTTGGAAAGTGCATGACCTCCACCTCTGTGTGAAACACAGCCATCTGCTGGCGACTCCTAAATGGGTTAGGATGCCTTTTGAGCTCTCTTAAATAATTTACTGACTGAAAGCAAATCTTAACACCCAGAAACATTTATGCATGCCATTTGTTCTTCAAAGAATTAGGACGAGCTTGTGTTCGTCATAGTAGAGCATTCTCAACAACAAAATTTTACTCCAAGCCTTAGCCTCAACAATGCAGAGCTAACACACTCTCCAGTTTTAACTGGTCATCTCCAGGCTGATTGTGACAGTAGTGGCATTGTATTTGATACCATACTCCTAACATTATGGTGTCTTTTGCTGCCTGCTATCCTGTTCTCCAGAGATTTCACTAGACAGTGGGCTAACTTTGGCCTTATTAGAGCTGGCCTTCCCGATACAGAGCTGGAGCCCTGATGTGAGAGCCAGTATTAGTCATGTCTGTATACACAGCCAGGGCTCTACTACCTGCAGTGTGTGTGTGTGTGTGCGTGTGTGTGTGCACGCTGCCCACTCTTTATTTCTCTCTGTGGTCTCTTGTGCAAATGAAACTCATTAACAGGAAACTGTCAGTGGAGGGCGGAGGACAGGAGTGGAGAGGAGGCAGGGAGGGAAGGAGTGTTGGGGGGGGGGCAATGGATAAGGGGGAAAGGCTGTGACATTTATGTTTAATATTTCAAGCAATGCTACCAACCAAACGCAGGAGCTGCTGTTGTGTTTATGTGTGTGTTCCTGTTCATTTGTGTGTGTGTGTGTGTGTGTGTATTGTTTGTCCTATCACATAGGGAAACCTGCTGGTTGTAATTTGTCTCCTGCAACATTTGCTGTCTTCAGTTCCACTGTGTCTTCTTTCCTCCCCCATTCTCTCTTAGTCATTTCTCTCCTCCTCTCTGGCACCAAACCCTTCGAGTATCACAGGCAGTACAGACCTTAGATTCGACAAATGTAGTTCTGTGTGAATCACACTACAAAGCAACCATTCTTGCAACCATCTAAATTTGATGACTGGGGAAAGCCTGAGCTCAAGATACTGTTGTTTTGATCATGATGTGCTAAAAGGCCCCTTTTGCACAGTGGCAGTGTTTGGCTGTCCTGGTTGAAAAGATTGCAGTGAAATCATCGGTCATCAGTGAAAATGATCTTAAATTGTACTGTGAGACTCATCCATGACAGCTGATTTAGAGCTTTGGTGACTCAAAACAGAACTCTGAGCTAGCTATGATCCACGGTTACCAACCAATCAGAATTTGGCATTAAGGAGCACAGTGATCATGACAGAGCTTGATTGGTCATATTTTTGTCCTTTACCATCATTTGCGTCCTGAATCGTGTGAAGCACAGTAACTGTGTGTAACAATGCCTCATGTCTGTGACTCAATCAATCCCACCCCACCCCTCCTCTTGATTCTCATCTCATCTCTGGAGTCATGAACTCCACGTTTGTCTTCCTTGCTTCTCTCCCTTTCTCCCATTTTCTTCCCCCTGTCTCCGAAGCAGTGAATGACCCTGTGCCTCCTCAACCGTAGCCCCTCTCTACCTCCTCCTCCCGCTCCCTCTGCCCTCACCCATGACTCCTCATCTCTGCTCGCCTCCTCTGCCTGCCACGTTTCACTCTGCATCCCTGTTGATGAGCCACTTGCTCCCTCCTGCATAATGTATGGGTGTCCGTTTGTTGGCGGGGGAGCTGGTGCAGTAGTTTAATGGTCAGAGTTCAGGTGGCTTGTCGTGAAAACATAAGGAAAACGGGACTTGATTTACATGTTTAGCTACTTATATTCCTAATAACTGGACTGTAATGTGTTGGAGGATGAGTGTAATGCAGCAGTTCACTTCTACTGATGGAGAATGTAAAACAATCCTGTCACATTTTGTCAGTCCAAAAACATTTTTTCCTCAATCAAAACAAAGCCAACATCTTTGTCACGTGCTTGTGTACTTGGCCGGAGGCAACAGAGAAACCAGAATTTCAACAGGTTTGTAAAGACAAAGGGACACATTTGCGGAATAAATGACACGCCATATTGGCTTCAGACTAAAGTGCATGGACAGGCTTGCTGGCTGAGCTAATTCTTCACACACCAGCCACTGTTGTGCAAATGTCTGGATTTGGTCTAAACATTATGATCAGTTGAGTTGTGTTGTGGAAAAGAGTTTTATTTTTTCATTTCTCATGCAGCGCCTTTGTTTCCATTGTGCTATATGGACGTTTGGAGTGTGATCAGCTTGTTAGATGATACCTAAATGTTTACAACCAATTAAATTGTTTCTAATCCCTCATTTTGCTAAAACCACCTTTGTTGCTCTTTTGCTAAATCTCTTGTTGTTATGCAAATGGTGTTTCAATTTCCTTAGGTTACAATCACCACTTTAATTCTCAGAAGATTCTATGCAAATAAGGTATAGCTGCCATGATTATACACACACATTTGTATGCAGCAGTGAATTTGACTGTGTTTCAGTTTCAGCAAGGGTCAATCATGTTGTAAGCCTGCAGCTGCCTCATGTTGTTGGCTACATCAAAGTATTCTGATCAGGACAAAAGTGAATATGAGGGGGTCCAGGTGGAGCAGTGGTAGAACTAGCTTCAGCTATAACAGCAGAAAATCAGCAATCCAGATCTGGTAACAGCAAGTTAAAGTGGGACTAGTGATTTGCACATATGCATATGTGTTTTCAGCTCTCCTCAGACAGAAAAGCAGTGATTCAGACGATACCTTCCTCAAGTGTTCTTCATAAACAGTTTTCATGGACAATTATGCTCCCTCACTGTTTTTAAATGGTGTGGCTAATTGCTTCACCTCGATCACCTTATGCGTCAAAACCACTGACCTCAATCTTAAATGCCCTCTGTAGCAAATAGAGGAAAAACTGTATGATAATTTCTACCACAACTATTTTTAGCGGTGCAGAATTTATAGAAAGGCAAAGTCATAAGATCGGAGACATGTACCAATACAATGCCATTATTTACAGTTTGAAAAGCTCAGTTTATAATTACTTTTTATGCAGTCATGAAGTCTGTCAGATACATACACATTATGGACAGCGGATTGCTGAGCAGGCTGGTTCAAGCCAGTTCTGCTATTCTGGCCCCAGCGAGCCTATTATTAGTGGATTTATGTTGTGCAAGGAAATTATTGGGTAGTTTGTACTGAGGTGGATGTACAGTAGGCATTAGCGTCAGACAGTCAGTGTATAGCATAAGTTAGATTGGTGTTAAATGTGTGTGTAAAGAGCTGATCATCAGGACTGCTGGAGATGTCATGAGCCTGATAAAAGAGAAAAAAGAGATCTTACAGATGTGTCTATGCTGCCATTGATGTACATTCTTACTCGTATCTAACCTCAGTAGTTTTTAGTACCAGCCTAAATGTGTATGTAGTATCGAGTACCAAATGCTTGGTCAGATTTCAAGTCTTGCTTACTTAGTATTAAATCAGATATATACTAATTCAAATCTTAATTTTCCTAATTTCAGACCAGAATTCAGGAAGACAAAATTCTGCTTTCTGCTTGTTTTTAGAGTTTAAGAATTTTCGCTTCTTTTGTTAAATGTAACAGGCCCTTGTGTTATTTCATCTTGTCTCATTTTGTCTGTTTTCATCTTCTTTTCTTCTCCTCTCCTCTCCACTCCTCTCCCTGTGTCTCTTGTCAGAATCTTCTGTCTGCAAATAGCGACAAAAAAGCTGTCATTGCCACTCAGGCAGCCCCACTTTTATCCTCAAGAGGTGGAAAAGTTGTTTCCACTCTTCTGAGCCTGTTGTTTGTTTCTCCTAAAAGAGGCTTTTTCTTGTCCCCATCCTCCTTCCCCTACTCTCTCTGTTTTCCTACTGAAATCCTGTCTTGCACCCTGTTTACGTGCTGTCAGACATACAGAAATGCACAAGATCTCATTTGCGGGGGACATTGAACGTCAGCTGAATATTCTCCCCCTGTATTTTGTGTTAATGCGTGCCATCTCCAGACTGTCTATTCATTAGCTGGTGGGCCTGGTGGCAGGTTGAAAACTTTAGCAAGTTGTAAACTGCTGTGTGTATGTTTGTGCACTTGCACTTGTAACTATGTGTGTGTCTGAGCGTGCGGCTTGCCTCAACTCTGTCTCATGGTGAGAATTAAATGTTGTCATCTTTTATCAGCAGTATTCTCTTTTTCCGAGACGACAGTCTCTCCGGGGCTGCCAGTCACAGACCCCCGCTGTCTCTCTTTATCAACAACAGGAGGACTGTGTGTGCATCTTGTGTGTCTGCATGTGTGTGTGCAAGAATTTTTGAGTTCCTGTGTGTTTTTCAGCTATGGAATCGTCTGCAGTGACACTATTATTTTCAATTCAAAGCCGGTTGGCCTCGTAGTTTGTATTACGTGTTTCCCACCCCCCTTTGCGTTTATGAAGGAAAGGGTTTTGCTGAGCCTGCATGTTCTTTTTCAGCCCCCCTCCACCTCACAGTGAACACATTCACACCTGGGAGCTTCCCTCTGCATCCAAATTAACTGGTCGTCTCCTGTTATATCTATGTTTGTGCTCTGGTTTGTGTGTGTGCGCGCGTGTGTGTGCACATTGTTCTGATTGGTTGGTTGTACAGCTGAGGGAGAAGGGTGGGGTGTGGTTTACAGAAGCAGCTTAGACAAGATGAACCCTGGAGTCACCTTCACCTTCTCTCATACACACACACATACACACATAAACCCTCTGAGTGTATACTCCCCAGCAGACATACAGTATTTCCATCAATTAAGCGAGGACTTGGTTGAACAGCTGTCAGTCTTTCTTATCATTCTCCTGCTCTGTCCTCCATTTCTCTTTCTCCTCTCGAGCTGCCTCTGTACCTTCTCTTCGTACATTTTATCATCTCCTCTCTCTCCTGGCTCTTCCTTCTCTCGTTTTATAGTTGACTAATTCTTGATGAAACAGTGCCCTTCAAAATAAACCCTCTCCCTCTCACGCTTTCTGCTCCTTTCATCCCTTTTCTCTGTGCTTGCTCTCCTTCTGCATGCATATTTCTCACTGAGCTATTGATTTCAAATGAGAAAATGCTGATTCTAATCTCTGCACTGAAGGATTGTGGTTGTGTGTGTGTGTGTGGAGAGGGACAAGTGCACTTTTCTGTGTCAGGTAGTACCTCTTTAAACTGATGGAAAATTGAATGGAAAAATTGCTGGAAAATTTTCCTGTCTCTCACTCTAACTGCTGTCTCTGCATGTGTTTGAATGCTCACACACACGCGCACACAGCTTTTCCCATCCACCCTGAGGCTCTTGGGGAGATCGATCAGTAAATTTACAGGGCCTGGTAACCCTGATTGGAGCCTTGATATAATCAATAAGAGTGTGAAAAGGCAGGAAGACACACGCAGACACACATATGCAAGCGTACGCACACAAACACACTGGAGGACAATTCGGTTGCAGGGAGGACAAAGGTCACTGTCCCCTATGACCAGGATAAATAGGTTATGAGAGAGGTTTGTGTGTGTGCTTGCGTGTGTAGGTGTGTGTGTGTGTGTGTGTGTTGGAGGATGAAACAGAGAGAGAGAGAGGGGGAGAGAGAGAGGAGAGAGAGAGAGAGAGAGAGAGAGAGAGAGAGAGAAAGCAGTGGGGCCAAATGGATTGCCAATGTAATTTTGGCTGACGATAAGAAACAGGAAATGGAAAAAAGAGAGATGGTTTGAGAAGAGAGGAAGGGGAGGAGCTTTAATGTGAAGCCCATCATCAACACTGTGGGCTTAACAGATGGACAGACAGAAAAATGTGGAATCCATCATCAATACACACATGTTGTATTGATGGTGTGTGTGTGTTTCAGTCAGCTTTGCCACGGCAGTCCCTCCACACCCCCTTCTCTCTCTCTGTAGGGATATTCTTTCTGTTAGTCTATTTGGTGCTGATATGAAGCTGTCCTGCTAAGCTGTTGATTCTTCTGAAGAGATGCTGTCTGATTTTCTGCATTTGTCTAAAGACTTGCCAAGACAGAGAAACCTTGGATGGTCTCGAGAGTTCAACGTGCTGCAACTTAAGAAACCACATTCAAATGGGAAAAACACAAGCAAATTCAGAAAATATCTTAATTTCATAACATAAAGTGAGAAAACATAACCAAATATAGGAACAAAGTGTATTCACAAAAAACAACCAAATAGCTTCTGAAACACTGCAAGGTTAGCAGCAGATATCTGGAGTAATATCTGAATCATGCAATCACAGTGTTTTTCTGCGTTTGCTTCTGTTTTGTCTGTTTGCATATGTTTTCTTTGGCTGCAGTGTGTTGAACTCTTGGGGCCACCATAGAAACCACCCTCAGACACATACCATTGTTATTAAGGCTAAATCCTGTGTATTGATTCTTCACCTGTACTGCCCATCAGTAATGTACAGTTGGTGATATAATATATGCCATGGTATTTATACTGATCATGTCTCTGGATGTGTTAGATCATTGTGGACAATGTTGCAAATCAATGATTGTCAATAGTTTATACCAATATCAGCCTTTTAGCTATGCTAGTGGTGTGGATCAATGTGTCAAATCTTCAGTCTGATGGTCCAACACTTTAACTATGGATCCCACTTTGGTGATTCCCTGACTTTTTTCTGACCTTTCTCTTGCCCCACCATGAGGTTGACATGTTTAGGTTTGAGTTTGGATTTTTAGTAAAATGTAGGCAATCATCCAACAAGTCTTTCATACAGACAGCCATGTGAGCCATCCCTCCAGGATAACTTTTAATAATGACTGAAAAGGTAAGGGATCACACTTTTCATACAGTACCTTTAACAGGTCAAATTTTTGATGCTTTGATTCATGGCCAACTACTGGCAATACTAATGACATTCCCATCAAGCCTCAGCTGTACTTTCTATTCAGGGCTAATTAGCAAATGTTAGCATGCTAATATACTAAACTAAAGGGTTTTATCCATATCACTTACCACTATCTAAAGGGTATTATTCTGCTGATGATGAAATATCAACCCATATTATATTCAGCATATTACTTGAACAGGGACACAACCAATTTTTATTTTCATAATTACTTTATATGTTTACTTTTTCCCAGTAAACTGATTATCTCATCTACAAAATGTCAGAAATGACATTGAAAAGAGCCCAAGGTGATGTGTACAAATTCTTTTGTCTGAACAACAGTCCCATACCTACAGATATTCAGTGTACATTAATGCTAAAACCCACATATCTTCAAGTGTGGAACCAGTCAGTTCATTGGTTGATTAATCGACTAATCATTTCAGCACTAAAACAGATTCATTATAAATTGAATTTCCAGTGTTAATATGCCATTACCCTGCATGTGGTTCTGATCCATATGGCTTCAAGCTGTCCTACTTGTATTTCTACCATATTTCATCTTCATGGATGTCTGCCATCGTTGTTAGAAAATCTACTTTATACTAATGACAGGCAGCCAGCTTTCTGTCAACATATGTCTGAATTATTGTAGGATTTTCACTCATGTCTGTAGCAGCTGGTTTTGATAGAAGAGGGGGAGGATATCAGTGTGTGTGAGTGTGTGTATGTCAAAACCTGAGTATGAGCAAAACTGTATACTTTCATGTATAAAACATGCATAGCTTGTTTTAATCAGCATTTCTGCATGTCAGATCAAAAGTGTAGATGTATATGTGGCAGTAGTTTATGTGTTTGTGTGAGTATTTCTCTTGCCTTTGATATTAATGAAACCATCACCCCCACTGGGTGCAGGTTCTAGTGTGTGATCAGATGTTTCTTCCTCGGGGTTTGGCTCCCTCTACGTCTCGTTTGATTTGTCTTCTTGTAATCTGTTTTATAAGTCAAATCTATGTGGAGATGAGCCATAGCAGAATTATTTGCCCACTTGTTACTCTGCCAAACATGAAGTCCCTGTTGACACACTCACAGTGTTGTTGTGTTGGGGGTGTGAGGTCTTGGGTTCACACCTACTCCTTGCTCTTGATTCTCTTGATGACCCTGAAATATAACACTGTAGTCATCTGAAATCAAAATGTATACAGATACAGCAATTAATATAAACTCTGTAATTATGATGTCCTGTTTTCTTTTCTAGGAAATAAATCAGAGCTCAAAAGAGAATAGTGTGCACCTTTCTCATAGGCTAGGAGTGTAACAGGATATTTTTGGATGCAGATACTATAACATGATTTTTGAGTGCAAAAAGTGGGTTGACTAGAGGTGCATAAACTTACACATAGAGGTGGGACATGCAAAAGAATCTTCTTGATCAGTCCAAATTTATTTATTTTCTCTTTTTATCTCTATCATATCATCTCTTCCTTTGGTTTGGTTGTTCTTTCTGTGAGTCTCTGTTTTTGATGCTTTAGGGGAAATGCTAACGACAGCGTACTGTCTCACAGTGCTAACATGCTAATAAACAGCAAGTACGAGGTTTTGCATGTTCACCGTCTTAGTTAAGCATGCAAATTTCTCAAATTTCACTAAACACAAGGTACAGATGAGAATGACAGGAACATAATTAATATTGCAAGTATTTGGTCATAAAGAAATTATTGGGCAAAATATTTGACCAAATGGTGGTGCTAGATGAAAAATCAAGGAGATGAAAGTTGTTAGAAGTCATTTTCTGAGGACCATGGATATCTGTGCCAAATTTCATGCCAATTCTTCCAATAACTGTCAAGAAATTTAACTTAATCCACAAATGTCAAACAGGACAGGAGATGACCAACATCTGTAGGATTCATCCTCTGGGGACCATATCGTCCATACAAACATTGTGTAGCAATCCATCCAGTAGCTGTAGTAGTGGACAGACTAAACATTCATCCATTGATTAAAGTTTAATAAATCTTACTTGTTTTTGTAGGCGGCTTTAGTCAGTCCTATTAGTATGTTAGCACAAACATTTCTTTTACAAAAAAGCTAATGAACTAGTCATTGATTGTGCACTGTAGAAGTGCTCTATTGAAAAACTAAACAAATAGACAAAACTATACACATACTGTACATCATAATAGGTGAGCATTAATCAATACGACTGTGAACATAAGATGTAATCAGATATATGTTAGTGTTGTCCATTTTGTTTCAGGCACAATAGTCATTCTTCTTCCTTATGCAGCTGCCATAGTCTGGACCAATATTTTCCTCTTTTCACTATCGTGTAATGAGGTTATATCTTTTGATTTATAAAGCAGCTTCATGCTTTGATTGATTGTATGTGTCTGCCTCTGCTTGTTCCCTGTAATCACAGTGGCTGTTAGTGAAATGATGGACACAATTATTGCTTTGTCCATCGTGATAGCTGATGCAGATGATCATACGAACAGCATTCAAATTACACATTGTTCTTTGGAATAAATTGCCTGGCTACGTATTGTGTTTCAGAGGCAGTCTAATCAATTATGTAATGCAGTGAATTTTATTTACAAGCTGGCCGTCTTGCTCAGCTTACATATGAAAGTAGCCTTCCCAACCCTGAGTGTCACCATGTGAAACAAATCATGGCCAGTCTGTTCCTCTTTTTCACACCTCCTCAGTCCTCCTTTTCGATCAGTGTCAGCATCTTTCCTCTCCCTCCCTCTCTTTTTTTGCTCCTTCTCTCACTCTGATGTTTATGGTCTCTAAAACCATGTCAGATTGAATTCGTCATTATCTCATTTTCCCCCTGAGGGCAGGGATACAGTTACTGTTTGTGTGTGAGAGTGTGTGTGGGTTTGAGAGATGTCTTGTCTGCTTCAATAATTCAGGAGGTTTCTGCTACTGCAGCTCATGTGATGCTCCTGGGAGAGAGAGACAAAGACAGAGAGGAGAGGAGAGGAGGGAAGGGAGAGATTGGCGCAAAGATGTGGCAGATCTGTTCCTTGTAGCTTTTAGTGCCTTTCCATATTCCTTGCTGCATCATTTTGTCATTCTCTGCAGCTAAGTAACTCCCTGCTGTACACTTGTTTATGACAGTCGAACTTTTGGGAATTGTAGGTAATGGCAACGAATAGCTGAGCCCTGAGGGGTTGAATGAATACTGCATGTATAGTCATGGACTCACTGTATATGTTTGCGGACAGTTAAACCAATAGCCCTATGGGTAATGTAGTATTTGTTTTTCTAAAGACTTACCGGAACTGCTACCAAGAGGCTACTGCTTCTGTGAAGAGTTTGTCTATGAAGTCTTTATATTTTTGCTGGACTAGTGGTCTAAGATACATATTTTGTTATTGCAACATCCTTGGCTCGGGGGCTAATTAACACTAAACGGGAACTACAGCTGAGGCTGATGGGAAATGTCATTAGTTTTACAGGTCTTTGGTCATAAATCAAAGTACTGGACATATTCAAACTTCAACCTGATGATCCAATGTAAAAAGTTAAGGGATTACAAGTTATTATAATTCATCCCAAGGAGGATGTGAATGACTGCACCAAATTTCTTGGCAGCTGGTGTCACGACATGGCATAAAAAATTTATGTCAGCCTAAAAAAAAATAAATGTCAGCCTGCTGGTGGCGCCATAGGGAAGTGAAGTGACCATGTATATCTATAACAAATTGCATCTATTGTAACTAATCCATCCAATAGTTGTTGAGATATTTCAGTCTTGACCAAAGTGATGGACTGACCAACCAACAGGTTGACATAAAGCCATACTGCTAACAGGGTTGCAAACAAAATGCAAAAAAAAAAAAAAAAAAAAAAAAAAAAAAAGATTTGAATTACATAAAATTTCCCCTTATGTAATGTAGTAATGTAGTAATGTAGAATGTAGAAAAGAGTTTTTGTTATCCACTGCCACAGTTTGTGAGTCCTTCAGCTGTAACCCAGGCATTAGATTTCAGCACCATGGTCAGCACCACATTGTTGTTGTCCACTTTTAATGGAGAAGAATCCAAATTATTGTCAGGTTCTGTGTTGGTGTGTTTCTGCTGTCAGAGTAGTGCTGAGGGAGTAATTTCCACTGTGTGTTGCAGTCAGGAATGAAAAGTTCAAGTGGATAAAAACAGTATTGGACAGTGTGTTCTGCTTTGAGGATGGACTACTGCTGAGCTGGATGACAGCGGTGGTGGTGGTGGCGTTGGAGTTAGTTGTTGCCCATTGGTGCCAACTTTACACCCATTTTCTCTGGCACTGCACGACCACTCTCCAATCAGACGCCACAGTGTTGTCAGTGTAACAGCTGGCTGGACGTCCTGTTTCAGGCTGACTTTCAAACCCAGAGAGATATGAGTAACTAGATTTAAGCCAGATGGTGTTTTTATCCCCTATATCCTATTTAAACTTTTTAATTTGGAACACATAGAGGATACAGTTTTGAAGGAGAAACTCTAATTTAAAAGTCAATTTTTAAAAGCTTCATGTGACATTCATTTTTTGAAACAATGGTATAAGATAACTGATCACAAAGTTAAATTAATATTATAGGATTGATAAATGGACTTAAACACATGGACAGTTAAGCCACAAGCATCAGCTACTTCAGCATCCTCCACTGATACTAAGCTTGTATCTCGATTCGACCGCAGATGCTCTCATAACACAATCTGCAGAGCAAACATACACAAATTGAAGGATTTGGAATCTGATGAGGTTTGTCTTATTCAGAGTCATAATCCAGATAAATGACATTACACACCAGAGGATATAATAGGTGGTTTGTTTACAGGTAAATGACACACAGATTCGTAAATACGATAAACAGAATAAGGCTGCATAAAAGATTACCTGAATTATATGGAAAATATTAGAACTGTTTATTTACAAATTATTTACAAATGCCCCTACAAGGATTTGTGCCACTGTTTGCATTTGAAAAACCATTCCACAGAGCCTGACATCTGATCAGAAAGTGTACTTACATACACCATGTGAAAGCATTACATTTACACCGTGTCTGTAGATTTCCTAATGTAAAACTAAGGGTTTTGTTTCATGCTACCACACCAAAGATGATAAGATGTGGTCATTAAGCTCTTTACAGCTACACAAACAAAATCCCTCCTGTAATGTATGTGCTTGAGTTTTAATGTATGATCATCATGGGACATTGTGCTATTTGCAGTGCACCCGCACGTCTGTTGAAATTATGAGACTGTTGTAGATTGAATCTACAAACATTCACTTGGTGTCTGCTACAGATGTATTCCATTAAAAATAAAAGTAGATACAAACTTCAGTTTGGTATTTTCCATCCAAAAGCCTTGATTCTGTACTTAGCATGCAGTGCCTGGTCCTTGGTCACCATAAGACTGAAGAAGTTCCTTTTCACTAAGACCACTGCATTGGCACAGAGGGAGTGCTGCAACTGAAGAATAAAAAATGAAGACATTAATTATAGTAGTAATAATTGTTTGTTAACATAATACGTTACAATGCCATAACCTTAATCAAATTCCATCATAAAAATCCATACATGTCCAGGAGGTATGCAGGAATGCACCAGCATCAACATTTATGTTAGAGCATCAGTAGAACAGCACCTATTTCATGTTCTAAATTTTTCAGTTTTATTTTTTTGTGTGGAGAAAAATGGCAAAGGTCTGGAGCTCTGTTTCTTCACTAATAGCTACAGTCCCGCAGGTTGTTTTTTCTGATGACTGGAAACCCTCCCACTTAATAACAACCAGAATGATGGACTCACCCTCCTCGTTTTCCCCCACTCCGTCACCCCTCTCTGCATCTCCCATTTCGGTATGGTCGCAGTGATACAGGCACGTTGCGCGTGTTGACAAGGGCACTCACTGTGATGGAGCAGTGGGCGGGGGGGAAAGACATAGGAGGAATAATGAAGAAGTCAAATGTCCAGTCATGTCTTCAGGATGAATAAAAGGAAACTGGTTATGTGAATGACCCAGTTTAATTGATGGGGGGGGGGAGAGAGAGAGAGAGAGAGAGAGAGAGAGAGTGAGAGAGAGAGAGAGAGAGAGAGAGAGAGAGAGTGAGATGGGTGTGGGTGTGAACATGAATACATTTTATGCATATTCATGTTGGAGGGTGACACAAGAATTGTTTGACAGCTTTAATTAAACTCAGCTGAGTCAGCCTCTGAGCTGCAGCTTCAATCACATTTTAATGAGCCACACACCCAGCAGGCCACATGGAATGGTCTCTTTAAACCTCTCCTCTCTGTCTGCCTCTGGTTCATATGTGTGTGTGTGTGTGTGTGTGTGTGTGTGTGTGTGTACACCAACCTTGAAAGCATCAGCCGATGGCACGTTCCCAGTGACTTTCTCATGGATTTTGAGCGGGATAATAAGGTGAACTGGGATGCTGCTGATCAATAGTTGGAGCTTCCTTTATCTGGAACTGACAGATAAAACTGGTCCATCCCTGCCAATACTGGCAGACGTGGCTTCACTGTGGATGGCGCCATTTTAACTGGTGCCATTATGGGATTCATTTAGCCAGAACCTTTCATTTAAACTGCCGTAAAGCCTGACTGATACACTGATTGGCCAGTACTGGCTTATCACAGATATGATTTAATAAGGATATATGTGATATGCAATATGCAAAATGAAATAGCATCAGAGTGGTTCAGATTTTTTCACCTCTATAATTAAAAAATACTTGGTGCTTGAAATGGGAAAAAAGAAGCACCAGTTCTCCCCCTTTTCATGTTGTATCAGCAAATCATTAAGCTTTACTTTTAGAAGTGAATGATTAAAGGAGATACTAAGAGACTTTGCCAATAATGCATACATTTATTTGAAATACAAGTATGCTTCATGAAAGGAAGTTGCGAGTAGTTGGGAGTGAAAATACAGCTTGCTCCTTTGACCATCAGTTTGACTTGAACTGCTCATCTTGACAGACGGCAGATTGTAGCTCGCTGCAGGAGCAGCAGCAGCAGCTGTAGCTGGTGCTTTTGTTAATACAACTATAACAAGCTCTTTACTGCTAGGAGTAGTGCTAATGTTAGCTTTATTAGGCCGCTCTTGGTCTTCATTTAGCACCAGTTGGGTAGGATTTAAAACAGTGTGTGTCTGTGATCCCTGGAGCCACAACAACATCAGTGTAAGGTTATTATTGTTATGCACAGTAGATTTGTGAAAGGTTGACAGAGAAAAACAGGTTGGTGAGAGCAGAGGCAGATGAGCCCACTTGTGTCATATAGTAGCCCCCTGGGTAATGTAGTTTAGTTAGGACTGTCATGTATTGCACAGAGAACTTGACCTGGAGAGGACTAAAAAACAGTCAAGTGCTGGTACCACGTGCGCACTGATAACACTCACATGCTCAGATATACAGTATATTGTAGAGTTATTTGTTCTTGTAATCAATTTTTCTCTGCATACTTCTAGCTGATGCTAACGTAAGACTTAAACTCTAAGTGGAAAGTCTCTTCTTGTTTTAGTATTCCTTGACTGTGACTCAGTAAGGACATGCTGTCTGCTGAAACACATACTAAAATTTAATTCTACTAATTTCATACTAATAGGATGACACCCGGTTGCTTTGTCTAACTCAGACTGCGAAAGTCTTTTATTAGCTTTGGAATTTTTTTTTTTTTTTTTCATGGAACATTATACATATGGGCACATAATTAAGGCCTCACACATGTGCACAGATGCATTAACAAATCTAATACACAATATAATCAGGCTGGCATTTCATATAGTTCAAGTGGTCTGTTTAATGATCTTCTGTTGATTGCATTTTAAGTAATCAACAACACTGTGAACTACATGAGTTTGCAAAAGCATTAATCCACCCTAGTGCACACACACTCACACCCGCCCACACACACACACACAAACAAACACACACAGTCAATTGAAAAAGTTCATGACCCCTTACATGTATGTGGTCTTACTTTTATTACTGCAGCTTTTCATGGTGAGAGCTCTGACATTTAGATGAAAACAGCCGGCACCAACCCACTCTGACTTTCTCTGTCTGACTCCTGAGAAACAGAGAGTGGGTGAGAGTTTCTGCAACTCACTTCCAGCAAAAGTACTTTTTATCATTACGTGTGCCTGTATTTGTGTGTAGTATGTGTGTGTGTGTGTGTGTGCCCATATGGCACCCAGCATGCTGTTTGCCAGAGCTGAAATTCTGTCAGCTGAGCTTTAGCTGTTTCACTTCCTTGGATGCAGGAACTACAATACCTTCCCATGATGCCTGCAGGATCCCCTGGGGAGAGTAGTTTGTGAGGCTGTGAGCCATCCTGATGAAAGCTGGGACCCTGCTTTGTCTGGACCACCGTAACTTATAATACATCTGTCTGCTCCAGTCTGGCTGAATAACAATGACTGGTTCATTTGCTGAAGGAAATAGGACGGTGATGACTAATTGTCATATAAACACTGTGATACTGACACCAAGACCAAGATTAGTCTCATATTTGGGATTGGCGAAAGCTGGATTTATGGTCGTATTACCCATGTTGTGGGGACCTAAATCTGTTTACACAGTCACATTATGAGGACTTGTCCTCCTTGTGGGGACAAAAAGAGTATAACATAAATCATTACATGTTAAGACATCTTAGGAAAGCAGTAGTTATGGTTAAGGTTAAATCTCTAGTGAATGTAAGTCCCCTGAAGTCATGGAGACAAGACTGTGTGTGTGTGTGTTACAGCGTGTTTGTGTGTCTTATTCGCATTTCTTACACTTCCTCCCCCACCCTGGTTTAACAAGGACACTCAGCAAGGGAGTGAGAAAGGGTCAGAATTTCCAGACTGTGATATTCCTGACTCAGATTTTAAAGCTGGCCTAGTTTCATACTGTTGCAGCAAAGGTCAAAGTGAAAGAAAACTGTGAAGGTGTGTGTATAGTGTGTGCGGCATATGTTGCAGAATATACTTTTCCCTGACTGCCAGCAGTGTCCAAAAGAGAATATTCTGGTTAAATTGAATGAGGTGTGGTCTGATAACTGTAAAGCTAGCATAATAACTTTGGCAACAATTTCTTTTGAAGTACACAAACACACACACATTCAATCACAGCTCTCATTAAATATTGGTGCGTTAAATGTGTGTGTGTGTGTGTGTGTGTGTGTGTGCATTTGGAGATTTTGAATTATTTGATGAAGACAAAAGCAATGGAATACTTAATATCTTTGTACCAGATGGTGAATTGATTGAAAATCAAATGTTAATGTGCCTCTGCAGCCATGCTGTGAGTTTATGGGAATTTGTCTGAGTACACCACATTCCTGTGTGTTTGTGTGTCAGTTTAGGACCTAACAGATTATTTTGTTGCTTTCCTTTCATGTCTTACCTGATCCCCCTCTTCCACTGATGGTACAACAGGTAAGTCTGTGTTTTCTGTTTGTTTACTGGGTTGTTGACTTCAGTGTGTTTGAGGGAGTAGCAAAGAGACAAATGTTTGCTAAGCTCTAATCATGAAATCATCTAAACAAAAAAAGTCTCTAATAGCTGTCAAACAGTAAACTGCAGCAGGGTGGGGCAACACAAAACATAGTGCTTGCATTTTAATGAGTGTGTTTGTGTTGTTGAGCGTGTGCTATTATGCATGTTTTCTGGTTAGTGTGTAATTGTGACTGCAGGGACTTGTGCTGTTTTTCTTTTTAGCCTTGGTTTACGCACACAAAAACACTCGCACGTACGCAGACAGAGATCTGTGCCGCCGGCAAGACGGTTTGTCGACTTTGAGCGTGTAAGTGTGTTTGTATGTGTCTTAGCAGGTACAGCCTTGGTTACTATGGTATTGGCCTCCAGGCTTGAGTGTGGCAGCTGAGATTTGTAGCTCAGCTGCTCTCCTCTGAATCTCCACACACACACAGTACAGTGTGATTTTACTACAGTTTGATTTCACTACAGACAGTAAAAACTTGACTCTGGTTTGACCGACTGCGCAGTCAAACTGCACTGTTTGAAATCTCACACTAGCACCGTGGGTTACCACTGCACTGGGTGTGGTAATCCTGATTCGGGTGTTATGAATATCCTACTGACAGTGTTCACTGACAGTAGTGTGTAACCACCTGCCAACTGGCAAACACATCTCCTCACTATTATTTGGATAACTTCTGGAGCTTAGACACACTCTGATAAGCCACCAGAATATACCAATATACAAACCAAACACTCCATATAATATGATACTGATGCATGTGCAGTAATGAGAAAAATATAATTAACTTACTGGCTACAATGTAAAGTATGTTTTCTATTGTGTGATAAATAAGAAGTTGGATAGACTGTGGGAAATAAATATGTGACTGCGTTACAATTATTTAGTGCTATATTTAAACTATTGTAGCAGTGTTAGAAATTACATAACTTGAAATATGGTAAGGTTGCTGTAGACACTGAACCCCGCCAGATAAGTTCTTAGTTCTTACAGAGTTTTGAACAGAACATAAAAGTAAACACAGCACTTTGGACTTTTTATTCATTTATGTTTTTATGTTAGAGTACTTGCTACAACCATTTCTCACCAGCACAATGTTTAGCTTACCTCTGGAACACAATCTGAACCAGCAGGCTATAAAGATTATTTCTCAAGTGGAGCCTCTCTTCTTTATACTGCTGTAAAAACTTTGTCTCTTTTAGTAATAGAAAGTTGCTATTGAGAGGGTTACTGGTTACTCTCAGTGCATAAAGTCAGCCTTTTCATGTATTCCCACTGCATAATCTCCATTCATGACACAGACATATAATAATCTTTATATTAAAATTTCCCACTTAATTATCAGTTCTTTTAACATATTAAATAGCTAAGGTAATAGTTGGATTTGTGGTTTGGTCCCTGCCCCCTCTTTGTCCACATGTCAAAGGTCATTAAGTAACACACTGAACCCCAAACTGCTCCAAGTTTATGTGTGTGGAAAAATGTAGTTGCTGAAATACAAGATGCTTTGGACAAAAGTGTCTGCAGAATAACTAGAATGTAAATGGTTGCAAATGAGATGATCTGAAAACGTATCCCTACTTTTACCACAACATTTGGCCCAGAGTTTCTCTTTGATTACGCTGTATGCTCAGTTAAATATGGTTTGTTTACCTAACTGCTTGGAAAAAGAATTATGTTTAGTTTTACAAGTTTATGTTTAGCTACAAACAAACCTATGCACCTCATTATTTCTTTTTACTAACTCCACCTTTGCTGATAACAGCACATCAAACAGGCCTAGCTATAGTAGATGTTCAGTATATATATATGTGGGTTACATCTCTGAGAATATACAGCATAGAACGAGTATCTCCAACATAAACAGAGAGGTAGTTGTGAAATATTGATGTGGCCATCTACATTACAGTGCACAAAGGAGCTGGAGAGACAGAAGTGAAGGGAATTGTAGGACACAGATGGGGGAGGAAGGGAGGACAGGAACGAAACAGAAGAGTATGAGTTTTGAAAGTGACAGCTCCATTACTACTATCATCCATTAATAACCAGCCAGGTCATTAGTGTGAGAAATGAATCCAGGCGACTCACACAGACAAACAAACACAATGCTAATCTCTGCTCTCAAACAGAGTGTCAACAGCCTGACATAAATGAGGGGAATGGAAAGTGAGCGGAGAGGTCAGGGTGGAGGGAGAGCAGGGGAGGAGACGTGGGAAGAGAGATTGCGACAGACAAATGAAAAGCTGACGGGGGGATGACAATGTTTGGGTCGACGTGATGAATGGAAATTGATCTGTGTGATATCAAAACCGGGAAAGCGAGACAAAAAGGGAGGGAGGAAGAAGAAGAAGAAACAATGTGGCTGCGATTTTGACTGGAGGACTTTCTTTAAGTTTGGACGCCCCATTATTTCCATCATCTGCGAAGAGCTGGCAAAGTCATTAGTGGTAGAAATGAGCCCTGTAGCACAGAGACAAACAAACACAGCGCTGATCTCGAGCCTCAAACAGAATGCCAATCAACAGCCATGTGTGTTTGTGATGAATGGTAATTACTCTGTGAGAGGGACAGAAAGAGAACGGTCTATCCTACGTGCCTTCTTGCTGCATCATTACCACAGTGGAGTCAGCAAATTACATTTCAAGAAGAAAAGCCTGTTTCCTCTCTCTCCTTCACCCTCTCTTTTTACTTCTTAGCCTTTTGTTCACTTGTGTACCTGCTTTTTTTTCCACACAACCCACCCTCCCATCCCCCTTTATATCTGCATGTAATTACATTTTCTATCATCTTCATCTCTTTTACATATTATTCCACTATTATCGGCTCACCATGCTTCACACACTTCTCATAAGTCTTTCTTCCTCTGTCTCCTGCTGAAAAGAAGAATCATACAATGGTATTTGATGTTTTTGAAGTAAAATATCAGATTTCCTGCTGCTAGGCAAGAACACAATCTACAAATATGCATGCGTGTGTGTGCCTGTGGGCAAGTTAGTTGGGTGTGTTGATGTGTACATGCCAGTGGATGACAGTAAAATGGACAACAGCTCCGGGCTAAGATGTCGCTGACTTTAAAAGATGAGATAAGACAATATGAAACTTTATTGATCCTCAATGGGAGACTGGATCCATGCAGTATCTAAAGTAATATACAGCAGGACAGGATTTAACCACAGATGTAAAATATAATACAATAAATAGCCTTGGTTATTGGGAATTCTTTCTAGATGATACATTTTGTTTGGGCTTATCGCTTGTGTTGTTGCCCAGAAAATCCCAGTTTCTAAGGCTGTAATTCTTCTATGTGTGTTAAAAAAAAAAAAAAAAGTAATTTCCTGCCATGATGCAAATGTGGCATCACAATACTTAGTGTGCTGATTTGTCTAAAGGACCAGATGAATGTGTTCGCTGATAGCTTCAGAGTAATCAGAGTTTCTGATTTGAAGATCTCTGTGCGGCAGGGAGGGTTTAGTTCTTCTGAAACTCAGAGTCTTAAGATGAAGCTTTGATTTTATCCCTGAAGTTATCAGCTGTTGTGTTGGAAAACAAATTAAAACATTTCCACCTCGGATTATGCAGTATAATGAGTTTGACTTTAGTTTATGACCTAAAATTGTTTCATGAGTGTGTAGTTGGTAACATTAGTATCTCATCTCTATTACGTCTGTCTGTGATTCTGTCTCGAGGCAGCAAACTAGTAACAAACTTGCACTTGTGATGGTAAATACTCATATACACACACTCACATACACATATACGTGCTCCTAGAAATGCACTTGCATATGTACACACACAGGCACGCACACACACACACACACACACACACACACAGGGCTGCCTGTTTTGTTTGATCTGTTCGATTCTGCTTTGTGGTGCAGAGTCGGTATTGGATTTGTGTTTGGGGCCAGCCTGCTGCCTTATTACTGCATTGTCATCACACACACAAGCACACACACACACATACAGAAAGGTGTGACCAATTAATTTTTCCAATCGTGGTGACCAGAGGCAGA
Source organism: Lates calcarifer (assembly GCF_001640805.2). Lineage (NCBI taxonomy): Eukaryota > Metazoa > Chordata > Actinopteri > Centropomidae > Lates > Lates calcarifer. The sequence goes on along the minus strand of NC_066840.1, from coordinate 11,363,858 downwards.
AGTGCAGTCCTGGCACCGAGCAGGATGAACACATTATTAGTCAGAGGAATACAGTATCAAGAGGTGGAGTCAGAAAACACTTCTCCAGAGCCAAGCCACGCCAACTAAAATGCTCTTTGTGCTTGCATTCGCGATAAAAGGTGGTCTAAATGGGCGGAAATGCAACCGCAATTTCATGCCAAAAGGAGCACCAAAATTGCACCTTGCTGTCCGATTTACATAAACACAATCTCTACCTCAGTGCAAATGCATTCTATTTGGAGCCACAATTTTACCAAACAGACATAAGCACAAAAGAACAGACTTGCAGCCAATGATACTGCCATGAATTGCAACTGGGTTGGTCTCCTGTCATCCAAGTTACTTTCCAGCTCCGGCTCAACTGTTCTTCTGTGAATGTATGGCAGTACTGCTTTTATTTGCTGCACATTTTTTTTTATCTGCTGTATATTTATTGGACAGGTGTTCTGACTATTTTCCATTTAGGATCTCTCTGTCATCTGTATGTTTGTCTGCCTGCTGTGATGTTTCCAGATTGGACTGTGTGTCATTCGGCAGCCCTGAGGTCCTGATGAAAAAATGATTTAATCGTGTTCCTTCGTGTGTGTGTGTGTGTGTGTGTGTGTGTGTTTGTGTGTGTGTGGGTGGGTGCATGTGCACACCAGTGTCCTTTCCTGTCCTTCATTTTCAGATGAAATGGGTATTGCTTCAATCATAAATTAAATTTTTTAAAAAAAGGAAATAGATGGACAGAAAATGGGAAAGGGGGTGGGGGGGGGGTCTACTGTGAATAAAGGAATCTTGAGATTACAGCATTACGCAGTAGATTCACTGGGAGCACAGTTTTTTAACATTGCCTTGATCTCTGACCTCATGCGCACTTGCCTTGAGCCTCACTTTGATTTGTTTACTGTTTGTCGCTGTGTTCTTCAACAAGGAAAACTACAGCAGTGAAACACATCCGTCCTACTAACTACGCAGCTGTCTTGGGTGCAGAAGTAACATGTAAAGATGAATATGCTTTCACAATTTCCTTGCATTTTATTATCTGAATATTTTTTAGATCATTGGATTTTTTTGGTTGCCTGTTTTGTCCATTTTAATGTGTTTTCTTACTGTCAAACCACAGATAGCACTAGTAGAACGATTTGTTGTTAGATGTAGGGTTAGGTCAGGACTCACCACATTCCTCTCTCCTTCCTCTACCCTCTCAGGGCATCTGCCCTTTGGTTGACTTGTATCGACCTTTTTCATGACTGGCAACCAATCAAAGTGACGTATGACAACCTGTGATCGTGACATCGCTGTGACACAGTGTCTACACAGGCTTGCGTGATAAAAGCAGCACATTAGCAGAGCAGCAGCTGCAGTCCTCCGTCAATGTCTAACATGGGATGCGTTCAGGCACAGAGTTGAGTGTGGGTCACCCGCGTTTTGGCACCGATCAGAGCCCAACACACAATCACTGTGGCTGTGTCCATAATGCAGAATAACAGAAAATTTGAGCAGTCATGTGACACAGCCCGTGTAGACAGCTGTACTGATTCAGATAGAAGAGTATCTGTTCTGTCAGAAGCGAATGAGACGGACGGCTGAAAAATGACTTTCATGACTCCATTACATGAAAGAGTGTTTCTTCAAGGGTGTTTTCAGTAATAACACCTAACATTTTGTTAGTGTCGTGACCAGCGGCACCTACTTTTGTGTTTTTCGGTGACCAAAAGATTTGCTTGTTGTCATGGCAACGGTTCTTGGCCACAATGACTGCAGATATTATTATAGAAATAAAAGTGCCAAGTGTCTGGAATAATTCCAGGCTTATTATTAGAGTTAGTGCAAATAAGAGAAAATTATGACAGCTCTAGCTGCACTCCGACATAGGAAGGCAGAGTTTTTCTAAACATAACATCGGCAATGAAAGTGCTTGAAATCAGAATTCCTATTGAATTTTTCATTTATTAGTTTTATTCTCATTTATCATGCTGTGCATTTTTGGCTGCTCTGTTTTGTACGATCCATTATGCTGCTCTGAAGTGCACAAGAGGAAATTAAAGGCATTTGTCTATAACTGAAGTATTAAATTGAGTGGATTCTACCAGACGTTGCTGTTGCTGAAACATGATGATTTGCTGGGTATATGTTAGGGAACTCAAATCTGTGTTAGAAACAGGAAAAGTTGCCCATTAATGCGTGTTATCAGCCCAGAGCCATATGGAGCTTAATATGTTATCATCCAGAGAGACAAAACAGAGCTCATTGACTTATCTACACTTTTAACAAGTGCACTCCAGAGAAATTATGAGCTCCTTTTTATCCCCACACAATTATCTCTCTTACACAATAAACACATAGATGCTGACATTTTTGTGATTCTTTTAACAGATTTTTTTTAGCACTGGGTTATTACATAACTCAGCATCTTCAATTTGTAAAGCAAACTAGCTGCCATTTGTACTCTTTACCTAATGTCGTCAAGTCTTGTTTACTGTTCTGTTTGATTTGATCCTGCATTTCACCAGCTTGATACTGAATTTGTTTGACGCTGTGGGTAACACATTTATTGAGACTAAAGAAGAAGGAGGTCAGCTCTGTCTCCTCAAAATTAAGTGTTTATCCAATTAAACAGGAAACTGCAAATATTTTTTTGTATGACGTGCAATCGCTGGATAATGTTCGGAGGCAACATATTTTTTATTTAAAGAATGAAGTGCAACATCTGATAAGGGCAGTGGAGTCTCCAGGAGGTGGTTTGGGAGGGTGGCAAGTGTATAAAGTGCGCAACTCTCCAGAGTCCTGTCTATGGTTAGGTTTAGGCATGAAAAGCACTTTGGCTAATGCTGGCTAATGCTACAAGTGGATATTATTTTGCAAAATCTGACATTTTGGCGGAAAACAAATATGTTGTCTGTGACATATTAGTGACTTGCCAAATACCTACAGTACCAGCCAGCAAAGTCCACTATGACTGTGGTTGAAGTGAGAGGTCTGGCATCCCAGTTAGCTGGGAATCACAGCAGTCAGGACAGGAGATGATACGAGCTTGGATATGTCAGCCGTAGGTTGTGTAACATCACACTGAGACACTAGGCCAGGACTGGCCAGGAACTCGCTGTCATGCTGTCAGTGGTGATGGAAAGTTCTTGAAGAATACATGACTCATATAGGAAAAGAGCTTCTCAGTTTTGGCAGTCAAGGCCAAGCTTCAGGTGGTGGGAAGCCATCCAGCTCAGCTCAAAATGTCACCTAGGCGAACAGGATGTTGTGTTGTAGAGATGTTGACACAGTAGCTGTTTGCAGTTAGCTGACATGACTATTCCAGAGAACTACTACTTTGTAAACTCAGAGGCAGGCGTTTAAAATGAGTCATGTTAAAATCATGTTTATTTAGAAAGCTGTAGGAAGCTCGCACAGCTCAATATAGCTACACAGTGTGTTACATCATCATTTCCCTGAATACTTATATCAAAGGTGGAGAGTACATTGTTAGCGTGGTCCATAGAATCACAATGGCCAGACAATTTATGAGAAATACACCAGAATTTTCCATTAAAAGCCTGGCCAATGCTTTGTCAACTACTGTAACTGAATAGTTAATCAGCAGAAATTTATTCTGCAAAAAAAAAACATGATAATGGATTAATTGTTGAGGTAATTCCTTATTTTTTAAAAATGACAAAAAGCTTCCAAAATTCCAATATGTTCTGTTTTTCTTAGTCTTCTGTGACAATGAAAACACTTATCACTGTATTATAATAGCTCCTCAGCTGTCATACATCCTACCAATACAGCAACACTTCTCCATCCTCCCACTTCCAACCTTTAACTTTCCTCTTTATTTCCAGCTCCTCACCCCCTCTCGCTGAGCCCAGTTCAATAATTAACTCCCCTTCCTTTTATATGCACATATTATACCTCTCTCTTATTCTGTCTCCTCTGGAACCTTTCAGTCGTAACAATTTCCAGCGTCCTCTCTCAATATTGACGCCATCTCTCTCCCTGCTGCGCTGACACACACATTCTCACACATCCACACATGTGCTCAGATGCACGGTTACACAAACCTAGTAGCATGCAGTCTCACAGGCACACAAAATGTAAAGCAGGCTCCTTCGCTTCACTCACGTTTCGAAAAAGTGTGGGGGGGGGGGGCAGCATCAAAATGGAGATAAATACCTTCACATCCATTTCAATTACTTTTCCACTCTACTATCAGCATTTTGATTAGCGTGGCCGTCAGCTTTATGATTATGATGCCGATTATGGTGATCATAACTGTTGTGATGATGGTGATGATGATTGTGTTTGTGATTACTCTGCTTATTGACTGTGCCCGTGTCACCGACGCAATCTTTCATCCGCTCAACTCGTTCTGAGTGGAATTTGCAGTGTGGAGGAGAGGGAGAAGGAACTTGAACTGGTCCAGGTCAGTTCTACAGAAAGAGAGGGAGGATTCTGTCTCTGTGGGAGATGTAAAATTTGGAGAGTTTTTCAGAAGAAAAAAAAAAGATTTCAATTTAAAGGATGGATAGATGTGAAAGAGTTTAAATTTGGCATAAAATATGATTTAAAAATAATAAAATATAGATGTAACATAAAACTCTCAGATGCATGTGTGGGTGGAAATAAAATGTGGAGAAAATTAAACATCCCGTCACGATTGGGGGGGGGGAATCATTAATGAAAATGATCACACTGTTTATGAACATAGTGCAGCAGAGCGGGAGACTTGGCCTTGTAATGCCTATTTTGTATTTTATAGAGTATATTCTCTCACACACTTTTAACATCATCACCTCCTGTCTTTAATTTCCAGATGAAGTATTGATTTTTTTTCTTATCTGCTCAGAAAGTTTATTATATTCACTTAGCTGCAATGAATACTCAATTTGTATTTCACTGATTTATATTTGTAAGTTCAAAGCCCCCACTCCCACCATATATGTCTCTCTGTCAGTGTAGGAACAGCCTTTTCTTCTCTGTGATAATATTGTGAACACTCACAGAGATGTTGTTTTTGCTTTTCTTTTGTAATCCTTGTAATTTTGGACACTTTAAGGTGAGACCACAATATGCAACTTCAGCTGAGAAACAACAACTGTAACTGAGACAATTATGGGATAATCTTAAAAGTGAAGCATAGCATACTGTATTATGCTTGTGTAATAGTAGCACAAGGAGAGGAAAGTTATTGAATCAACTCAGTAACATCAGGTATACAGAAATGTCTATAAAAGGTTAGCATTAGCCACCATAAGCTAGTGGTCATACCAGACCACGTAAGGCTGCGGCAAAAACTCCTTAGTGTATAAAATCAAGCAAGGCTGATTTTTAATTGCTTAGGAATTTAACATTTCATCTTTAAGAGGAAGCTGTTATTATCTCCTTCAAAAGTACCATAGTCCTGTTTTAATGTGTGTCTGTGAAATTCTACTGTGCACATTATTCATCATGCTTACTGTTCAGTGTAGAGGGAGTGATTCAGAATTGGAGGAAGTCAAAGACAGGGCAACTGGGGATAAATGGTGAGAGAAAGAAGAGAGAAAGTAATAACAGGGAAAAAAACAACTCTTCTGCAGAAACTGTTTCACGCATGATTCTTTCTGAATTGGGTGTGAATAGCTATAAGTGCATTCTGGCAAGAAAAGGGATTATACACACACAAACAAACATTAACACACAGACACAAAGAGGTTAGGACTTCTAATCGCGGCAATCGCGGCAATAATGTGTAGCGGGAAGCAAGAGCATGGTAGAGGAAAACAAAGAGGAAAAAATACATCAGTTCATAAATGATGCCTGCACATGCAAAAGCTCAGATCTCATTTTACAGCTGTTAGGAAGAGATGGAAAGAAATGAAGGATGTAAGGAGGCGATGACATGATAAATAGATGTTTTTGGAGTTGGGAAAAATAATGACAATGACAATAATGACAACTAGCAGCGGAAATGTGTCTCCATGTGTCTCTCATCTTTTTCTTCATTGGTGAATAGCATAAAAGGCATCTCACCATGCATTCCTCATAGATCCTATTTGATGAAGAGTCTGCTGAAAAAGCACCTGACAGGCCTACACAGCACGTTTCAGTCCTCGTATGGACTGAATGGCAAACCGGCTGTCTGTCTAAGTGAGTGATGTAGATCGCGTTGGTTATTCAGAGCAGCTCTCTAAGCGCAGAGGATCTCACAGAGGGGCCCTTGACTTGGACAGCTTCAACCAAAACAAATCTGCATTTACAGCAGGGTTTCTGGAAATGTTATTAAGCTCCTCCGTCATCCCGACTGAATTACTGTATCCACAGCATGACAGGAGGAGTGTGTGAGGGGAGTGGGAGTCCTTTACAGAGTTCTCCACATCTCAATACAGATAGATTCTGTGTAAAACGCTTTAAGTACAGATGACTGTAAAGATCCCCTGAGTGCTCCTCAGAGGAGTCACTGTTGTTTTGAGAGTGGATTGCTTCAAGCCTCCCTATCTACTCAGTATCTTTAGCATCACTCTGATGTTTTCAGTCTAATTATGCTGATCTCATAATTACACAGCAAAAAAGAAGGATTTTAATAGAAGCATTAAGGCCGACTTGACTGATCTAAGTGAGTATAAAATGGTGAATAAGCCACTGAACTCTGTTGAGGCAGTGCGTAGAAATACAAGGTTTTCCAGTGAGCAGCTGGAGAGACTCAAATTGATGGTGCGTGTAAAAGCACCTCCTCTGGAGCACGGCTGAAAGACAAGTTACTAGGCTGATATTGTGGTTCAAAACCAAGGCGAGAGAGAGAGCAATAAGAGCTTTTACTTACCCCAGTAAATTCACTTTCACTGTTTGAGAGCACATGTAAAATTCAGACTAATTATCATCGTGAATGACTCGAGAATTACAGCAAAGATTTCCAGATTAGAGCTCGGGGTTTGGCTGTTAAACTACCAGCTGGAGGAAGTGTAGAGACAAATTCTGCAATTCTGACAGAGAGCTCTAGAATCCATTCTAGAATCCAGCAGTGCAGTTACAAAGAGATTAGAATAAAAAAATGTTGTGTTCTAACTCTGAAATGAAACTATAATCACAGCTGCTGACTCAGATATTTAACTTATATAACCCTCCCATACTATGTAAGGTGTAAGGCTAACAAAGAAACCACTTTACAATTATTTAAGGCTATTATTCTATCTAGTGTTTCTGTCTGTTTCTTCAGTTTTACCTTTTCACTCCTGTGCAGCTTTATAGAAGATTACCAGCAGCTACATACTGACTATACAATAGAACATGTGGCTAAGATTAGGGAACGTTCAAGGTTTAACTGTCAGTTTGAAATAGGAAATGAAAAACTGTCTCCTGTGTTAAAATCATCCTTAGTCATTTCTTCCCTTTTCGTCATAATTACGATGGATGGATGGTTGTAGTGGTTCAAGGCGTTTAAAAGGGAAAGTGTGTGGACATGCTACATCAAAAACATGCATGTGTTAATCAACAACAGCAGAAACACACTGGTTTATATTTAACATGTGTCATATTATTTAAACAGACTGTGTCCTGCTTGTGTGTTAGATATCTCTTGTGGTGTGCAGAGGATGCAGAATGCTCCTGAAACTTTGGCAAATGCTTGCAAACCACATGTGCAGCAACATGAAACAAGAGATGTTCAGTCATCATTATGCATGCTGTAGGTGAAAGAACATGATTGGACAACAATAAAGCATTGTCCAGGAATGGGGGCAATATTTATAAAAAGAATAACTCCTCCACCGGTCACCCTAACAGACGTGAACACCCTCAACTTAAACCTAAAGTCAGAACTGTAACCTCACAGTGATTGTTTCATTTCAAATCCAATGTGCTGGAGTCGAACCAAAACAATGAAAAAACATATGACTTTTTTAACGCTTTCTGACAGTGCTGTATATCATCATAAGTGGGTAAAGAACAGAATGGAAGCTGCATATGATCAGGAACTGTTGCAAATCCTTGTTTCACCTCTAAAGGGTAAAATCAGGCTTCCATCGACCGGTGAAATCAGTGGGTGGGAGGGATGCTTCTCCCAGGAGGGCTCATTAAATTTGATTTTGTTTTTGTTATCTCAGAATAAAGAAGAAAGACCTTTCTCTGTGTCATTTCAGACATGACTCAGATTGGAGTAATAGCAATAAGATGCCCCCCACCTATACAATTACTACAGTGGGGTTGCAGCATTTAGGTTCTGATAAAATAAAATAATTGCACTAAATCATTGTATTACCCCTGCAGAGTGAAAGAGCATCCTTCAGCCAATCAGCGCGGAGATCACCCAGTCGGAAGGGCCAATCCCCATGTGGGGTTGTTAGGGACCTAGCGTTGTTTGTTTGTCGAGAGGAGAGAGAGAGGGGGAGAGTTGAGATAATAGCAGGTTAGAATGAAAGAGGCGATGAGGAAAACACAGCAATTTGTGTGTGTGTGTGTGTGTGTGTGTGTGTGTGTGTGTGTGTGTGTGTGTGTGTGTGTTATTCTCCCTCTGTGTCCTTCTGTCTGTGTCTGAAGAAGACGTGTTTGGTTCTGTGTTGGTCCAATGTGGGAAATGGTTCAGTGACAGTAGAAGAAGAGAAATCAAAGAAAAATTGTCTCCATCTTCTCCTGTTACTGAAATTTGTTGACTGTGGTGCCAACATGATATCCAAGGTTTGGCACCAATACCAAAATGCTACTTTGAGAAATACTGTTTAAACATTTTTTTTCTTCACTGAAAGCTCTTAAATGTTTATTTTTGCCCAAATAACAAGAAACTGCACAAAAACTTTACCTAAATAAAACATTGGGACTTGGTAAACAAGGGAACTACATGACTTGGTAAACAAGATTATTGATTTGACCAGACTTTCAGCTTTGACGGTTTTCAATACTGAGCACTACAGAAACATTTCAGTCAATAACCACAAAATATTGAGCTGGGATACCCAGACCTGTTGCTTGTAGCTTTGGTTGCTGCAGTTTACAGGATATTGGGGTGTGATTGCATGTGTGCTGATGGTACAGTTGTGCCTGCATGTCTATTGTTGGTCAAGCATGTTGGGTAGGGGAAGTGAGGAGCTGGGAATTTATGCTCCATTCTTTAAAGTGGGGTTTGAGGCTACTGGGATCCAGCAGACACCGGCACCCCCTGGAAAGAGATCTGACAGGATTAAGCACTCAGACTGGAAAAGGTCAAACACCATCTGGGCTCATGTGTCCCACTGATCCTAAAAGAGCTTTGTCCCTCTGTTGGTTGGTTCTCTTTCCTTATAGTGAAAGCCTGCTGGGCCACAGTGTTGCCTGGGACATACTGGGTTCACACTGTCAGACATTCACTGTACCTCTCTAATTCTGAATCATCACTATAGACAATATGGAAAGGTCTACTGTTTCTCCTCACAGCACTTAAACATGAACTAAAGCAGTAAGGTAGTGTTTAATGTGAATTATTCGTGACTTTTCTTCATGTTATTTTTAATGTTTGATTAACAAGGAGGTCATGATTACTTGATTTTTGTCAGTTAATTGACAATGGCAGTTTGTATTCATCATTATTAGGATAATTTGGATGAATCATTTACATATTGTGCTGTATCTTGCCTGTCAGCTAATGATAGCTGCAATTTATTAGTTGAGAATTAGATATCTGCTGTCAGTAAACACGACAGAGCAGCATGTATCACACTAATATGAAAAACCCCAAACTGAACTCTGCTGTCACAAACTTAGTTGTAAACGTGAACAATATCTGTGCTCTTCATCTTGAAGTCTGAAAAGGATCTGGAGCATTGTTTGTGCAGGCTTTATTTTTGACAGAGAGTGCCTGTTTAGATAAAGACTTCTCTCAGCTGCAGTTAACCTGAAGTTGCATTTCAACATCTTAAATCTGCCGTCTTTGCTTCATCCTTCTCCTCAGCACTCGTCTCCTTTTCTCTCTCTCTCTCTCTCTCTGTAGTCTCTATCCTGCATTCACCTTTCCAATTCATTCTCCTTCTTATTTCCCTACATCAGCACCTTTCCCTCTTTTCTCTTTGTTTCCCTCACTGACTCTGTTCCTGAGTAAGCCTTTTAAACTCCCATGAGGCTGTGTGAAATTAGCTCCTGGCTGCTGTGGGTGGTAGAGTTGTGTGTGTGTGTGTGTGTGGTTCTATGGTGGTGGTGTCACTGAGCAGTCTTGATACTCTTACTACTAACTTTGATCAGACATAATGTCGACTGCTGTTTTCCTGTTTATAAGACACAGGATGTAACAATGAAGGAGAACAATAAAATATTTGTCCAGAGTCCTGTCCTGCTTAAAATTCTCTTTCCTTCCCTCGAGCAGCAGCAGCACTGTTTTTTTTTTGTCTAAGAATATCCACATTATTTGTCCATCTGTGTTCGTGTGGGATCTGTTGTTATGGCCATGTTGTCTTACCGTGGGTTAGATCTTGACTTTTGCTCTGTGCATTGTTGATTCCCTGTACAAGATGTACCCTTAGGTGATAAATATGAAAATCAAAGAAAGTTCACAGTATTCTTGTTCACATTTTCTGGCTCCAGCTTAATACACAGAAACCCATATATATTTTTGTCCAGCTTTTGTGTTTGCCTTAGAGACACAAAATAGGCGGCTAATTGAGGATTCTAAGTATAAAGGGGTCAATATGCTTAAAAAGAAGTACCTGTCTGCTTTTTTACTGCAGGACTTAGAGGAGCCGTGACAATTTTTGTAACTTTTCTAAATTGACAATCCAAAGAGCATGCCTACCTCCCGCAGTAATCAGCTAGGTGTGTGGAAAGTTTGTAAAATATGTGATAATAATGTGATTTGACGTTACAGGGGACTGAATACCTTTGGATGTTGAACAGAAAGTTTGTAGACATCACAGTGGGCTCCAGGAAATTATGACATTCATTCTCTAATCAATTACTTGAGAAAATATATTTAGAATCTTTAATTACTGAAGAAAATGATCAGATTAGATGATAGTTGCAGGTCTAAAACCCACAATTGGCCAGGGAGCACAGATTAACTGCAGCTCTTGAGCTTTTTGGGACCAATAATTATCATATCTGTGGGTGCTGGTTTGGTATCAGACTCAGAACATTGGTTAGGTGACATCTGATCTCACCAGGATTTTTAGATTGAAAATAAATATCAACATTTTCCCCCTTGCAGTGATAATCAGACTTTGTGTTCATGAAGCACGCTCTAAGCTCTAGCAGTAAATCACTGTCTTTGAACATGGACCAGTAAAGTGGGGGATGTATGGACTGCTTTAGCTTGTGGCTGAGCTCAGCTTTTACTGTAAAATATAGTTTGGATGACCTCCAGAAAAACCCATACTGTGAAAAACAAAATCAGATTATAATTTTAACATAGCAAAGGAGAAAAACCAACAGATGTTTATTTTGCGTTCACATACAGTGAACATAAAAACACTTTGTGAAAAGTTTAGCATGAGAGCTTGTCTGGGGCCTGGTGTGGATGTTTTGTCTGCATTCATTTCACTTGCATTTAGTTTGACAAAGCCTCAGAGACAGGTGAGGTATCAACACAAAGACACACACAAGCATAAACACACACATAAACAGTAAGATGTGAGAGCTTCTTCCCAAAGGCTTCCTTTGAACTTTCTACTGGCATTTACACTGTGAACAGACAGACAAACAAGAAGAAAGACAGAGAGCGTTAGAGCAGAGTGAAGGCGAATGAAGGAAGAGTTTGGGGGAAAAAATAGGGAAGTGAGGAGAAGCTGAGCGTGAGACTGGTTCGGGACAGCTCTAATGTGGTGGTGGTGGTGGTAGGGGTGGACGGGGGTGTGGGGACGACTCTGCAAACTTACTGAGGGGAACTGAGGTGGAGGAAAAAGAGGAGGAGGAAGAACAGGAGAGAAGGATTAAACAAAGCAGAGTAATGTACTTGGAGTAAAGAAAGGACATTTATCTCTCCGTCCTCCCGAGCTCTTCCCTTGTTTCCCCAGTGGAGCAGACAGATAAGAGAGCCTGTGTATGATTGGTTTAACACTTGGCCCGTCGCCACAGCTGCACTATCACCGTGGGATACCGACAGGAGCTGAGGGATTCTGTCAGATAGGATGGTACTTTTAAAAAAAAAGATAGGACATTTTTGTACAGGAAGTTAAATGACTGAATTCAAATCAGCATATTTGAATTCTATGTGTGAACTTGGGCTAGAACAAGGACTGCCCAAAACACACAGCTGTAAGCCCGCTATTATCGTCACTTTCACACTATTTTTGCATAATTTCCTCCACTTCTCATGTACTTTCACTGTGAGACTCGATAGATCTCTGTTTAGGGTAGTAACACAGAGAGAGAAAGCTGTTGCTGTATGAATATATTATGTCTATTGTGAACTTGTGAACTTTTGCATCCTTTGCCCTTATTTTTTTACGCTTTACTCATCTGTGCTTTCATTTATCTCCATTCTGGAGCTTCCTCGCAGCTCATCAATGCAAATATATGGATTTATGTGTCTTTTTTATCAGCATGGGTTCCCTCTAATGCGACAAATTGAAGATCTAGTCACTAGTTAGAAAGCAGAAAGAGGATGAGAGATGCTCAGCTGCCTTGTCTTTCTCTGTGTGATTTCCTCAGTTTCCTTCCAAATATCACTTTCTGTACCACTTTCACATAAATTATTCAGTTTTGGGTATTTAGACATAGTGTAGGCAACACTAGCAGAACACAGCCAAAGCAGGTGGGCTATTAACAGCTTGCAGTTTTCACTCTAAAGATCTATATCCTGTTCAACAGTGACAATGTAGCAACATCTGTCAGTAAGAAGAGCCGAAGTGAAAAGGAACTGAAATGTTTAGAGCAAGCTGTTGAGTTTTCTTCCAAGAGGAGAGGGAAAAAGAAAACTACGGCTTTGTTTTTCACACCAAGGAGAGGTTATGGAAGAATAGCAGCCACAGGAAAGCACTGTGTGAGAGCTCAGGCTGTTAGCAGCCACCACCAGCAGCAGCAGAGTCTATTAATCATCATCTAGCTTATGGCTGCACACTCACTGGTGGAGCTCACCTCACAGATAAGAAAATCAAGGACCCACACTCAGAGCACACTAGTATGACTTACTGACGGACCTGCAGTCAAGTACACACAAAGACAAGAAAACAGCATTTCCTGTTGTGTCTTTTTGCTGCCTGTTTCCTCGGCCAGTTGAAAAGGAAGCAGAATGTCGAACTAATCTAGTGACTTCTTATCTGTTACTTATTACACTGTCTCCAACACCCTGGGTCCTGCTCAGCCTTAGATCTAGGTTGACCTCAACACGCCTGTGAGCTACCGTGAAGCTTGGTGAAGAAACACTGAACTGACTTGGGGACAGTTCCAAACATGAGACTTAGCTGGGTGTGTGGGGAAAATGTCTGAATCACAAGCAAAGTGTTTCAGACTTTGTAATTTTTTTCCTTGTCAGTTTCCCTCTGCCTTCACTTTGATCTCATTCTCCTCAGTTCTTCATCTGTCACTGTGTTTAACTCAAATGTGTGGCTGAGTTTTTTCCTCAGCTTCTTTCCCTTTATCCCTGTCACTTACTGACTTGGTCACTTTTTCAGGCAGTCAGTCAGTTGTTCACTCATTCGCTAACTCACTGATGGGGATGCACCAGTATCCACATTTATCACTGCAGACAAGTTCTAGACAATTCTGTTAAACATGGGTACAGAGAATTACTGACACCATGTATTATGATATTGTACCCGGTGCTGAAATGATTAGAGGACAAACAATGGAAATGACCTGGTTATCACGTATGCCATTTAGCAGATAAAAACATTTTCTGGTTCCAGTTCCTGAAATCTAAGAATATGCTGCTTTCTTTGGTTTTGTATCATTGTGAATGACAGTAGAAATTGAATATCTTTTGGTTCTGGATGGTTGATCAGACAAAAAAATCAAACTGAAGATGTCACTGGCTGGGCAATGTGGGATTTTTCACCATTTACTGTTGATTGATTAATACAAAATACAAACTGACAGATTAAGTAACAAGGAGAACATTTTTTTGCAGCCTGAAAAATAGCCTTTTCTTCTTTGCTGCTCAGACAGATCTCACAATTTTTAGTTCAGTTTCTTAAATTTTATCTTACATTTCTTATTTCCTCAGATTTCAAGTAATTTCATCTCCACCTACTACACATCTACACAATGGATGAATAAGGAGGAGTAAAGGCATCAGTATACTACAACGAAAGTATTTGTCAAATAAGAAGTTCTCTGATCAACCACTTTTCACCCTGCCGTTGAGTGCAGCCATTCAGTGGCTAAAAACACTTTTGCCTTCAGGTGAGATCAGCAACATGTCCTGCAAACCAGTTGCATTGGAGCATACCTGAGCCTTTATTATATCCTCAGATTAAGTTTGTCTCCAGGTTGTGAGATTCAATTTTTGATTTATGAATCCACACATTTGCAGATTGGGCTGACCTCACAGTGGGCAGGAGAGGGACATTTTCAAACGCTATATATCATTAAGAACGAGGCTTTTTATTACTCATTATCCTCTTCTTTCTTTCATTGTCTGGCTTCTGTCCATATGCTATTATATAAAAAACTGAATGCACATTTGGATGGAAGCATAATTGCAGATGCCCTGACAACCAGTCATTTTATTAAGTCCAAAGTGTCATTCATCCATGCTGACGCTCTTTCTCTTTGTACCCGTTGTTTCTGTCACTGGGAATGTGCAAAGATGGCAGTTTCTCAGAGCTCTATCATCAGTCTCCTCCTTTGTCCTTTCCTTTCTCTTTGTTTTCTTCAAACTCTAGTTTTCTTCCCAGTTCCCTGTCTCTGCTCACTACACTACCACACGGTAAACTATCTCTTGCTTCTTTACACCACTCTTCTTCTTTCATAATTGATTGATTTTCATGTTGAATATCCTGAAACTGAGAGGAAATAGAAGAAAAAGGAAAGGAAGCTGGATTGGAGAGGGTATTATAAAGAGAAAGAAATCTTAAGAGTGTGAGAATGGCAAGATATTTTGAATAACACATTGCTCAGTGACGGTTTTTCCCTCATTAAAGTGAGAAGACAGGACAGAATGAAGAGGAAGCAGATTTTTGATGTTTGGCTTTGAGCCACATTGTTCAGTTTGTGGATCAGCTGTGGGATGTTTTCAGCAGAGGGGAAAAAAGAGTAGAGTAGAGGAGAGACAGGAAGAGAGTTGATGAATGAGGGAGACTATAAAAATAGAAAGTCAAGGGGAGAAGAGGGGGAAGCAAGCAGAAAGAAAAGAAGTCGTTTGTCTCAGTTTAGAGAAGCTGGATTGGCTGTGAATGCAAATGTTCTCATTGGTTAGCCAGATCCTTACGTAACTTTACAGTCTGGACGAAAATCATTGTTGTAATGATCGAGTCATGTTTATTTTTAGCCTAACTGTACGAGTGTGTTTGTGTGTAATAGAGAGAGTTTGAGTACCCTCCAAAAACTATTAATTCGGGGTTGTGCAACTATTCATAAAAGCAGGTGCAAACTTTTATGTGTGTGTCTGTGTGCATGCATGTGTGTGTGTGTGTGTGTGTGTGTGTGCCTACAATATATATGTGCGCAGTAGTGGTACTGCTTCATCTTCTCAGCACCACATGTAATATTCAGTGCTACTTCTCTGTTCATATGAATGAGATGCTGCCTGTCAGTCTCCAGGATGTAGACACGAATACTGGATCGACTCCAGTGGAGCTGCACTACAGGAAAGCAAACTCCCATCTCTGTTCCTCCTCTCTACTCTCCTCTTTCTTTCGTGCTTCTCACCGTGTTGACTGTGCTCCTCACCCCCTTTCCCCTCCCCCTCTCCATGTCCATGTCCTCTCATCATCTCTTCTCTTCCTGACTCCTCACCCATCCTCTGTGCTCAGTTCCTGTAAGACATTCCTTCATTCCCAACTTCTTCTCTCTTCCCTCGTGCTCCTAATATCCTCTTGTCTATCCAGTACATTTTTCTTCTCTTCCCCTTCTGTAAAGCTCCTTCTTCCTGTATTTTTCATAGTTCCACTGTAGACAAATCAGGGGTGGAATGTGTATATAAATCATCAAACAACAATTTCAAAATGTTTTACTTTTAAACCTGCAATAGCATGTTGAAGAAGCCATCAAATGCCACTGAAATAAAGGTCAATATTAAAAAAAAATCTATATCATAAAATGTAATACTGATTTAATCTAGACGCCTACACGTCTAGACTTCTTTTAATCTGCCAGTCAACAAAACCAGTCTCACTATCCTGTGCAATTATTAGTTGCTCTGAAGCAAAATTTTAAGAAGAAAAAAGGATGCAAGATCCATAGTCCTCTGCTCCACATAGTTAATTTCACTTGTAATAATTTCCATTAAACCTCACCTCCATGCTGACAAGAGGCTGTAGGGACTAAAAAGTGCCTGTGGTGTGCTGTACTCTGTGTACGTTTTGTGGCCAAAGCTCAGTTTTAACAAGCTGTTTCAAATTGCTGTTAAATGATGTATTTTGTGTGATTACAGTAACATAAGATATACCAGCTATAGTTACACAGCAGTGTAACATCCACACTGTGGAGGTCAGACAAAAAAGTGCTCATAATGCTCAGCCAGTTAAGGCTAACCTACATGACCTGACATTGCTGTGGTTTTGAGTGCTGGTCGTAACATTAATAGCATGTAATTCCCTCAAAGTCACTTAGAAAACTACTGATCCAAGTAATTTGTCAAGTATCTGACAGTTAATGAGTTTCCATATTAACTCTACCTATTACAACAATGGCCAGGAAGTCTTCATAAGCCCTAATAATCCTGTTACCTTCATCAATATAATGGCTTTAACAGCTCTTGTAAAAGCTATATACATTTCTAATAGAGGTTCATGTGAGAGTTTTAACATTAACATTTTAACATTATACATGAGAAGTAACAGGCCAGAGTTCTGGAATAGTTTTGTCAAATTATTTTGACTAAAGTTGTTCTAGGGTTTTGAGAATGTATTCGCTTAATATTGAGAACACGACAGGCCTGGTCTGGTTGACTTCACACAATGTGCTATGTCCTACTAATGAGGACAAACTTTCTCGAGAGCAGCCTCTTCAGTTGCACTATTTCTCTCTCTGAGTATGTTGCTTTTTCTGAATACTTCAGCACTGGTGTTGAAGCAAAACCGTATCTACTGGTCCTACTGCATTCTTCACTTCTGCAGAGGCCTAACAGTAAAGTTATCTGATGCGGTGTATCGCTGAAATCCTCTCTCTTCTCTGTTTTGCTATCTGCTCACAAAGCTCATATATCAGCTTCACAGGGTGCTGATCAGATCCCAGACCGGTGCTTGCCTATAAGTAGGATATAGCCTTGGGAGGAGAGCAGAGACTTGCTGGTGGAGAGGGAAGGAAGGAGAAGAGGAGGAGGAGGAGAAGAGGGGAATGAATTAGTGACTATGGGGAAAACGATGAGGGTGGGAAGGAATTCGGCAAGGTTCCAGACCCATGAATAAAATGCATAAAGTACACAGTAAATTTTTAATGCTGTTTAGTTTCCACCTAGAGGCCAGATTTGCATCCTCAATCCCTGATTATGACATCTTCAGTCAGCACTCCAGGCATGACTTTGCCTATTTTAATGTTAGTGTGAGTATTTATGCAAACTCACAAATGTCCACTTGGGAGTTTAAGCACGTGCACACACACACACACACACACACACACACGTACGCACACACACGTATTCAGTGGAGGTCACTTCTGCTGAGAGAAGCCATTCCCACTTTGATTCCCCTCTGAATCAATTCTGTTCCTTCACTACCTTTTCCTGTCACAGTCTTCCTCGGGGATCTGTTATCAGATGAAATCTCAGGGCCATCTCTTTAAACCGGAGAGAGAAAAAAAAAGTTCTGGTGGAGATTCAGGAGACAGACAGACTGTGGAGAGATCATCGTAGAAATGAAAGACTGTTCCAACAAGTGAAATAAAAGCAATATTCGTTAAAGCGGCGCTAACAGCTAATTTTTTAATTTTCTCCACAAGTGACTTCTTGCTGCTGTGCAAATAATTATTATGTTTACATTCACACTTGTATGCCTGTTTTGAGTCTCATTACAGTTTTGATCATATTCAGGGTGTGTTGTTTTCACTGAATAAGAAGAAACACGCTCCTTGAATGTCCTGGATTCTACTGGATGCAGCTTTTTCATCAGTGATCAGGATTGCTTTGGCACTAAAAACTGAGTTCAGTCATCCACCATGACAGGATGAGTGTACAATACCTGATAACAGAAACACTGGATTTTAGAAGGACATGGACAAAGAAACTTGTCACATCTGGAAGATAGGCAATCCACTAAATAAAGTCAGTATCCAATGATGATGTGGCACATCAGACTGCTGCATCCCCAATCCCACCACTGTAAGCTATATCAGCATGTGGACCATCATCATCATTTATCATCATTACCACATAACTCGAGAAAGGAAAGCACCTGCTAATATGACAGAGAATCATTAGAAACCAGGAAAAGGTGTTTACGTGCCAGAGTATCCAGAGTTTCTAATAAAGTACTTTAGCTAGCATGTCAGGTCTCAGAAAACTGGAATATTATGTTTACACGTGCTGACACATAACTCAATGACTGCCCTCCTCAGAAAAACAAGCTCTTTGGTCATTTGCTAACAAAACAGCCCGTGTTTATTTTGGGTCACAAAGCGAGAGAGTATGACATTTTACTGCTCACCAAAAGCAAAAATCTGATTTCTGACTCAAAGTCTGAGTTTGAGAGGCCGGGAGAGTGAGCACAACACAGCCAAGTAACCATATTTACCAAGCATACAGGAAATGCTAAGTTGTAGTATTCACCAAGTTGTTTTCAGTCTTCCCCACTTTGTTTCCTCATCGACACATCTGATCCCTGTCTAAGTCTGGGGAGACTATCTGAACTCTGCAGCCTGGTTTAACTTGATCGTTTAGTTGCTAAACAGCAACGTCTAATGGAACTACTCACTGCGACACAAAGGTGTTTACACAGACATGGAGTCAATTACCCATAATTAAAATAGAGGCAGTGGTAAATAAACTGCAACATGTACAGTTTATAATAAAGGAATCCCATTTTCACTGACAGCTGTTGTGTTACATTTTAAACAGATTTTAATTAAACCCTTAAAAAGACTTAATTAAACAGTTCAGTTTTTTTACTTGCCAACGAGCTCCTGCAGAGTGTTTGCAACTTTAAATGGACACGGTTGAAAGACTTCCTCACCTGAAAATTCCGGCACCACTTCCAACAAAGACGATATGATAATAACGACACAGTTTTATCCCCTTGTAATCACTTTGAAGGGTTTGAATGACATTGGGGTAGTGTCGCAGTGAGCTAAACAGCCAGTTAATGCTTTTGAGATGAGTGCACTAAAATATTAATGGGGGGCCTGGGCATGGAAAGGTCATCTGTGAGACTTAGACAGAATAATAATAGGGCTAGTGGCAACTGCTGTGAACCTTAAGGAACACCAGCTAGTAAAAAAAATTTTTAAAAAATGCTCCACTACATCTCAGCAGCACCTCAGCTGCAGTCCTCTCCTGGACACAGTAAATGCTGATGAGAACAGATGAAACTCTTTCTCTGGTACACACAACATGTTTGTAGCTGCGGGTCAAAAAGAAATCACCAGAAAGCACCAACAAGTTGCAAATTGTCCAGATGGTACAAAAATCAACAAGACAACAAATAAATTCATTCCACAGAATCTGGTTCAGATATGGCCACAGAGACAGACTTAGTCACTGTTAGCCTGATTCTACAAAGAGGACCTCAAATGAGCCCCGTTAAACTACGAACAGTAATCCATAGTTCAAGTTCAACAATAAATTAATCTACAAAGATAATACATTTCAACGTGTGCCAGGTAGTTTAACCTCAATTATATCAAGATTGAATATAGTTAGAACATCATTTAGTTAGGTGGAAAAATAAACTGAGCTCCTGAGTTGTTGGTGAATCAGAATGGATATTTTTCAATTACAGATTACATTTTGTTTTAGCCGTAGCTAAAGCTAGCGGTGGTGATCTCACCAGCTAGCTTTAACTTGATACAGCTCTCTTCCTGTCTGGTTGTCTGTAACAGGTCTACACTGTGTTATCAGAGAAAAGTTTTTACATGGTAAAGAGATGCCAAAACTGTCTGACTCAACTCCACTTTGACCAAACATTCAGGCCTATTTTGTGCTCTGGCTTTGAAGGACAGGACACACATCACATTTTAGCATAAAATGATGATATAAAAAGACAGTAAAATCATATTCCTGTTCTCCTCCTGCCTCTGCTTTTGCACAACTTACTTGCCTCTACCTCTGTCTTTCTCCCCCTCCTCTCTCTCCTCCCTCTATGCTGTGCCTCTGCTCTAAGCCTGTACAGTTTGCCCTCACTGTGTTTCAAATTACATGCCACATCAAATAAGGCTTTCTTATAATGCTGTTAGCGCGAGTGCAAGTGTGTGCAAGTCTTTTGGTATTCTACCACCTTCAGAATCAGATTCCTATTAAATGAATCTCCAGAGTTGAGCTCAGTATTCAGAATGGGTAACACAGGGTTGTAATAGATCTGATAGACATAGCACACTGTGCCATTATCACTGACCTTTCTTTCTTTCTTTCTTTCTCTCCTCTCTCCTGCCATTCCTCTGCCTGGCTCCTCTGCAAACATTTAAAGGAAGCAGAGGTAAGTGAATGTATTGTGTTTGTAACTTGATAATGCTACTTTTAAACATACTGCAGTAGCTTCCTGGCAGCCCCAGACATTGTGGTGTTTCTCTGGGACTTGCTTTAAGGCACTGTTGCAGAGAAGGAGAGGTGCTGCTGATTTAAATGCACAGCAGGTTGGGTGGCTGGTCAGCCATAACGTGGTATAGTTCAGCATATTAAAATGTTGCTGTAGTGGTTTGGTAGTTTTCTTACTTTAAAGCACATTTAACAGTTTCTACAAGTATTATTGGTCAATGCACTGCAGCTTTCTGTAATGCTAATGTCACAATAAATAGAAAAAAAAAATAATTCATAAATCATTTTGCCAAACAGAAAGGTGTCTATATACCTCTGGTACATGTCCAAATATATATAGACAGCTAGCTAACATTACGCCCATATTTGATTGCTAAACGTCTCCTTTCAAAACCATCATTAATATGCTCTTAGAACAGATCCTGTCTGCCAGGATTCCCAATCAATGTTCCCCATCAGCCACAACAGCAGTAACAAGGTTAGAAGATAAGGTCTGCCTCACTGTCTGCATTCAAGTGTTGGATGACGGTTAAGGTCAGGGCTCTGTACAGGACAGCCAAGATCTTCAGGAAAACGATTTCTTTATGGATCTGGCTTTGTGAATGTAGGCACTGTCATCTTTTATGAGAAGCAGGCTTTCCCCAGACTGGTAAAATATGACGAAATGTCAAAAAGTGCATGCTATAGTATTAGGACTACGCTGAATTGGAAGTCTCGCCCAAACCATGACAAACAGCTCGAGACCAAAAGTACACAAGAACTGCTTTTCGTCATAAAGAAATTTATATTTGATTTGTATGATGTGATTATTTTGTGTTACACATTTTATACTTACTACAAAGAAAAAGTACATAGAGAGCCTGATAAAAGCAGAGGAAGTCATTGTCGCTGTATGGACATAGACTGGTCTCACATCACTATAAATAGCACAGGCTGCAGAATCTAAATCAGGAGTCTGCAGAAATGACTTTTGCTACAGTAACATCTTACTTTGCACTTTTTACAGCCATAAAGATAATTTTATAATAGAGACAGAGTGGGGAGAGATGGACATAAAATAAGAGAAAAAGAAGTGAGGACATGAGTGAAATAAGGACCCAGGGGAGAAGCTAATTAGGTTTCATTTCCTCATTTCAAACTTTTGTGTTGACTCAAATGTCGGCTTGTCATTTATAGAACAAGGACTGGATGAGTGGGTCAACTGTCCATTTTCTGTGGACTGTTTCACACAACTGCCTTATTTAGCCCTCTTTCTCTATCACTATACCAATCTCCCTCTCTTCCTCATCCTCTCTCTCTCTATTCAATAATAAAGGAGCTAGAGATCTTACTTTCATACCCAGCAGGTTTTCTCTGCCTGGTTCACATAGTGTCACTGACACAGGCTCACTCCCTGCTGACACACATATGGTTCACTCTGGGTACTACTTTAGATGCAGACACCACCACTGCGTATATGCATGTGTGTGTGACTGTGTGCAGACTACTTCCACTGCAAACCATATTTGATCACACTTTACCTGAAACCTCCTTCTATTCAGCATTTCTAAGCATTAAACCTTTCATAAAGTGCTCAGAACAACACTATAATATGGTTGTAAGCAGATATAAATGATTATTAGTGTATTTGTGAACAGCCATAACTCCTCCTTTGGGCACAAGTAAAGACTGGTTTACACAGATTATGGATGACGATAAAGTAAAACTATCTAAAACATGTGTTCATTGGAGAAGTTATAATTGTTTGCAAGTTGCATGTTAATAAACACTTTAAATGTTCTTGAATTTTCTTACAACTACATTATAGTGTGTTATGGACCATTTATAATGCTTTTAAATGCTAAATATGGGGGAACAAATGGAGTGCACATTGTGGGTTTAGGCAGAATTGTAAAGTAATTTATACCTCATAGATCAGCTGCTCATCAGCTAATCTTCAGCCTGTTCAGATAACAGAATGGTCTATTGAAATGCACAGCTGTTTTTCCTGCTGCTGCCCTGCAAAATGAAAACTCTCCACCTGCACTACTCCTGCCTTCATATGTCATTTGTGGATTATTAATCTTTTTTTACACTTATGTGCATGAGATATATATATATATATATATATTATATATATATATTATATTATTTATATTTTTTTATATTATTTTTTTATATATATTATATTATACATATATATATATTGTTGTGTGTGTGTGTGTGTTTATATATTATATTATTATATATATATATATATATATACTTAACAGTAGCATTTAAGTTTGGGCTCTTTGCATAATGGGGTTATTAATTGCTTTACACAATTAAATTGTCTCTAACTGGGCTGGGAATCCACTCTGAATGGAGCCACTGAATCAAAGTGTATTTGGTTTAACAAATCCAGACCTACTCTCAACTGAGCTTAGCTGAGAAAAGCCAATTATTTTCACTTTTAGTATTTTCAGTTGATGAGGTTTGCTCCATGACTGTAGACTTTACTTCATTTAAGCAATAAAAATAATTATACTTTTAATATGATTTTGGAAACATCCTAACACTATGGAACCATGGTACACTGTACTACACTGTCAGATAACAACCACAACACTGCTCTCTGGATTGTTTTTATGTGTCGAACTCCACGTTGACCTTGATTGTGTCTCCTGCCATTTTCTCTCTATATTTGTGTCCTATTTTTGGACATCCAAACAATCTTTTACCTCTCAATGTCTTTTCTTGTTCTACCGCAATCGTTCATTTTTACAAAACAGGATTTCTCAGTAGTTTGGTTTAGTATTTGAGCTTTTCTCTCTCTGGTCTACAAAATAATTCAAAGATATTCTCAGCATGGTGTTATTTTTTTATATAACCCAGTTTCTTGTGTTGTGTTTCCACTCAGGATGACTACTTCAAAAGCTGGGCTCCTGCCAAGTCTCTAGACCAAGGTGAGTCCTGTTGTTTGTGTGATTCTAATGTTTATATTAATGCTTACTGTATGAGAGGCTGGGTGAATATCAAACCTCAATACTTTTTCAGAACCAACCAAAATATGTCTGTGGCATTCATAAGGGATTTGCAGAAATAAAACATATTCCTTAAACTAAGATACTGATAGATTTTGGTGCCAAAATACAGATACAGTGCATCTATAAGATTCTTGATGTAGTCCCTAAAGACTTTTTAACCCACATATCCTCAGTTTTCACATATCCACAGTTTTCTTTAGCTGGATAAAACATTTCCCACACAGAGGCTAATGTGGTCATCATTACCACAGGACAGTCCTTAAAGTAAGACTTTTTACATTTTCTCATCCTTTTATGTTAACTGTAGCAGCCTTTGAAAGCATGCCCTACGACTGAAGACATTATTAATTCGCTTTGCCAAACATATCAGGCCCGTTCAACTTCAAACAACATTTAAAATTACTTTGAGGACTTCTAATTCAGTTGGCAAAAGTTATCCATCATCATAATTCTTTATATATCACATTGTAAAGTTACTATGTCTGGCTCTAAATGTTTTGTGTATTGAGAAGCCACCAAAAGACAGAGATGAAGCAGAAGGAAACACCCTTGTTCCTCCTCTTGCATCTGCTTTCCCCTACAAATCGTCAAGTTTAAAAATAAGAATACTTGCATCCTGTCAGCCACAACCCATACAAGGCAACCGACAAACTGAAACAAGAATATAACCTAACATTACACAGAAAATAATGCTGGATTTTACATAGTTGTCTTCTGAAATCGCAGCCTCTTGCTTTAAAGGGATTTCATCATGTGTAGGCAGTATTATATAAATCAGTGGTCTGTATCTCATGAGGTGGTAGAAGTATTGCAGAATTATCTACTGTACAGTGATTAACAGTAAGTCAATGTAGTTGATATAGAGAATACACAGAAACCTAAAGGACTTTTCTGCAATTATTTAAGAAATTCAATAATTACTTTGCTTCTTTCAAAAAACACCATTGTTAATATACTGAGGCTTGAGTGTGTTGTGTTGTTTTGTGTAGTTATTTGATGTTTACTTCACATTATACATCCTTCACTATCAGTGTTTTAATGATACAGTTTACAGCTTGTAAATTAGAAGGACTCCAAACGAATTGCACTGTTCAGTGAGCTGCTGCCAAATATCCAATCATCTCTTTGAACATAGGTGTGTGTGTGTGTGTGCGTGTGTGTGTGTGTGTGTGTGTGTGTGTGTGTGTGTGTGTCTTTTTCTGAGGCCAAATGCTGCTATTCTGCACAGTTACATACTGCTGGTGGACTTAGTATGGCAACAATGCCAGGACCACTTTATCAATCACACTCAAGTGTGTAATGCTCTCAGACCCCCAGTAACTCTTGACTAAACCCAATTATTACAAACACTCGCTCAGTCACACTCTCAGTTTCATTGTCTCACACACACACACACAGACACGCATTCACACACACAAACACACACACAGTTTGGGGGCTTGATTGGACTGCAGCTCTCTGAACAGCACACCAGACTTTAAATCTTTCTACCACAGAGTTTGTTCTGTTCTGTGCTGGCTTGGTTTTGCATATCTAGCACAGTAACTGTAACTCTTCAGGGAAAGACTTGCTGAGCAGGTTTATCTGGGCCAGCTCCTCGTGGATACCGAGCCTAATGAGAACAGCCTCGCCTCGGTGCATCAAATCCTGGAGCTACAGTTTCTCAGAGGCGACTAAAGACAAAAAATAAACAGAGCTTCATTCTCCTAACCAGGGACTAAATATATAAGATGTGATGGAGGGATCCTCTGTGCCAGTGGGGAAGCACATGTACATGCCTGATATAGATGCTAAAACAATGATGTGCCACTGCACCATATCTGTGTCCTGGAGGCTCTGCTTTGATTCCCCTAAGACCAAACTTTTAGTGGTATCTAGTTTGTTTGCATCTATCAACTACAGCACACTCTTTCCTTTACTAATATTTCAGTCAGTTAGGCCGGAGACCAAACAGAGAGTGCTTCACTCTCGATGTCATTGACACTGCTTTACACTGCAGCACACTGCTTTAGTGTACGATTGCCCACACACACACACACACACACTCAAGACTCAAACAAAAAGTCACCCTTCACTTGCCAGCTTAACATTCCTCTGTGGTGATGTATTGTCCTTAAGGGAAAACTTGAGGATTTATTTTTGATGCTCCAGTCATCCGTTCTGTCACACAAAGTAAAGCCAGGTTGTGCCTCAAAAGAACTAATGTGTACAATGTGTTGTCCCACTGCCAAGTTCAAAGGCAGGGTGAAAAGCCAGCCGTCATAGGGAGGAGGGAGATATAATATAACCCTTTAAATATGGGGATACAGGCCTAAAGAAGTAACAGAAATAACTGTGTAATAAATTGCTAAAAATAGTATTAACTGGGGAGTGAGCATGAGATATCAAAGACTTTATTTGGAGGTAAAAGTGAAAGTTTTCAGCCTCCAAACTGCCCACATCACTTTGAACACTTATGCATTAGTCACTACAGTGTTTTGACAGGACACAGTAAGGTGACTGTGTGCTCTTGACAATGTGACATCTGCACACTTCCCGAGAGAAACATTGCATGTACTAGAGCAGTTTTCTGCCAATTAGCATAAAGAGTCTGCTTAAAACTTTAACACGTTCTCCTGAATCCTCTATTTGCCACTTCGAGCTGCAACACGACTGCTCCTGCCACCTTCACAGTGCACTCTGCAGTTACTCCCACACACACGGCACGCCCGTGAGTAATGGCTACCAAAACAGTAAGACCACGAATAAATTATTGGAATCAATCAGACAACCCGGTTCCTCTTTTGGGAACGTTTTGCTGCTTTCGTGTGTCTGGACTGCGTCCAGCGAGTCCCATTTTCACCCAGCTGGTAATGCAGGCATCATGCTTGTACTGTAACTGTTAACTTCACCTTTGAGCTCCAGCGAGTGCCAGCATGACAGGCTTTCAAGTATGAGTCATCCAAAGTGAGGTATTTCCTAAACAAAGCAAGAAATGACTCTTGTTATTTCTTAAGATCAAGTTCTCAAATAGCATTGAGGTAGATTTTAGTCAAGCTTCAGCTTTAAGAGGCAGAATTCTTATTGTCTAAATGAATAGGCGGCTAAAAGAAACACTGATCTGTCTGAAGAGCACCTTTACACTTTGATGGATGATTGTAGATGAGAGGTAATTAAAAAAAAGTGAAAGAGTGAATTTGACAAAAATATGCAGTTAAGTGTGCAAACAGAGCGATCTCATAAAATCTGACGTGTGTTTTCAGATAACAAAAATCATATTGTAATGACAAGTGTGACCACAGAACTTGATGGGGGGGGGGGTTAAAAAGGATGGCAGTATCAATCACCACCTGCTGATCTCAGTTTGACTAATGAATCACCAGTCGCCCTTGGAGACTAATCAGCAGCAGGAAGGTTGATGGGGGGAAAATCCAGTTCCCTGATGAATCACTCGGCGATTAATACCTCCATGGCATCTAATGAATGAAATCAGCAGGATCACAAATGACTTGTTGGTGATACTGAATGCCGAGCGATCAAATCCCCCAGTGGTAAATCTGTTTTCCAGGCTTTCTTGTGACTTAATGAGGTCCAGCAGTTGATTTGAAGCTTATTGTGGAGCTGTGGTAAACATGTCTTCGAATCCAAACTAATCCTGCCGAATTTCAGAAAAACTTGAGAATCAGCTACAGTGTGCGAGGCCAGTTGGCTGCTTTGCCTCACTTAAATGAACATACGATCCAGCTTATCAGGGAATTGGTGTTATAAACGTGTCAGGATTGTGCTGCTGATCAAGTTCTGTAATGTAGTCCTAGTTTCTGTGTGACTGTGTTCCTTTATCAGTTTGGTGACAGCATACATTTCCAATTATTATTATTGCTCCATTCAAGACTTTTTCTTGCAACAAAATCCTGATTTTAGACCTTGTTGTTTTCTGTCTTTTATTTGCTAGAATGATTTTTCTTGCTTATGTTTTGCAAGTGTGACTGGCTTTGCTGAAACTAAACAATGTTTTACAGCATTAGAGCCTTATTTTACACTGGGCTTCTGCAAATTAGATGCTGTTGCTGGTGGAATAATGTACTTTGCTAAATGTGTTTTAATCCAACTGAAGTTCTGCAGTTTGCATTGGCTGGTAATTTTGATAATTGCCTGGATTTGGTTTGTAAAATTTGGTTATAAATTTACATATTTGGTCAATTAATGTGTTCTTGCTCCACCACCTCACATGCTGCTGCAGAAGCTGATCATATGATGTCAGTCAGTAGTTTTCAACCTTTTGGTTTGCGACCCCTCATATTAAAACTATATCTACTAATCAGCAGTTGTACATGTCACAGTTTGTGACCAGTTAAACTTAAGAATGAAGTGGAAGAAGTAGAATTAGTCAGTACAACAAAAAAAATGCAAAGGTTAGTATAAAACGTGAAAATAAACCCAATTTGTTGCAGCAGACATTTGATATTTGATCCTATCATCTGGCAACCCTTCAGATTTATCTAACAACCCACTGTGGGAGTCCCGGCCCTCAGGTTGTGAACCGATGATGTAGGTGATACTGCAAGCTAATTCTGAATACAGATCGAGATGTAGACCAGTTATTGTCTGACTCAAACAGTCCTCATGGTTTACAGTGTAGTGGTCTGTTAATGCTTTAAAACAGAACACTGTGAGTAGGTATCACTCTAACTTATGTGGATACATTTAGATTTGTTTGCTTGAGATTTAGTTCCCTTTGTTGTCTCCATATGCTCAGTATTTATATAGGGTGAAGACACAGAAACCTAAGTGCACATTTTCTGTACAGAAAAACTTCACATGCAACTTTTTGGAAGGCTGAAAAAAGTCACAAACTTTGCATCCTGTGTAGCTGAAGTTTGGCAACAGTTTTCTCTGGCAGGCAGTTTACTAAACCAACAGAATCTTACATAAAGTGCTGCTCCCCACAAAATATATTCATGCAAGAGAATACCCTGAAACCCAGTTCACTGTTTTCTCTCTCTCCCCTCGGCCTTTTCTTTTAAACTTACCCTCATTCTCTCTAAATTCTCTCATCAGCTTCACCTCCACTTCGCCTGTGTTTCTGCATGTTCTTTCTCCAGAGTTTTCTATTGTTTCTGACGTATTGAGTTCATCAGATGGAAATTACATAATGATGAACAATGGGTGACTGTGCATCAACATGCCACAGTGACGTAAACACACACACACTGAAAGCCTGGGAGAATTAGTTGTTAGAGGTTTTCATACATATTTGATTAAAATATTAAGAGGTTTGGTTATTATTATCACATCCCCCCTGTGCTGTAGTAGTTACGTCTCTTTTCTCTTTTCTTTCATCTTGTTTCAGCTTCTCTCTCCCCTGCTGGAAATATTTAGAAGAGACACTCACAGACACACTGTCCCTTCCAGCACCACATACACATTTTTCATTTTGATAGGTTCATGCACCTTTTATGCGTGTGATCATTTCTCCAATGCTCATAAAGAACAGTTGGACCATATTCCAACAACTCAGTGGGGATCTCTTTCACATATTCACAGTACACACACTGGAAACTTGCATCATTTAGATCTAAAGCTGACAGTTTGGATGGTTGCCTTTCCTCAAGTTTCTTGCAGGTTACAGTCAGATCTCTGTGGCTAAGAAAAGGAGTACTTTGTGTGAAATAAATATGTCATTGAAGTATTTTGTACTACAGTTGCCAGGATTAAGAAAATACGATGCAATTTCTGAAAGCAGAATTTCTGCTTTTCAACATATTCAAATTGCCTTTTTTTGTATCATTAATAGACTAATTATGTATGAATAGATTCATATTAGCAATATTTCGGTAAGAATACCAGAGGTTCTGTGAAGTTTACTTTGCCTGTACTTCATTTTGGCTGTTCATTAAACTTCCTGAAACACAACTCTCCAGCGAGACGAGAAATGCAAATATTAATTTGTAGGCTGTTTCAGATGTTGTTAATTTGGTCAAAATGCACAGAGCGTGATATTAATAGATGGAAAATCTGTGGTTAAATTATTCTGTTGGCTGAAAGCATTGCGCTGAGAGAGTTCTAGAAAAACACACACATAATACTTAAATGTCACAACCCCTCTTGTCTCTGCCATGTATGTAGACAGATGGGACAAATCCTCGCAATGCCACATGAACTTGTTTCCATGGTGACAGATCATTGACCTGTCTGTTCGCCAGTCGTGGCTGGTTAACCTGTTAGGCCTCACTACATGTTATGCTTAAAGCTGAATTCTGTAGCTGTGTAAGGAGGTAGGTGTGTGTGTGTGGGTAACACTGGACTGTGTCCCAGACAGCCCAGCTCGCCCCGTGGGTGGATTACACAGACATCTGCTGTGCTCAGATCAGGGCCTCATTCTTTCATAGTGTTCCCAAAGCTGACCCAGGACCCAGTGTGAGCAAGAACTTACATCATTTGGAGCAAGATGAAAGACAAAAAGCAGTTCTCAACAACATGAGCAATTTGACAAGAATAGTCTCAACACAATGTCCTCTTACTAGCTTTTTCTGGAGCTTTCATGTAATGATTCTTGATTTTTAATTAATCTGCTGATTTTGTTTATAAAAAAATCACCAGATTGATGTTTTATTTGTCAGTTAAAAGTCAGAAAACAGTCAAAAATGTCAAACGGTGACATCTTCAAATGTCTCATTTTGTCTGAGAAACAGTCCACAACCCAAAGACATTCAGTTCACTGTAATGTATGACAAAGAAATGCATCAAATCCTCACAGTTAAAAGGCTGGAACCAGCAGATGTTCAACATTTTTGCTTAAAGAATGACTTAAACTTCCAGTAGATTATCAAGATAATTGCTTAGTTGCTAAACAATTTTCTGTACTTGATTATATGATTAATCAGCTAATCATTGCAGCTCTCAACGGTGTCTCACATTCTTCATCAGTGGACGGAGTTTGTTCAGTTGTCATGGAGATTGCTCAGTAATATTCAAGTGATGTAACTTCCATTACAACTGTCTGCTGGTGAGGACTGTGAGATGTGGTTGAAAGCTCCGAAGGTAAGAGGACCTTCGGTTAAGATTACTTTGTCAAACTGCTATTTCCAAAGTCAAGAATGAACATTTACACTCAACAGAAGCCAAATTTTTAAGACTCTGGGAGGGTTTTTAAAAGGTTTTGAGCCTCATGAAGAGGATAAAGCAAAAGTGACTCGTTTATTCTCAGTTTTTGCCATCTCAGTTTCTGCTTGTGGAAAAGTTTCACAAGACGCCGTTTTCATATTTATTTTAAACTTTTAAAATTTGTTCCACTGTCGAGGCAAAATCCAATATCTTATGATTTCTTTGTCCATCATAACCAGGCAGAGGAATATGAGCACACACACACACACACACCCACATGAGTCTTTTTTGTTCATACAATACACAAAGTGAGATTATACACACAAGAACAGGCGCACACGCTTTGGTTGTTGCTTTCGCTCTCCGCCCACCTGTGACTGACTGCAGCAATCTGGAGTGAGAGAGGCAGCCTTGTATTCATTAAAATATCAGCCATGTCCTGACATTTACTTTTACTTTCCCAATTTACAAGAAAGCTCCTGTCAAACAATCTCGTACACTCGCTCACACACAAGTCTATTGTTGACTGTAGCCACCATGGTTTTTCACACATTTAAATGGTTTTTACTTCTTTAGCTCAACTGTGATACAATAACAAACAACTTCTTGCTTCTGTAGCCGTGTTAGCACACTTAACGCTGTATACTGTCCTGCAACATCTCCTCTTGTATGGTTTCTCGCCACTGCCCCTGTCTGGATTTCCTTATGTCCCCCAGGTCAGCTCAGCCTTCTTCCACAAGCAAACTGAATTTTTATTCATTACTGGTTTTCTGCATCTGCATTATTTTCTGTTCTGTCCCATCTGTAATGACTGGAGAGTTGCCCCGAAAAGGCCTTTAAGCCCCGAGCAGAGACACAGAGAGACAAGAGGGGAGGAAGAGTCCTTGGCAGCAGATAACAGTTGTGCTGTCAACAAGACCAATGTTAGAATCAGTATTCTGGCTATTTCATTCTGGGTCCTTGTATATGGGCATGCCCAACAGATTTTGCGAGGCTGTGATTGCAATGCATTATCCAGAGATGGGAGTCAAAGGGAGGATTACAAATGGCAGGCAGAGTCCCATTATCACAGCCAGTCCAGAGGAGCACAGGAGAGTCACACTGGCACCAATGCACGACCAGAGAACACAACAACCAGACAAAGACAGAGAAAAGACAATGCAAGTTAACTTCACAATATTCAGGTGTTCACTATTCCTGTCTGTTTGCCTAATTAGATTACACAGTGAACGAGTGGTTGCTATGGGAACCGCTTTTTGGCAGCAGAAACAGAAGTCATTTGTGATGCACTCTGGTTTGGCAGTAGAAGCCACAAACAAAGCCTCGAAAATCTGGAGCTTCCAAATTGCCAATCAGCCTGATTAGACGTGACATTGTGTTTTCCCAGCAGAGTGCTCGTCGTTGTTATATATTTCATCAGCTATTTCTCCAACTCACTAAGCCTCTGTCTCTCTGAAGATATGCTGTCTGTCTGCTCCCATTTCTCATTGGTCCGTCTTTAATCTCCCCTAACTCTGTCGCCAGCTTCTCAATACATTCTCATATAACCATCTCTGATCTGCGCCTGGAGGAGCTAAAAGAATTAGAAAGAGAGAAACTGATAAGAAAAGAGACAGATAGGGCAACAAACAACTGAGAGTACCTCAGGTCTGTGTATTAAATGGAGTGTGAGCTGGAGCAAGAACAAATATCTCATTTCAGTGTAATGTGCTAAGGGTTTGTAGCTCGCTCTCCAGGCGTTCTTTAAAACATTGTTTACCGCTCTGATTTTAATGGCTTGTTGGCCACATCATAAAAACTGACTCACTATCCACGACCCTCAGCTCAGCTCTTATCTCGCTCTTTCAGTGGGGGGGTGAGCGCTCGCAGTGTCGGGTCTTAACACATAAATGGGGCTATCAGCTGAAACACACATGTACACGCTACAGTGATTTCAGGCATATGCAGTAAATTAACCAGTCACGCACACACACACACACACACACACACACACACACACACACACACACACACACACAGAGGCAGTAATCAATTATACCTGGAGCCTGCTGACGCACAGAGGAAGGAAATATACACAGTCACACCAAGGGTGTTGTTAATTTAATGAACAGATGAGGCCAATCATATCAGCAAAGCAGTTAACTTTCTGTTAAGGATGGAAAAGAAGGAGTGGTGTGAAAGAAGAAGTAATGAAGAACTAGTGGCTAAGAGAAATGGTGATTAAAAAAGGCAGACAGAGCTACAGTGAGTCGAGTGAAATGTTACTGCCCTGTACTTCCAGTTCACAAAGGCAGAGCCAAAACCAACAGTAAACTCAAAGCAAAATGAAGTTGTGAATCAATGGACTGCAGTGTGTGAACACTGCTGAACAGGCTGTTTTCAAGGGGAGATACACACAACAGTAAATCACATAATGGGAAGACTATGTGTGTGTGTGTGTGTGTGTGTGTGTTCATTTTGCCCTTTGTGCCCTGTAGCCAATAGAGCCTCCAATGATCATCGTAAATTAGGGATAAATAAACTTCAGAGGATGCGAGCAGACAGCGGTTGCTAGCGATCATAGCGACAGCCCCTCAGGCTAAATGCCAGCATGTGAAAGTGACAGTGGCATCAGAGAGTCTCGAGGGAGGGAGACAGAGGGAGATACAAAGATATACAGATGTGAGGCCTGCAGAGAGCACTTAAGAGAGAGATTGCCTGTAGAGAGGATAAGAAGAGATAAGAAAGGCATCCTATAATGAGGAGAGGAGGGGTCCGGCAAAGAGGAGAGAAAGGAAAGGGTGGAAGAATGATGAATAGAGGGAGTATTGATAAAAAAAAGTTGGACTAACTTTTGCCTCATGTACACACACACACATATGTTCCTTACTTTTCCCTGGTCATTATGTACTGTCTGTGGTCAGCGCTTGCTCAAAAGCCTCACTCACCAATAAATACAGGAGATGGATGAGTTTGGGAGTTAATCATCTCGGGGTGTTAATGTCACAGCCTACAGACAGACATGACAAACTCCCTTTACCTCAGTGCTTGGCTGCTCTGCTCCCTCCCCGAGGCTCTGCCACCACTGGCCTGCTTCCATGTGGGATGCTGTACTGCAGTGTTAGTGTGAGAGAGAGAGAGGGTGGATTAGTGTTGTTGTATCTAGATGGATAGGTGCATTACTTTGCTTTCCCTTGGCTGTGTTTACTTGTTTTTGTGTTTGGGTAATGATGCTACAATGATTATTCCTTTCAGATTAGAAAAATTATGTTTGCATCACTGTAGCAACACTGAGTCGGATTTTATATTAAAAAAATACTCAGTACATTTTGGAAAATACCCTTATTTGCTTTTTCCTGAGACTGAATATTGAAACAACCCCATGCTGTTGCATTAAGTAGGGAGGTAGGGCTGATGTTGGGCTGTGATTAGCTTAATTCAGTAAGACCAAAAGCAGAGTTAAACAGCTAGTCTGACTCTCTCTAAAGTTCAAAAACAAACCAGCATCTGTAAAACTTTTATTTTAGCATTAACTGTTTTCTCCTACCTCTAGTCTTTATACTAAGCTCAGCTCATTGACTCTATGTACATACATGACGTGGTATTGAGCTTCTCCTTCAACACAAACAAGTATATTTCACAAAATGTTCAAGAATGTATGAACTATTCTAATTATTCTGTTTTGGTTTTTTTTGTATTGTTTGGTTTGGTTTGGTTTGGTTTTCAGAGCGAGAGGCTGAACCTGGTAGACATGCAGATCCAGGAACTAAAGCCCACTCTGGCTTGGCCATGAAGACAGTACAGGATGGTAAGTTCATCATTGTCATCAGGGTGGGGAGGGGTTTTTCTCCATTGACAGTCATTTACATTACTGGAGGAAATACCTTCCTCCAGCATGCAGCAAAAAGTTGGCTGATTCTGAAACCACCTTCTCTTTGTTGTTACAGCTGATTTTGCTAACATACTGTATGTGTTGTTCAGTTGATCCACTTGTCTTACAGTAGTGAGATCTATATATAATAGTGTGACTGATCATTCCAGATTATCAGGTTTAGTGAGAATTAAATGCTGTGATAGCCAGTTGATGTTAACAACAGACAAACTTTACACTGAGCCTAAATTGTTCCGCTCTGCTGTCTCAGTTGCAGTTCCCATAAAACAGTGGGTATAAGACAGCAGTGTACAATTAGTCCTCCACCCTGTCTCACGTTACGTGCAGAGATGTCAGTATGGAGGACAGAGATAACTAAGCCCACAGCTCGTCATCTGAAGCAGATAGAGCATGGCTAATTCACACACAGGATGATCAAAGCCAGGCCCTTCAGAAACATGGAGCTATTTCCAAGGTTAGCTTCAGGACTATCATCGTGGTCTGTTAGTGCAAGCTAATATTGTAATTTGAGATTTAGTGAGTGGGAGTGCAGTCCTTTGTAATACTTTTTGAGATTACCAAAGGTAGCATCAATTACATTCCCACTAACCACAGAAAGACGTGTGCTATATTCAAAGAAATGCAGCAACGAAGCAGCAAAGGCAGTGAAGAAGAAGGCTGCGAGCTAATAAATGTGGGTGTCATACGTCTATATAAATCTGCTTTGCAAATGTATTTGTTAGATCTCAAGGATACACAAATGCATTTTGGTGACCATCACTGTATGTAAACTTTTGCTTGTTTACCAAAAAAAAACACCTTTAACCCAAAAAAAAAAAAACTTTTTTATCTAAAAATTTGATTAGTGGAACACCCATAAAACTTTACAGATGGCAGAACTGAAATTATTAATTTCAACACCATGCATGAGAGGTGCACAAGCAAGTTGAAGTGACAGGCAGTGAGAGTACTCGTTACACTAGATGGCAGATTAGTTTTGCCACAACAAGGCTCCAGAGTGCCGCTTAAATGATAACAGAGTTGGCAAATGGAAAACTAAATGGGGAACCAATTGGCAAATCAAAATGCAAATTGAAATGCAACTGATGCCGTCAGCAGCCACACATTGTGCGCTCCTCGTTAGGTAATTACAAAACCAATTACACGTGTTTTGATCTAATTCAATGTGAGATAAGCTGCATGGTAACATACAGTAATCCACGGTATTAAAATCCTAGATAAAGCTACAAAAAGAGGCTCAGACACATTGTGTTACTTATGTGGGAGTCAGCCTGAATAAACAGCGTTGTTTTTTTCCTCAGTACATCTTCATGAATTCCAGTCAGTTCAAACACAGATGTTTGGGTCTGTGGTGGGGGTCTGGTTATTTTTAGTTTTTTACAGTTCATCTTACTTTTGATGTCGTCTCGATCAGTTCTGATGAAACCAGTTACAACACTGTAGTGCCATGTTTCTTTTAGTTTGCTGGAAATATTGGTCTCTCATAGAGAGCTGCAATTCAAAGAAGGCTAGAAACATCAGTAGCTTGTGTAGAACTGTGAGTGTGTCACTGATGATGACCCCTCGTGTTCTATATGGGCAAACAAACCCCACTAATTTTTCCTTTAAATGGAAATGTGAGCTTTTGAATTACATAGCACACCCTTGTCTGCTGTGTGGGGTGAGTCACTGTGTGGTGTAGTAATCTGGCTGGGGGCATAATGTGTTCAGTTAAGCACATGGGCTTTGTCTTGTAGATAAAGCGTAAAGAAAGAGGAGATTGAAAAGGGTTTTTAAACACAGATAAACTGAACAGTCTGGTGTTGCCCCATTTATGACTGTTGTTACATATAATTTTTCAAGTAACACTATTAAAATGGTGAACATGAGTGGGTAATAACAGGAGAGGAGAGTAGATGGAGGTAGAGGAGAGAGAGGGCGCTGGTCTACTCTTAGTCATTCATGCTCGCTCACACACACACACACACACATACACACATACACACACACACACACACACACAGACACACACACACACTTCAGCTTCAGATTAATGAATGCCTCAGTCTAGGACAGTGCAAAAACATTTAATTATCACTGACACTGAAGGTGAGGCAAGAGGCCAGATCTGTCATCCACCTGTGCGTGTGTGCATGTGTGTGTGTGTGAGGACAGAGGTAAAGGAGGAAGAGATCATGGAGTGTCAATAAAGAATCCGGCTATAAGTCAAGTGTGTGGTCTTTCATCGTGACCTCTCTTGAAATTGACTAAAGGTCATACTGACACATACTCCTTGTCTGGCAGCAACACACGGCCAGTTTAAGAGTCTAGGGGATCTTTTTTAAAAGCAGAGGAAAAAAGACCACTTGACATTGTACAAGAGTGAAAGAAAAATCTAGAGTGAGTAAAAGTAAAACCTGCCCTTCCTGCACAGCTGCTAATCCACCAGCCAAAAATATAGTGGCTTAAATCAGTCAACGACTTTGACTCTAATACAAAAGATTTTCACTCTGCGTTAAAATGTCAATTATGAGAAACATAAAACATTTTACAAAAGAACCATTAGGACAGTGATTCTCATTGAAGTGACCTCAAGATCTGTACTTCAAAATGTGTTCTTTCTGTTTTTATAGCAGGCATGGCTCTGGGGCTGGCAATGGACCAGTTTGAAATATCTCAACAACTATCTCATATATTGACACAAAATATTGTGCAGATGTTCGTTGTTCCCAGAGGATGAATCCCAATGACTGATCCTGACTTTTCCTTTATCAAATACTTTGATTTATGATCTAATACTCACAAAACATTGGGATTCCCTTCAGTCTCAACTGTACTAATTAGCAAATGCTAACAAGCTAAAACACTTAAGATGAACTTGATTAAAATGTATACCTGTTATAAAAATCAGCATGTTAGTATTGTCATTGTTAGCAGTTATGTCAAAGCACCACTGTGCCAAAAGTAGTCCTATGGAGGCCCAGTATTAATGCTGAATTTCAGGCTGCAGTGCTGTCTTTCCAAACAGATGGCATGTTTGAAATGAAGCTTTTCATATACCACATATACTGTCCTGTTAGCCAAGATGAACATGTTACAGCTAGGTTTTAAGAGGGTGGATCAAACGTTGCATTTCTCTGAGTGTATTCCCTCGAACCAAACCAATTTAATGCATATTCTGTTTTATTTCCATTCATTCTCAAGTTCTCCCTGATGATGATAAGAATTGTAAACACACTTAAAGCAGAATATGTCATGAATAACTTTTTTTAGACTGTGACAATTAGCAACTTCCACCTGAAATTAATGTCCTCCTGTGTGCGCATGCTCCTTTGCTTTGAAGCTGTCTTCAAAGGCTGTTTGATTATTTGCTTTTATAGTGTTCTTTTAAAAATGCTTTGCTGCCAGCAACAGCTTCACAAAACATCCTCTTACAGGGCTTTCCGCAACAATGTGTGAGCGTGCATGTGTGCGTGTGTGTGAATGTGTGTATAATGGCCATGTGGCAGTGATGAATATTCAGTTTGTAAGCAATAGTCAATAGCCTCTCTCTCCCCAGATATTTTTCTCCCGTAAGCCACTGCAGTTTCGTCTCTGGCATTCAAACTGACATAGCCTGTTTATCTTCTCCGTTCCTCAGTTACATCCCACAATAATATGATTTACCCATGTTTTCAATAATTAATTTTCTGGATGGTGAATCCGTTCTATCAGTGCACTCTCCCAAAGGCCCTGTCTGTGCTTTCATGCCTCCATCATTCCTCTCTGTCATCCCTCGCTCCAGTGCCTCTCGCAGGCCAAACAGTCAGACCCTGAGGAATGTTCACAAAGCAGAGAGAGTGAGGGAGATTTTATCTCCCCCCGATCTGTTTGTCTTCCAGTTCTCTCTCTCTCCCTCCTGCTCTTGTTCTACTCTGCAGCCCCCCAGGTGAAAGAGAAGAAACACCTTTTTAATTAGTTTATCAAAGCCTGAAAGTGATGCTCATTTTTCTAATAACAGTCAGAAATGTATCCTTTGGGAATGGTTGTTGAAGCTCTTGTTTATTTAATTTCAAAGTTGTTTATTTGCTATTAGAAACAGTAGCTGGGGAGAGCAAACAATGGAGAGCAGCGGAGCACGGTGTCGATAAAGGAGCACACACACACCCATACACACAGATTACAAAAACACCCCATTGACCCGTGTCCAGCTCAGCAGCAATTAATTTGAGGTCACCCTCTACTCTCTGACAGGGCTTGTTGCCGATGTGGCCTCTTCTACTGGACTATGACTATCTTTATTATCCAATCACTGCACTCTATTCTGGCCACTATCCAGTATTAGAGGACACAGGAGCAGTGTTTTATCTTACCCTTCTCTATAGCCACTTTTTCTTGTCTCTTAAGGAACATTAAGGGCAAAAAAAAAAGAAGGAAAATCTTGAGGAGACAAAAAAGTGGACGAATAGGGCAATTTACTGTCAACTTTAATTGTAATAAAATTTTACAGCTTTGAGTATAATGTGCTTTTCTGCCAGGAACCCACTTGGAAGTGTTGCAGCAATTAAATAGCTGGAAGATATGTTCAGAGTTGAATCATCCAGGAGCTTTTTAAAGAAGGATTTTTTTGCACACTGTAGACAATAAATTGCTGTATTTGCAGCTCGCCTTATTGAATAACATTGCAACAAAACAGCAACGCTGTCACACTGATGCAGTTAGCAATGATTCAGTGACTGTAGACTGATTGTACATTTTTCTGTGAAGACTTGGTCAAAAACATGACCATGGGTGCCACAAAGTCTTGAACACTGAAATTCCTCCACAGTATCCTGTTGGAAGTATCCATTTTTCAACAAAGGATGTTACAGAGCATTGGCTGTGGTTTAATGACTATGTGTCCTGTCTGCAATTGTTCCAGATAATGACTTGTAGGGTGCTACAACCACGTGTGTTTTGTGACACTGGCAGAACGAGCATATAAATCAGTTCATCTTTCACAAGAACAAGAAAGATTTTCATTCCAAATTCAAATATCCTCTGTTTTAAAGCTCAGTATATGCACTCAATTGGCAGTTTCTTATCATTACATCTAGCTAAAACTATCCATCCATTATATATACTGCTTATCCTTTTAGGGTCACAGGGTTTGGACCATTGACGCTCACATTCACACCTACAGGTAATTTAGAGTTGCCAGTTACCTTAACCTGCATG
Organism: Lates calcarifer; assembly: GCF_001640805.2. NCBI lineage: Eukaryota > Metazoa > Chordata > Actinopteri > Centropomidae > Lates > Lates calcarifer. The sequence continues at coordinate 11,324,005 of NC_066840.1, read as the reverse complement.
TCTTTGGACTGTGGGAGGAGCCCAGAGTACCTGGAGAGAACCCACGCAGGCACAGGGAGAACATGCAAACTCCAAACCATGGTTTGAACCCTAACCATCTTGCTGTGAGGTAATGGTGCTAACTACTGCACCACTGTGCCACTCCTAACTAAAACTAACGCAGTCTAATACAGTAGTCCTACAATAAATCCTGCCTTTATGAAAAAAGGTACGACTGAAATTTCAAAAAATCACAGGAAATGGAACAACCTCTAATGTTTAATGTCATGAAATGGCTGATTTTCATATTTTATTCAGAGTAATATATACAGACGCACTAAGCTGAATAAGAATGTGTCTCTTCATTTTCCTATGCTAACAGTCTGTTTCTAGCTCTCCTGTAGCTGGCTGTGTTTGCCCCGTGGCTCCCCGAGGGCTTTGAGCTGTGGACTTGGAGAAAGGGAGGGAGACGGGGAGGTGATGGAAGTCAATACATGAACCTTCCTAATTCATCCACAGCTGGGGTAATGACCACACAATGTGCACAAGAGAGCACTGTGACTACAGTTACGGCTGCCGCGGCTACACGCACAGAGGAACAGAGCTATGATTGCTGGGACATGAGCGTGATGATGAGGAGAACACTTAAAAAACTGACTTTTGAGACATTTGTTAAAAACTGCTGTGTGGATCAAAAGACAAATGCTTTCAAAGGAACTTTAAAAAACAAAACCTCTCATAGCATTCCCATGTTCCTTTACACGTTCACGAAGAGCTTATCCCTCATAGATAATACGACCAAACACACATACGGGCATCGTTTTCTCATGAGCTTAATGAAGATGACTTTGATCTTCATGTTCAGTCAGATGAAGCTTTTTTTGTCAGGGTATTTTTTCTGTATGATGCAGCACGACTTTTGATTTCAGCAGGGAATATATTTTCTTTTATGTACTTGCTGTGCTCTCTGGGCATGAGCTACCAACCAAGGACTATATTGATTCACCCCACCCCACCCCCCTCCAGTATATAAAAGCAGATCTGACCAGATGGTGACTGGGATGATGCTGGGTTTGCAGCAACAGCAGAGCTTTCAAAGCATGCAGCAACACAGCAGTAAAATGTACAACAGCCACAAGGTGTTCATGTCAACAGATTTTTAAAGTCAGATCGTAAAGGTCTTACAACTCAGCCATTAAAGGAGGATTTTGGTCTGAAAAGACAGCCACCATGGGGTCACATGTCTTTCTAGAATTAATTACAATACAATTATACTGTACACACAGAAATATGGGATCATTTCAATTTAATTTCCATTCCTTTAGAAATCAATTCATTTAAACTGTAAATTTACAAATGTAAAATATAATTGGCTCAGGCACTGAATTCACATGTGCTAATTAGCATCATCTGCTTCATTCATGCTTCACCAGTTGCTTGGCTATCACCTGAATAGTAACGCCCAATCATATTAATGCTCCCACCCTCACTCTGTTGATACAGTCATGCCAGCTCCGTTCACTGCAGCAGCTCCCCCCAGCACCCACACGTCCCCCTAACGGTCCCTTCACACTGTACAATATCTGCCCCAGACCAGAGCTGACAATCGTGAGAGAAACATGATGAAATCATTGGTCATCAGTCAAGAAACAGTGGTTCTGGATCACACTGTGAGACAAAGATCCAGCAGAAGCCAATTTGGAACCTCTGCAACCAAGGACGAAAGGTGGCATCAAAATTCTGACTCACTGCTACAGCCTTTGTTTACAAGCCAAGAAAATCCAAATGCAAAAAAACAGTGCTATGATCAAATACTTTTTATTATGTTGCTACATTTTTCAAACATGAGAGCAGGGGTGATTGACTACAAAGTGGTTACATGCTTTGTAATGCTAAGATTCACTGCCGTCTGACTTACCTCAAAAAACCTAATACATCTAATAAAGTTAGGAAGGTTTAATATTGGACTCGCATATGACATGTAAATTTATAAGATAGATGATGCCTTTCTGTGATTTTGCTGTTGTTGATTTAAGATTCGTTGTTAATACATGTGTTAGCAGAATAAGCTTGCATTATGTGGGAGCCCAATTACAGAGCTCTTCTACCAGATCTAACTAGATGGCCATTTAGAATAGAATAGATCTTTATTATATATCACTGTTTTTTCAAAACAATGAAACACCATTTAGCAACTCTTAGATATTACGTAACTCTTAGCTATGCTATTAAAGGTCTTGAATCTAAGTGTCTCTGACTGAAATAAACATTATTTTAAAGATTTTTTTGGGTTTATATCCAATCAAATGCTCAGAATCAACAGTCAGCACCATACTGTGTCAGTCTCAGACTAAATATAAAAACTTCAATTAAAACTGAGAACATTCGTATCAATTTGTTAACGATCTGCCATTGTCCTCACCGCCCTCAGCCATAGCTCCGCCAACTCCTCCATCTGTCTTGCCCCTACAGAGTGGTAATCCAGCACCCAGGGGTCAGCAGTCAACCTTACATATGGCCAAGAACAATGGCTAGACAAATTGGTTGCGCTGTCTGTGTGTACAACTGTTGCTCTTGCTCACAAACTGTAACTGTATTACTACAGAGAACACACAGGACTCAACTCCTCCATGTTTCTTCCCTCCGTTATCAGCTACCACTTTTAAAGCACTACGTCCTCACATTCTCTATGTTCAGCAGCGTCTGATGAAGAATCATAACATTTATTTCACGCACACACACATACTGGCACAAATCCTTTACACTTGTTCATTTGGCAAAGTCTTATCAGCAGCGGGCGACCTTGTTCATTTACATAAATCAATAACAATTTCAAGGTAAAACTGTGGTTTAGAGTGTGAAAAGGAGTTTTACTTGGCGTTTTGAAATGAATGGATATGCAATAAGGCATGTCAAGTTATATTGCTCATGCAAATTAACTTGAGAATAAAGTCATACTTAAGATTAGAAAGAAGAGTGAGGAATAAAAGGAGATGAGAGACATACTGAAGAATGTGAAAGAGAGATGGCAAAAGTGTGCTGCAGTGCTCCTGCATTACAATTGATTGGCTGGTTTAACTGCCAGTGCTGCTCACTCAAGCTTTAAATAGATGGATAAAACTCTCTTTTACCCAGCACTCCTCCTCCTCTTCATCCTGTCATTTTCTACTCTCTCTTTGTCTCCTTTCCTTTCCACTACTCTTACCCCCTTTTTCTCTCGGTCTGCCTTTGCTCTGTTAACTTCTCTCCTCTCGTCTCCTCATATACCATAAATATTCAAATCACATCATCTGAAAACGATTTCACATTCAGGGCATCATTGTCTCTCCAAATTAACTGTTTTACTGTTGATGAGAATGCTTTATCTGCGTAATGGTCTACATGCGATGCCTAGCGTATTTGTGTGGTGGCAGGCGGATGAACTGACTTACTCATTTGTATGTGTGTGTCTCCTATTTCCAATTTGTCCGAGAGTGGAGGTCAGGCACTAATCCTAAATTGTCCTCCAATCCTCAGTTAACCAGATACAATCCCCACCCTTTTTTCCCCCTCTCCCAATCCTCCTTCCCTCCTTTCTCTTCCCTTCATCTCTCATTTCCTCACAGTGATAAAGTCATTTTGAAGCAAAGTGAAATAAGACGGGTTTCCTCCAGCAGCGATAGACAGAGGTGAGGGCAGGCCCAAATAAGCAGGCGACAGGAACACAGCTGCAGAGTAGATGGCTATCTCTCTGCATTTTGGAGAATATGAGAGTTCATGCAGCCTTACAGGTGCATTTTTTGTGTCTGTGAGCGCGTTGCTCATTTATGACAAATGTGTGCGCCGTACTATGAATCTCCTCCCCTGAGTCTATCTAAGCTTCGCCGTCTTTATTGAGTGCGTTTGTTCTTACACTTCAAAGATAAAGAAAGCTCTTGCATATCCCCTGACAGAGTTACATATGTTTACAGTTGATATGTGTAGCTGTTCATTCGTTCTTATAGATGGTTGTGGAGATTGTGGTGTTGCTGCAGGTGGCAAAAAGAAAAGGTGCCTTCATGTCTAAGTCTCAGGCTGATTTAATGCTGATAAACCGGTGTGTAAACAGCAGCGCAGTGTGCATGATCAGGTCAGGAACTAGTTGATGTTCACATCAGACACCAGCTGTGGCTCAAACATAACCCATTAGGCCCCTAATGGAGACAAGGCCACTCTCGATTTATGACGTTAGCAGCCACATGCTAATGACCTGTACATAACACAGGGCTTTGATCTATACACTCTGTACTCAGTCTTGATTAAGTTGAGATTTGAAATAATTTTTAGTACATTTACCATGGTGACAGCATGTGGTCTCTGTATGTGGTTTAAAACCCTCTTTGTCTTTGATCTCATTTTATTAGCTTTGTCTTTTTAGTTGGTTTTTGTTCATTATAAAGCCTTTTTATCTTCCTTTAATCCATATCTAGCACAGCCTACCGTGATTGGCGGGGTCACCATGACCACCAGTCCACAGTCCACTGCCTGACAATGGGTTGTCTCTCACTTCATTTGTACTAAAAGCTCTTGTCTCTCTCTTTTACTGCCACGGTGTCTTTTTCACCTCCTCCACCCTCTGTTTTTCTCTTTTCTTCTATCTGTCAAGCAAAAGTGGGTTTGTGCTGTTAGCCTGGTGTGAAATGACACAATGCTCAGAGTCAATGAGCTGCTTTGATCTTTTGTCACCTTGGACACCAGCCAGCTGTGCCTGGCTGCCACGGTGATAATGTCACCGCGGAGATTGATTTGGGAGAAGATGGGGTCGACGCTCAGAGAGAACAGTCCTCATTAGGCGGCTCACACCGCGGAAAACAAGACGTTTACTTCATACCTTTTACCGTTTTTCTTTCTCCGTGTTTTCCTCCAACTCATTATTTTTCTGACTGCTTCACTTAGTAGAATCTAACAATCTACCAGCTGGAAAGCCAAAAGAACAGCTTGATGTTTTGCTGCATCAACTTTCGACTTTGTCGCTACATTGTGCTGATTCTCTTGCTCTGCATGTTTCCGCTGACTTATTTTTGCAGTTCAGAGATTAAACTTGTCCTTGCCCTCTCTCTCTGTAGGCCCAGACACCACCAAGGATCCCTGCCTGAAGGTCCGCTGTCCTCCCCACAAGGTGTGCATTAGCCATGACTACCAGACAGCCATCTGCACCAATCACAAGCAGCCAGCTCACAGGTAAGAACTAGTTTATGTGACATTTAATGTTATTGACAAAAAACAAAACTGTGGAATCATGGTTTTTAATGCAAGATTTTCTCTCTCCTTGAATACAGAATTACTGCTAAGTTGGAGTGAATGCCTGTGATTCAAAATTACTATGCAAAGTTGAACTTCAATATGCTAAAGACCCTCAGGGCAGGTTAGACAAATTACACCCAGCAGAAGCATGAAGTAAAGTAGCATTTAGTGTTTTGTGTGTTGGCAGTGTGTAGGCATCTGCATCAGTGACAGGCTTACAGACACATATTCTCAACACCAATTAATTTTAATAAAACTATCTGTTTGCTCTTTGGACGCTGTCAGCACCCAATTTGTTTGTGTTTTCAACCTTGTCGTGTTGCCAATTTTAAGGTTTTTCAATTTTTCAGTTCAAGGAGCATTTCCCCCAAAAGACATCTGAATGTATTTTGTCTCCGTCTTGGGTTTAATTGATTTCCTCAAGTCATTAGTGCCTACGATACTTGCTTTTAATGCTTTTACTTGCATTGCATTAATTACAAGTCCTATTTGCTGCTTAATATGTCAAATGGTTCACCTGAAATCTGTATTTCCCCAATAGCATCACTCACTGAAGCTTTGGACCATGATATTGTTTTATCTACATGAGTTAAAGTAGTTGCAATAATTAGCATAACACAGATTCAGTGACTTCTCAGAGGGCGAATCCAAACTTTGTTGCTCTCAAGATATTTGAAAGCAGATACTGGGCATTGCACTTAATGTACACTATGGTGCAGCATGTACAGTATCTAGGAGATGATTCAGCATTATTACTCACTGCTAACAAAATTACCTTCTTGAAAATGCCCTGTACACTCTTTGGTATTGCTGCTGTGTTTTCCACAAGCAAATTAGTTTTGTTCTCTACGAGGCAGCTGTCAACGCAAAAGTCCCAAGCAGACTTTCTTCTCCTTCTTATTCTACCTTTTGAAGTGGATATAGTTCAGCACAAACTTGACTTCTCTTATTGGTTGATAATGTTTGGCTGCAGGCTTGGACATCTACATAAACAGCAAGTAGTAATTCAGAAACCTTTATAGAGGCTTGCAGTGTTAATTTGTGATTGCCTCTGTCCTGCTGTGAGGAAGCTGTAGTACTGTCAAATCAGAGCCTTTAAAGATTAGAGCAACATAGAATCTCGCAGCAGGCGGCTTAAGTGGTGGTATATGAAAGAGAGGGAGAGATCACTTTCTTGTTTCTGTTTGAGGTTAATATGTCCATAGATCGTCATTCCACTCTGCTCTCCGTGGTATGCCTGTCAGTGAATGTTTGTCATGCATACACTTAATTTCCCTGGCCAAGCAAATCACACTTTTCAAAATCACGCTGATAGCTTGAAGGCACTTTCTTGCTTCACTGGTGAGAAGTGCTGGATTGGGAGGAAGACGAGGGGAAGTAGCTCAGACAAATGTTTATCAACCTACAAATTCCATCGTACCTCTGTCTTGCTTTATCTGCCAAAGCTGCTTTATTCAGCAGTGCAGTGTGCATGTCTAATCTGCTGTGGCAATCACTGTGGCCTAGTTGATTAGTCCAACACCTCTAAGAAGCCTAGAGTGTGGTCGATTTGATACCAGGGAATGTTATAGTTTTACAAAGTGTAGCTGTCACCCAAGATATTAAATATCATAGTATAGTACAGGGCCCAGTTTCACCTCAACAATCATGTTAAGTCAGTCTTAATTTAGCTCCTAAATTAACCTAAAGCAAGTCAGATAACTTATTGTTTGCCCAAAGAAACTATCCTGAGCCTAAATCATGAGTTAGCAGAAGCAATGAGCCCTGTCAGATTGAGATGCTACAGCATCTCAGTTCTGCTACAGGTCTGCACTGTGCTGAGATTTTATTCAACCAGCAGTTTTGTTGGTTAGATAAAGTCTCTGTTTAACCAAGAGAGCTGCTGGACTGAACAGAGTAGATTGTTTTTTAGTTTTTCAAGGCAAACTAGTTCTATAAGTTCAAGAACTAAGCTTAGTGCAACAGATCAATTTCAGTGTCTATCTGAAGTCTGTTAGTTAGATTCAAGTCCAAGTCCTGTCTGGTTAGTTTAATATCAGCTCTTGAGGCATTCAGCAGTCAGGTATCAAAAGCAAATAACTTTAATTAGACTTGTTTTGATATGCCTGTATAAATGAGGCCCATATCTCATAGTTCACTTCTCTCCAATAGTGTAGTTAATTAAGTGAAAAATATGTATTTATGAAATACATACAATATGAAAGAGTCATGGGCTTTTGTACTTTTGAACACTTCTAATAGTTTGATCTCTGGTTAATTCAGTTAACATATATGTGTAATAAAATTTAATTCACTTCATTCACTAATTGAACTAATTTTGGTGGTCATTTGATTGGATATTCAGCTAGCATCTGTGCATATATGGAACTGTTGCTGTGCTTGGCCATACACTTGATGAGAGTCAATAAAATAGCAATATCAAATTAATGTTTCAGCAGCAAGCTGAAAATTTAAGATTTTTGTTCAAGTTGTTCTTTCCCCTGATGCACCTGTTATACATATATATTCACATGTGCAGAGATTTTCTAGCTATGAAAGAGTTTGTATAAATGACTGTTGAATCTCCACCTGTTCTCTTGAGTAGTTGATGTTCACTTTGCATCATTTGTTGTCGTCACATTCATTTCTCTGTAAAGAGTCTCTCTGGCTCTAATTCCATCTCTGCTCGATGGATCAGGAGGCAGCAGGGTGTTCAGTGAGAGCACTTAGACAGAAAATTGCTGCGAGATTTGGATCAAACGTAATTACACTGGTTATTGAAAAGGTCTCGATGGACCAATCAGGATTCGCTCTGCTTCAGCTGACCCTGAAAACCAGAAACACTTTTTAAAACTTTCTGCTCAGTAGAAAACTGATTCTGCTAGTTTGGAGAATATTCCTCCCTGGAAAGTTATTACTGCGCTCCAATTTTCCCTCACACATAGATTTATGAGCGCAATGTTTGTGAAAATGTAATACATACAGGAGAAATGTTTCAGCTTCTAGCGCTGTAGATGTTATTGTTTGTTTTGTGCTGCTGTATGTGCAGGAGACTGCTTCTATTTTTACCTCTAGTTTTACTGAGTAATGTCAAAATTCAGATCCATGACTTTTAAAAACGTGTTTCTCTTTTCCCCAGCGTGAAACCCAGGAAAGGTAGCGTAGGCCACAAGCACAGGGTTGAAGCCGGTGCTCATGGGAAATGCAGGCTCTGCTCGGCAATTCAATCAACTCCTGTGTGTGGATCTGATGGACACACCTACTCCTCCAAGGTGAGACTCTTTTACCTCACATTCTTTACCTTTTCTCACTTTAAGTGTGTGGTTTTCTTCTCTTATTTTTGTTTTAATATTTAATATTGACCATATACAATATTAAACTTAAATGTTACCCTCCTCCACGTATTGATCTCAGTAGTACTTTTCTCATATATTGCTGGGCAAATGGCAGGGTCAACTATCAGACCTCTTTCCAGCAGCTAAAAATCACCTTTGGATGATTTGAAAAAAACTCTCCAACCGCCATCATCTCATCTGCCTCTATAGCCCCAGTTCCAGCCACTCATTCTCAGCCACATTAAATCACACATAACTCACAAGAATGTCACAACAGAAAGGCAAAGTGAGGAGAGAAAATGAACAAAAAAGAAGATCAGGTGGCAGAAGAAATACATAAAGAACTGAAGTGCTGTGCCTCTGCCCTTGACACAGCACACTGTGGATTCTTATTGACATCCACATTCATATTATCTTATTGTCACTGTCACCATTTGGTTGCCAGGGGTAAATCACAATTCAATACACAGAAACATCATACAAATAAAAAATAAAGGACATCTCTTGAGTGTCTTGCACAACTGAAATAAAGTCTTTGTGAAAGGAAAGCAGAGAAAGCTATGAGCTTTAAGTATACCTACAGAATGTTGTCACATGCTCTGCATTATTTTCTAATTTCAACATTTCAGTCAGGGACATTCCTTAAACATATACTAGTGTCTGGGGAGATAGAATCAAAAAAAGCAAACCTTTTAGAAAAGGAGTTCAACTGCAGTCATGTTTTCTTTGCCAGGAAGCTTGAGGTGCATCCACCCATCAGCCATGTTCCTTAGCTCATTTCTGCAGGAAAATAATGGACATGCAGACATTTGGTGATCACGTGGTTTTCAGTTTCAATGCAAGATTATGCTTCCAACCAAGAAGTACAAGAATATGACATTGGGAAATTCAACTCCTTGTGTGTGAGGAAATCTAGGCTTTCCTAATAGCCAGCCTACGTGTGAGCAGCTGAGGCTGTGCTGAGGAGGAGAGGTGCTGAAGGAGAAACAAGAGGAAGAACAAAAGGAGGCGGAGGCCTGGGGAGTCCCTCCGCTCTCTGCGGTAATTTAGTTGGAGGGGTTCAGTTAGCTGGTGGAGTGATGGGTCCCTGTGGCCCAACTTAAACTCTGCTCACCAGTGAGCTGCTGGTCTCAAGCTTATTCATGTTTTATTATTACATTACATGCCTCCCTCATTGTAACTGCACACACACTCACACACACACTCAGTATCCTATTAAGAGGACAGTGCTCTTATCTCCTGAGAGGCCTCAGCCCACTAAGTTAAGTCCATTACTTCGCTCCTCTTAAATCATCCTTTCTCTTTCCTTTCCTCTCCTCTCCTCTCCTCCCCTCTTCCCTCGTCTCCTCTATTTTTACTTCACTTCACCAAGTCAGGTGTTAAAGCACTGTTTCATCAAAACCACATTAACCCCTGGAGAGAGACAAACATAAAGATTCATGGGGCCTCTCAGTGTGCTGACAGTGACTGGGGGAGGTCATCCATTTCCTGGGCTCTCTCTCTCCCTCTCTCTCTCTCTCTCTCTCTCTCTGTGTCTCCCTCCCCAGACAACTAATTCAATATGTTGGGAACAGGACAGAGCACTGTTCCTTTTGTCAACAAATTTCATTAAGCAACATTAGCAGCGCTATCAAAGATGTGACAAGGAGGAAATGATGGATTTGAATTAGAACGTGGGAAATGAAAGTGCTGGCGGGATAAGGCTAAGCCTGTTTACGGCATGATGTGTGTACAGATATTTATGCACAGTCATGGTCTCACCTCGACAAAACCTGTCGTCATCATCTCATAAACAGAATTTACATAACTCATCTCAGTTTTCATTATTCCTCTTGGAAGGATATTGTAATTGGATTTCTTTCCCCCAACCAGTCCAAACAATTTCTTACCCCTCACTTACCTGAAATGAGATTTATACTGTTAAATTACATTCTGAAGTAGTCCATCTTGCTTTTTGCATTGCATTACGTTTGTAGTGCAGTGAATAATAGAATGTCACTGGGCATCTCTGTGTCTAATGGTGTGTCTACATGGCTGCCTAATGGACACATCTGTTCATCGAAGATAAATGACCAATCCTGTCTCAGCAAATCTTTTCCTTAATCAGCTAGACAAAAGAAAGTTCAAAAATCAAAGTTTTGGTTTGGTTGGGATTACATACCTGCAACACAGTTACACATTAGAGAAAATCAGTGCAGCAGAGCCCAAAATATGCCAGACCTTCCATACCCGGTCACTGCCCATGTCTTCCTAACTCCCTGTATATTTGTAGTCATGAAGGTAGTTGTGTTGACATCCTGTCTTCTAGTTAGGTCGGGTGAAAGATTATAGATTCAATAAAGAATACCTGATGAGGTCCAACAATTTTTTTCCCACTCCAGTTAAGTTTTGGGAGGTTTTTTCCACCCAGAGTTCCCAGCCCTTAAGTCTGTGAAATAAAGCCTCCATTACCAAAGTTTTTTTTTTTTTTTTACAGTGTAAGTTGGAGTTCCAGAGCTGCCTCTCTGGGAAGACAATCTCAGTGAAATGTGATGGACTGTGTCCCTGTTTGCCTGGCCAGGAGCTGAGCAGTCCACCACACAAGACTGAGAAGGCTGGTGAGTACAGTACTAAAGCTCCATGTTCAGATAATAATAATTTTAATAATAATAAATAAACTCTGAGTAACTCTCTGTTTAGATAACTAGCCATCCCTCAGGTTAGCCATCCTTCTAGCTACAAACACAGCTACATCTTTGGATTTCGGTTGAATTACTTGTCATTTAGGCTGTTATATATTTAGTCATTTCATCTGTTGTGAGCGTGTCAGTCGCTTGATATACAATATGAGCTAAAGTTAGGCCAGTCACACCTCATTTTCATCTTTGCCAGCCTGTATGTGTGTACTCTATGGATGGATGGATGTTAACATGCATGTGCTTGGATGGGTAGGCAGAGGGAAGGTGGAATGGCAAATGGATGAATGTGCAGACAGTGAGCAGGTTATCTGTATTTTAGCCGTTTTCGAGTGCAGGTGGATGCCTTAGAAACACTCCACTGTGACTCCACCTCCACACACACAAACACACACACGCGGGCGCAAAAACCCTTTCACTGGTAATCCCTCAAATTTTCCGGTGAGTCACAGTGTTTCCATTCCTTTCCTGTCACCTCTCCCCTTACTCATGTTATTTTCTTGCCTTCACATCCCATCAACCCCCCACCCACCCAATACCCCACTCCCTCCCCACCAACCCACCACCCATTCTCTGACAGCTACAGGGAGCAATGATGGAGTGAGTGTGTGTGTCTTATTGTTTGTCATGAAAATAGGATTTCAGCAGATGGATGGAGAGATTCTGGAGGAGAAATGCAATCTAAAAGAAAGCAGCACAGAAAAGGATGGATTGTTATCGTTACAGGCTTCCTCTATCCCAAATGGCAGAGTAGTGAGATGGTTTTACCTTGTGTGTGTGTGTGTGTGTGTGTGTGTGTGTGTGCGTGTTTCGTCTATCTATCTAGTTGGAATATTGAATATTTAGACACGCTCATACCCTTCATACACACGCACAAATACGCACATTCTCTGCCCTCATAGGTCTTTCCTAATCACTCTCTGATTAGGAAGCATTTATAAGGATCCCAAGGTTCATCAGGCACATTTAATACAAAAGGAGAGTGTCTGCTAATTAATGATGGCTCTGTCTTTATCTTACACTCTCCTTCATTAGTTTAAGGCTGAATGATGGAGGGAACAGAGAATGTCGAAACAGGAGAAGTATTTTACCAACTTGACTGCTGTCTAATTAATTCCCCTGCACCTTTGCTCAATAGAAACTATAATTATGTGTTTGGTCTGCTGAGAGCTTGGCTGTGGGAGTGAACAGAGTGGATGAGAATGTGTGAAGAGAAGGCAAATCTATTTCCAGATCTTGGACAGTGTCAACATGCAGAATTACACAGATTTTCACTACTGTGCTCTCTGCTTCGATTTCCTTCAATAAGTTTTCTGTTTAAACTTAGTCTGTCCTCATGTTTCTATTTCTGATTTCGCTCCTTCCTCTCATGAGGGTCACTGTGTTCAGTTCAGTACAGCCCATCCTAAGACCACCAGTGAGATAGCAGAGATGAGTGAGGTGTGTGTTTCTCGTCTCTCAAAAAATAATAATAAAAAAAATAAATATATATATATAATATATATATATATATATATATATATATATATATATATATATATATACATATGTATATCATTAGATCAGTAACACAAAGTGGTAAACAGATGGAATTGGCAGAAGCTGAGGAAAACACTGTGTGTGTTTCAGAATGTGTTCCTATGGTAACAGTAAAAAGATCACAGCAGTTTAGTATGTGCGATCACTCCTGAATGTTTACTGATAGCCATGAGTTCAAACTGGGTTTGAATACTTGTACCAGACTGGTAAATATCTCATGTCTTCACACTAAACCTGCATCTACAAACTATAGTTTCATATTCATCACTTTTACAGTAAACAGGGTTGTTGTGTTTCCAAGCCTCAGTGGGGGTTTGTGGCAACGTTGGAGGTTCAGACACTGGAGATCAAGAATATCAGATGGAGTACTAGTAACAGTAACTACTGCCAATTTAATTATATATCCTGATAAGAAATAGATGTTACGTATATGTTTGGTTGTATTACCGTTAATATCACAATAACCGTCAGCAAATACACATTTATCATGGCTGAAATGAGAGAAAATAATGTTTTAAAGAGTCACAGTTGACAACACAGGTTTCATATTTACTGTTTGAAAGTTCAGATTTGTTCATGATTTCAAATTTTAAAACATATTTTGGTTTTGTTTTGAAACATTCCCAGTCACCTCATGAAATGTTATGCTGATCAAGCACAATCAAGATAAGTTGGACTTTTAGGAGCACTGGTGGGCGGAGTAAACTTCTCTCTTCATCAGGGGTGTCAAAATCAGTTTCATCCCGGGCCACATCAGCATTGTGGTTGACCTCAAAGGGCCAGTTGTAACTAAGACTAAGACTAGATAAATGTATCTACTCTGATGATTGCCTCTGCATTCAATTATTATTAGTTTAATAATAACTTAATAAATAACTAGCTTTGAAAGATGAGTTATCAGGGGTGTGTGGCAGTTGCTTTTTGCATTTGCATGCCATCGATAATTAGCTCCACCAAATTCTCCCAAGGTAATTTTATTTTACGTACAGACTCCTCCACCTCACTGAAGATTTCCCTTTCCCTTGTCGTCCTGCGCATGGCAGCCACATCCAAGAGCCCCTCCCTGACAGATAAGTCTGCCTTCGGGCCTCGTAAAAAATAGCTAGATGCGCTGTATCAGTAGGTCAGTGCTTTCATCAATGCTAATAAAAAGCCAGATTTTCCTGTTAGTTCCCTGACTCTGTCTGCCATAGTGTTTCTTGACAAGCCAACATTGTTAAAAGCCTTTCTCTGGCCAGGGCACACCAGCTCACATACCTTCAGCACACACTGCTTTAAAAATGAACCTTCAGAAAAACATTTTGAAGCTCAGGTGATTTCTTCAGCCACAAGTTGGCTAAAGTTGGCTTTCACCGCTGCATCATTTGCAAACATATTCTGCTCAGAATGTGGCCTTTTTTAATTTTGGACCTTGTGCTGCTTTTCTTGGTGGCTACGGTAAGCAAGCTTGTTATCGTGTTTGATGTCTAAGTGACGACATAAATTGTATTCTTTGGACACTGCCATTGCCTCGTAGCAAAGAAGACATACCGTCTTGTCTCCATTAAGCAAAAACATGTATTTGCGTTACTTTTTCCCCCAAACTCTAAAAAAACTGCTGTAGGAAATATTTAATATTGAGACACCGCCATACAGTGGCTAGAAGCTTTTATTGCACAGGTAACAAAATCGAGATGCATTCACTGTACTTCTGTAAAGCGGCACAGGATTGTATTTTATGATAATCATATTCTTTGAAAGGTCCACATAAAATTAAGTGGCAGGCCAGATTTGGCCCACAGGCCTTGAGTTTGACACCCTTGCTCTACACACATACAGAGAGAGAGAGAGAGAGAGAGAGAGAGAGAAAGCAAGACATGGCAGAGTCGTTCCATTACCTCCACACACGCACAATGCAACTCCAGCAGTGTGTCCCGGGCAGTAGTATGCAAATGATCTGCAGCTTATATGTAGATCTCAAGCTCTTTGTCCCTCTCCTCCAGCCCCGCCTCTCCACACTAAAACAATGACACAGAGTTGAAACTGAAAACCAGTGACAGCAAAAAATTACTGACATCATTTAAAAAAAACTGTCACTGAAAGCAGACAGACATGGCCAAAAAAATCAGCAGATTGTCACTGAAAAACACACGATAACATAAAAGATATTATAATAAGATAACAATATTGTGAGATTGTAATTTTGATGCCTGTGTTTTATTTTCCAGTGAATTTTTTTGTTTCAGTGGCAATGCAACTTTTTACAATACAGATATTTCAATGCCAGTGTTTCCTCAGGTTCAGGTTTTGTCTTCAATGTCAAATTTTATTTGCTGTAGTGTCAACATTTTAATGTCGCTGTTCTAGCTCCATGAAAGATAAGAAAAGCAAGAAGTGGAAATATCCAGTGAAATGTCTGCCTGTGCGCACTGCGAATGTGGAAGCTCATCTGTGCAGAGGGCAGATGAGGTGAGTGTCATGGTGAGCTGACATCAGGAGAAATAAGCTGTACAGGCAGAACTAAACTAATTACAGTAGCAATGAGCTAGGCTGTTTAAATCAAGCAAAAGTAATCATATATACTCACAGCACTGTCAGAGGTGACTGAGCTCACTGTGCTTTGATATTTTTATACAGATTATTATCTTTAGTACTCTTGTAGTCGTTTCATACAGTTGATCTATGATGGTCAAATAGCAAAGGTCTATTTAGGTGAGTTTACTTGTAAAGCACATTTATAACAGTGGCATCACAGTACACAATGTTACAGTTGTGGCACCCCAATGTTGTACTGTAACTGCTATAACTCACCTTAGATTAGAATAACAGGGTGTTGGGTTCAATTTCCTAAGGTAGCTACCACATAGGTTTACCTGTTTTGCGTGGAACTCATAATACCCAGCTAATAAACAGTTAGCAGTACTCACATCTACTATACTGTATTTTAGATAAGTGACCCCAGACAACTCTCTAGGATAAGAGGGAATAACAGTTTACTGCATGACAGAACTACAAATATATAACAAATAACATTAAAAAATAACGTTAAACCACCTTTATCAATAAATTAATTACCTTGCAAAAAATGCACAAATATTATAGCACAAAACTTAAATTTCTCAGAGCTCCTTAACAAAAGCTTTATTTCTCCCTTTCTTTTCCACTAATTCTTTAGAGCAGTTAGAAAATTCAAATCAACAGAGAGAGAGAGAGAGAGAGAGAGAGAGAGAGAGAGAGAGAGAGAGAGAGAGAAACAGAAGTCTAACTCACACTTTGGTATCAGTCCTGGTCCTGGAGGAACAGCAGGTTGTGGCCTAAAAGATGAAACCAGATCGCAGCGGAGATGAAAATCCTCGTAATGACCAGAACACTCCCCAGGAAATACAAAGCAGTCCTTTCCGGTTGGCAATGGGGTCCTCTCGTCTGGCAACATCACTGACTTCAGCCAAAGTTCAGCTAAAGTTAACACAGACAGACTTGCACAAACGCTCTTTCTCTAAAGAAATGTGCTTAACGTCTACAGCTACAGTTCTCCTCTCTAACGTACAGACTGTCAGGCCATCTACACTGACGTTTCTCATCACTTCTTCCGCTCCGTGTTTCACTCTCCCCATTCGAATCTCGTTTCTTCACGTTTTTTCTCCGACTGTGTTGTTGTTATTAACCCCGCCCTCTACCTTTCTCTTCCTTATCTATGGCCAATTACCACAGGTGTTCTGACTGACACCAAAGGTAACCAATCAAACAATCAAACAATATACACGAAACTAAAAAGACACAAAGGCGATTTTTTCCCCCTTAGTTAAAATATTTAGAACACTTTATTTATTTAATTTAGTTTATTTATTTTTTTGTTTTGTTTTTTTCTTTAATTACCAGAATAATGTTTAGTTTAATCACCATAGTAAATTATTTTCATCTGACTTTTTTATTTTAATCCCTTACTTTTACACTAGGCACCAATTAAGGTGCCAAAAGATGAAAACATGAATTATCATTTCCTGGTTATTACAGGTTAAATCAACACTGAATCATTCATGACATGACATGTATGTTTTGAATTTACTGATCGGTGTGCTGCAGAGACTCTGACATACATTTACTCAATACTTCTTATTTAGCACTGAAGAAGAAGTAGTAGTAAATAGATATTTTAGACATTTATTAATCATTGCCATAGGTGTAGTCAGGGGCATTGTTCGGCATAAAGCTCTACTGGGGCACAGGCCCCCCACCGCATTGTGGTCTGAGTTTATTGTGGACTTTTCCAACATTTGCGGTAGGCGTCTGTCCATCTACGATTTTACAGACTTGTAATGCTTGCACTTAACCTGGCAAGTTGTCAACCCATCTCCTCTGCGGCTCTTCTGCTCTTGTGAGCTGATGCATTCGTGGGTAGGGGAAACACTGCTGTTGTTGTGTCACATTACCAGACCTCAAACTGCACTCAGTGTCACGCACCAGCACAGGTGGGCTTTAGCTTCTATTTGGAGTCAACACTCTTGCTACACGTTTGAGTAGAAATACATATATTCTTTTCCCGTTAGTATGTCACAATTATCTGAATGAATGCAATAATAAATATTTATTGTTTTTGAGAATTATTCTTGGCATTTATTCTAGGGCACAGCTCATTTATACTGTCTGGCAACACCCATGGGCATAGTGTAGCTCAACTGTAATTCTCACATCAATCAAATGTGAAGCATTGTTTCATGGGATTGTTAGCAGGAAGTAGTGTAGCCTACAATGATGTAGGCACTACTTGCTACAGTGTTGGAATTTTTGAGGGTATTATTTTATGCAGTATATTTATGCATTATATATTCACATTCAGAATTTGGACTTGGAGGAAGAGATTTTCTTAACTGGAAGACGCTACATTTTCTACAGCTGATTTTTTTCAAGGACTGATTCAAAGCTTACACTAATATGTACAATATGTAGCTTTACATCTGAAGATAACTGGAAGAGACAGTTGGTTAATCTTTTGAGTTTGGACTGACAAATACAATAAATGTTTCTTTATCTTCATACAGGTTTCCCATCTACTGCTCTACAGTACTATCAACTAACCATTAAAGATGAAAATGCCCCTAAGCACATATGCAGACACTGACATTATTTGAAGCACAGAGGTAATTTGACTTTAATGAGAGGTACAGCAGCGTATCTTCACCAGAATAGTTATAAAGAATATGTGTTATTTCTGAATGACTATAAGTATATGTGATGAAGAGTTTTGTGTCTGCAGAGAAATACTAATGCATGAATCAGTCTGTTTATATAGCCAACTACTATGTGTCAAAGAAACAACAGAGTTCACAGACTAAACATACAGTAGGAAACTGTTTGACTTGTTGAAAATAGTTGATTTTCTTATGAGAAAAGAAGTAGAAGTCAAGGAAGAGACAGAATTATTGCAAAGGTATCCAGAACCTCGCACAGGTGAATCTGTTCTTCCATCTTCTCTTTCATTCACTGCCTCGATTTTGATTAATAGCTGTGAGATGAAAAGTATAGGCTGCTGTTTATTGGGAGTGCAGGGCAAATATTGTTTCTTATCTGACGAGGCAGAGTGGAAGGCTTCTAATATCATACTTTTTGAGTACCTTTGCATCAACTGCTAATATCCTTTATTTTTCTCTGGCTGTTATGGGGTGTGTGTCAGTCACATCTCTTCCACACTGTGTCTCCTGGCTCTCTCATCTGATCTCTCCATTACAAATAGAGTGGAACCCTTTCCTTATCTTTTGACATCAGGTCAAGTTGGTGTCTATTTGGCACAAATGGATCCTACAAAATCTGGACAGTATTGTAACCTACAAAAGGCAAACAGTAGACACTGTCTGGAGTTGAAAAATCTGATAAATTGTCATTATAGCCATAATTACAGGTTAATTGTATATGTTGCTGATTTTTCTATAATCTACATTTTAATGACTAATTAAGAAAATCCAATGTTGCTACTTGCCTGTTTGTCAGCAAAGGTTAACACATTGACACAAACTCATTGAGATTTAATTTGATCTGTCGTCCACCCCTGAGGCAGCATTGTTGTGACGTTGAACATCACTCTCAAATAAAACAGTGACTCAAGCTGACACAAAGCGATCATGTCTGTGGTAAAGGCTTGAGTCAGTACTGGTTATGGTCAATGTTTTTTTTTTCTTAAAACAATAATAGTTTATTTTTTCTCAGCTACTGTTGAACAAAGACATCGACAAAACAAAGAGAACTGTTAGAGGCTGAATGGGCTGAGTCCCCTCACTAAATTAAATTTTTCCTGGCAATTCTGTCTCACAGCTCCACAGAGAGCGCACAGGAGGACAGATTGTGTTCTCTCTTCTGCCGCCACACTTCCTATCCTCTCCTAACACATGCCAATAGCTTAGGGATTTTTTCCAGAGTGCTGACTAGTGTGAAGAGCGCCTGTAGAGCATTTCTAGTATGTCCTACTGAGACTGTCCTCACCAAAAAAGCTGCATTGGTCATTTGTTCAAACACTTAAAACAAATTATGTTTGGTTTCCTGACAAGCTGCCCATGTGGCTGGGATGTTGTTATGGTGATGCAAAGCCTCTTAGGGAGGATGCCAGGAGGATGGTTGGACAAAGAACGTTTGCATCTCCTCTCCTACCAACAGCTAATGTTTTTAAACCATGACACATTCATATATGGGAGGCATGGTGGTGCAGTGGTTAGCACTGTCATCTCACAGCAAGAAGGTTCTCGGTCCGGGCTTGTTTCACAGCTGAGTGGAGTTTGCCCACAACCATCAAAGGATAAGGTATACCTAATGGATGGTCGGTCATATCAGATATTATCAGGCTGTAATTACAACAGTTGCAAACATCCCACTTGGTGAAAAGAATTACAGAGGTGTCAGCAAACTGGTGGTAAAATGTCTACAAGACCACTATTACCAGCAGGTAATAAAATCCAGTATTGACACTTATACAATCAATTCAGGTGAATTCAAAAGGAACTGTATCTGGTCGTTGGCAAACTTCTCTGAATAAGAAACACAGCAAAAGCAGCTAATTTTGGCTGTCTCTCCAGTGTGAGTACAAGGATAGCAGTGGAATTAATTCCTTGCGAAGTTGGAATAACAGAGGATTTTCCTATTCTTCCCATTCTGCTGACATTGCATGAAGTTACTACACCCATTGTTCACCTGAAGTGGTGTTTTCACTTATTTTGCCTCATTAGCCCAGACTGTTTGAGTGGGTAAAGACTGTTTGATTGACATCTCCGACATGGACTTCAGTGACCTCATGTAATAGGCCTTTTTCACAGAATACCATTTTGACATGTCACAGCAGGAAAAGCATGTGTGAATCTTAAAATGAATGATGGCTTAATTGCATTTAGCTGCCTCAGTTTTAGGGTCCTGGCGTTGTGCATGCTGACTCACTGTCACACTGTCATGACTTACTGGGACACCTGAATAAAACAAAGCCATAGTAAATGTTATTAGTGGGTTTGCAGGGCCTTTAACAAGAGACATGTCAGTTCAGAAAACTTTCATATGATTTGCTTTTGAAACTGTCTTTTGTATTTTGAAAGGCAATGACAAATTCATTTTTTGGATTTGATTCAAGGGCTGTTTGTTGTCACTCAAGCTTAGCTTTTACATTAACCCAAATGTAAACCTCATTCAAAACCTGACCTAAATCCAAGTCCTACTAATAAATTCTTCGGGTTAAAGCTTAAACTGATTCTCTCTCTCTGGCTCTCTCTTTATACCTGTCTCTCTGCTACCTGTCTCCCTGTCCGTGCAGACAGTGTATTACTGATCATTATCTGGGCTAACCTTAACTCAATGCCGGTGAGATTGTTCTGCGAGCCGATAGCTTGGGGCAAAGAAAATCAAACACACCCTTGTATCTTTTTAATGAATCTGACCTTCTATCTTCCTCATATCTCCCATCCAACTGTCTAAGTCCATTTCTTTCTCCTTCTGTTACCTTGTTAAGAAGTGTCACCTCACTCCGCCACCCCCACCCCCTACCCCCCCAATCTCTCCTCTCTCTCTTTCCATCTGTCTTTTATCTTGATCTGATCAGACCATGCTCCTGATGTCTCAAGGTGATCACCACCCACCTTTCCTCTGTCTGGGTTTAGACTCACTCCTTCTCTTTCATGTGACAAACTTAGTTAATCATTTATAAATGATAAAGGAGACCCATGGAGGGATTCAAAGCCTAACATCCCCTGATCATTGGAGTAATATATTAGGAAGTCTGGAAGACACATTTATCTCATGACCTAAACCACCCTGGTAGGACTGTCACCACATGTAATTTGGAGGAAGCTGCAGTCAGTCACCTCCTAATGGTAACCACAGCATCTGGCGATGGTGCGAGACTGTCGTATACTCATGCCAAGGGAATTCATAAAAGGGAACAAAGAAGATGTATCTCCCGTACACAAGATGGACAAATTTTGTTAATTAAACTTTTATCTGGTTTACTTTTTACTCAATTAATTAGGACATCTGATGAAACAAATATCATCCAATCATAGCCATTGTCATCTCACCTGAATAATTCAAGTGACCCTTCAGCTTTTCATGGTTCATTATGGATCAAATTAACGGCAACTTGAAGCATGAGATGAGACTCATTAGTTTTCCAGTACTCAACTAAAACCGTGATCTTTCCCTCACCTTGTCCCAGAAGTTTGCAATCTCTGAGGCCCCAGGGGGGCACAGGAGAGTTGAATGGGAGGCGTGGAGGGAGAGACATTAGGGAAAGACACTATGTGACGGGAAAGGAAAAGAGTTGGAAGTTATGTTATTGTAGTTTGGCCGACTGATTTGGCCTGCTTACCAACTGTTGTGGAAATTCTCAGTTGCTGGTGAAGAATGAAATAGAGACTTCTGCCAGCTGACAAAGTTTTATTTTCCTTGCAAAGAAAAGGTCAATCACCACCCAAGCGGTCAGAAATGGCAAAGGACCCTGAACATAGGGACGTCTAGACTTTTTTTACCTGAGGAACACCCCTCAAGGTAAACAAAAGGTCCTTGATCTTGTTTGCCTTTGGAACCCTTTGTTTGCCACCAGAAGTGGCAACCCATCCCTAGGGTGATCTTTCATACTTGGGGTATCCTACAGAATTTACATCTTGGTGAGAATGTAAATAAGTAAGTGGTCTATCATCACAAATCACAAATGGTTACAAAGAAAATAATTTACAATTACACAACACTGCCGACAACTGGTGTAGCAGTGGAGGCGTTGAAGGCAATGAAACCCTTCATGCCCGATTGCTGCAAACATGGCACACATTCAGCTCAGCTCAAATTGTAACACAGAGATATTAAACGCATATTTTTAGATTCAGTGTGATCCACATTTTCTGAGGATATTATTATCTCCAATGTCCATTGCAATTACAAGTCCATAAATACACTTTGAAATCATAGAAAACAATGCTCCTTAGGACCCCAGAGCTTGCTTGAGAATTATCACATTTTTTTTAGCTTTCTTCAGTATCAAAATATTCCAGTAATAGTTGTCTTCACACCCATTGATAGTGTGCAGACAGGAACTGTAAAAAGCTTATTCAGCATGCTTAAGCTTGCTAATTAAGTAAACAAATATAGGCTAAAAAAAAACAGGGCTCAAATTGCAGCCCCAGCATAACTCACAGAAGCCATGGCAGCATTGCGCGTGAGTTTGTCTTTATTACCTCATTTTGGGATTCATTATTGTGACTTTTTCTTCACCCCGCTGTCCACAAAACTTCTTCTAAATACAAATGATAGCTTCCTCTCCATGGCATATTGTCTTTTCTGATCAACTCAACAATAAAAGCACTCCTCTAACCTGTCTTATATGTACTCATTACCCTGAAATGATCAGATTGCCCTTTGTTAGTGTTTGTTTCAGCAAGGTCATCATAGCATATGAGAAGAAAATTGGTTGTCTGGTATAAGAGTTTTTGTATTATGCTCTTTTGTCATCTGTAGAGGAAAACTTGCTTCTCCATTATATCTTGTGCACTGGATTGCAGTTTAGCTAAGCTTTACCACATACTGCAGGTAGTCTGTGTCTGAGTCAGTCAGTTTGTGTCTGAGGGCTTGTGGGGTTTTTTTTGTTTGTTTGTTTGTTTGTTTTTTGGCTGCCGGTTACTGATCTGAATTCACAGGCATGAAAGATAGCAGAAACAAGGAAGTACTGAGTCTGAGGGAAAGAGAGAGGAAAGAAGAAGGATAAGGAGGGAGGAACCCCCAGCCATGAGTCAGTGTTTGATATCTGACCTGCAGCTCTGATCGATAGTTTCTCCCAGGTAGATGCCTCCTGTGTGTCTGGTGGGCTGTCCACCACCACTTCATCCTGGGCAAAAGTTCACCGTCATACAATCTGCGATGGGTAGTGTCGGCTTTGGCAAATCTTTCCCTGCGATAAATCACTTTCTCTTTGCACATGAGTGTCTCCACTGTAACAATTAGGAAGTAGCTGTTTGGCTTAAGGATACAGTGGTATTCATACTTGAGGGAGAGAGGAAAATTTCCTCTCAGATCTGCAGATCTGACATGGAAACTTCTTAACCAAAGGCTTCTAGCTGCTGCCAATTTTTCACCGCCATCTATTTTGGCATTTGCTACATCTAACAGTTGAAGTTGCTGCTAAAACATAGAAACCACAAATTCTGAAACAAGAAACCCTCCAGTCCAGTTTCTGTAACAACGGAAGCTGAGTCATGACAGGTGGTTGCCATGGTGAACTGGTCAGATTTTGCACTTTGTTTCACACGCCAGTTGCACCAGTTATGATTTCACTCGGACTGCTATCACCACTTAGTCATAGTCTGATTTGCAGTATCACATAAAAAATAATGGACCCATTGAGGCTCCATTCACTGCATTATTAAGCTCTGGATAAATAACTCCAACTTGGAAAATAACTAAATTAATTAGGAGCCTTGCAAAATGAACATCTGCTACACTGACCGTGTGCCTGCATCTACAAAAAGTTAATTAACAATGGAAACACATTTTGTCCGATGATGGCAGAGGCTTTATATGATCAGCCAGATAAATGTTTCATTCAGTGCAGTGGTCCCCAACCTTTTGCCACATCACCCTTTGAAACTAAACGTTTTTTAGAGGCCTGATGAAGTAACAGTATCTTGGAAATAAAAACTGCTAAAGGGACACAAAAAGAAAGTTGTTTCTCTTGAGAAATTTGCAAACAAAGCTGACTCAGAAACTTGTGGATGTGAAGGGTACACAAAAGAGGATGGATACCTGTAACAAAAGGTTGAAGAACAAGGCTTGCAAGTTTAATGTCAGAGTTTTTGGACTGAGTAAAGGGGCAGGGTCCAGTGACCCAACATGATTTATGGAGGAGTTTTTGTTTGTTTGTTTGTTTTTTCACTTATTTGGAGAAGGAAAGTTGGGTGCTTCACAGTCGGTGAGCATTACACACCGCACCAGTAATCCCAACAACAGAGTCTGGCTGTATGACTGTGCACCTACACAGTTTTTAGATCAGGGAGAGGCTGAGATTCTGCTGAAAGAAGATCAGCATTTTTCCTGATCTTTCTGAAGAAAAGAAAACATTCAGACACATCTAACTTCCCTTTATTAACTGAACATACAGATTTACTCATCTGGCCACCTTGATGATCAAAGAAAGTGAAAAAGAAGAAATGCTTCATTTAGACAGTCCCCTTACTGCATTGCTGCATTTTGCACCTGTTTACTTTGGTCCGCGCAACCTGTCCACAGCCAGAAAAAAATCTGACCAAACTACCTCTAAAAACGTCTTAGTCACCAAGTAAATTTACTTTTAGGCTTTGGAGTAAAAACAACCTTGGGTCCAGCTCTGAGATGAGTCCACTTTGTTGTCTGAGTCAAACTTTTTTTTTTTTTCTGTGCGGTGACTCTGAGACTCTTGGTCTGATCACGTTTTCTACTGACAGCAGCAACACAGAGTCCCACATCATATCTAGTTCTGTCGTACCAGTGTAATCTTTGTAACTGCCTGTGGGAAGCCATTGATGTTGATTTTGCGTGTCTGACATCTTTAAGCCTGCCCAACCCTGATGTAGCTCAGAAAAGAGAGAAAGAGAGAGAACTGGTTAGCAGGCCACTTTATCTGTGTGTTGTGTCCTTCAGTGCGTAAATGTTTTCAGTTCCAGCTTTCTGACTCATTGCCCGACAAAAGGACTCCTAACACAGGCAGCAGTGTCGGGGCTGTCCGAAACAATTTGGGTCACGCTGAGAAAAAGAGATAAGAGGGGGTCCATCGAGACTCATTGTGGGCCACGGTGCAAAGTCCAAGAGACTTGAGAGGCAAAGATGGAGAGAGCAGCGGAGTCAAAAGTAGAAAAAGTAGAGGGGGGACAGAGGGAGTGGATATCAAAGGGAAAAACAGGAACTTAAATCTTTGGGGTCTGTGGGGGAGGGGGATGTGTGAGGAGAGAAATGGGAAATGAAGCACTCAAAGCAATTTAGGTAAGAGAAAGAAATAGGAGAGTGGGACATCTCAAAGTGGTCTTTTTAGACTGAGAGAGAGACTGAATTAGGTTCAGCCCCATGTGATAAGTGGCTTCTGCTGAGTCTCAGAAAATTGACAGAGCTGGAGGAGAGAGAGAGAACGAAAGAAAGAGACAGAGAGGTTGGAAATGAACAGGTAATAAAGGGAAAATGAGCAAGAAGCCAACAAAAGAATCACAAAAGCAGAGAGTGATTGAAATGGCAACAAGTGGGAGCAGAAAGGAAGATGATGGAGGGAAAGCACGGTGTGGGGATGACATACGGTTGTATGAATGAACAGGGGGACACGCCTTCCAGACGTTTGTGTTTAGAAAAGTGCAACACACCGCACGACCCGCTCCTGCCCTGTGGGGGAATTTTTGTTTAGGAGGTGAAGACAGATAATGTTTAGCTGTTGGTATTTTGCTCCATCTTTCTCTGCTCCAGACCGTGGAAATGAGAGAGCAGAGTCGGAAATGTTATCTGTCTGGTCCTGAAGGGTTATATCACACACACACACACACACACACACACACACACACACAGACCACCTTGAGATTCCAGAGTTAATGTCACATGGATGCCCAGCCAGATAAATGTTATTTGTCCTCTGCTCAGCTCCAGTCTGCTGTTACCTGGGGCGGCCACTGTTTTATAGCAGCTGCAATAATGACACAATCCCAAACTACAACCATAGAATACTGACTTATGCATGTGTGTGTGTGTGGTGTGGTGTGTGGTGTGTGCATGTCTTTGCATATATGTGTGGATGTAGGATATGATTCAACAGGATGGGGAGTATGACTCAACAAAAACAGAAAGTCTTCTAATAAGAGAGATGACAACAACATCTGTCAGCCCAGCATGGAAATACCTGCTGAAAAACACATTTGTGTGTGTGTGTGTGTGGGTCTGAGAGAGGGAGAGAGAGAGAGAGATGCTCCTGTACGTGCACGCACCTGCTTTGATGTCATGCTGCAGACGTCTTTATCCACTGACAGCAAAGTGTGATCCAGGTCTTCACACAGGGACCAATCTGCTCTGTTCACCTTGTTAGAATAAATACCTGTGTGTAACTCATTGCATGTGACAGAGGGGACTTTAGATGAGATGCTATTTCTCTGTGTCTGATGTGTGTGCAGGATTTAGTGCAATTGTATGTAAGTGATAGTAGTGATTTCTAACACTATATCCTAGAATTAGAAGTTATTCTCAAGATGATTTGAGTGCTTCTCTGCAAACTCTCAATTTTTAAAACAGGTGTGCCACAGGAATGTTAACAGCCTCTGTCTGCATTTTTCCCTACCCTCCGCAACAAAGCCGAAGCATTTTTGGATTGGCAGGCTCTGTACGAGGTGGAGAATGGCTCTTGTCCTTCAGGCACATTATCAAGCTCTCAGAAGGAACTGAATGGGGGGAAAAAAATGTCAATCACATGCAGGAGAGAAATAGAACAGAAAAAAGACGGAGACTGACAGACAGAGACGCAGAGGAAGACGGGCAGAGGCAGAGGTCTGCTTGAATTGCAGACAGACCCTGTCAGTCCCAGAGGGCTGAAGGAACGGGGGTTTGTCAGGGAGCAACAGAGGCTGGTGTATACTTTTAATTAGGGATATTATTATAATTTGTTGTTGGGTTTGTGTCTTTGGGTAGTTGAATGGAGAGCAGTATCGACTTGCTTGACAGGCTTAGATCAGCTTTTCTTTTTTGGGGCACATGGGGAGTGTGATCACGCATAAAGACACCAACACTTTATATCTACCATGGATTAAATGCAGCAAACATCCTTTTATTTTTCCTTTGAGGGCAAGGTGACACTTGGTATTTCAGACCTTGGCCCACTGGTTATGTGTGTGTGTGTGTGTGTGTGTGTGTGTGTGTGTGTGATTGTTGGGATAGTTTACCACACAGATAAAATCATTCATTTGAACAGGAACACTAAATTGTAAACAGAGAGAGATGACAGCAGATGTAACTCCAATGTGTTGACTGTATTTGTAAGTGTGTGTATGTGAGCGTGTATGTCAGATTGGGTTCCTATGGTAACTGTCAAGAGATAGCTGCAGTTCAGTATGTGTTATCGCTCCTCTGTGTTTACGCAAGGAGGAGAGTTGGATGAGGAAAAGAAAAGGAAGAACATAGAGGGAAAAAGTACACAGCAGAAATGAAATGAAAGTTTGATAAGGAGCAGGAAAATAATTATTTTTTTTTTCTCTGATGACAACAGTAGATTGACAACTTCCCATCTCCTCATTATTTTGTGTTTTTTCACGTGTGTGTATGTGTGTAGCCTGCACTGACACAGAGCTTCACAGCCTGGCTGCCAGACTGAAGGACTGGTTCGGAGTTCTCCACCTCGACGCCAACAGAGATCTCAAATCCACTGACAGCTTTGACTCCACCACTGGACGTGAGTACACACCGCCCCAACCACCCACAATATGTACATGTGTTCAAGTGTGTGAGTGTGTGTGCGGTTGTGTGTTTGCGTGTGTGCAGCCCTTTCCTGTTGAACGGCCATGCTTTTTCAGTCCTCATGAGGGCTGGCAGTGATGTTGACAGCGACCCTGCTCTGTTCTCTGTAATGTCAACATCTCTGAACACATCTCAGCTCTGCTGTCACACACACTCACAAGCACTCAAATCTCAGTGTGCTACTTGAAAAAGATAGAAATGTAAGTGATGCAGACATGTTTCAAAAATATTTACTTCAGTGGGTTTTTTATTTTTTTCACAGTTTTTTTTTTGCCCCTCTGTCTCTTTCCTCCCCTAGACTTTGACACCAGCATCTTGCCCATCTGTAAGGACTCACTGGGCTGGATGTTCAACAAGCTAGACATGAACTTTGACCTCCTGCTGGACCAATCAGAGCTGAGCGCCATCTACTTGGACAAGTACGAGCTGTGCATGAAGCCCCTCTTCAACTCCTGCGACTCCTTCAAGGATGGCAAGCTGTCTAACAACGAGTGGTGTTACTGCTTCCAGAAACCTGAGGGTGAGAGAGGGGAGGGGAGGGGAGGGAGTAGGGAAGAAAACTTAAGAAGTATGAAGTGATATTATTAGGGTTACTTGAGTTCTCATAAAAAATATTATATCACAGACTAGATTGGAAATTGAGACATTTGACTTTAAGTTTTGCCACAACATGAATTTTATTCTTCCTGTTTGTTACGATGACATTTTACCACCTGACTTCACTGCAGTACGTGGGGATACTGTGACATCTCTACAGCACAGCGTGACAGGAATACAGGCAGTAAAAAGATCAGACAGGTTGTAAACAAACCACCAATCTCACTATACTTATTTGGAGGAAAAAACAAAAGAAAACCAGAAAACTGTCAAAGAATTTCTTAGTTGTGCATGTTAGTAGGTTCTTACAGGTTTAATACTGACCTACTGTATCTACCACACACAGTTTTTCTAGGCAGTGAGGAATTATTCATTTATTTCTGGTGCGTTCGTTTTCATTTCCACTTTGACTAATGTGTTGTAGTTAACATGATAAATCTGGGCATATATTTACAGCCTGTGTGGTCACCTGACAGGTCATGTTTCTTATCCTATTGAGCTATGTTGCAGCGATATCACTACATCTCCAGATCGCACCCATTAACATTAATGTTGGGGAAAATGTCATCATAACCCGTAGGAATGATGGCCAACAGAATACAACCCAGGTTGTAAAACAGAGAAATTTTCCTTTAGGGGTCATGGTACTGCATGATTAGGGAAATTGATGGCAGTGATGTCCAGTATGCACAAGTTGTAGTTAATGGGCTAAATCGAGCAAAACCATGACTGGGGCGCTTTAAGGGGATGATGGATTTAGGAGGGTAAACAATAGATTCAGGCAAAGATCGAAAATCTGGAGTAAATGTGAGGACAGAACCTCTTTAGGAGGATGTTAAGGCAGAAAAAGGGCTATTTCAGTTACATTATGCTGGTAGAAAGACAAAGTAAGCTCTCTTAATGAAACTATTCTGTGTGTTCTGTGGTTGTAGGACTGCCTTGCCAAACTGAGAAGAGCAGGATCCAGAATCAGAGTCGAAGGAAGAGCCTCATAGGTCAGTTTGGTTGATTGACATCTGTCAGTCATTCTCTCCTGTTCAGGAAATGCCCAACTTTGATGCTAACAAACACATGCACACTAGCATGACAAATTGTATCTCTTTGAAAGTGACTCAAGTGGGCAAAAGGGATAGTACTCATTGACCATACAGTAACAATACACACGTACAATAGAGCACGTCCTGAGATTTTGTACACATGTCATCTGTCCCCTCCGGACAGATCGTTCAGTGTTCCAGCTTGAAAAATGAGCTCAGACTGGGTCAAATGAAGGTAACAGAAAATAGCTGTGTGTGTTTGCAGGTGTGTGTGGGTTTCTGTGTGTGCGTGTGTGTGTTTGTGTGAGTGTTATTGAAAGTGACTGCCTCCCCTTAAACAGGATGTATGGTTGTTGTCCTGCAACCTTCACAGAAGTAATTGATTGTTGATCTCCCTCTGTGAATACACAAGAACTTTGGTTGTAGCCGCAGGGCACGTAAACGTAACCTCTGCTGAGCAGACTTTACCCCTTACCTTTGCCAGTTTGATGTTCTCTGTGCTTTCTCTCTCTTCATATCACTTTGTTTTTTTGCCTGTCTCTAACCCTTTTCTCCCATCCTTCGTCCTCTCCTCTTTGTTTCTAGGCTCCTATATCCCTCGCTGTACCGAGGAGGGCTACTTCAAGCCGACCCAGTGTCACGGCAGCACCGGCCAGTGTTGGTGTGTGGACAAATATGGCAATGAGATCGCCGGCTCCAGAAAACAAGGCAACCCCAACTGCGGTAAGACAACAGCAAACACACACACAGAGCTCACCGACACATGCAAACACACACCCAAATTCAGTGCAACCAAAAACTAGGAGTTTGGATGTGTTGTGTTTTGCCTTATTGGCTCCTATTTGTCTAACTGTCTTTCAGAGTTAGTGCTTTGATCCAGGTGGACAGCAGAGCTTCTCTTTAAAATACAATGTACCACTGAAACACAAATTGCAAGTTTGTTCTGTTTCTCTGCTCAGTATCTCACCCTGTCTCACTCTATCTTTACCGGCATCTACGCATCAGTGATCATTTAGGAAATAGATAAAGTTAAGCATGCTTCTGGAGCCAGTCTGGCTGGTTTACGATCAGTCATATGTCTGATTCTATCTGCCTCAGATATTTAGCACATGTAGCTTTGATAAAACACAGGTGTCTTGCAAGTCAAGTAGGAAAACCTGTCACACTTGTCAGCAGAGAGCCGTGTCAGAAGATTTGTTATAAATATGAATTTCTAGCAGTGACTGAGTTGAACCTTGTGGAGGAGAATAAACACACCATAAACTGCTGCTGATGTTGGCATCCGTGAAGATGCATTTAGACAAAGAATATATATAATTAAGTGCTTTGATATGCCAGAATCATAGTTAACAAGGCAGCAGTGGAAATTCAAAGGGAATGGTCAAAAAGCCAATAGAAGCACTTTGCTGCAAATCAATGGCCGAGGGATTTCATAGTGGAAAAAAAAGAACAATAATTAGCAAGAAGGAATCCAGGCAGACATACTGATTACCAATCAAACAGCCAACTCACAGTCACAGATTACGCCTCACTCGAATGCCAGTCTAGTCCAAAGCCAGTAATTGCAGCTTCCAATATTGATGAGTTGTCTCTCCAGCCACCACACACACACATGCACACATACACACATACTCACACACACTGACAGCAGCAGTTCTTTGTCTCTGGTCTAACAAGCTCATCTAACTCTGGCTGAGTGGCCTCAGGCTGGAGCAGCCTGGACTTCTCCCATTCGGCCCAGCGCAGAACAAACAGGTAGCAATGCAGAAGCTCTCTTCTCAGCTGTCTAAACACAATGACACCAAAGTGATTTTAACACTGTAAGTGCCACTCAACCAGAGTACACTTGTACCCAGGTGTAAATAGGCAATTTTGTACTGAAGTCAGAGGGGGTTTAAGGTCCCAGTTTCGGAAAATGCTGGAGGCAGCAGCAGAGATAATGACTTCTGTTTGCACTGTAGGTGCACAAGATTCCACATTAGAGCCAAAAAACACTTGCTAATCAAAATGTTTGTAGGTATAACTTGATGTAGCTGAGCTCAGCCAGACACCACTGAGACTGGCTAGTTAAGCAACCTCTTGACTCTGTGTTGTGTTGTGTTGGGTTGAGGATTGAGAGACGGGAGGTTTCTGTCTGTTTTTATCAATATAAATTTGACACATTTGAGAGAGTTGATCTAAAGAACCTTGCTCAGGCTCAGGTATATCTCTCCAGAACTACCAAAATTACACAGCTACAAGTGGTATTTACGTAAAGGGAGGGAAACCATGAGCTATCATACAGACTCTAGCTCCTTTTATACAGCCTCTTCAAAGTTGGAATGTTGCAACGTTATACCTCACTTTTCTGTATAACAGGTACAAATTGTTGTCCTGTCTTTAAGCCGGCACTGGAGGAAGTCACAGAGCTGAATCAACACCTGTGTAAAGGGGAGAGCCAGCATGATGGGTCAAACACTGACTGACACTGAGGCTGTTGTATTACAGGTCACGCCACTGATTCCAGAATGCCGGCACGATATCTAATAACACACACTGAGGCAACATTACACCAGCTTTGTTTGGGTTCAGTGTAAACAAGCAAAGGCGACATAATCAGGTGTCTTCTTAATGGTAATATAGCGCAATTTCTGTGTGAAAGGGGCTTCTGTTACACAGGAATCTTTCTGTGCTTGTAACCTGTTTGTGTATGGTTTTATGCACCTCCCCCACAGATGAGGACCAGGAGACATCAGGGGATTTCGGCAGTGGTGGAGCAGTCATTCTCCTCGACGACCAGGAGGAGGAGCCATCACAGAGCGTCCGGAGCCGGCAGAAGAAGAGACGGGGCCGGATCCACCCCAGAGGAGCCATCGAAGACGACGAGGATGAGGAAGACGACAAGGATGACGAGATCGGCTACGTTTGGTAGCTCCGCTTCATTTTACTCTGCCATCAGCCGACCAGGAAGCTCCGTTAACTCAGCACAGATCTGAAGCCATTCCAATGTCTCCTCCTCCAGTTACCTTGGCAGCAGTCCATTATTTTGGCTCCTGAACTCGCTCCTGTAATTTCCGTCCCTTATCCAAATCTCTCTCTTCAGTGAACCTAATCCGACCTCTTCCTTTTCAAGTGTTTCGCTCTTTCCTCAGACAGAAAACAGAGAACCTATTAGATTTCAACAACAACTGTCCCTGGTAGATTCCGCTCAAGCCGTCCACGTTCTGCTTCTACCTTTCCCCCAAACCTGCGACCTATACCCTCTGCTAACATGGACACTTCTCTGGCTTTACACACTTCTCTACTCCCTCTATCTCCTTCCACTTATTCTGTCCCTCTGCTATCTCTGTATGTCCATGTCAGAGCCTCTGGTCAGTCTGTGAGCCCAGATACAATAGCTGATGTATTGGATGTAAATATGTTTCCTCCAGGAAGGCCAGAATGGGGATTACCTTCCCTGTTCTTCCATCAGCGGTCCATACTCATCTTCTGTGTCCCACTGTTGGGCTCCTTCCAGTGTTCATCAATGTTTCCGCAAATCACCGCCACAGTCCCAGGCTCTGAGATGCTCTCTCTCTCTCTCTCTCTCTCTCTCTCTCTCTCTCTCTCTCTCTCTCTCTGTTATTTCATGGAGGATTGTAAATTATTTAATCGTTGATCTTGAATGTCCCAGAAAGCCCAGGAAGCAATGAGATTAATGATGTATTGTCGTTGTTGTTGCATGTTTCTCATCGTGTTTCTGTAAAAGAGAGATTTTACCTGGCCAGGTCTAGCTCTATGCATCTCAAACAGAAAGTGATGCCTATTTGGCTGCTACAATACTTTGTTGCTATGTTGATGCTGTCTAGTGTCTTTTTGGTTCTTCTCCCAATCTCAGGAGGTAGGAAGTTGCATTGCAGAGCGATAGCAGTGTAGAAAAGCGAACTGCGAGGCCCTACAGTCCAAATCCGCGTTGTCTCAGCCTGCTATTCTTTTACTAATTGGTCAGTAGGACTGCTGAGGCTGTTTTGACTGTGCATGGACACTAGAGGAAGAAGCTGCTCCTGAGCTGGGAGGACACACAAAGTCGGGTGAGCAGAGACGAGGCTCTGTTTTGCCTCCCAACATCGGATATGTTCAGTGATTTGAAATTGAAATCTTCACCATGTCAACTAAGTGAACTTTTATTTGTAATTTGAAAATTTAAGTAAAGTGGCACTTTGGGTGTCTTTTGAACCTTACAGGTCTGCGTCCATGTGTCTGTTGTTCTCCTCATGTACCATTCAGCACAAGCCGCACACATTTCGTGTTCTTTCGCCATCATGATGGAATGAAAACACATCTTTTCCTGGCTTTGAAACCACAAACACATTTATGTGAGCTTCTCGTGCCTTTCGCTTTTTATTTTTATTTTTTTCTGAAGCTCAGATTTCTCTGCAGCAATCAAAGCCCTCCATCAATTCTGACCTTTTCCAACCTTGAGAAAGCAGCCTTCTCCCGTTAGAAGCAGACATAAATGGTAGCAGCAGAAAATACTCTTATCACTTGCCTTTGCGAGAGGAGAATCACAAAGCGAGCAGTACCCAAAAGAGCATAAAAGCTTAATGAGTGTTTTTGTAATATCACTGGCTAATGGGACAGCTGACCCCATTGGCTTGAAACAGCCCACTCAGCACTTTGAAAACACACTGTACCAACAATCAGAGGCTAAAAGGACAACTGAATCTTCTGGTCTGAAACAGCCTAATCAGCAGTTCACAACACATTCTGTCAGATACAATAGACAATGGGCTTAACTATGTGCATCAAATTATGCCAGGAGCCGTAGAGGGTGTATAATCACCCAGTTCTGGGGACCTTGGCTTGTGCAGCATCTTCTACTGTCCTCAGGCGACATGACAAAAGCTGCAAAGAAAATGTCTTATTCCTTCATCTTTCATCACAAGCAAGTGTCTGCTGCTTTTTTTCTGCTTTGTATCCACCTAATTCTTATGATACCTTGTGTGAATAATAGGTGTGACTTCTGGTTATTCCTTTCACTGAACCAGCATCTTCAAGATGTAGCAGTATGCTGCAGGTGTCTTACCTTTTCTTTTCTATTTCCTTTTCTTGGAAATCAGTGATGTGTGAGCACAGCTTTCCACAGCTTAAAGGAAAAGTTTTGGGAAATACTCTTATTCTTTTTCCCATCCAGAGTTAGATAACAAAATCAACCTACCAGAACCTGATTTCTCCTTTATTTATCCAGGGGTCTCCAGTCTTTGTGCTAAGCTAAGATGGCTGGCTGCTGGTGGTAGCTTTAAGCTATGTTTAGTTTACCTATATGAGAATGGTATCAATCTTCTGATGTAACTCTGTAGGAAAGTGAACAGCTTTCCTAGAAAGGCAAACCTTCTGTAGAAGGGATGAAGTATTCATATCTCTGCCTTTGACTACTTAGAAATAGGAGGGTGACCTGAAGAAGTGGCCTCAGATAGCAGTGGCTAACTAAGCTAGCTATTAGCTTTAACTAAATTATGTGGTGATGAGGGACTTTGAGGCTCTCATGTGGCTTTATGTCAGGTTTGAGATACTTCTGTTCCTCCTCTTTTGATAAAAGAGGCTTGTCTTTATTACACTAGAAAAAAATAATAAGCCCCAGAGCTTTTCAGATTGTTCATAGTTTTGCTGTCGTTACCAATCTGTAAAGTGGCTAAATATGTTACTGAACATTATCCAAGGCCACCTCTTCACGTCATCCTCTCATCCTTTTGTCGTAGGAGGCAGAGGTGTGACAGGCTGTGTTTCCACATCATTCATTTCCCCCAGATCTCTTTAAGAAAAGGTAAGACACCTGTAGCATACTTCCTACAGATGCCAGTTGTGTCCATTATTCATGCAAGGTATCGTGGGCAAGGAATAAGGTAGATATATTTAAACAATCACAAGTCCAAAGTATTCACAGTTTTAATCACACAGCAGTTCATTTTTCCTCCTAACCACAAGACACATCTATTACACACCAGCACTCACTTCCAACCTTTGTCGTCCGCACAAACACACACACACACACACACACACACACACAGTCTCATTATTGTTTCTATTTCCCTCCGCTCTCCCACTCACTCTCCTGGAGTGAGTTCCATCTTCATCTCTGTAAGGGAGATGCGTGGTTGTGTTTTATCCTCAGGGCACTCTGTTCTTCTTTTTCATTTCTCTATTGGATGCTTTTTTATTATCCACACATGGGTTCCCCATCAGGTGGATCCTCCCATCGGCCCAGGGTCTCCATGGAGACCAGGGATTGGCTACAAGCAGGGGGCCTTAAGCGATAGCTGGTCATTTTTTGGGGAAAAAAGAGGTGGTTTGATGTAGTTTGTTTTAATATGAGATGTTATGAGTTGTTTTAGTTATCAGCTTTTACCTTTAGTTCTGATAATTGGCAAACCACCATATACAACCTTTGAGAACACATGCACATCGAGGTATAGAACTGTGTAAACTTAAATCCATCATAATTAAAAAACATCACACAAGTCTTCTCCAGCTCACCATGCTTTATGCACCAAATGTGTTCAGCTATCTTGCCATCTGGGTGGTGTGAAGTTGTCTCTGGTTTCCTTATGTACAGTCCATTGATTAGTCTATATTTCTATTAATATTTCATGTTGTATCTTGGTTGTTTTCTTGTGAATAAAACAAGAGATATAATGTATTAGCAAGGTTTAGTTCTGGAAGGTGTATTTGGACAGAGCCAAGCTAGCCTTTCCTCACTGTTTGCGGTGTTTATGACACACTAACCAGCTGCTGGGGCTAGCTTCATTTTACCATATTTACCAAAGGCATGAGTGATATTGACCTTTTCACCTAACTCTCTAAAAAAGCAAGTTTGTCCAGCTATTCAGTAAAGTGGTTTTGAATACTTAGTATCATGGTGATCGATAAGTCACATGACTGATCAATGAACTGTGTACAAGCAAACAAGAAACAGCCTTATACACCACCGTGATCAAACCATCATGCTTTCACTCACTCAAATCCACATCCTATACTACAGATCTTTAACTTTTACAGCATCTTCTTAATACTCAGAATTTTCGACCGTATACATGAAAGCTCAAGCTGTGGATTGAATCTGCTCATAGCTTCATTTTACATCTAACACCATGTAACTGGGCTGTGTGCCAAGATTGCCACTTTAGCAGGCGAGAAGTCCAAGTGGCTCTCCAAAGTCCTCGGGGTCCAGAGCACTGCTGGTTTTCATTCTAGGGGTGTGATCAAGGACCAATTTAGACCTGTGACCACGAGAGAGTGCAATTAACTACCTGACAGAACAGAAATCCAGCAGTGCTCCAGGGCCCACGGACCAGATTTGAGGATCACTGGTCTAAAGCCTGCCTATGTAATTGGCAGAGACATTGTAATAAGTAGGGATCATCTCTCCCTAATCTGTCACAGCCCACCACTTCCACTCACACTCTCTTTCATGCGTGGCTGCCACTGCACCAGCCAGCTTCAGGAGCCACCCCCCACCCCCTCATGCCCCCCGGTGGAGGTTTTCTTGGATCGGTCACGTTGATGTAGTAACCAGCAACAGCGCTATTCCAAATTTGCAAATTCAGAGAGGGATCATGCCGTTCTCGTTAACACTCTGCCAGTGAGGTCCCTCTGATAGCACTAAATTGCTGGGTGTAGCCCCCTGCTAAATAAATTAAACAGGAAACAACTCATAAGCAGTTCCACTGGCTTCACTCATGGCAATGGTGATAAATTAAATTGGAACTTTCAGGTGAGCAGTCAGGCGAGACCAAGCCACATTAAAAGGAGTGTCACATTAGCTTCACACCAATAAATGTATTTACATATTTAGGTTTTCTCATGAATTTTGTTTCATTAACTGATTCTTGCTATTGTATATCTCAAAGCCAACTGCACCTTGTTCACCAGGAGCTCTGATGCTATTGTTGCTGTGTTTACTCCTGAAACAAATACATTATTTTTCATGCAGCACAAATGTGATTTGAATTTGTAAACACAGAGTGTGACACCAGTGCCCTCTGCTGGTCTGATACCAGGTCTGAGTTGATGGCAAATTCAAACTGCAGCTGGTTCAATGTTACTTTGAATGGTAGATATTGTCCTTGTGACTTAGGGGTTCAAGACGCATTCATTCATTTTTTGCAAGTCATTTGCTGTCTTTCTGTCTCTATTTGCTCATGTCAACCCTAATAAAAGCAAACATTCCTCATTAATGCAGTCTTAATAGATAAACCTTGACAGTCAGATTTATTTATTATAACTATCATTTCACAATGTCATTTTGTTTTGTAAATATCTATGTACAATTGCATAAATGTAGCAGTTAATATGGTCAAAACACAGAAATAAATTTGCATAAGAAAAGGCACTTTATAACAATAAAAGACGCCACAAATGAGAAATACAATCAACACCTTCACATGTTCATTTGTGTTTCGTAGTGTGTTTCTTGTGGAATCAGAGGATTGGAAGAGAAGACCTCCTTGTCTTGATTTTGTATGTAAAAAAGCTTTGGGGTATGGCTGTAGATGAAAGGCACTGGATTTAAATGTTTACATAATGCTTGCTGCTCCTCTGGGCAATTTCATGCTCAATTATTTATAGAAAATAATAAGCAGATAAGACCTTTACACTGGCATCAGCATCACTGCATACTTCTAGACATTAAATTGATCAGAGAATGACTGGCGTCTCCTGTCCTCACCAGCGGTTGCTCTGAGCGGCAACTTCTAGATCCACGATTCGTGGCAGTCGACCACTAGCGCCACCCTCCAGGTATCCGGGCTTCACGGCAGACGTGTCCGAGAGCCTCCTCTTGCTCTTGTTCAGGTCTGGAATCGAAGGATAAACAAGTTAATAATTCTCGCAAGAGGAGGCCAGCGACAACCTACCACCACAGCAGATGGAGAAGCAGCTCTGAATCCAAGCTGGGACATTAGCCCCTCACCTGAGATTGCCAATAACATCTTGCGTCTGGCTCCAAAGGTGGAGACACCCACCTCCTTCAGATCTTCATCAGACAGAGTGAGGAATGTCTGGTAGTCAATCTGGATGAATAAAGATAGCAGTTGCATCACGATGCTCATTCATAATGCATAATGCATTTGGCTGGGGGACAAAACTGCGCTTGTTTGTGTGTATCTGTATGTTTCACGCTGTGTGGCAAGTTCTCCCACACAGCCACCCCACCTTAAAACCAGTGTGTTAGCATGTGTATGTGTTTACCTCTTGTTGTTCAAACACATCAATGTACTTGATTAGGCCAAGTTGACTGAGCAGCTCAGGTAAGTCATCTGTCATCTGGGGGGAGGGGCTCCGCTGACTGCAGGTTGATGCCCTCCTTGATGAACACACACCATCGAAGTAGCTGCTGCTCTCCGCTAGACACCAAAGGTCAAAGTTCAGAAGCCAGAATTGGACATGAGAGAGCGGCTACCTCGTCAGCCCAAAGACCCAAAGGCACGTGTGTAAAGACTTACAATGTTTGTCACTTCTGCCTCTGTTCATAGATGACACAAACGCGGGGAAGGAGGAGGTGGACGAGGAGAAGGTAGAGGGAGGTGAGGAGGGGGAGGATGACGAAG
Organism: Lates calcarifer; assembly: GCF_001640805.2. Classification (NCBI taxonomy): domain Eukaryota; kingdom Metazoa; phylum Chordata; class Actinopteri; family Centropomidae; genus Lates; species Lates calcarifer. Next base: position 11,285,096 of record NC_066840.1, on the reverse strand, counting down.
AGGAGGACGAAGAGGAGGAAGAGACGGGCAGGGACGAGGATGTGGATCCACGTCTGTCCCTCCAGTTCTCGGAGTCGCTCCCGTTACACATCTTCCCCATCTGAGTAGCCCATGACTAGAGAGAGAGAGAAATTGGTACATGTTAAGTATTAATTTGTGTTTCTTTCACCTGCGGACATTTCAAGCAGCAGCATCTTGTGTTTCTGTCACTGTCCCCTTCTCTCATCTGTCTTCTCTTTGAGCTAGAGGTCATGAGATAAACATCCTCAAGCTATGATATATTATCTTGTGTGTTTCAGTGGACAAATGATCCATAGGTCAAAAGATTTAATCGTGCATCTATGCTAGTTCATTTTCTTCTGCTGACTGACCTGTGATGGTAGCTCTCTCTCAAATTATCAATGCAGCAGGCATAGCAAATGCTTCCTCAGAGCCGCCAGGGTCTCAGAAGAAAATTGAACTCATTCGAGGAATGCCTCTTGCTCTTATTAACCTAAGTGAGTCCTGCTTCTCCATCATTGGATACCGAGCAGTCAGAGAGCAGCCGTTCAGGAGGCTTTTAAAGAGGCGGGGAGATGAGCAGAAACGGCTCAGGTAAACAGGTTGCAGAGGAGAGGTTGAGTTGACGGAGGCGATGGTATCAGACTCCAGGAAATTGGGCGTACAAATTGGCAGTGCTTACCACACAGTGTGATAAATGCTTAAAACTGTTGGAGGGCAATACCAATAAATGCGACCATGTTAGTGGGGCTGCAGCGGGGGTGCTAGTTTCACCACACTGCAACAAAAGAGGGCTTTGGCAGCTCGAAAGAATTCAGCAAGTTCAGCAAAAGTACACAAGTCTGAAATTAACAATCAGGATCAACCATTTTGCATTAAACTCATTGGTACCTGTTGCTGGCTGGTGCTGGTGGTCAGGTAGGGTTTGTAGCTGCGGCGGCTGATGTTGCGGAGCTCTTTGACTGCCTCAGCTGGCATGGACTTGGAGAAGCCGAGGCCACTCCAGGTGTCTGTGGGTGTCCGGACCTCTGTGACCACAGGCTTCCTCTGCATGGCTGACATGACACAGCAGACACAGAAAGGAAACATTCAGACTTAAACCTGCCTTAACCGCTTTTTAGGCCAGCTGAGACACAAAGCTGTAGGTGCAACTGACATATTATCATCAAAAATACATACACAGAGCAACATTAGCATTCATTTTGAGTCGTTCTGGGCACCTGACACATGTAAGTCCAATATTCACTTTTCTTTTAACCCTGTTTTCCTCTCCACCAGCTCCTGAGGCAAATAAAATAAAATATATATTATATATAACAGAAAATATTGAATGTAGCAGCTTTAAGGAGAAAGATTTGAGTGCGCAGACACTTGTAGAGAGCTGTCCACACCAATACTCTCCATAGCATGCAAATATTCTCATGTCTGCAGTCTGTCCATCATGAAAATGCATTGCAGGTTTCCTCAGTTTTCTCTGACATTCTGAATTGGACAAGCTGGGTTCAGGTGTTAAATAATGAATCTCAAACAGCACGTCCTCTTGCCAGTATGTGGCACACTTCACTTCATCAAATTCAGAAAGCTGAGGCTGAGACAGACACACACACACTCGAATGACAAAACAAGTGACCCTGGGTCTCTTTTGGCACCAAAACAGCTTCCATGTGTGAATGTGTGATAAAAAAAAACTGCAACAGCACTCCACAAAGAGTGTGATATCAACAGGATTATAAGTGGTGGGGTGTCATTTGCGTGTGTTTGCATGTGTGTGTGTTTGTGTGAGTAAATGTCCCATTCATATACCGGCATATGGGTGTCTTAATGACTGTGAGGCAGATGGCCCATTCAAACTGCTAATTCATAATCCCATAAAGCAACACTGAGGGAGTTTAGTACCATTTGGCTGCAGATCTTCCCAGTATCTCTCATTCTGCATGATGGATGGGGCAGTGTTTCCTCTGTGTGTGTGTGTGTGTCTGTGTGTCTGTGTGTGTGTGAGGGTGCACACACAGCTGTCTGTGCGTGTGTGTGTGTGTAAGTGTGTGTGTGTGTGTGTGTGTGTGTGTGTGTGTTGCCTGTATTGTGTTCTGCCCCATGTGAATTAAGTAGGAGTGCCAGTGCCACTCTATTATAACTTTGGCACAGTGCAGCCCATAAACAGGTCCCCTTCATCAGTTGTCTTGGCAGTGAGCAGCACTGAAATGCCCCCCCACTATCAAGCCCCCTGCCTCTGCTCAGGATATTAATGTGTTGCCTCTATAACATACTTGAATAAACTCAAAAGGTTGCTTCATCCTGCCTAATAATACGACATCACATCATTGTTTTAACAACACTTCTACAGCAAACTAAATAAAATCAGTTGATCTAATGTTGTTTGAGGAGCTAAGCTAAAGTAGGTTTCCAATCTGTGCTCTCTTAAGCTCCAAAAACAACAACTTGGTTGTATAAAGGTGGATGTCTGATGAGCAAAATAACAATGTGCAGCAAGTATTGTGTGCCAAATCCCTCTGCAAAACATATTTTAATATATTTATCTGCAGTATACAGTGAGTATAGATCAATTAAAAAAAGGAATACTTGCTTAGCAGTGCCCTAATTGTTGCTGCAGAAATCTGTGCAGAGTTCCTGAAAACCACAGTAAGACAGGAAGAAATATTAAACATTTAGGAGCACTAACCTCTGGTTGCCAGTAGTTTCTTCTTCTCATAGTCATAATCCTACACAAAGCACAAACAGGAAATGGAGTAGGTAAATAATGCATGAAATTGAATTATTTTTTTCTCGGGTTGCTGAGGAGAAGCAGCGGTGGGGGGGAACCTAATTTATAGCGGGAACAAATACTTGCATAAAACAACATTTCCTGCTGCTGTGGCAGTAAACTTGTTAATTCTCTGTGCAGTAACCTTTGAGAGGGAGGAAGAAGCAAACAAACAGAAAAATCGATCCTCCAAATCAAATCTTACCGGGGTCAAGGATGTGCAAAACTGCAGGTTATATAACACCACAAATAACCTGTTCCTGCTGTTTTCTCTCTCTTGTCACCTACATAAGATCTGGCATAAGATGAACAGGAGTTCATCTTGTTTCCTCTCTCTCTCTCTCTCGTACCCAGTGAGTATATCTAAAACACTATTACACCTTCGCTCCTTCAGTATCAAAGGTCTTTCAGAGGATCACAGAGATTTGATCGTCTCCCTGCTGAGAATAAGCTGTCGCCAAATAAGGTCACCCAGAGATGCGGTGCATCACTTTGTGAGAAAACAGGAGGGGAAAGAGAGAGAGAGACCTGCAATTCCTGTTTTTCCTCACCTCAGCCTTGGATGAGTCAGCGCGAACATCATGAGCCAGCGTCACGTCTCTCCTCAGGCTGTTCCTCCGCTCACTCCTCCCTCCCTCGATCTCAGCGTTCAGCAATCTGGCACATTCAGGAGAGGCACAGGGGTGCAAACACGCACATGCATGCATGCACACACACACACACACAGAGGGTTAGGTTACAACAGACGACAGGCAACAACAGCAATATTATAGGAGTGTCAAAATGCTATATACTGTATATGTGGCCACTGTCTTAAGGCTGAGTTGCTCCATTAAAACTGCACAGCATCGCTAACTTTTTTCTATACTATCCAAAGAGCCACAAAGTGACTCAGCTAAAAACAAAAAATAGATGGGGTCAACGAGCATTGCTTTTGTGTAACTGGGTTTTAGAGACTCTAGACAGATGTAGTACATGCAGGTGTGTGTGTTTGTGTATTAATCTCACTGTAGGGGGCAAAACTCTGCTCATAGTCACTGTGCAGACTCACCATCCATCTAGGGACAAAACCTGGGTCCCCACATGGTTAAGCATTGGTTTGTGGTTTAGGATTAGAATAAGGGCAAGCACTGGGGCAATTGATGTAAGGCAACACAATCCCCTCACAAGTGACAAAATCAAGTGTATAAGTCTGTGAATGCTCACCTGTAGGTTAGTGCCTGCCCTGTTGAATGTCGTCTGCCCTGGCGGAAAACCTTGGCGATTTCAGGGCCCTGGAGGCTCCCCCTCCGACCCATGAATCCCACCCTGCTAATGCTGTTGCTCGCTGCATCACACGCCTCAGGTGATGACATCACCATGACCTTAGAGCTCTCATCCTCTGATTGGCCGGACTGGTCCTCATTTTCTAGGATCTGAGGAAAAGGAAAGAATACAGCGCATTGCATTGATGTTCATCTGTCAAGGATTTATTGTGACTATAAACAGCTACAAACCTTCTCCAGTGGCCGGGTGTCTGTACCCTTCACCCCTGTCCTTCCCTCGTCAACAGGAGGGATGAGGCCCGGTGGGGGTGAGGGACGAGGCTTGGCACCAGTCAGCACCTCTGGAGTGGGAGCAGGCACAGGGCCTAATTAAAATGAAGAACATATGATGATAGTGAGGAAAAGATCACACTAGTCTCTTTTGAAATATAGACAGCATAACACAAAAAAAACAGTGACTATGAGTTCCCATCCACCTGTCCCTCTGCGTGTCTTAAATGTGTACATAAAAGGCAGCCTGAATAGAAATGCCAGAAATAACACTTCAAATGTACAAAAAGGTAAAATGATTGGCTGAGACATGTAGAAATGTTGCCACATTGTTGAACAAAGAGAGTGCAAAACAGCGATGAAAACAGCATCTATAATTATGTTGGCAGCCTGATTCTGCTTCTTTATCCTCTATTTATTTCTATCAGTGTAGACACAATATGACAGTACTTCTGTAGCCCACGTCTCCACATTTCATTCACCAGAACACCCAACATACAAAATGGTGCTGGATGAAGCCACCACATAGTATTTGTGAATAGAGGAACCAAATCATTTTATGAGAGGAACATAAATGCAGCACTGGGTGTCCTGTAAAGCAGAAGTAACACGCTATAATGGATCTTTACTTACAGAAGCTATTTTTTCTCTGTGCTTCACAATGCTGTCATACATTAGAGTAGCTTAAATTGTTTGCATTCTCTTTTTACTTGTGGTAAAGTGAGACAATACTAATAAAAATTGGTGCAGTCACTGTGTAGCTTTCAGCCCATTCATCTCAGTGTCCCCCAGGTTGGATATGTGGGAGGTAAGGGCAGGGCGGTGGTGCACACAGCTGTCTACTACAATGTCTTTTTTTGGCCAAAATATAAAAACTCTAAACACATAATAGTAGCATAGTGTAGTGACTCTCCAATTCCTATGACATTTGGATGGAAACACGCCTACACAGATACATACCCACGTGTGAATCCTCACCTTGCTCAGACAGACGAAGCTGCTGCAGCAACATGTTAAGCCAGTAGCTGGTCAGCCCGCTGCTGGCCAGCACGGGGTCAGGTGTCACCTCCATTACCTTGGCAGTCTCGCAGGAATCCAGCCCCAGGAGCAGACGGCGGGCTTCATAAAGACAGGAGATGTTCCTCTCCAGACCTTTCACCACCACTGACTGATAAACACACACCAACACAGAGTTTTTACATCAGTATTTAACTCACCACAGCCAGTGGAGATTAGTTTTACATTCAAAATCAAAGTGAACATTCATGAAATATTTCAATAGACATTTCTTATTTAACCCAATGTGCATGAAATAAGCAATCACAAACTCTAGTGTGGTTCTAGATTGAAAGTGAATTTAGAAAGATGGGATTGGTAAGCCAACAAAACAATATTACCATTTCTTTTTAGACAACGAATCAAACAGTGAGAAAGCAGCAAAGCTACATGGGTAAAACTGTACCTTGCTGGTCTGTTTTACTTTGGGTTTGACACTAATGAAGACTCCCAGGTTTTGCATCATCTGAGCCAGTTTACAAGGATCTGCCTCTCCATCTTCACGCATGTCAAACATCAAACACACAGGCAGACAGTCCTAGATATGCACACAATGGATAAAGAAAACTTTTGTTTTTACAGCAGCAACAAAACACACTGTACTGGCACAGAAACGAGATTAAAACAAGAAGACATTTTTTTTGACATATGCAAGCAAACAAAAAGAAAAAAACAGTAACTCTCAGCAATGTTCTTAAGCACAATCTGGACAAAACAAAAACAAAAAAAATCCACTGTACCATGAGCTGCTGCCGAGCCAGACACACTCCATCAGGGCTGCCCTGGATGAGCAGCGAGGGAGGGCTCTGAGGAGCGCTGAGGTCCGGTAAGATGATCTGGGTCTGGGTCTGGTGCATGACACTCAGGAAGTGAGCTCCGTTCTGACCCAACAGGAAGAGGTGCTGCTGGGAGGTGACATCCAGCTGGCTGCTCACTATGCCGCCTGTGACCTCTGACCCCAGCAGCAGGTCCATCAGGATGCAGGTCGCCTTCTGCCAGGTGATGTACATAACATATCATAGTCTGATGTGTGTCAGCTGTGGACTGGATTCAATGTCTCTCTGAAATGTTTGGTGCTAACCTTGACAGCAGCTGTGTTGCCCTGCAGGCCCCAGACGGTGCAGCAGTTTCCGTAAAAGGGGGGCTGGGCCGCCTGGGGCGGCACGGCAGCCCTGAAGCTCACGCTGACCCCCAGTGTCTGCACCACCTGCTGAATGAGCGGGGAGCCCACATCTGGCAAAGCCTGGGGCACCAGACTGACCGGAAGGTCAAAGGTCAAGGAGAGCGGCTGCAGGTCCTAGGACGAGGAAGATCGTGCAAAAAGCGAGAGAAAGAGGAGAGGAAACAGTGTCACAGCCGGGAGAGCTAAATGAAGAAATGAGAGACAGACAAGACAGACACTGGCTTTTTGACAGATATACCTGTCTTCTTTGTGTCAGCCCTGCTATTAATCACTATATTGATCTCTGTGTCTGACAGGAGTGAAGAAATTGAGTTTTGAGACAAATAAAAATCTATCCCGGGTAGTCTGTCCTCACATTACACATTGACCACTCACTCTTATCTTCCTCCTGGCCTCCTCCACTCCTTCTATGGGCCCAGCGATGGAGACCTGGCATAAGTTTAGAAAAACATTAAAATTTAAATGAAGTTGTTTTCAGTTTCTTCTCAAAGCAGCAGTTAGTAGCTCATTAAAACACCGCTTCACCAACTGTTACCTGATTGCTTTTCTCTCCTGTAGCATTGTGGCGGTTGGAGTCAGGGAAGTGGATGTGACAGGAAGTGACCTCCATCACTTTTTTTATGTTTCCACCACCTTTCCCGATGACGTGGGAGTGCTCTGTGTAGGCCACATCCATCTTTAGAGTCACCTTGTTCACCTGGATTTTGTATAAACAGCAGTGTTTGTGCAGATTACAGCCACTTTTATATTAGTGCAAAAGGGGTTTTAAAATTACTTCTTCTGGGGTGAAACAGTAACAGCGTAGTTATGCTGTAAAAGTACGTCTGTATTGGTACATTGGTGATTTAATTGTTCAGATGCATTGTGAAAATCAAGTACCAGCTCTTACCCTGGTTTCCAGAACTTCTAGTATCTTCTTTTTGGCTTCCAAAACATTGGCTCTCTTCCCTTCAACCTTGACATGTGGATCTGGGTGAAAATAAAAACTCAGTTATACAGTAATGTCCCAAAGAATGAGTAAAAAAGAAAAACACAAGACGGGGAAACATCAAGCAATGATATGATGTGTGACTGAAATACAGTATCCAGAGTTTGTCACCTTTCTTTGACTTGGCTCCAATCTTCAGCTTGGATGGCCATTTCACCTGAGTGTTAGTTTCTCTCATCACCTGCGGGAAGCACAAACAATACGAGAGAGCGAGAAAGAAAGAGGTGATTGTGTGCGTCAACACACACACAAATCACAACACATACAGTTGGAACATGCACACACACACACACACACACATACCCAGACACAAAGCAGATCTCTTCGATCTAAGAATACAAAGCCTCATTTGCATTTCAAAAGCTGCAATTATCACCTCCATAAAACCAGTAATCACTGGATGCAGAGTGTGGAACAAATGTTGAAATGGTGGCAGGGATGCTCTTGCTGATCTCTAAGCTACATTTAACCAGGAGGCTTTATGCTCAGATGACTCTACAGATGGCTGTCGCTGAAGAGTGAGGCTGAATTTTCTTTGTTATTTCATTTTCTGGTTAATGAATAAAATGTTTCCAAGTTGTGGAGTTTCACTTACTCTCTCAAAAAACTCCTCGCCTGTCTCAACGTCTCCGTGCTTTGGAGCTGAAAGACACAAGGCGAGGAAACATGAAGAACATACAGATGAAGATAAACAGACATGTTGTATTCTTCTGTTTATAGCACAATGATGGTCAATATCAAGCATGTGTGCAAAGTCAACATTTGAATGTTTACTTGGCTGAAATTTGCCAAGCGACTGGAACAAGGGGTTGCCTGGAACATAAACAATTTTAAAAGGCCATCGCTCCACGGTGACATTTACAGGCTACAGGAGGTGGGAGGAAAGCCCTAGGACTGCCCTCGCCCATCCCAACCCCCCCCACCCCATCACTATGGGTTACGCTGGCTGGAGCTGGAGGAATGGGAAGAGAACAGTGTGGGGTGGAGAGAGAAGGTGGTGGTTGGGGTGGAGGGCGGGGGGCAACCACAAATTAGCCTAGAGACAGCTAATCACACTGATGGCATTTGCTGACGCACAGACCTCCCACTTGACCAAAAAAATTAAACAACAACTCCGAAATCAAGAAGGAATGTACAAAAAAAAGAGCTCCTCTGCCTATCAGAGTGACATCTAAAGTTGAGTGTAACAGATTATCACCTGAAATGTATAATCTTTACCGGCTGACAGAGGCTGCTCAAACAGCCACAAAAGAACAGTCCCCAGCTGCACACACATTAAAAACAACCCACAGTTATCAGAGCTGATCCTGCTTGGGTGCTCTCCCGTCATGAGCCCGGGGTGAGGACAAACAGACAAACATCAGCCTCTATCTGCAGCAGTAGGGCTCCATCGGAAAGAGTTTCCCTGGTAACACAGGGGAGGCATTTGTCATAAACCTGCCAAGCAGTGATAACTAACAGAGGCAGTTACCTCTGCTTCCCAGACAAGAATGATAATAGCAAAAAAAGAAAAAAAGGCTCCTGAATGCATAAGCCATTACAGGTCATAAATCATGATGATACAGCAACAGGAGTTTTGTGGATGGCAGTTATTCTGATGGTGACAACAAGGGGCACAGCCAGCTGGAGGCCCCTGACAGACACACAGGGTCAGGTAGATAACAAGAACTGTGAGGAGAAGCGCACTGGGAGGCCATGATAGGCATCAGCAACACAATAATGTTCAGAAAAAAGCAGATGATAAGGCAGAATGTGAGAAAACATGGAGTGCAGGTGCATGATACTGACTCTAACATGGACTTTTAATGTCTCATCTCACTCACCATACAACATGTTCTCCAGCTTCTTCCTGTCAATCCTGAACCTCTCCTCCACCCACTCTGGGTCCACACTCTGACCTCTCGTGTTCTCCTCCACCAGCGCAGAGCTTCCTCCCGCCTCCTCCTCTTCCTTGTCCTCTTTTTCCTCCCTCTCGCATTGGGCCTCGCTGGGCTCAGGCTTCGCCGCTGAGCCGGGTTCTACGCTAGTTTCCAAGTCAGGCTGCTGGGGTGCTACAGTGGCCAGGACCAGAGAGCTTTCCTCTGTGGTGGGGGTGGTGGTGTTGCTGGTGGTGTTGGCCATAGCAGGACTGAGCCCTCGTCAATGTTTGTGTGTGAGTGAGTAGTATGTGTGCATGTGTGTGACCAAGGAGACCGGCAGGGAGAGAAAAGAGGGGAGAGAAGGGGAAAGAAACACCCCCCCATGCCTTTTCTTTAAATCCCCCGCCCCCTTCACTTAATTTAGTACACAAATCTAACTCTTTCTCTCTCCCTCCATGCTGTTTGAAGCTTGAAGGATTTGCTGCCATGGCCTTGCATTGCATTGCCACTTCTTTACTATACAACACAGGCCATGTCCCCTCAATCTGAGGGGCTCCAGACAGACAAACAAAATCTACAACTTCAACTGAGGATCTTTCTACTCTGAACAAATCCTCTGTAATCCTCAATTCAACATCCACAGATTATGTGGATAGATAGTCAAGGCCTATGATAAGACAAGATACACATCTCACTCTCTCTCTCACACACACATCTCGCAATCCATCCTCACACCAGCACACACAGCTAACAAAATAAACAGGGTCATCCAGTTGGGTTCCATCCTCTGAAGGAGACCTACGAAGGCTTGAGATTCCAGAGGTCGGGGTGAAGGGGAGTGGAGGGGTGTATTGCAGCAGCGAATGTGCTGCATTTTGTGTGTGGGGTGGGGGGGTGAAACAATGCTTGGGTTGAAAAAGAAGAAAACAGTGGCTGTACCCAGGAACTTTACTTACATAAAAGTTTTTAAAAAACAAAAAACAATGTAAATATACTCCTTGTACATACCAGTAAAAATGTTGCATTCAAAGTCTGACTCAAGTAAAAATACAGAAGTATTATCAGCAAGATGTACTTAATAAAAGTAAAAGTACTAATTCTATTAATATAAATAACAGTATCACATTTAACACCAATCTGTGAATGTGCAAGCAGCCTTTCACTGTTATAGCCTGTGGACATAGAGCTAGATAGGTTACATTATTTAGTCCAGTGCCTCCCAACCTGGAGGTCATGCCCCCCCCTCTGCAGGATCACAAGGCTGTGATATTGTTAATGGGGGAGAAAATACAGAAAACAATAGGTTCTGCTACAGAAAAGAGAAGACATTTTTAGGTCTTTATAAAATTGGACCTGGAACAACTTATTCAAGGAAGCCCCCTGAGAAGTTTTGAGGGGAAATCTCTCTTTCTATGGGGAACGAGCTAATAAATGTTGGGAAGAGTACGACTAGAGTACACTGCAGTAACATACTTAAGTAAGTTTACATAGTTACTTTCCACAACTGCATCCAATAAAACTCAGCTCTGTAACTATGTTTGCACCCACTGTCTAGAAACCAATTTGTTTGTGAATAAGCTGGCAGTCAGAAAGTCATCAACTTCAGCGACAGAGGAGAAATGGTTTAAAAGATGCAAAAAAGGCACAACTGAGATTTCTGAAATTGCTTAGGAATTATGAAGTCCCCTCCCTGCTTTAAATTTCTCAAATTCAAAACCTTGAGCACAAACTGATACATGGGTAAAAACAAACTGCTCAATTAGTCAGGTCTAGTGGGACCCTGTTTCGAGCTCAGCTCTGTGTTTTCCATATTGCCCAGACAAATTCGGCCCCAGGCGAGTCAGCAAACATTATTTGGCAGTGCAGAGATCTTGCTAGCATTACAACTACTGGAGGCTAGACTTATTTGCCCGAGGAGGATGGTAAGTGAAAGTCATGATGACTGTGTCACCATGGAAACTGGTCAAGAAGTGAATTATTCCAAGTTTAATCTAACTTCACAACTGCAGATCTCCTCCCATCAAACCCCCTGTTTAGGCCCATCTGGCTGGAAGAGTGTGTGTTTCCAGTAAGTGTCGGGGGGCGTGCGTCACTGTTTGACCCACGGGCAAAGCAGAGAAAAGCCAAGCTGCCCTGCGGTGTAATTGATGAGCTCTGGATGGTTTATTACATCAACCCCTGAAAGTATGAGTGAATCCTTTATTCATCTAGACACATAGATAAATACATAAACAGACATCACATACATCTTCTCTCCTGATTAAAGCACAGTCTCCTTATTAAATACACCACCTCACTGCCCATTATACATTAACACTAAGACCTGAGCTGGCACACTAATCCTGAGAAACCTTCATGAGATGAAACAAACATTCATGTGTCCTCAGAGAAACTGTGGATGACAGAAATCCAGGAATTAATGGCAGAAAGGTGGCTAATTTTTAATCAGACAGCTTCATAAAGCCTGGTGGCCCCGATGCCTAATTCATGACTATGCCAAAACTTCATTTAAAAATAAAGTATCGCCTTCCCTCAATGAGCTGAATCTCTACAAATTATTGATTTTAGAAATTATGGAATTCAAAACATATTCTTTTTTTCATTTCTGCAATATGAAGCTATCAAATTGTGAAAGGTGTGATTTGAAATGGCATTTTCAAAATGTTTTTTTTTTCTATTTATGCAGCCTGTATTTTCAGTACGTTCACCTGAGACTGTATTTAAACGCAGGTTGGCGTCATCGGTGAGTTAATACTGTTACATTCACTGTGTTTTTGTTTGTGTTTTTTGAGTAATACTGCAAAAGATAGCTGCCTTTTCTTCGCATTCTTGATGCTATTTATAAGTTTTAAAGTTCACAGGGTCCTGAAAACCCTGTAACACAAATCAGGAAAAAGTCCTGGTTAGGCCCCAGCCACAGTCAGGGTTTTATATGTACTGAGGTCATGAGTAAAAAAAACTTCCCAGAACATAACTCCCAAGCCACGGACCAATTCATAGGAGACATTTTAACATTTAACAGTACGAAAAACACAAAATTATTCAATATTCATTATTCTGACAAACTGCTTGGACTTTTAACATCTTTATTTGATTAATTTTTGTGTCTCTCACCCCTGCTCTACACTGCACTTGGTGATCCTCTGGTTTAGACCCAGGAACTGGCAAACCAGTCACTTCCTATTTGGAGTCCTTTTATGCTCAAAGTCTCCAGGAATGTGCCAAGTGGAGGGGGGAGCATATTGATTTCGAGCAGTTTGATATCGTATATAACCTTTTCACTATTGACCTACAATAGTTATCTATTATAAATCTCTTACAAATTTCAGTAAGTGACTTAAAATAAATTTAAAATGATTGTAAAATCTAATCTTTCAAAGTTTGACGAGGCGCCCGACATTTCTTTAGGGGGATATCTTTGGTTTTTACAACTCTCCGTGATTCTTTAACGCATCACCGTATGCGCATGCGCCTCGACTATAAGACTGACGTCAGACGCCGACATTGGCACACCATGGCGAGCTCAGCTCGGTGTCGGCAACGTCATGGCGGGGTCGAAATTTAAAACCCCGGGGACTTGATAGCGAAACTGCCCTTGTCTGCAAAAGTTTTTGAAAGTTAAGAGACACCGAGAGGATCGTGTTTAATAACAGGAGGAGCTCGGAAACTTATTCAGAAAGGTAAGAGATGCCTCTAATTTAGCCGCGAGTTAGCGTGACATTAATGGCTTTGCCGGCAGGTGTGTCGGCGCGTGTCAGAATCTGAAAGTTTGTAACTTGATGTGTTTGATTAGAGTAAGATGTTTAACTTTACTACGCTGTGGGAATGCATGCTTTTGTAGCATGTTACGTCCGGTTTTTATTAGGCGCCCATATTTAAATACAAATTCACAGGTTAAAAAAAAAAAAAAAAAAAAAAAAAACTCCGGGTGGTGTGTGGTTGATCAGAGGGACACGGGATTAACCCGCAATGTTGTAAACCTTACTAGTTATGAACGGATTAAATTCAGAGAGTGCAAATTTATTTGGATAAACATTGTGGGCCTATTTCAACTGCTCAAGCGCAATACTATAGGCCTCGCGGCCTTAAGCGCGCGCACCGTAGTAGGTGCAAATGGGACAACAGAAGGTGAACCTAAAGTGCTTTATTTGATTAGCCTATTTGTTTGTTATAGGTGAATATAAACAAAGGTTTTATTGGTTAATGTATTCAATTGTGTTATTAATCTCGCAACTAACAACTGAGGCAATTGAACAAATGGAAAGAGGCCTACACAGGTGGGATTGAGCATGTGCACTGCACCCGCCACCAAACAGCTACTGCATTGTAATCCACCTGAGCATTTGTGCGCCAAAGTATGCCTACTAAAGTGCTTTGTCTGACATTATGCATAGGATTCCCACAGAGCAGCATTTTTATTTAAAAAAAAAAATCCTTTTTAACCAGAAACATCATATATCACTACCAGACTCAACTAACAAACAGCAATTTTTCCAAGCATAATGCAGAGTTGCTGGATAACCACTACCTCACTCTTATAGTTTGTTTGTGTTATCATGTGATTTTAAATAAAAGTAGGCCTACCACACAGTAACACAAACTAACTGATCAGACAGAGGTATTTTAGCAACTCTATGTTCTGTGTAGTGTTTTTTTTGTCAAGAGTTTGTGTAAGCATGATCCTGCTAGTAGGTTTTCATTTTCTCTAGGACTTAATTTGCTCCCAGTGTAAGTGGCATTAGATTGACATTGCACTAGAAACTGACATGGTTTTAGGATGTCTGTTCTCTTTGTAAAAACACTTTTGGCAGCTGAGTCATTTGAATTTCAAGAATTTTTTTTTTTTTTTTTTTTAAACTGTGACAGTGCCCTCCTGTAAGGTGTGGGGGAAAAGATGCCAGGAGAATCTCGTCCTTTAAAACTCACTCCACAGGTAAGCATTGCCTTTAAAGTAGCTAATAGACTCGAGTTAGCACAGTTATCATGTCATTGTTAAGTGTGTTGGTTCCTGATAGGATCATTAACTTTAATGTTTCGAGTAAGCTGTTTAACAGACCTTTGCAGTATATAATGTCCTTTTTTTTTTTTTTTTTTTTTTTAAATCTTGTTTCCATAAAATCTATACCTTTTTATCACACATATGCTAAAGTGAAATTGTTGGCAGCTTGAGACTTGACTTATTCTAACTGTTTTTTTTTTTTTCTTCTTTCCACAGGTAGATCTACGAACCAGTAAGACTAATTTTTCTTATGCTTTGTTTTTGGATGGCCGCCGCGCCGCTTTCTCACAAACACGCACACATGCACACATACTGACTTTTACATTGTCCTCTCTGCTGTGTACTGGAGGTGCCAGTCATGGCTGCCTTGTCTGTTTCTCTCTGAGATTGCAATGTTTTTTTTCCTGTATGTTTTGTGTATTTGCTTGGCTGCCATGCCATGACTGTGCTTTGTGCTATGCTGCTTTCAAAAAATTTTTTTGACAATATGACGGTCCGTCTAGCCAATATAGTCTTCGCATCCAATTCGACCATGGCCACCCAATTGTTCACCGGTTCGTCCAAAATGGCCACCCTCTTTGTCTCTCTTTGTTTGTCTGTTTTCCTTTCTTTTTTTTCCTCTCTCCATTGAGCAGATAACTGACCTTTTAATTGTGTTGGGAGGGATGGCCTCCCAACACAATTGTGTTAATGTTTGACTAGTGAGATTATTTAGAAGATTGCAGAACGGTTGGAAGCTGTAAGAGAGAAATTCTGTGCCCTTGTTTATTTTGGGCTAAACTAGGTGGTAGGAAAAGACTGGTTCTGGTTTTAGTGAATTTTTGGAACTGCTAAGCTAGTGATGGTGTGGCCAGGAATGGTGAGATGTTTGGCCAGGGCTGGACTGAGGCAATTCTCTGAGGGCTCTATGGAGGATCAGACAGGTTTTATGTTCCCTCAGGGCAGATAGTTCACTGGTCCTTGAATTTTGAATTTCTATTGGTCTGAGTATAAGGCAGGGGAGGTTTTTGTGTACAATGATTTGGTATAGCTGTAGTAGATGATAGTGATGAGTGGAAAGGTTTTGTAATTTTGCTACAAGTCAGAAGTCTCTAATTTGGTTTGTTGGCTGTGTAAAGCAGGTACTTTGTCTTGGCTGTCATGATTGTCTAAGTTTTGATCAATATTTGTGCACTAACATTTTCTTTGTAGGTAAATCTACAATTGGTGAGTACCTTATTTTTTTATATATATATTCTTAGGTGGCTGCCATGCCTACTTATATCTCTCTATAGTAGGGCTGAACAATTAATGTTGTTGTAAATGCATTTTATAATACTGACATGCAATTTTTTGCATATTGTTCAGTCTTACTCTAGATTTTTTATATTTAGAATGTAATAAAATCCATTAGGGCTGTGTGTTTCTTTCAATGAATTGGGTTTTTGCCAAATGCATCACCACACCAACACACTTAGACTGCCGAAGCTTATCAATAACACTATTTCTAAAAAAAAAAAAAACCAAACAAAAGTATATTCTACAAACCCATGAACTTACTGTTAGGAGCAAATTTAGCTTTTAATTACACTTTACTTTTGACAAATAACTCTGGCTATCAAAGCCAGTCAATCCACGTGTTTGTCCGTCCATCTTTAGCTGCATTTCAGGCTGCGCGTTCGTCCGTCTAACTTAGCTGCATTTCAGGCCGCGCGCTCGTCCGTCCAACTTAGCTGCATTTCAGGCCATGCATTTGTGGATCAGCGTGTCCATTTATTTATTTTTTATATATATATATATATATGTATATATATATATTTTCCCCCCCTGGAGGATCTCCAAACAGAAGCTCCTGGTGTCTGGTGGATCTACAGTCTACAGTAGTAAGTGCAGTTTTTTCCTTAGATGCTGGGTTTTGCTTGGCTGCCATGCCAAAACTAACTAACCAACCAATTCTATTTCAGCCTTCATCCATACTTCATACACAAGTAAGTGCTTGCTTCTTTTTTTTTTTTTTTTTTTTTTTTTTTTTTTTTTTTTTTGCCTGGCCGCCGCGCCATAACTAACTACTTTCCCTTTCAGCCTTCATCCTACAAAAGAAGATTGCGTCTTTGTTTGTTGTTTTTTTTTTTATTATTTTTTTGGGCCGCCGTGCCATCTCTTCTCTATCCCTCACTGGTTTATCTTGGCCGCCGTGCCCATCTACCGATCTATCCCTCTCGTTGAACATTGCGGTCGGTCAAATTTTGCGGTCGGTCAAATTTTGCGCCCGTTCGCCCGTCCTTCTAATCATCCGAACATTTAGGTAATTATGATTAGACTGATCATCTGAACATCATAGCTGTTTAGATTATCAATCTAATCCTCTAAAAATCAAATCTAATAATCTTAACATAATTATTTTATTTCCATTTGTAACTGCTGAGCTAGTAATCTGGAAAAATCAAATGTTAGGTCAAAGCTGGGCTGTTATGTTAAGTGAGATATCTCAACCTGTTTTCAGTTGTGTATTGGTGGTGCTTTGTCTTGGCTGCTGTACCTTCAAAGCCTAAGCTGATCTATTTCTGTTTTTCCAACTTTTGGATGGCCGCCGTGTCATCACTTGCAGCATCTGTCTGCTTCTGTGTTTTTCTTTGTGCGCGTTCATTGAGCATGGTTGCAATTCACTTCATGCATTCATCAGTCTGAGTTTCCATTGTTCAACATCTTTTCCTGGAGGATCTACACAAGTGTTATTGTTTTGCTTGGCCGCCGCGCCATAACTAACTACTTTCCCTTTCAGCCTTCATCCTACAAAAGAAGACTGCGTCTTTGTTTGTTGTTTTTTTTTTTTATTATTTTTTGGGCCGCCGTGCCATCTCTTCTCTATCCCTCACTGGTTTATCTTGGCCGCCGTGCCCATCTACCGATCTGTCCTTTCTCGTTTATCCATCCAACATGGCTGCGCACCCAAGATGACATCCATCCAAGATTTGCGATTATCCGTTTATCTATCCGTTAGTTTGTATAATCGGTTTAATTTTTTTCCTGGTGAATCTACAAGTAAGTCCCATGTTTGCGTAATTATGGCCGCCGCGCCACCCCTTTCTTTCCTCTGTCTCTCACATGAACATGCACACACTAATACTTACACACTCCCTATCCACTGTCTTTTTTCCAATTACCCTGTTGTGTATTGAAGGCCGCCGTGCCTGACACAAACACGCACACATGCACGCACACTGATACTGACACTTTGTCTGTTTTGTGTGTTGGTCTGTCTTTGTCTGTGACTGACATTCAGATTAGCTTTAGCAGACTGTCTGTCTATGTCTTGTGTGTTAGTCTTTGTCTCTTTGTCTGACTGTTGTGTAGTGAAGGCCGCTGCGCCTGACACAAACACGCACACATGCACGCACACTGATACTGACACGTTTTGTGTGTTGGTCTGTCTTTGTCTGACATTCAGATTAGCTTTAGTAGACTGTGTCTGTCTATGTATTGTGTGTTAGTCTTTGTCTCTTTGTCTGACTGTTGTGTAGTGAAGGCCGCTGCGCCTGACACAAACACGCACACATGCACGCACACTGATACTGACACGTTTTGTGTGTTGGTCTGTCTTTGTCTGTGACCGACATTCAGATTAGCTTTAGCAGACTGTGTCTGTCTATGTCTTGTGTGTTAGTCTTTGTCTCTTTGTTTCTGACTGACATTCTGTTTAGCTTTGATTGTCTGGCCAACTCAATGTAAGATTAGCTTTATTGGACAACTGTCAAATTGGCTTTGTTGGACAGACCAGACTGTGACAAACTGACTAATCAGAACCTATATTACAATATCAAATTAATATTCACAGATAATTGGCAATGAATACAAAATATCAACAATCCTATCAAAAAAAAAAGTTTTGAATAACAATTATCTTCAATTGAACTCATGCCTATGCAGGACCGAAATGTCCAAAATTTATAAAAATTAGTCTATTAGACCAACTAATTGGCTTGGATCAGCTTTGGGTCAATAACTTTTTTTCCCCCCAGGTACATCTACAAAAGTAAGTATATATTTTTGTAAGTGCTATACTACAAAGGCAACTGGGCTTGCTTGAGGTTCTTGAAGACTTTTCATCTGAAAGGCTTCTTCAGTTCTGTCAGATTGCCTTTGTATAGTACTTACAAATACCACGTCCTGGATGGCTGTCAATCTTAACAAAGTAAGTATCTTCCTTTTTTTTTTTTTTTTTTTTTCTTGTAGTGTTTTAGCAATTTCCCCATGTCTGTGCTGTCTTGGCCACCCCAATCTCTTGTTTGGTTTGTCTGTTTTTTTTTTTTGTTTTTTTTTTCTTTTCCCCCAGCTGTCTTTGTCTCTCTTTTGGTTGGTTTGTCCCTTTTCTGTCTGTCTCTCTGTCTTTGGTGTTGTGTCTTTGTCTCTGTATGTCTCACTTTTTCTCTGTGCTGATAAAGCCTTAAACATTATGTACCACCTAAACTTTAGGGTTGCATACACAGCCAATACAAGTATAAAGTCAGGCATTTTGATAGTCGGGGGTGTCTCTGATTGCTGGGGGAAATTCTTTCAGTCCCAGATTGGTTGGTTGAAGACTGCTTATTTCTCTTTGCTTACTGTGTACTCTGAAAGTTAGGTGATTGCCAGCTCAGATCACTTATCAGTCATAGTTGGTAAATGCTTTGAATTTGTTGATACTTGTTAATGCTTGCTATGATTTTCAGTGTAGTAGCTTTTAATGTTAATATTAATTGCCAGTTCCATAAGTGTGGTTATTTTACCTGGTTCCTTTATCAGATGGGGTAGGTTGATATAGATTAATTGGAGATCCTAAATTTCATTTACTACATAGCAGTGTAGTTGCTGTCAATCATCACCACCCAGATTTTGATACCAGATTTTTATATCTATATTTTATACATACACTTAAATGGATTTTGAAGTTAAAGGCTGTCTTGTTTTGCTCTGCCAAGTTTAAATCCAACTGAAGACCCAAATAGAACGTTTTGATGTGGAGTAGGTCTGGCGTTATTCGGTTTCGTTTCCATACTTATATGCGCGACATTGGGAGGCCTCCCAGCAGGGGTTCTTATCCCACCCCTGCAAAGCGTTACACCACTAGGGTACGGTCATATCAATCGCTGACGAGATGCACTGCGGCATCACAGAATAAATTGGGCAGTTTCATACATACATGGAATTGTCCTTTTTATTGCTTGGTAGATGCTTAACGGACAATAGCGCGTTTGGGCTCTCTAGGAGGGAGTAAACCTGGCAGAGAGAGACAACTCAGATACTTCTGATAGGAATCTGAAGGAGCTTCAGGACACCCAATTTGGTTATATTTCCTTAATTTTCAATCTACTGGTGATGAGGTTGACAACAATGATGGCTATAAAAACCAAACTGATGTGTCAAGTGTACCAACTTGTCACCGTATTTTAAGATTTGGGTACCTGGTGTTGACATACTTGAATTAGAAATTTAATACAGTAGGCTGAATTCCAGAGATGTTGATGTTGTCTTGAGGCAAATGCATAAGATAGAATTAGAACTGTAAGACTTCGTTTGTAATTAGAGCCAGGTGCTGCAGGGACAGTACTTGTGGTAGATGGAAGTATTGCCATTGGTAATGTGGGAGGAGATATTTATAGGAGACAGCTGTAGTGTTGAGAGGTACCGCTTGTATGAGGTGAGATTTCCATTGTGCCAGATTTATTTCTGTGATTTCCTTTGTCCCTTTTTACTGTAACTTCATCACCAACTTTGTCACTTGGATGGTGAAAACCTTGTACTCAACTGTATAGTGCTCAATTATTTTGTCTTTTTATTTGGCCAATTTGCAGATCATCATGTTTCTGCAGGTCCAAGACACGTGGCTGGTAACCTGCTAAGATGACTACGTGGGATTTGATGTGTCTGAACTACATGTTGGATGGTTGGGTAGCATCTAAAACTCTCTCCCCCCTCACCTTTACAACATCAGATAACAGGTATCTGTGTTACCCATTGTCTGTAACCTTCCAGAATTGACGATCTGATTGACGCACGTCATGCCACGATTGGCCAGCATGGAGAGTCATTCAGGATGAGGCTTAGTCCAGTGTCCTGGTTTGTTGCACAGGACAGTTATCACCTGGTTGTCTAGACAACATTCCTCTTCCCTCCTGATTCTGTATCCACCCTAAAGTCTCTCCATCTGCATTAATCCTTGTTTGGCTATGCATAAACAGTCTCACTTCATTGTACTTAGGTCTCCTTTACTCTTCATCTGGCTTTTCAACATTCACTGCTGCTTTTGTCACATCTGCAAAGGGGTGGTTTCCAAATTTGGCATCATTGTTTTTACGTGTTTGGTAGGGTATAGCAGTAGACCATTGTCAAAGCAGTCAGCTTGAGGTGCTTGACTCTGATTTGTCTAAATGAACAAACAGACTCCTCTTCACACTGACCTTAAGTCACTGTCTATAAATTTGATTTCTGACATGGTTGGACAACATGTCTTCAGAACTAGTTCTAAGAGACTACCCTGGCAATGCCAGAGTGAGATCTTAAGTACTGGCCTGACAGAATCATCAACATTTGGAGCAAAGTTTTACATATTTCCTCAAATTTGGCAATCACAACCAGGAAGGAGCTAGGATGTCTTAACACTACAGAGAACAAGGTAAACAGAGTCGACTCATATCACATAAGAAGGCAAGGCTTTTCTCCTTCCCCTTCTTCTCTGTGTGTGAGGAAGTCTCTGCTGCAAGTAAATTTAGACCTTGTTGCTGATTCTGTCCTAAAGCTGTACTTGTAATGGATAAGCAGCTTGGAGATATTTTAGAAATAGGAAAAAAATCTAGCCCTATGAGTGAGTGTATATATACTATAGACCCCTACTGGGTTGTATGCTTTGGTTGTGCAGTTTCCAAAACCAGACAAGGATCCCTCTGGTTTTTTGAATCAGCTGGCCATGGTATGCTATTATGAGCTCACTCCAAGACACATTCTACAATTGGACATAATTTTAGCAAGAAAGAAAGCATGTTTAACATTACCACTTATAGATGGTGTGACTCTGAAGAATCTGGTTGTATTAGGGTCTGGAATTTCAAATTGTCTGCTTTGTCAGTGGTCTACAGCCACATCTTAGAAACACGTGAAAACATTGCCAAGACAGGAAACTGCTCCCTTTACAGATGTGACAACAGCAGCAGCTGAATGTTGGAAAGCTGCACGATAAGAAAAGGATACCTGGGGAAAATGTGGTGGGATTGTTTGATGTGCAGCCAAATGAGTGTTGATGTGGAGGGAGGAACTTTGGGGAGGCTGCAGAATTGGGAGTGGAGGGGGAACTTTGTCTAGACAGCTAGGTGATAGCTGTTTCTGGTGTAGCAAATCAGAACACTAGATGAGGCTTTGTCCTGAATGACTCTCCAAGCTGGCCAGTCATGACGTGACGCATGCCAGTCAGATTGTCAATTCTGGAAAGCTGCAGATGATGGGCAACATAGGCACCTGTTAGCTGACGTTGGAAAGGTGTTTGGGGGAGGGTTTTGTGATGCTATCCAGCCATCCAGCATGTAGTTCAGATGTGTCAAATCCTGCTAAGTCAAGTTAGCAGGTTGCCAGTTCTGTGTTTTGGGCCTATAGATAGACATGTTGAATTGGAAATTAAATAGTCAAACAAAAGGTGAAATTAAAGGATTAAATGCTATATTTTTGTCATCAAAGTGACAAACCTAGATGTACTGAGCCTAAGGGCATCTACATTCAGGAGCTAGGTAATGTCACCTGTGAAACCAGCAATATTGTAATCTTAAGTATTTGGCCCAGCATGACCCAGGGTGAAGACATTAGGGAGTTTTCTCCAGTATTATCAGGGAATTCCCGACACCAAAATCCCTTATGTAGCAAAAAGGTCAACTGTGGCACTCACACCCTTATCCAGTTCTGACAATTCAGCCCTGTCTCAAGAGTCCTGTCATTTTATATCTGACACCAGTTGGCACCAATCTTTGAAGTAAGCTACCTAATAAAAATATTTAATACTTGTGTTGAAGAGGCTGGCTTTACTCAGGCATTGTTAGATAAATTACAGGAACAAGAATATGTCTCATTGTAATGTTTTGGATGAATAGCTGGAGGATGCCAAAGCCCCATATGCTGATGGAG
Organism: Lates calcarifer; assembly: GCF_001640805.2. NCBI lineage: Eukaryota > Metazoa > Chordata > Actinopteri > Centropomidae > Lates > Lates calcarifer. The sequence continues at coordinate 11,262,591 of NC_066840.1, read as the reverse complement.
GTTGCAGTCACTTCAGCAGTTTCCTGTGACCAGAGAAAAATCCGTGAGGGAGGCTGTGACCCAGAGAAGTTGTCCAGACTAGAAGAAGAGGAAGACCAGGCTGTACCAAACCCTCAATGATGATGATGCATCCATGCCATGTGATGTCTTAAGGTGTGTTTTCTCAGATATATTATCCACTTCTTTGTATTCTTTGGTTGCTTTATATTAATTGTTCTTTTTGTGTTTGTCTTTTTTTTTGTCAGATATCCAACCTTCAGGAAGCTCTGATTGTTGTGGCCTCACCTAAACTCACTAAGCCCTGCACACTGCCTTGACCTCCTGACCTCAAGCCCCCACAAATCTGCGAACCTCTCTGCAACGTAGCATGCCAACGTTGAACAACGCAGCTGACTAAACACAAACTATGGCCATTAATGAACAATGTAAACCTGACAAGATGCATCTTCTTGGAACCCAAGTTCTGCAAACGTTTGCACAAACTGTACCACCTAACCAGCAATGGACTCATCCACCCACATCCTTCAAAGTGCTTAGGAGGCTCTTTCTTGCCATCAGACTTGCCACTACTCTACACAACACAAACTGGACACCCATCTGGGGAAATGCAACTACAGCATAATTGGGAGAAGGACATTCTGTAACTGTATTTGTGATGATGATGATTCTCTGAAGTGGGTATTCAGCCCATAAATGTACTATGACTCCATTTAAAATCTCTATTGGTATCTGAAGTACACGTATGCTCCTGTGTTGGATATCAAATAAATTCAGTGCTTATTTTGTAATTTGTTTGGTTTGCCTGGTCTGCTGTTCTTTAGTCCCGCGTGCTGATGGAAGCTGAGCAGCTCAAATGAGGGATGAATTAATGGGAAGAGTACACAAAGTAATTGTATTTCACCACAGTGTACTCAGATTTTGTGTGTAATTTAGGTATTTTGCCTCCGTTCATTCAGCACTGTCCTTACTTATCCTGTAGAATAGATTAAAGTGTGTGTATTGTGGAAAAGTTTATAGTAGCAATATAAATGCTAATGAAATCTACTGGTTGAACCTGTTAAGATAAGCCATAGTCATTGATAAAATGTCTAAAACAACCTATAGTTATGGTCCCCAGTGACCCCAAGTGCAAAATGCCAGAATAAAGTTTTACATATGGCTTTAGTCTGGTCTAGTCTGTTTGCTAAAACTGCCTCATCACTCCTATTGGTTCTAACTGATGCTGAAGATAGATATATTTTCTAACTGCCTTCCGATTTTAATTTCAACATACACGCAGCAGTAGATTGGTTTTATAGTGAGTCTAAAGGCTGGTTTCCAGAGCCTGAGGGGTTATGGCTGGACGGTGAGGGAAACTCTCTGTTCAACCTACAGAGGTTATAGAGGTTCTAATGACCTCTATACTGCCAACAGCAGAGTGACTGTGGAGAGGAGACACAGCGACAGCTTCACCTGTAGAGTCCAACAGAAGATCATCAACCAGACCAGAGAGACACTATCAACAGATCAACATTACAGGTATACAGAGGTTATAAATTCCTCGATCAGCATTATATCCCTGTGCTGAGATATGTTCATTGATATTTACAGTGGAACCTAGAGACTCAAATTAACAGCACAAACCAGGCATAATTATGGTATCATAATATAGTATTATTGTGTAACTATATTATCATATAAAACACATTTTTCTTATGTTTATGCACTATTGGGGCATTTTCAAGACATTTTTAAATACAAAGATTCAAACACAAAGATGAAATAAAGAAGGTGCGTATAGTTTCATTGAATTATTTTTAATACACTTTGACAGGAAAGACAAATTCAAGAGTCACTGGGAGAGAAACAGACAGTAAACACAGAGGAAGCTAATTACCATGGATTAAAGGCTTCACAGGTAATTTATGTTTACTGCCCACTGACAGGGATTTAAAGCTATTGTTACCCAGTGTTTTCCCCTCAAAACACCTTAAAATGATCAGATATGGATCAGGGAAATCTGTCGTCATAATCTCACACATTTGTATGTGTTATGATTGGTGTGTCCGTAGTGGAATTATAAGTGGTGGCAAGAAGGCAAATGCACTTTTGATTCAGATGTTATTTCAGTATTCTGCCTCTTCAAGCTTGGTAATAATTTGTGAAGGTAGCATTGTCTCCTCTGTTGGTTGCCCTTGCAACATTATAACATATGTACTTTACGATTTCCATAATCGTTGTTTCCCAATATTAAAGTTCTTTTATTATAATGTTGCAAAAGTAGAGCTCAAAAGTGAAATTTCAATAAAAACAGACTGGATGAAAACATGTTTTGTGATACACATCAAAACTTAGCAAATCATTCTGTTGCTATATTATTATCATAAGCATTGCATAAAATTATCAAAAGTAATTATTATCCATGTATTTTTGTAGATGACTTGACTGACCCCTGTCATCTTTGCAGGGAGCAGGGTGGTGACACTCACTGGGTAACTGCTTACGTTATGTACAGGGACCGTCATCATTCAGCACACTGGTCTACCGCTGTGTGTGGCTGTAGTTCCCCTACATGCCGCACAGTGGCGCTGTGAGGTTGTAAACCACTTTCTCAAACTTTCTCTGTTGCGTCACCTCCGGTCCTCTTCCGGCACAACTCGTGACAGATTTTATTTATCACCTCCACCTCCCTGCCGGAGTGAAACCACTACAAGATCCTCCTGCCGCGGTCTTTCATGGGCCCGGACGAACCCCCCAGAAGAACCTAAACATGTCTCCGTGGACACAAGTCGTTGATTAAAGCTGCTACTGTAAGAGACGAACCATGTGGAGAGTCCAGGGTTTTGTCGGAAGAGGTGAGAGAGATGTCACTGACACCGGACAAACTCTTTCACGCAGTGCCATGTTGTTTCTGGCTCGGAGGTTAATTTTTACCAAGCCTTATAGCGTGACGTTATCTGTCTCTGCGTCCAGCTCGCAGTTAGAAAGACGTCTGTCGGTGCAGCTGACACCGTCAGTCTGTTTATTTTGGTCGAAGTCGGTGAAGTGAGGTCTTCTTACTGATTTCGTGTCACAGCCTGTTTCTGGACATTCCATTGTTTCTGTAAACGGCTGTTTATGTCTGACCTGTAATACTGTCATACACAGAAACATACATAAAGTGTCAAATGTCAAAAAATGTTTAAAATAGAACGTATATAGTATGAAACACCTATGTCTATGTCACTTAATGCATGCCTTACACAGGGAATATGTAGATCTTGAAAAGTCTTAAAAAGCAGCTTTAATTCAATTTCCTCAGCAAAAGTAATTAGAATGGCTCATTGAAAGAAAATACACCTTGAATACTTACAATATATTACTATTGATAATTGATTCTATCATTATATATGCTTATACTGCAGAAATGCAGCTGCACATGTTCGGCCACCACTTTATTTTACACATCCAGCAGGTTCCCATAATTTCTTAGAGAAGTGATTTGTAGTTGTAAATGCATAGAGAGTTACTTGTAAAAGAGTTTGTAATTGTGTACTTAACGTAGGCAAACTAACAGGATTAACATCCAGCTAATGAATTCCAATCAGTTCTAGTGTCTTCTCTAGAGAGTCTTTTAATCCATGCACACATGCAAAAATGTGTAATTTATCTACAGTCATGCATAAAATTCAACATAAATAGACAATAAAGTTTACAATAATAAATGAATATTGCATTAATATATACTCTGGTTTAAAGGGATCAATTGTCTTGATAAAAATCTTTTGGAAATTGACAGTTACTTATAAACTGTGAAATTTACAAAACTGAAATAACTGTCTCAGATGATTAGTTTAATTTTCGCTCTTCTTAGGGTCAAATTACATTGATCTTTCTAGGGAACTTTCTTGAAAATAAAGCGAATGTTTTGTCTGTTCTGTCTCTTTCTGAAATTTGAACAGCAGAGATTTAAGTTTTTTTTTTCTTTGCTGTTTTTGTCTTCCCTCCACTTCTCAGTTCTCCATCGATTCCATGGCAGCACCACCCTGCGACTGCCCCAGAACCATCATGTAGAGGACGAGGTCATCAACAGCTCGACTGTCCTCTCCACCTCTCGACATTCTTCTGACAGCAGGTAACCTCCACACCTCCCCCCTTTATTTTTCACTGTCCAGGTTTTGTCCAGGTCTGACAACAAAAAACTAGAATAAAAGGAAAGAAACAGAGAAGCTTTGAGTGCCTCACTTTGATGTGTCAACTTCTTTGCCTTCAAAACAACCAGCCGTATTATCAGCTGATGAAAAGAGAACTTCCTCAGAGGCCATCCTCATCCCTATCCTTTCTCTGAACCCATGCTCTCCTCGTAGCACACTCGCTGCCACAGCTTTCAGCTGGTTACATCATCCAGCAGCATCTGCTGCGTGCATGAACAGAATTAGTCAAGACAACAGAAAGAAAGCCATCTGCCTTAAACAGTGTTTCTCTGACGCCTTAATACAGCAGACAGGAAATAGAAACAGACATGTTACTGTTAGATTTACTTTGTGTTGTTTTTCTCTCAGTACTCAGAAAGAGCAGGATGGAGAGAGGAGGAGGAGACAGAGGACCTTTCAGTTTGGCTGGCCTTCACAGTGCTGATGCTGTATGTTGCTAGTTACCAAATAGATACATCGAGACTGACCATTGTCGATATGCTGTGGATGGATAGTCATCAGTCATGTAGAATATGTCGGTCTGTCTTCATGTGGTTACATTATATGACAGTATTAAATATAGAGAAATGTTCAACCATTCAATCCATGAAGAACCATGATCAGCCATTTACCAGTAATGTCCTGATATGCATTAGTACTCAATTTGTGTATTATATGCAGCTCTGAACTTTTCAAATGAAATATGCTTCAGTGTTCACATTATTGCCATTATTACAATTAAATGCAATTGAACCATGGAACAAATATCAGTCAGGCATTGTTACATTTGGCCTAATACTCAATCTTCAAATACACACTGTTTACCCACCCATATTTACAGTCTGAAACTCATTCAGCTGGTGATCTCATGCAGTTTACAGCGACCACATATCTACAGTGTAAATGCAATGTTGTATAACCTGTTTTTTGTGTGCATGTAAACACTTGAACACAACTTGTCAGTGACACTGATGTTTCTCCACAGGGTGCAGCTGCAGTTCTGTTTATGCAGATCTGCAGGAGGATCCACTCTCAGTTCTCCTCAGGCACAGAGCCCAGTCCAACCCCCGGAGCCCTGACAGCCCCCGGCTCGCTGCAAAAGTGTGGCTACCGCATCTTGCTGGAGATCTGTAAGTCCATGCGGCATCATTGTAACTTAGCAATAAGCCCACTGATGATTCACCTTTTTCACATCAGCTTATGAAATGCATTGATCTGAATCCTGACTCTGTATTGTGTTACCTCTTTCTGGGTTGTACAGTATCCAGGCGTAATGTCCTGCCCAGAGGAGGGAGTGTGTTGTGCCTACAGGGGGTGCCAGAGAGACAGAACCAAGATCAGACAGAGACTCAGAGCAGCAGCAGCAGCACTGCAGGTGATGCTGCTCTTCACAGCAGCAGTGAGCATCTGACTGCTGACAGCTCCATCTCTGACCACCAGAGGGCACACCTGAACCAGGATTTACCCACACTCGGTTTGTTCTGTGCTCTGAAGATTCTTTAAAAGTAAAATTTTCCAAGACTTTTTAACTTAGTATTTGTGTGAGCAGGAAATTAATGTGGTTTTCTTTCCAGACCTTGAGGAATTACTTCTGTCAGCATCCTGTCCTCTGCAGAATGACACCAACCAAGACAATACTGAGACTACAGATGCTAATGACAAGGTGAGAGTCTACTTCCTGTAGTTTGCTTGGAGTTTATTTTAAATAAAGCAGCACTGACTTGTCATCTGATCTGTATTGTTGTTGTTTTTTTAATCCTCCTCTGTTTCCAGGACCAGTTATCTGATGAGGAGAGGCTGACAGGAGCAACACTGAACCTCAGACATGTGGGAGACAGCAGCGTCCCCTGTTATCCTCAACATCATCGGTAAAGATTTGTTGACACAGTTACACACCAAATAATTTTGATTCCTACCCAAGAAGATCTGTTTTAAACAAATCAAATATCCAAAATAAAATAGCTAATATTTTCACCTCTCTGTTTATGGCAGGTATAGAAAGTGCCAAGAGTGAGGACTATAAGGAAGCATTTACCTGTTTTCTGGCTGCAGCTCAGCAGGGTTACAGCAAAGCCCAGTTTAACGTGGGTGTGTGCTACGAGAAAGGCAGAGGAGTCGGCAAGGACAGAGAGAAGGTGAGAATCCAGATAACACATTTTTATTTTCTTGAGAGTTTCATCATTCTGAAAAATCATCATACTAACTCTTGTCCTTCATCAGAAATCAGTCTTAAGATGATGTTTTCTTTTCCAGGCTCTGTATTACTACCAGCAGGCAGCAACTGGCGGTCACGCACAGGCTCAGTACCGCTATGCAAAGCTGCTCCTGACCAGCGGGGGGCAGCAGAGTTTAGAGGTGCTGGACACAGTCATCGACCTGCTGCAACAAGCTGCTGCAGCTGGGCTCACCAAGGTAGAAGTCATGACAAAATATTTTAAACTCTCCTTAATTCCCATTTCAAATAAGTGTGAGTAAGGAAGGTCTGAGCAGATGTTTATATGCCCTTATTGAACTAAACCCACCTCTCCTCTTTTTATTTCTCCCCTTCTTCAGGCTCAGGTCTGCCTCGCATCGGTCTACTCTCAGGAGTCGGTGAGAGACTGGAGCAAGTCTGTCCAGTACCTGAAGATGGCAGCAGAGAGCGGGGTGAGTTCCCTTCTAGATGCTTCTAGAGTGTTATCAATGGCTTCATCTCTGAGATTTCACCCACCCTCCCTTCCCAGTGTAATATATCAGTCACTCTGCAATACGGAGGCTTTTTAATATTCACAGCTTGTTTATAAAATGTAAAAGTAGAAGTTTCTGCAGCAGTTTTGTTGAAACAATACTATAAGTTACTGTGTACATCAGTTTAGACCTACAGCCCTCAGCACTGAGTCACACAGCGCTGTAAGTGCTTTAATAGTGACATCCTCACTCCTGTGCCTGTACAACTATTTCTATTTAAGCTCCTAGTGTTTGTCTGTCATGTGTCTCTACAGAAAGCCACATTCATTTAGACAATTAAATGGCTTAAATCACATGTTTGTTCCTGTGCTCAGGATGACGCCGCCCTGCTGTTCCTTGGTCAGTGCTACGAGAGCGGCCTCGGGGTGCAGCAGAACTTGAGGATAGCGATTGAATTCTACAGACGAGCCGCTCAGGCAGGCAACAGGCAGGCTAAGAGCTTACTGACGCCTCCTAATGACACAGACAGAAAGGGTGAGCGCACATTCTCTGTTTGTATTAGTCACTGCCTTTTGTGCGTTTGTTACTGATGACACTGCATGGGATATGCTTTTAATGAGCCAAGACAGCAGCGATAATATCTGCGAGAATGAGCAATTGATTTCTCTCTTCTGCCTCCCTCTCCTCCTCAGCACAAGATGCGGTGTTGCGCTCCATCCGTTCGGACCCCTGTTTCTTTTTAGCCAATCGTCAGCTCCAGCAGCCGCCCTCCTCTCTGGCCGGTCGCGCCCATCCCTCCCCCGGTCACCCCACCACCCTTCCCCTCCTGCCTCACTCCTGGAGCACCGGGAACCTGGGGGCACCCTCACCGCTGTCCCCCACGCCCCTTCACCTCCTTCCCCACGGGGCAGAGGGAGGAACCTGCCGATGGACCGTGGGGATCGGATAGTCATCCTGAGCCAGCACAGGCCAAACTGAGGAATGTATTTCATGGCATGAATGTTATTTTTCACCAGAGGTCAGAGGTTGAAGTGTGTTAGATTTGTACATATTGTGAAGTCTGGATTAGAGTGAATAGATTTTATACTTGTGAGAAGACTTGTTAATATATTGGTGTGTTTTTTTTATATGTCAGAAATTGTTCGATACAAGGTCATGTGCAGAAGGAGATATGGAGACTTTTCTATTATGTTTTTCTATGTAGCACAAATATTTCTTACAAGCATCTCTGTAATATAAGTTCTGCTGTGGGTCAAAAAATGGGACCTAGGTGCCTTTGGGTGGGTTGAGAATTCGGGTGGTTACTTGTTTCTCTCTCCACTGATGTGGGATTAATCCCATAAAAAATGGTTTATCCTAATTTTGTATCCTGCGAAATGTATCGCTGAGTTTACACCGCTGAAACGGACAAAGTGCTTTACGTCAGTGTCATATAACCTTATAACTTTCAATGATACAGTTTTTTTAACAGGTGAAAAGGTTCAGTGCTGTTTGTAGCCATCTGTAGTGTAAAAGCTACAGATGAAGAAAATGGGAATTACGCCAACCTGTTAAACACCTAGCTGCCAAAGTGAATTATGTTGCACTGTGATGTTCTACTGTAATGCACATATTTGTTAAAATAATAAAGGAAAATAATCATAAAAAGTTCTCCTATGGCTCTCTGTTTGCTTTGTAATGAGCATTAAATTTCACCAATGAGCAGTACTTAATTTCAAGGAGCAGAGAGTGTTGTTATCTGTCTGTATTCACAATAACTTTAATTAAGTAGTATTAAAGTATAGTCTGGACTTGTCCTCTCTACGGAAATAACTTTACAAGTGATAACAGACTTAGTTTTAGTCCTCGTGCAGTGTTTATCTGAAGAAAACTACACCTCCCTGAGTTTCAGAGATATGAGCATGTGTAGCACTGAAAACCATTCATATTTCTTCTGACTACAGCATGACGTAAGACTCCGATGATGTGTGATTTCATTACCTGAGTTGCAAAATAGCACCGATAGATTTATTATGATTGCGTCCGCACCTCCCGTGCGCCGAGCGTCCTGCGTCCGCGGCCTCTGATTGGCCGGCTGGCGCGAGAGCTCCACAGCGCCGCGCCGCCTCGAGGATCCTCTGGCTGGCGCAGAGAAGAAAGCGCATGCAGCTCGGCCGCTAGCGAGAGCACCGAGCGATCGAGCGAACGAGCGAGCCGGGGACTGGGAGGGCAGATGATGATGTGATGTGATCCAATACGGGCGGCCGGCTGCAGCTACGGGCGGACTCGCAACTTTAAAAGCGGGCAGTCGACCCTCGGCCCCTGCTCACTAGCGGTGTGTGAGTGCGCGTCTTGTGTTGTGTCGTCGTGGGAGCAGGAGGCACAGGAGCCCGGAAGGCTACAACCGAAGCGGTGAGTGGATGTAAATAGATGCTCTCGATGGGATGCGCTCCCCTCCCAGTGCGGCGGTGGTGGTGGTGGTGATGGGGCTGGAAAGAGAGAGAGAGAGAGAAGGGGACTGGATGTTGAAGATTCACTGCGTCTGATCATATATCGACAGCTTTTGCTTCTGCGATACTGGCAACTCCACCTATGCATACTCGGCGTTGTGGCAGATTTAAAGATGATCTAACGCTGTTTCAGACAGATCACAGAGGGAGTTTATCAAGGAGGCAGCAAGAAGCGAGGAGCTAGGATACTCCACCCATGACATCATCGACTTTTTCAAGTTCATTTTCTCCTCTCCTGCTTGTGCTTTCATCTGTTGCATTTCATTTCTAGGACAGTGGGTGCAGCTCAGAGTTGCTATTACAAGGGCTGTAGTCGATTAAGGATGGTTTCTTCTGACAGGCCAAGATTATCTGATGGTGAAGCTTATTACTGATGTGAAGTGATAAGAACTGGATCTCTCTTTTTAGGTGACCTTCAGGTGTAAACCCTGTAAACAAGGTGAGCAGACACTGTCAACAACCAGAGCAGATATGGACCCTGTTTTGACACCTTGCTTTAAGAATAGAGAGGGAGCAGTTTTGTCTGTCAACAAGTCTCATCCTTTATAATCATGCAAGTAAATCTAGGAGGATCAGTGCTTGTTTATCTGTCCTACATTCATGTGCAAGAGACAAGCTCACACAAGAGGAAGACCAGCAACAAGACAAGAGGCAAAGGGTTTTAATGAAGCATAATTGTTTTATTAGTAGCGTGTGCACGTTGCTGCTGTCCTGTGACCAGCTGCTAAAAATCTGGCACATCTCATGAATGACCTCCGCTGTTACAGAGCACAACACGTTTATTGAGGACGGAACAGTTTAACCGCTTCTTTGTGGTGACTGTCCTGCAAACTGCTGTGTCATTCTCCTTCCTTTCTCCCTCTAATAACCATCCTTTTTCTCTCCCTCCTCCTCCTCTTCCTCACCCCCCCCTTCACCCTCACCCTCGCATCCTCTCTTTCTCTCTTCGCCCCACTTTGTTTAACTAATAGAGACCTGGCTACGTTGTCGGGGGGGGCGGGGTGCTCTACCTCCAACTCAGACAAACAGAAAATAAATAGAAGAAAAGGACAATAGAGAGTTGAAATGCTGTTTGCTTGTTACTCCCTGACTGTTTTTTTGTTTGGGGCTGGGGGGTTGTGCCAGGATGTGTAATTTGTCCTCTGAGTCATGCAACATATTTGCTGTGATTTTCAGCTTCGGTTGCTCAAGGCACAATTTGTAGCTGCCTGGTGAAAAGCTTGTATGTCCAAAATGTCAGCTGTTCAGGCTTTTGTGCCAATACAGTTTTGACATGATCAGACTTTTAAAGTGGAAAATGTATTTGAACCTGTAGAGGAAGTTACAGTCCATCAATTAAATGGAAAACTGGTGTCACAAGGTTTTTAAATGACAAGTGATTGAGGATGACTGTTGCTGTGATGAGACAGGCCGGTTCGGTGCAGGTAGTTTGTACCTGTTGACACTGTGTTTGTGTCTGAGTCACAGGCCTGGAGAGCGTGAGCGCAGATTCAGCACAAAACAGGTTGTTGTGGTTGTCTGGCCCAATGACAGTGGAGGGGTTGGGGGGGGTACAACAACACGAAAGCTGCCCAGGGACAGGGGAGTGGGATCGGGGCCCCACATGAGCAAAGTGCACTGCCCAGGGATTCTGCTCTCTCCAAAAATCCTGCCTATGTCTTTTCTCAAGACCTTGTCGTGCTTTAAAATCTGCTGCGTCTGTGTTTTCCATGTTTCTGAGAAAAGGCGCTGATGATGACTGCAGCATTGTTTGTGGTGTATGTGTGTGTGTGTGTGTGTGTATGATTGGGGGGGGGTGTTTATACATTAAGCTTGCGTGCCTGGGCATGTTTTTCTACCTGTATTTGTTGTTCGCCTGCTTTCCACAGGGTTGCTGTGTAGCCTAATTAAATCTGTCAGAGACAGCGATGCAACCCATACATGTGCCGAGGTCTTGAAGATCATAACAGTCCTCTGCCACCTGTCTTTGTTGCCGTTCATCCGTTTGCATTCAGCATCACAAAGCCTGATCCACCCAGAGATAAAAGAGACACGGCTAGCTAGTTAGCAGGAGCCTGGCTGCCACTTCCCCTCCCTACAGACCATGCAGGCTTACAGCACAGCTCCAGCTTTGAATGTCAGTCCTGGATGAATACATCGAGGGTCTGACTCACTATACCAATATCATGCAAATGCAATCCAGCTTCATGACTTTGATGCAGTGTTTTTTAAACACTTCAACAGTGACACCTCATGTGTTTTTTTTGTTTTTTTTTGTTTTGTTTTGTTTTAAAAGGGGCAAGTGGCTGGATAAGAATCTGCACCATACAGTGATGTCAATGAAAGCCTCTTAGGCTGAGAGACAGCAAAGAGCATGAGGTTTTATCAGCTTTATGTTTAGCATAAAGCGGAGAAATGCAAATGAGCAGTCATAAGAACATAATAGAAAACAACACTGTATTGTATTATATTCTGATTAGTGGTAGAGTAGTTTTAGGACAGTATGCGAGCAGAGAGGCCTGAGAAACAAAGCTTTTAAAAATATACTAACCCAGTGACCACCCATTAGCCAGCTATTGAGAGAAGTAGGCGTTAAAGATGCTTGCAACCGCAAGGAGAAAAGTATTACTGTACTCTGACTGACTCAGCTAAAACAGAGTGAGGAATGTGATCAATGAATATAGTAGCAGCTCAGTACATAACCAGATGATGAGTCTTTCAAAAACAAATGTAGATTATTGTTTTTATAAATGTTGGTTAATGTATTTACGTTGAAAATTAAAATACTGGTCCAGTATGCAGATCAACAGAATGTAATAGAGTGGTGTAGGGATGACGTGTTTTTGTAGGGGGACCCAGACGTTAGCATTACCCTGGTTCCCTCAACAAAAAGCTGATGGGGTTTTTTAATTGGGGTTTGGATTATTACAGAAAATAAGCTCAGTGATCAGAAAAGTTTGTGATACTTACATGTTTTGTTCAGAAAGATAATCTTCACAAATAAAATGATGAAATGATTTTTGACATATACATACATAATACAATCGCCAGAAATAAAAAGCTGATGTTAGACTATGAACAAACCACACCACAGTCGCATAGCGTCAATGTTATCACCACCAAACTTCCAACCGGTAATTTAATTTAGCTCTGACATTTTCTACAAAATCCTTTCTTCTTAGTTTAGAGATAGTTTGGAAGAGCATAAGTATGAACACAACGAGGCTGTAAAGGTGGAAATCAGTTTTCATATTCGGTTTTATAACATTGACAACCATTTAGCAACCATAAAGATATGTAAAAGCTTAAAAAAAACACAAGTGGGGTATTTTCTGTCTTATTTTATGTCGTAGAATAAAATGTGAAAATGTCTTGAGCTCATGTTAAAACCACAGAACTTATTTCAGGCATTTAACCAAAAACCCACTGACTTTGTTACAAGGGATACGGGAGTGCTAAAATGCTAACTTACTTCTGTGTTTTAGGACTCGTTCCTGCACAAATCTATATAAACCAGCATTAAGCTATTATGTGTACCACAGTTAAATAATTTTTGACGTTGCGCCTCTTCTCCCATCAGCAGTCACGGCAGTGTGCTCCCAGCCAGCCATGATGTCAGTACAAACCCCTCCCCTCTCTCGCTCTGGCTCCTCCCCATCAAATGTGGGTTTAGCCAATCGCGGTGGCCCCTCCTCGACCCCACCCACCTCCCTCAGCCTCCGCTCATCGTACAACCAGCTGCTCGGGCGCGATGTCATCAAAGAGTCCATGGAGACCGGGAGCTCAGCCACCTTGCCCAAAAGCCGCCAGAGGTACGCAATGACCAGCGTGCGGAGTGCCATGGGGATCAGCGACAACTTGGCTCTGTCCTCTAAAAACCAAACTTTGACCAGAGGGAGAGGCCTCCCTACCAAGTCCTCTTCTAGTTCGGCCCTCTACTCATCCTCTGCCTCCTCCTCACTGTTTAACGCACCCAACCCCAAACTGGCCAAGAACGGGGCCAACATGCAGAGACGAGCTGAGAGTCAGCAGCTGGAGCTGAGCAGAGCCAATACAGAGGGCAAAATACACAATGATCTCATCAATAACCCGACTTCTGATTGGCTGGAATTCGGGAAAGACAACTCACAGCAGCCCCTGTTCCGGAGAAGGACCAAGAGCTTCTTGGAATACCATGGGAAGGGCTGGGATCTAGACTCCAACTGGGGAAACAAGGAAGAGAAGGAGGAGAAGAAACAGCAGTCTTCCCCAGAGAAGGAGCAGGCTAGCCCTGCCAAGGACAGGGAGAGCCAGAAGGAGGAGAAGCCAAGCGGCAAGCAGACCTGCCAGGAAGAGAGGGAGGAGGTGGAGCCAGTTGTGGAGGAGGAGGAGGAAGAGGAGGAAGAGGAAGATGACCCCACCCCTACCCCAAGACAGCCCCTGCTACCAGTGGTGGTGGAAGCCCCTCTTTCCTCCACCTCCTCCTCTTCCACCAACAGCCCAGAGTGGGTCCCAGACAACCTCAACCACCTCCAGAACCAGGCTTCGGCCCAGGTCAGGGAGGAGCTCTGCGTTCAGGTCCAGGCTACTCCACGCAGCCCTGCGAAGCCTCCTCGCAGCTCCCAGCCCCGCGTGATCAAGGTGGAGCTGCACCCCAACAATGAAAACCAGTTCCTGCAACAGTACCCACCCTCCTCCCCAAAACAGGCCCGGGCTTCAGAGAGGAGCACCCCTACCAGGAACCGAACACCCCCTGCCCTGCCAGATCCTGAACCAGAGAGCGGGCTCCCTAAAGTGGGTTTAAGAATGGACCTGACCCCTGACACTCCCTCAGAGGATGAAGACTCTAGCTGGACCACCCTGTCCCAGGAGACGCCGTCTCCCCAGACTCCACAAGAGACAGGTTCGATATGTGTGTGTTTATCCTTTCATCTGATCTTTCTTTAAAAAAAAAAAAAAAAGCATATCTGTGTCAGCCTTTAATCATGTCTTTATTACACCCTCCTTTCATTCCCTGTTTTTCTCTCTCCCTCTTTCTACCTCCTACAGACTGTCTGATCTGGAAATTTACCAAAAGCCTCTTCTTAAGCAAGCAAGTCACTCCAGTTATACTGCTGGAACCTTTAAGGCCCCTGTGAGCCACCTTATGGCGCAGAGAGTGATTAGGATGGACAGAAGGATGGGATACTGCAGATAGCAGGGTGTGAAAGAGGAAGGGAAAGAAAGGAAGGAGAAAAAAGCAGAGCAGGATTTAGTATACGATGATTGCCAAGGATGTATAACAAAGCAATAGTTAGAGAATATGTGGGTATGGAGAGAAATGTTAGAAGGCAGACAGGGAAAAAAGGAACCAGCAGAGAGAGGAACAGAGAGAGGCCATTACCCATTGGATCTTACTACAGGGGATGAGCCCCGGAGTTGCTATGACAACAGAAACTAAGTAGGGACGGACTGACCATCACTGAAATTTACCCTGTCCATCCCAGTGTGTGTGTATAGTGAGTGTGTGTATAGCCTTTCGTATGTGTATATGTCAGGGTCAGATGTACTTTTGCATCCCCGCCTGTGTGCAGGCATACATATGTATGTGTTTGTGTGATACACTCATGTGCAATGTGTTTGTGTGTCGCTGTCATCCATCAGCAGATGTATGGAGTGAGGGGGACCTGCCCCCAGGCTGGCGGGAGATCTCAGACTCATCAGAGGTCTATTTCTGGCACGTCCCCACCGGCACCACACAGTACCACCGACCCGTTGCCTCCGGCAACCAACACACCTCTCCCAACAATGAGCCAGACACCGAGCGTGACCTGCAACAGGAATTACAGGACTCCCTCAAGCCGCCCAATGAGGTTAGAAGACCCACAGATCTAACACACGGTCAAACATTTTTATATTTAACTTTATGTGTACAAAGCTGCATATACCCAGGTTTAACCAGTGTGGGTGTTTTTTAATCAAAGCTGAAGATTGTTTAATAGCAACATACTCTATAATTATATATAATACTATAATTAATATTAATTATAATCATATTACATATTTAAAGATTACATGGTCAGCAAACAAACTGATAACAGTTTATATATGCACACAGAAGATAGAAGTCTATTATTTATTTGAGGCTAAATATTCAGTGTTGTGTAAGACATTAGGATTCCTGCACATCCAAGCACACCATCCTGTGAGGCAACTTTTCCCAGGTAATTATGTAAAGCACATGTGAGGAAAAGCAAATGTACTTTGATTTCTTTCAGATCTGCTTGACACATTATTGGTGTCATATAGTGTTGTATACCTCTAAGTTATGCTGTCCTCATAAGCTGGTGGGCAGTGATGTGTCTCTGCTTCAACTCCTCTGTAACAAATTCTGGAGCATGTGAAAAACAAATGTTACCACAGGTTTAGCAGTTCTCTGTGTAGCTGTGATCAGAGAGGAACCTCCATAGTATGAAAGGCTAATGCTTTAACTTACACATATACAATCTCAGTCTAATATATTAGTGAGCTGTTGGTGATCAGAGACATACCCGCCATCCTCTCTCTGTCTCGGTTCCTCTCATGCTGCATCTCTATCTTTATCCCTCTCTCTTTTTCCCACAGCGCCCCAGCAGTCTGATATCTGACAGCTCGGTGGAGCCCGTCCCCTCCCCCTCTGGCTCCTCCCCCTCCTCCTCCTCCTCCACCCCCTCAAATGATGTCACCTCTTCTGGACCAGATCTCAATGCCGCCACCTGCACAGCCAACGTAAGGCACAGAGTCATATTTATTTAGGTGCTCACTTGTTGAAATGGTCTCTCTCTGTAAAGGTTAATTTACATTTTTAATGATATTTTTAAAAAAAGTTTTTATCATATAATTATTATTAAGGTATTTATTTTTATTTATTTTGTCCTTTATTGTTATGTCACACTTGACAGTCAGCTTATTCGCTCTGTTTCATCTGAATAACACCTTGCATAGAACTGTTTTAAGCCTGTATTTTTTGCTAAAAGCTTGATGGTGCTATTGATTAATCTCTGCTTTCACTACTGCTCTTATTAAACTGAAAGTAATATCTGTTCATACCAGTCTGAGGTGCATGTTCAACAAAGATGAGTATCTCTCATATTAAGTTAAAATGAATATTTTCCTCTTCAGTTATTACAAAGCAAATGAGATCAAATAAGTTCAATATCAGGATCTGACAGTTTTTCATTTACCACTAATATCTTGCTCTGAACATCTGTCTGCCTGTCTCTCCAGCTCCAGGAGCTGAAGGACTATCCAGTCTATCCAGATCCCAGTCTGAAGGCGTTCGAAGGGGCCACCCTCCGCTATGCTTCTCTTAAACTCAAGTAATGCCCACAGACATGCTCTGTAGCAGAGCGCCGTCTCTATGGCCTGAGCCATGATGTTTTTTCATGCACTAGTTTGTGAAACATGACTTAAATGTGACTGTTTGTCATGTCTGATGTTTCCGTGCAGCCCTCCAGCCCAGTTAGAGACAGTGGACCTCAACAATAGTTTCTCGAATCCAGAGGCCATGGTAAGATCATAACCACAACAGCAAACAACACAAATAACAGTTGTGTCTGAAATAACTTTGTGACCAATAACAACCATCTACCAGGACTTTTTACTGGACAAAATCATAAATATTCACATTGTTTGTTAATTTATATTCAGTACTGAAGGAGGCCTGTTCATACATAAAACAATGAGGACCAATCAGGACAAAGTTATAGGCAGTTACAGACAAAAGCCCAAAATTGTAAATAAGCAGGGATTCAAATATTATCACCTCAGTAACCAGCTGAGTCGTCTATCTTCCATAGACTCTCACCACCATTTGGGCGGTATTCCAAAATCTGCAAGAAATGAAATACAATTCAGATACCATTAGACTCAGTAACATGATATACTACCTATAAATGATACCATTTGGCACCATTTGATGAGCACATATTTCTCTGTTAATACACCAGTCTGCCCTTCAAATCATGTATTTGTAAGTGAAGGGAAATCACCAGGCTCTGTTTGCAATGACATAATGAACCTGCTCACTTGCATCCTCTCTCTCTCTTTGTTTGTTGCAGTGCCACTCTGTGGTAACTGTGTGAACTGAGTTGTGATGAATGTATTTCCAGGCAAACTAGTTTTTGCTGCCCCCATGTGGAAGGATAATATATAGAAATGCTCAACCACAGTGAAAGTACAAGTGGAGAAAATGCCAAACCTACAATTCAAATAATAGTTAACAGTGGTCAGTCCACTATTTCTATGGAAGCTAATTTCTGAAATGTGATGAAAAAAGTAGAATGAGAAACTATTTATTTATTTTGAGATGCTAAGTCAGTATTTTGTGAAATTATAATATATGACATAGTATAGACTCTCCATACAGATCAGACTTGCAGATTGGGCAGATTGGGATTTTGGATCCCTTCAAAAATAAACAATACCACTTTTTGCACAGGATATGTTTCATTAATTCAACAATAAAAGGTCAAACATTGCATGCTCACATTCATGAATTTAGTAGCAAGGAGGCTGAGAATAAAGGCTATGTTGTAGACTATGTTTTAGATGTCAAAACTAAAGTACCACCTATCTGTTTCCCATTTAGTCAATTTTTTTCAAAGACAAACAAATCAAACCTAATCACAAGAGCAGAAAATGAGTCTCAAAGGTGCTTCACTCTTAAATATTAAAAGAAAAGCTTGAGATGTTTCATTTTCTCAGAGGAACCCAGAAACACAAGGGAGAAGTGTAGGAAATCAGATATGATCTCAGCGTGTGTAAAAGTTTAATGAAGAAGAAACCAAGAGAGAATGATATGGTCAGTGGAGGAGAGAAAGAGAGATGATGATAATGTGCAATTGTGTGTGTATGTGCTGAAGTGCATGTTTGCTCGACACTGTTGCAGAGCTTCAGGAATTTATCCTGAGGTTTTTCCTCAGCAGAGAAGAGCTCCTTGTTGTGGTAGAGAGAGAGAGAAAGAGGAGAGAGGATGGTAAAAGCTGTTGGCCCGAGGCAGTCTATGCACACACAGAAACAAAACACACACACACACACACACACACACACAGTCTTTTATATTTGATGTCTTCCCCATTCAAACCTCTCTCAGCCTCTGATGGCTGGCTTGTGATGGTACAGTAGCTGTCACTCCATACTGTACTCTGTAAGCAAAATGAAACTTTAAGAGGAACTTTGTGTTAGTTGCTGTGTGTGTGTGTATAGGTAAGCACGTGTCAGAAGTAAAATGAAGTTTAAGAATTTGTACATTTGGCCATTTTCCTTTGGTCATGGTGACACTGTGCTGAGATCTGAGTCGGTGGTGATGTTGCTGTAAAAAAATCAGACAGGTTTTAAACAAAACCACAGACTCAACTAACTTATTTTAAAAGAGAATAATGAAAGTGAAAGGGTTGTCTTTGGACTATGGGAGGAAGCAGGAGAACCCAGAGAAAACATACGCCATCACAGGGAGAACATGCAAACTCCACACAGAAAACGCCCCAGCTGAGAACCTTCTTGTGGTGAGGTGACAGTACTAACCACTGCACCACTGTGTCGCCCCATTTTACTCATCATCCATTGCAGTTTTCAGAGCGACATCTTGGTTCAGCTTTGACCCACCTTACTTGCCGTAATTGTGCACACATAGGTATTCTATACAACTATGGCTTATTAGAACTTTTTGCTTGACGCAGGTAATGGCTGACTTTTTTCCCTCAAACAAAATGGTTTAGTATTTATTATTTAAGGTTATTAGTGATTAAAAAGTGGTTTTAGATATTCTGGCTTGTTTACCAGCTCTCTGTTTACCATCTTTCTTGCCTTATCTGACTTTAGCCATGTTGTTCTGTTCTGAAATTTCTGAAGTATGTGAAGTCAGCCAAAACTGCTAAAACAAGACCTAAGATGAAATAACAAAAAACTGAATTATTCTATAGTGGACAGAGGGGAGGCATAAACTTAAAGGAACACTGTCAATCCTACAAGTGTGACAAAACAAATTTGTGTCTTCCTCCCAGTCTTTTCCAGTACGATCTCTGGGCTGGGTGGAGATGGCGGAGCAGGACCTGTGTGAGGGGAGAAGCAGTGTGGCTGTCCACCACTGTATCAGACAGCTGTCCTACTGCAGGAGGGACATACGAGACTCAGCCGGTGTCTGGGGAGAGGTCAGTGTGTCAGCAGAGACAGGCGGAAACCTCTTGTGTAGTCCTGACCCTCCAGATTGTGAACCTATAGTGAATGTTTGTGGTCTTACAGGGTAAAGGGATGCTGCTGGTGCTTCAAGACCGCATGTTGACCCTGGTTGACCCAGATGATCGCAGCCTGCTGCACTCTCAGCCAATCAGCAGCATCCGCGTCTGGGGTGTCGGCCGAGACCATGACAGGTAGGTTGGAGATTACAAATATCTTTCTTCTTTAAAGTGCTGTCTGGGTATGCTTGTCTATTTGATCCCACTGTTGTAGCCATTCTTCTTGTTGAATTTGAATGATATGCAAACAAGAACAATCATGTAAATCATACTACAAACATACACATACTGTAAATGTGCAAACACACATCATATACAGTAACACACTGTAATCCGAATGTGTGGAACATTCTCGCTGAATCAGGAGTTTTAACTAATCATCAGAGATTGGAATCAGCCTCATTATTATTCAATGTATATTTGCACAAACAGCATTTAAAACATTATAATTATGCTCATTGCTCCATGTTTCCGTTCCACATGGAGGACCTATGGGGCCTTCATCCATTTGGCAATGTCCCATGGTCTTAACCTTTCACTGGTGAGCTGACAGTATGCTGAGGCTAGCAAAGCTGCTAATGGAGGGGACAAGCTAAACCCTCATTGATATGGGCCCCTCAGGGTTTCCATTAACCTGTGAAGCAACCAACTTCAAACGCTCACATAAAGCCTATACACATCTGGAAACATTAGTGCTAATGTAATATGCATACATGCGTGGATTTAATGTATGTATGAAAGGTGTATGGATATTTGCATGTGTGCATATACATACTCACATAAGCTTAGCATATGCAGAAGATCCGCACAGCAGAGTAAAAGTCTTGTGAAAATCTTTCCGCAGTACCAAATGCTAAAGCACGAAGTGCTAAGAGACTCGGGGAGATTCACACAGGAGATGTGTCACACAATGACCGTACAAATGAGGAGAGTGGTGGAGGTTTGCAGTCTGAGAGGCTGTCTGGTCCTGACATGTGTAATCAGCTGTTAAGGGATTGGGTGAAAATGGAGTTTAAAATAGCATCTGTGTAAAAGGCCTGCTCTCACTTCGTTCGCCCGCGCTCACCAAGTCTTGTTACCTTGTTTTTTTTTTTCTTATTTCTCTCTCCCTGTCTCAGTGTCTTATTCTATCTCTTTTGTCTTTCTCTTTATCTCCTAAGTGCCACTATTGTCTTCCTCACACACATGCAGCATCCCTCGAGCCCTCCCACTCTTCTTCTCTCCCTCCTGTCTTCCTCCCTTTTTCCTCCCCTCAACAACGACACTACTGCAACATTAGCTGTGTGTGTGTGTGTGATAGATAAAGAGGGGGAACGAGAAGAAAAAGAGTCCCTCCACCCTCTTCTGTCTCAGAGGACTGAGAAACTTTCAGTAGCTGTCTCTCTCAGTGGTAATGGATAAAGCGTGTAGTGGAAAGACGAGGGGAGGGTCGGCCCAGGATAACGCTCCCTCTCATCCTTTTTTCTCTCACTCCATCTCTCTCTCTCTCCCTCTCTCTCTTATAGCATTACAGTTTCCACTCTCTTCATCCCTCTCCTCCCAGCAGCACTTTAAAATCCGCAGACTGATTTTTCTTCTGTTCAGTTGCAGGCTTATGAGTCTGGATGTAGTATGACATTACCCTGTGATTTAGAAGATATTTGATGCTCTGGGACCACAATGCACTTTCCATGTATGCAGAAAATTGTTTTATAGTAGCGCCTGTCTGACAGTAAAATGTGTGTATCTGAGACAAGAGTTTATTTTTCCAAAGGTTGGGATTACTTAGTCCTGCCACTAGAGTGCACTATAATCAAAGTCTGTGTATCCAGAGAGGCTGATACAATGCAACTCCGTACTGAACACAGTAGTGTCAATATACTTTTGTTCACTTTTGGGCTGGAGCTGTTTCATGGTTTAGGCTAGACCTCTGTGTTTCAATTAAGGGCATTAAAGTGGCTACAGCATACGATGATAGTTCAGACAGTAGTGTGCTCGCAGCTTTGTGACAACAGTTTGGCTACACCCTCTCCTCCTTCACCGTGACAAAGCCAAGACCATAAAGAAATGGTCTTCAACCTGAATCACTCAATCATCATTTGAAGTATTGACTGCCAACTTGCTTAAATGTAAAGAAACACATTTACTTATCTATAGGGGAATGTGTGTGCACTTGTGATTTAACATGTGGGAGTAGCTCAGAAAGTTTTGTAACATGTATTAGGAGGCGATCTTAATATTACTGGTACAATCTCATGTGCGATTGGGTTCATTTTTCTTTCTAAGCACCAAACACATAAGTCAGTCAGTGAAATGTGAAAAGCTTGTTCTTCGGGGTATGCTCTGAGCATTCACACAATTGTTCTTCAAATCTTTATCCTAGTTCTCTTTCCACCCCCATTTTGGTCTCTAACTACTCCTGCATACTTTTTGCTCCAGAAACATTTGCTATTAAAATGAATGGAGGGAATGTTCAAATCCTCTAAAACTTGCTCCTCTTTGAACTGCAACTATTTCGACATACTTGCATGCTAGAGACTTCATTTCAGCTTTAAACAGGTCCCAAGACTGTCAGCTATTGAACTTGTATTCAGCTTTTTGATATCTTGTACAGTTTTTGCATAATCACAGTTTACATTTTAGGCTTCTTTCTGACAGTTTCTGAGTTTATAATGGGTGTATATGGCAGCAGCTTTTCACATATCCACATATTTCACTTCTCACACATAATTTATACCCGAAAATGTAGACAAAACTGTGCTCTTTCACACAGTGTGACTACATAAGCAATAGGAGTCCCAGTTTTTCACATCAGTCTCTGAGCAACAATAGGAGCCCTCAACTTCCAATTATGTTAACTGTCCTCTCCCACTCGAGAACACAAACACAAATGTGGCTCTTAGCATTGTTCTTCTACTTTAATCTTTCTATTGTGGTTCTTCTGTACGTTTTTTGATCACTAACTTCTGCATACTTTCTGCCACAGAGACCAACTATCAAAAAAATCCAGCCTTTTTTGCAAACGTTTTACCATTCCAATGACTGCTTCAGCTATTGTTTTAAGCTTTCAGCTCTAGGTTTTACCTCTGCATTTAGCAGTTTGTTCCACTATTTTCTGCCATTTTCAGCATTGCCTCAGCAATTCCTTTAGCTCTCAGCATTCACACTGCATTTTCTTCAGGAAATGTTTTTTCTAGTTTATTGCTATTTTTACTTCTCTGTGGGTTATTCAAATATAGATTTAAGTGGTGTTTGTATCATGAATATTTTTTGTGTGGTGCTGTGATACTGGACTTAAACAGTGTTGGTGAGATGGTGCTGTCATCTTGGTTGGTCTGTGTTGGTCCTTTTTGGTATGTATCTTTTGATTTTATGTTTGTCTTTTACTTCGAATTAAAACATTTTAAAAAAAGACAAAGAAATCTGGTCTGGAAGAGCTGGACTGATAGGGAATGAGCCTTGACCTCAACTCCATCAACATCATTAGGGATGAACCGGAACAGCAATTTATTGCCCCTGAATGAGGAAGATCCTGCAACCAGGTTCCAAAATCTTGTGAAAAACTGGAGCGGAGGCTGTTCTAGCAACATATCAATCTTCTTCTTGGAGTGACACATATGAGTGTCGTGTTCAGTCATTCAGCTACTTTGCTAAAGTGTCCACATTGGCTACTCCTTTAATGCTATGTATGTAGTGACTGGCTTGAGAGGCACAGGAGGAATGTGCTGACCTGTGGTCTTGTCTGAACACTGAGTGTGAGTGTGTAATGTCAGACAGGTAATGGTTGATAGCGAACTGAGTGAAACTGGTATAGATGATGATAAACAGAAAGGACAGATGTCTTTCTTAAAGTGAGAGGTGAAGAGAGTAAGAAAATAGAACAGGAAGAGCACAGGATTTTAACAAGTAAGCCAAACGAATGGCAGGGGCTGAAACAAAGAGAGAGAGATTTCTTAAAGCATGCATGGAGGATACTGCAAAGTACAGCTCTCCATCCCTCTCTCTTTCCATCTCCTGTCTCTTTCTCTATCCATCTATCCGAGGAATATTTCCCTGTCTTGTCCTGAATGTTCTCTCTCTCCTTCAGCTTGATTCAATATGAATGAGTCCCCGTGTCTCTTAAGCGGGGCGGGACGAAGGGTTCTCGATGAAGTCATGAAGCTATATCTGGAGCACTCAGCAAGTCTGACTGCGTGCACGCCCCGCAGTTGCGCGTGCACGCGTTTGCATACATGCATGTGTGCGTGTGTATGTATGTGTCTGCACGTGGGTTTGAATTGATGAAGTCATAGCTCTATATCTGGAGCACTCTGTTTTACGTGTGTGACGGTGAATGAGCGGGTGTGCATGTGTCTCCCCCCACCCCTCCACTCCTCCATCCCTTCTTTCTGTCTGTAATGCTCTTGCGCTATTTCTACTCTTTGTCTCCAGCGCTCTTTCTGCCTCCCTCTTGTTCCATTGGCTGCACAGCTTTGCCTCTTCTTCTTTCTGCCGCTCTTTGTTTGTCCCGCTGTTGCACTTCA
The DNA here is from genome assembly GCF_001640805.2 of Lates calcarifer. Lineage (NCBI taxonomy): Eukaryota > Metazoa > Chordata > Actinopteri > Centropomidae > Lates > Lates calcarifer. Next base: position 11,238,571 of record NC_066840.1, on the reverse strand, counting down.
GTAGGGTGTAAGCCTTCCCCCCTTTTTTTCAGCTTCAGTGAGACAAGAGAAGGAGAGACAAAGATAGCAGCAACTGACGAAGAGTGGAGGATACTCAGGACAAACAGGGAGAGTGCAGGAATAAAAAAGAGAGAGTGGGGTGTAAAACAGACCGATGGAGAGGGAGGTGAGAGAGGACTGAGAGAGAGAGGCGTGCTTTCCCTGCTTGTAACTGAGCAGGACACGAGCGGGACCTTTGCGGGAGACTCTCCGGACCGGGTGAGCGGAGCGAAGGAGAGCCAACCGTGGAGGGAAGATAGGGAGGGAAAAGGTGTAGCAGAGGAGGAGGAAGAGGAGAGGGAGAAGAAACAGGGGGGGAGGGGAAGGAAAGAGGCAGAGGAGAAGGAGGAAAGACGCCCCAGAGGATTAGAAAAAGAAGAAGAAGAAGAAGAAGAAGAAAAAGAGAGAGGAGGCAAACGGAAAGAGATTTACTCCCGGGTACCACGGAGAAGGGGCTGTAGCAATGTCACCGTGGCGGAGGAGCTAACGAGGCAGGGAAGTCATCGTCGGTAAACGGGGCGAGGATGTCTGCCTGTGTGAGTACCCCTGCCTCTTGTTCATCCACTCCCCCGGCTCTCCTCATCCATCCCTCCATCCCTTCATCCATTGCTGCCTCTTCTCTCTCTCTCTCTCTCTCTGTCTATCCCAACACCCCAGTTTCTCCCCTCTCTGTTGATTTCTAATTGCTCTGTTTGTGTAGAGGGCACAGCTCCCAGTTCTACTCTCATTCATTAGCTTTTCTTTATTTTCTTTCCACTCATTTACTTCTCAGCCTCCCGCTGTGTGTTTGACTTCAAGCTGTGTACTTTGCTATCTCTCCCTCTCTCCCTCCCTCTCTCTCTCTCTCTCTCTGGCTAGCCATCAGGTGTAGGGACGCAGGCTGTCGGCAGCAGGTTTGCAAGCCAGAGTCACTGAGATGTGAGCAAGACGTTCAGGGAGCCAGATAGATAGATAGAAGACAGAGAAAGAGTGAAAGACAGAGAGGAAGAAAGGGAGATGAAGTAAGCAAAGTGGGGATTGAGAAAGACAGGATTAAAGAGTCTGGATGTGCTGCGGGGGATTTTTCAAAGTGTGTGTCACGGCTGTTTGGAGCTGTTTGATACTGCACTTGGTTTGTGTGTGTGTGTGTGTGTGTGTGTGTGTGTTCCCCAAAGCCAGAATATTACTATTTTTGACATATGCATCTTCTTTGCACCGCCTTCTGAATTTAAGTGAAGATACACACCTAAGTGAAGGGGTGTGTGTATATGTGTGTGTTGTGTACATGATAAATGCCTTCACTGTATGCGTATGTGGAGTTTCCCTCCCTCTCTCACTCTCTCTCTCCCCTCCAGTGCTACCATAAGAGGCAGAGGAGAGAGGAGGATGAGGGATGAACAGGGAAACACTAAGCGAAGAACAAAAAGCCAGGAGTGAAATGATTTACGACATCAGGGGGCCAGTTCCTGCTTGTTTTCTTGTCCTTGGCATGTGACACTTATTAGGACTGAGACAACACTGTTGAAAATCTGAGCGCGTGTGCCACTATGATGTACGTCTTTAACAGCGTCGTTGTGCAGTGATGATTGTCTGCGTGCGTCTCCTGCTATTATTATAACTATTCTTACTTTTCCTCACTAATGGCAGATGTGCAACACACACACACACACACACACACACACACACATGTACATAATAACACACTCCTACAAACATGCACTGACTCCACACTCCATTCATATTCATTAGTGGGCAGCAGTGGGGTTCTGCTTGCTTATTCCCTCCAGCTCTCACTTATTTCCCCCCACTGCTGACCTTCTGTGGACAGCTGTGGCATGTAGAGAGGGAGGGAGAGGAGAGGAGAGGAGAAGAGAAGAGAACACGCAAGCCTCCACTACCATTAATATTTTAATGCTGAACACACTCCAGCGATCACCTCCACTTATGTCAATAAAGTGAGTTTGTATGTGCATGTTTGGCTTGTGGCAGCCACTCTTCAACCTCTCTGCGGTCGTGACATCCGGCTTGAATCGCAGGTTATTTGCTGATGTCAATTAACATGCGAGGCCCCTCCGACGGCCCACGGGGACTCAGCCCGAACACCTCGACCCACTCGATAAGACGCCAGAGTGATTGATGGCCTTTCCCTCCCGTTCCTGCTCCGATTTGAGCCCTGTACCAACCCCTCTCTTTCCATGGGAGCTGTCTCCTCCTCCACGTCAGCTCCTTCCATCTACCCACAATCCATCACTCCCACTTCGCCACACACACGCGCGTTATGTCAGGATATGTCCACCCAGCCTCCTAGAAACCCTCCTTCTCTGCGGGGTCATTATGGTAGGATCTGTGTCTCCACTCACTCTTTGACCCAGAGTCATGTCAGACACAAAAACACACACACACACGCACAGAATGACACACAAAGGTTTACAAAACCTTAAAAACATATTTTCCTCCTCTTTTACATTTACCCTCTCACCACCACCATCACCCCCCCTCTCTTACATTAGCATTGTTAGGCACACCTGCTGTAATCCCTGTCTTCCTGATGGATTACTCCTCCCATTCCTCCTATAGATCCCCTCCCTCGCCCCCAACCAGCCAATAAATCTCCTCCCGATAAAAACCTCTCCGGTCTCGGCCCACGGCGGGCAGCGATGTGACGTGATGGCTGATGTTCGCTGATTACACGCACGGGGGCTAGACACAGCAGGACTCCGGCGCAGTCAGTGTCTGCCTGTAGCCCGTCTATCTATTCAGACTACAGACAGCAGAAGTGGCCACAGACTGTTTAAGCTGAATGCATTTGAATACTCAACATGTTCGGAAGCAGCTGATGTAGGTTTTTGATTATTTTTTCACCGGGGCAGCTGTTGACATGTCTGGCAGAATAAATGTATTAGGTTGTAAATTAATCTCCCCTTAGTTATTTCGGGATCGATATCACACTTTATTCAAATAATTTACATTGACAGAGTGAATTTAAAGGCACGTATTTATCACTTTCCATGATTATGATTAAAAATATTCCTGCTCCCCTGGATCAGAATACATTTACTCACAAATCGATCATTTGAAAATAGACGCAGGTCCAACAGAGGGGCACACAATGCAAAGAGTCACAATACTTTGCCCTGATTGGCTGAAAGCACCAACTCCTACAATTCAAACGAGATAAACCAGAAGCTGTGATGACAATGTGTCTATTTAACTTAATTGTTTGGAGGAATTTTAGTGACTGATCACCCAATAAAGAGTCATTACTCTAAAAATTAGATAACATTTAATTGAATTATTCAGATAAAACCAAACCCTAATGCCTCTGGGTCTGTAAGTAAGAATTATTTTCATTATTGATTAATCTGCTGATTATTTTCCCCATTAATTGATTAATCATCTATTCATAATCATCGTCTATTAAATGCTAGAAAACTGTACAAAATCATGACTTTTTCCTAAAGCCCAAGGTGGCATCCTCAGTACACCTTTTCCAACAAACAGTCCAACAGTGTTTGGCATTTTTGTTTTAAAAATTATTGAAATAATTATTTGATTAAGTAACAGATTCATCATTTATCTTTAAATGTAACTTTAAAAAAACATTTTCTTACTTGCCCCTAGTAGTATCTAGCCTTGCAGACAGTTTAGATAGTTGCAGAGCTACTTAATGTCTCTGAGATATCTGCCTGCAGCCAAAGACCACAGAAACAGTTCTTTGTAGAAATAATGT